>NC_137896.1:101541611-102141611 GCF_963455335.1 Martes martes | reverse complement strand
GATCCTGCCACCCAGCTGAAGGGAGAAGCTCCATCCTGTTCGGCATCTTGTCTGCTCTAGAAATGTGAGCTCAACCCCAGGGCTGGGGCTTATTCCTGCAGCCTAGGGCAAAGCAGGGAGCGCTTTCCAGGGGCAGCTCCAGGGAGCTCCCTCCAGGGAGCTCACCTGCAGATAGGCCAGGCTCGCCAGGTGCAGCGTGGCCTGGAAGGCATGGCTAGAGGGGAGTGCAGGCACACCGTCTGACCCCAGGGACCTTGTGTCCTGCTGAAGGAAAGAGGACACACACACCCGCTTGCAAACCGAGAATTGCCTAACACAGGCTGCTTAACAAAGACCAGTGACATTTCCAAGTCAGAAATGCAAGAATAACGGAAGTGGGGACCCAAATAGTCACCAGGTAGGGGCCATGGATGTTGGGGTGCCATGAAGGGGCAGCATTGACCAAAGTAAGATTTAAGAAAAACCACTAGTCTTTATATCCAGAACAAAGCCAGGCCCAGGACCTCTTGTCTGTTTATTGGAGAAGAAGTCAGGGCTGGGCTCTTTCACTGCCCAAGTCTGAGATTCTTGGGCCTGAAGCCTTGCCTCCAATGGTTTCTTGAGGTCAGAGGCTCTTTTGGTTTTGCTTCCGTATATGAGCTACAGTGGGAATATGCCACACATCCAAGAAACCATAAATCAGAAAGGCGACTGCAGTGTAAGTGTGGCCTACCTGAACAGCTGGGACTGGCAAGATGAAAAGTGTCTCCATGATGATTTACCTGGCTAGACAGGAAGGTTGACTTTATCCAAACTGAGACTTGTGGCTTGCTGTTTTTGTAAGTTTCTAAGACAAGAGTTTTAACAGTTGAAACATACAAATAATATTTTATTGACTTGATTCTTTTAGGTATTTTGGGGGCTAGTTTTGTAGCTAGTTTTGAACATTAGGAAACAGAAGAATTACTTGATTGTTTTAATTACAAAAAAGTAGATATTTCTGAAGTGACAAGAATAAAGGATTTCAATATTAGAAGAGACCTCAGGGTGTCCAATCCCTAAGGATGAGGAAGGGTATTTGAGGGATGGAGTGATTTGCCTGGAGCTACTCAGCCAGGCCTGAAGGAAGCTGGAGTCCAGACTTGCCACCGCCATCTGCCGTAATGCCTACACTACACCAAGTGCAACCTTACACATGCATTATCTCTCTTGATGCGTGCATTATTTTATAGTTTGCAGGAACTTTTCATTAAGTCCTCCTTAAAATGTTATAAATATTCTACTCTATTCCAATGAGTCCTTTCACTTAGCCTGTAACTAACACACAGCTCTCTCCAGTATGGTATACCATACACAGTGAGAGTCTCCCTGAACTGTTGCTTCTGAAGAGAACGAGACAATAGTAGTGACCATGGATTGAACATCTTCTGTATGAAAAGTGGACGTGCCAGTAGATTGCACACTGGGGGCCCAAGGGCTGGAGGCTGTCCTTGCAGAAAATGGGAAGGAAAGAAAAGCAATGGGAGAAACCCAAGTTAAAGTGACCACCACATCGTGGACTCAGTCCCCATCAGAGCCCAGTGATGTCCCTCCACTGTGTCTACAGTGGATCAGGCAGTATAACCCTGTAGATCTCCTCCATGCCTACATCTGGGCCCATGCCTAGGTCCTCCAAATGTTATTGCCGCATAACCTTCTCCCTCTTTTACACATAGTGAAACCGAGGCATCCGAAACAAATTACTGTGCTTTCCCAAACCAGGTAGAGTTCTCTTCTCTAGCCACAATTTTGTACTTTTTGACAGCTTTATTGCATGTCACGTTTCTCCACATACATTGACTGCCTTTGCAGGTGAATTTTAAATACAGTTTACGGGGTCAGCTGGGTGGCTCAGTTGGTTGAGTGGCAGCTCTCGAATTTCAGCTCAGGTCGTGAGATTGAGCCCTGCTCAAAAAAAATACCTTTTGTCTTTTTTTTTTTTTTTTTAAATTTATTTGACAGAGAGAGATCACAAGTAGGCAGAGAGGCAGGCAGAGAGAGAGAGAGAGGAGGAAGCAGGCTCCCCGCCGAGCAGATAGCCTGATGCAGGACTCGATTCCAGGACCCTGAGATCATGACCTGAGCTGAAGGCAGAGGCTTAACCCACTGAGCCACCCAGGCGCCCCACCTTTTGTCTTTCTGTTGAATCACTGACCTTGGGAAATAATCAATGAAGGCTCACATAAAAATAGTCATCAAGTTAATTTTGTAGAGTGGCATGGTCTGATAGAAATTTAATTGTAAGCTGCAATTAGCCAGACATGTAATTCAAAAGTTTGTAATATCCATGTTAAAAAAGTAAAAAGAAATAGGTAAAATTAATTTTGATACATTTTAACACAATACATCCCAAATATTATCATTTGAACACATAATCAATGTAAAAATTATCCATGATCATTCTTTATTTTGCACTGCATCTTTGAGATTTGGTGTGTGTTTTATACTTTGCATTTCAGGTACTCAATAGCCACATGTAGCAAGTGGCTGCTGTATTGGACAGTGCAGGTGTACAAATAGGGCAAAGGAAAAATATCCCAGGAAGGATGGTTGTTGAGTGTCAATGTCATGGCTAACTCTTACGGAGTTGAGATTTACTCTGTCATGGGACATTGAAAATATCAGCAAGAAGTATGGTGAGATCATGGTTGTTATGCCTAAATTATTACTATTATTATTTTTTGATTTCAGAAAGTCAAACATTTCATATATTGTGAAGATGTGATGAAAAGACATGTAGAGGTGTAGAACTGATGGGTTCCTGTTTGAACTCAATTACCGCCACTACCGCTCTCAGCCTGTTTCCTCATTTGCAAAATGGGGATCCCACTGTCCGTCTCACAGAGATGTCAGCTCAGAAAATGTTATTTCATCAAGCTTCTGGGGCTCACTTCCTTCTTTGTAAGTTCTGCAGCCCATGCCCTGAAACTGATTCCCCTGCCCTTTGTTCAAGGTCCAGAAACAGAAGTCAACCTGTGTCCCTTTCGTCAGAACTCAAATGCTGGTCATCTCTTGGATAGGCCACTTATTCCAGAGAGCACAAGTGGACCTTCCCTCATTTTTCTATAATTCCCTTTCATCTCTGATCGAAGCCCTTGGTTTTTGTTTCTTTTAGGCAGTTCAACAGTTTTGCAGTCGTTTTAGTGTAAACTCAGCCAGGGCAGGGTTCTGCCCCTCCTCCCTTTCTCCTATGGGGGCACCTAAGGTGTGGAGGGGTCTTTGCAGCATAGACCTGTTGGTGGGATGTGGCAACAGGTCTGTGGTAGTTCTTGGGAACTGCTGAGCTCTGACTGACCCTGTCTGACCTGGTCATTGACCTTTTTCCCCATGGTTCCCATCACAGGATACTTTGTGTCCTTCTTGTTTCCAGCCACCAGCTTTCAGGCCCACAGGCCTCTCACTGCTGAGATACGGAATAAGGGCAGCTTCTGGAAGTTTCCCCAAACTTTCCTGGGGCCACAGGAAGCTGCATGTGTCTCTGCTTCTGTCCAGACGTTTCTTGCTACTGTTATTGTTATTTGTAGTTTCTGGAAGGCTCGCAGCTTCCCTGGGCTCTCTTAGATGTTGAAATGGATCTAGTTTTTTGTCATCCACCCATTATAGGGCTCTGTTTGGAGGAGAGGGTTGGAGGACAGGCTCTCCTGGCCCCTTTTCCTCCCAGAACCTCTTCTCTCCATACCTGGGCAGCCTATTTTAGCTTAGTGGGCAGGGTTGTCTGGCTCTTGCACATAGGTTTGGGGCTTTGAAGGGTACAGTTTGAGGGTAAGGCAGATCTCATATGGAATCAGAGTTGCCCTTCGAAATCCTTGAGATAGCCGTCATTCTGACACTGTCACCTGCCTTTCTTTAAGTCAACAAACCAGTTTTTCCTGGGGCAGTTTGGGAGGCTGGGGTGTGGAGAGGGTTTGCAGAGAGCAATCGAGGAAGGGCAAAAGAAAATAAGCAGATGCATGTAGAGACAATCCTCAGTTTCATTCTCAGTTTAACCCTGCCACCAAGGTTTTCCTGATCCCCATTCCCAGATTTGGGCTAATTGCTATTGTATCAGCAATTTCTCTCTAGAGAAAGATAAATGAAAGGAAGCAGTGACAGAGACAAATCCTTCATATTGAGATAGTGGTTAAAAGGTGAGCTAGATGTTGTCTTGGTTCTAGTCTGCTTTAGGAAAAGTGAATGTGCAAGCAGAGCAGTGCCAGCTCCCTGGTGCTGGTAAATGACTACTTTGCTGGAAAGTGTCTGCCCTCAGAACCTTAAGTTGGGAACGTCTTTAAAAATGAATTGGCCATTGCTGCTATAAACATTGGGGTACAGATGGCCCTTCTTTTTACTACATCTGTATCCTTGGGGTAAATACCCAGTCAAACTGTGGAAAGAACCAAGATGCCCTTCAATGGATGAATGGATAAGGAAGATGTGTCCACATACACTATGGAGTATTATGCCTCCATCAGAAAGGACGAATACCCAACTTTTGTAGCAACATGGACGGGACTGGAAGAGATTATGCTGAGTGAAATAAGTCAAGCAGAGAGAGTCAAGTATCATATGGTTTCACTTATTTGTGGAGCATAACAAACAATATGGAGGACAAGGGTAGATGGAGAGGAGAAGGGAGTTGAGGGAAATTGGAAGGGGAGGTGAACCATGAGAGACTATGGACTCTGAAAAACAACCTGAGGGTTTCGAAGGGGCGGGGGGTGGGAGGTTGGGGGAACCAGGTGGTGGGTATTAGGGAGGGCACGGATTGCATGGAGCACTGGGTGTGGTGAAAAAACAATGAATACTGCTACGCTGAAAAGAAATAAAACATTAAAAAAAAAAAATGAATTGGCCACGATGGTTGCTGGGGTGAGGGAGGGTATGGAGAGGGTGGTTGGGTTATGGAACTTGGGGAGGGTATGTGATATGGTGAGTTCTGTGAAATGTGTAAGCCTGATGATTCACAGACCTGTACCCCTGGGGCAAATAATACATTATATATTAGTAAAAATAATTAATAAAAAAAATGAATTGGCCATAAAAGTTTTCTTCTGAAGTATGGCCTTTTCATCACTAAATAGGCATGTTCTGAGACTTTAACAAGCAGAGCCTACGTTTATTGGAAAGCTCTGGTTCACCTCACTTGTGTGCAGAGCTGGGGTTCACTCCCCCGCCAACCCCCCCAACCCCCCAGGGGACTCTCTCTCGCCACCTGGTGGCCAGGTGTCCACATTCTATGTGCCACCCAGGAAGCACCTTGGTGAGTTCACTAGTCCAGGGTGTTACAGACCTTAGTAAAGATAAGCTAAAACTCTGTAAAGAAATGGGGCGCACACATACACACAAACACACCCCACAAGTATTTTAAGAGAAAATTGGCATTTGTGTGTGTTTCAGCTTTATGTCAATTTACTGCTGTTATAAATAGTGCTTATAGGTGCCAGACAATATTCTAAAACTGAAAATACATTTTTAGGTGTTCCCAGTCTATGGGCATTAAAAGATAGCTGATATAAAATTTGCTATGATTCATATTTTTGGGGTAAGGTGTAGGATTTTTTAAGTCTAGGCTGTAGCATTCTAGAATGCTCAAAGAACCATTTCTGGTGGGGCTAGGAAAGTTGAACGGCTGCCTCAGCTCAGACCTTCATGGAGAGTATTAAGACAGATGAATCTGTGAACACTGTCCCTGCCAAAGCGACAGCTGGTGGTGAGGAAGCTGAAAGACTCCACATTCTGAGAAGAACTTAATGGGAAAATGACAGAAATATTTATTTAATAATTGAAATCAGAAACCACTGCATTAAAATGTTCTCACTAAACTTTGGCAATGTTTTTCATGTTGGGGAGTTTTCTTTTTTTTTTTTTTTTTTTTTTTAAAGATTTTTATTTATTATTTATTTGACAGACAGAGATCACAAGTAGGCAGAGAGGCAGGCAGAGAGAGGAGGGGAAGCAGGCTCCCCGCTGAGCAGAGAGCCCGACGCGGGGCTCGATCCCAGGACCCTGGGATCATGACCTGAGCCGAAGGCAGAGGCTTTAACCCACTGAGCCACCCAGGCGCCCCTCATGTTGGGGAGTTTTCTAAGTGGCATCTGGACGTGGTTTTGCATATTGTTAGAATGAACAACAGATGATGGAGAACATCTTTCTTTGGAGCCCCCTCTGGGGATTTGGGTTATTCCCACACATGCAATTAGAAAGCTTAGACTTGAGTCCCATCTGCCTCTGGTGTTCCTTGTACAAATCACTTAAGTTCCAACCTCACCTCCTCCTCCTTCTAAGTTGGTTTTATTTTTTTCCTCACAAAATTCAAACAAAACACAGAATTTGCAGAAGAGAATCTTCGAGTCCCCTTTTATACCTCCTCATTCCCAAATGAACTCCCTGATGCCTGGATAACCATGTATTAGCTGGTTGGCATTACTTGTAAGGTTAAATCCTTTCCTTTGCATGCGTACATAGTACATATACACTGTTTATTTATTTACTGGCCTAAATGAGGTCACACTTAGCTGTATTATTTTTCCTAAAAAATTGACTTTATTGAGGTATAGTTTATATACAACAAAACAGCCATTTTTAAATGTACGGCTTGGTGAGTTTTGACAAACGAAAACCTTGTGAAACTACTACCTTAGTCAAGTAATAGAATGTGTCTAACAACCCCTAAAGTTCCCTTATTCCCCTTTGCAGCCAACCCTCCCACCCCATCCCCCCAGCAGCCACTCAGCTACTTTCTGCCACTGAGTTTCAGTTGGTCTCTTCTACAATTTCATATAAACGAAATCATATACTGTGTAGTCTTTCGTGTCTGGCTTCTTTTGCTCAACTTATTTCTGAAATGTGGCTTTTTTTTTTTTTTTTGGTCAATAGTTAATTCCTTTCTATTGCTGAATATTTTTTTGTTTTATAGTTCTACCATAGTTTGCTCTTCACTCAACTGTTGATGGACATTTGATCTGTTTCCAGCTTTTAACAATTATGAGTAGAGCTATTATGCACATTCATGTGCAAGTCTTCTTGCAGACTGGTGTTTTCATTTCTCTCGATTAAGTAGCTAGGATCAGAATTGCTGGGTCTTATGGTAAGTATATGTTTAACTTTGTAATAACTTCGAAAGAGTTCTTTGTAACAGCTCTACGATTTTGTATTCCCTCCAGCAATGTGTGAGAGTTCCCATTGTTTCATATTTGCAAACACTTTTGTTCTATTTAACATAGATACCTAAGTGAATATAGAGAGACATCGCATTATGGTTCTATTTTTCGTTTTTCCTGATGACTAACAATGTTGAGCATCTTTTCATGTGCTTATTGAATATTCCCATATCTTTTTGGTGAAGATTCTGTTCAACTCTTTTGCCCATTTAAAAAATTTGGTGGTTTGTCTCCTTGTGTCAGAGGATATGAGAGAATAGAAAATATTTACATTGGTCTCTGCCCCTGATTCCTGGTACAGAGCTCCTAAAACCCTTAAAAATTTATAAGAGCAGTAGGATCATCTTTTGTTCTATTGAGGCTACTCTGAGGGCCTCCTAAAGAGGAATGGTCACTAGAAAGACTTGTTATGAGAGAGGGGAGAGGGGCGGGCAATGAAGATAATAGCTGATCATGCCTATGTGAGGAAGCCTCTATAAAAGCATGATGGTGCAGGGTTCAGAGAGCTTCCAGGTGGGTGAACATGTCTGTACTGGGAGGGTGATGCATCCTAATTCCATGGAGACAGAAACTCTTGCATTCAGGACCTTCCAAGACCTCACCCTATCAATCTCTCCATCTGGCTGGTCATCTGTATCTTTTATCATACCCTTTAATAAATTAGTAAACGTAAGTAAGTGTTTCCCTGAGTTCTGTGAGCCATTCTTGCAAATTAATCAAACCCAAGAATGGGTTATGGGAATCCCTGATTTGTAACCAAGTCAGACAGAAGTTGTGGGTAACCTGGGGACCTACCATATGTGACAGGCATCTTAAGTGGGGAGCAGTCTTGTGGGACTGAGCCCTTAACTGGTGGCATCTGACACTATCTCCAGGGAGATGTGTGAGAATTGAATTGAATTATAGGACACCCAGCTTGTGTTGCAGATAATTGCTTGGTGGATATGTGTGTGAACCTCCCAGCCTCCAATGTAATTGGGTCTTAAAATCATTACAAAAGAGTTCCATATTTCTTTTTTATTCTTTATCTATTCTTGTATACAAGTCTTTTTTCAGCTATAGTAATATCTGTCTTGTCACCTTCTAGGACTGGTCAGATAAGATAATGAGCAGGAAAATGGCATGCAAATGGGGGAGCATAATTCAAGTGTTGTTCATTAAGGCCATAAGATGCTTCCTGTTGTGATCACGGAAGCTGCTTCTTCCTGGATTTTGTAGACCAGCATGTGGAGCTACCCAGGCCATCCGTGTTGGCTCCCATTAGTTAGTCAGAGGGTTTTTGTTTGTCTTTTCTTGCCACGTCATTCTAATTTGTGACACACAATCAACCACAACGTGTGTTTTCAGTTATGACACTGGCCTGGGAAGCCAAGGGATGATGTGAAGTGGTTTTCCCTGATTTTGCAACAATTGTGTGCTTTGCTCGTCTTATTACACCATATTCTGTTAACATGAGTTCATGGAAGTGGAGCATCTGGCAAGATACGTTGAAGACCATCTCCCTTTCTTCATGAATGTGATTTCTCATAAGCATAGTGTTTATTTGATACTTTATTCTTAAAAGCAATAAGGCAAGTTGAGAAACTTTGGAAATATAGCATAGAGGGAAGGTATTTCCAACCCCTCAGGTCCCCATTTTCTTTTCACATTAAGTATCAGTTCTGGCCTTTTAGTGGTTTCTTTTCTGCCCTGGTTTCCATGTTTGTGAGTGTTGGTCTTTTTAAGTATTTAGATTTGGTCCAAATATTATATATTTGGATAATATATGTTATCCAATATATATTATATAAATAATACATAATATATATTAATATATTATTTTAATGATATAAGGTCTTTTCAGAGAACTGGAAAGTATGGAAAAATGGAAGGAAATCATCCTAATCCCATCTTCCAAGAGCAACCACTGTTAAACG
The DNA here is from genome assembly GCF_963455335.1 of Martes martes. NCBI lineage: Eukaryota > Metazoa > Chordata > Mammalia > Carnivora > Mustelidae > Martes > Martes martes. The sequence continues at coordinate 102,132,538 of NC_137896.1, read as the reverse complement.
TATTTCTAGACTGTCATATTACTTCTTTCTTCTAGCCATTTTAACAGGAATCATCAGGCCATGGTCATATCTTTGAGTTTTAACCTTTCTTAGATGAAAATTATCTTCACTTAGGTGCTCTTACTAAAAAGAATTGTAAAATAAGAACTTAAAAGTAAGATTGAAAATTTACAAAAGAGTAATTTTTTAAAGATTTTATTTATTTATTTATTTGAGAGAAAGTGAGAGCAGGGGGAGGAGCAGAGGAAAAGGGAGAAGCAGACCCACTGCTGAGCATGGAGCCCCATGTGAGGCTCCATCCCATGACCTTGTGATCATGACCTGAGCCAAAATCAAGAGCTGGACAGTCAACCAACGGAGCCACCCAGGTTCCCCCAAAAGAATAATTTTTATTAACACTGGATTTGGGCCTTGGGGCAAATTACTGAGAAGGGGTGCTGTAACTCATCAGGGATGAAGGAAACGAGGAAGCTGATGCTTGGAAAAAGGCCAGAGATGTGGTTAGGTTTCCCAAACCAAAGGGTGAGTTAGCAGATAAGCCAACTTCAGGTGTCCTCAGACTGGCCACACACCTGGACTGTTGGGCGGAGGTGACAGTAAAACTCCTGCTTACTGTTTGCTGCAGGGATTCTCACACACAGGCCTGGGAGGAGAAAAAGCTTTTCATACTAGCAAGTGGAGGAGGAAGGGTCAGCCTGCAGAAGGGCATGGTGAAATAGCAACCTCTAGAAATCTCTAGATCTCATGGGGTGACTTTCTTCGTCACTAAGGTGCTGGGTGGGACTTTCTCAACCATGCAGCCCAATTCTGGTCTCTCCAGCTAAGACTGGCATCTTCACCCCTAGGATCTTAGGTTATGTTGTCTTCTCTACTTGAACTCAATCATTCAGGATATGTTGAGTACCTACCATGTGCTGTGCACCTTATTTAATGAAGTTTTGGGGGCAAGATCTGGTGGTAAATCTTACTACATATCTCTCCTTCCCTGTTGTGTTCCGTACGAAGGAATCTGTATGTGTGTTTGACAGAGAACAGAGGACTAATTCTGTAAACAATTGGACAAGCATCCGATGGCACTCGATATAGGGCTCTTGTGGTATCTGTGTTGGGAGGGTCCATGGATTGGCTCAAGGCTGGAGAAGGGCCTCACTCAAGTTTCCTCCCCTCAGAATCTGGATGGTTAAGTGTGTGAAATAATACAAGTTAACCACACAGAGAAAGTTGTTATGGAAAATGTGTGATGGACTGCTGGGCTTCTTTCCAGAAGGCTCTGACCAGGTATATTTACTACCTGGGAAAGGAAACAGAAAGAAGAAAGGAGGATGGCTGGATCTTCTGTCTTGAGGGAGAGTATGGCCAGAATCTGTCTTAGGAACAATGGCCTTCCTCAGAGTACTCCACAATGACAAGGGGACCCATTCTGCCTGTGCAGGGAGTGAGCGGACATGGGCACAGCCACGGGCTATTAGCCCACTCTCTGGTCAAAGGCACCGCAGTGCATATCAACATCTGATTAGCAACTTCTCCCAGGGGTTGGTGCTGAGCATATTCTCTCTCTCTTCAGAGAGGGGCCCTGTAGGGCATATTGAGGACAGCATTCCTTGAAAACCACATGTAAGCTGCAGCCTGAATGATAAGCAGCAGAGAGCTGGGGGTTAGGGTTCAGTCCAATAAATCAAGGCAGGCCTGTGGTCACAGTGGGAGAACTGCTGTATGTCAGGAAACCAGGACAAACACACTTACACAGCCAGAGCTGCACCGTGGGCCTCTAGTAAGTCATTCACTTAACAAGTATTACTGAACCTCTGCTGTGTAACAGGATATGTTATAGCCACTGGAGTGACGAGGTGGATGAGGTCCCTGTTCATATATAGCTTATGTTCCCACGGTGGACAGGCAAGGGATCAATTATGAATAATAAATTATGAAAATGTTCAGATAGTGACATACTTTATGATGAAAATGAAACATGTTGGGGAGGACAGCAAGTATGTTACCTGAGAGAGGTTGGTCAGGGAAGGTCTCTTTGGGGTCGCCATGAGAAGGAGCCTGGCACTAGAACATCTGGGGAGGAACCTCTGCTTTGGGCACAGGCAACAGTGAGTACAAAAGCCCCACCATATTGGAAGAACCGAAGGAGGCCAGTGCAGCACAGAGGGTGAGGGAGGTGAAGAGTCTGGATTTTATTTTAAGTGAGACAGGACCATTGGAGGGTTTTAAGCTGGGGATCAACAGGACCTAAAGTACACTGTAAAAGGATCATCTTATTGGGGCAGGAGTAAAGCAGGGACTCAGGTCCAGAGGAGGAAAGAAGAGCCCCACCCTTGGGGTTGCGCAGTAGCAGTGGCATCAGAGGGAAGTGGACAGAGTTGGTATTTATCCTGGAAGGTGGAGTCACCAGGACTCATTTATAGACTGTAGAGGAATGGCGGGTCGGGGGTGCCGATTCCTGAGGGAGGAGATTAGGAAAGAAGCAGGTTTGGATGACAGGGAGGCAAGAGTTTGGTTTTGGCCATTTGCAGTTCAAGATGCCAAATATCAATGTGAGATTGGCAGTTAGACAAACAAGTCTCTATTCCATGGGAGAGGCGAGAGCTAAGATTGTAAACATGGATGTCATTGGCTAAGAGATGGTATTTGAAGCCATGAGACTAGATGAAATGCCTTTAGTATGCTGGTGTCTGGGCACCGGCTTAGGCAGGAAGACCATGACCAAATCCTGCCACCTGGTGGGGACTGGAGAGGCCAGGGTAGAGTCTGGCTCACAGGCTGAGTCTTTCATACCCACAGATACATGTGGCTGAATCATTTGGGGACTGGCACTGCTCCCACATCTTTGTCATTTCTCCCCCCTGTAGCTCCACTCACACGTTTTCTAGAATCCCCCATTGTCTTCATACTCTGCCAGCAGGTGACACCCAGTCAGGCCCCAGGGCCCAGAGCAGATGTCTAATGGTCCTTGTTTACATGTCTCCTTATTTGTCGTGCCCTGGTTTTTGCCCTCTGTCTCGTATGGTTGACTGAGTAAAAAACCCTCATTTATATTATTATATGGCACCCTCTTCAGGCCATTGGAGGCCCTTCATCTCAAGAACTGCATGAGTTTTTAATAGTCATTCAGTTTTCAGCCTCTGCCTTCGGCTCAGGTCATGATCTCAGGGTCCTGGGATCAAGTCCCATATCAGGCTCTCTGCTCGGCAGGGAGCCTGCTTCCTCCTCTCTCTCCCTGCCTCTCTGCCTACTTGTGATCTCTCTCTGTCAAATAAACAAATAAATTCTTTTAAAAAATGATTTTTAATAGTCATTCAGTTTTCATTTCGAAGATGGGAAATCGAGGGCCAGAGAAGGGAAGTGGCTTGGCCAGGGTAACAGAACACATCAGCAGGAACTGTGAGCTCCTGGAGGCCAGGGACTGCTGGTGCTGTATCTTGATCATTATAGAGAAATATGAGTTCCAGTAGTAAAAGGCGTCTTCTAAAATTAAATGACATAGCCTTGTAAGAAAACATTTTATTTAGAAATAATTGCAGATTGGCAGGAAGGTGCAAAGGAGTATACAGGGAGGTTCTGAGTGCCTTTCAGGCAGCTTCTCCCAGTGTTACCATGTTGCGTTCTTACAGTGCAATGACAAAACCCAGAAACTGGCATTGGTACAATCCCCAGAGTTTATTAGATTGCCCCAGTTACACACACACTCATTTGTGTGTCTGCAGCTCCATGTAATTTTGTTGCCTGGGTAGCTCCATAGAAGCATCGCAATCAAGATGCTGAGCTGTGCCACCCCACACATCTCCCTCTTCATGGACACACCCACCTTGTTCCCCTCATCCCTCACCCCTGGCTACTGTGCATCTGTTCTCCATCTCTATAATTATGCTATTTAATGGATGTTATATAAATGGAACCATGAAGTAAGTATTCTTTTGAAATTGGCTTTTCTTCACTCAGCATAATTTCCTTGAGGTTCCTTAAAGTTGCTGGGTTTATCAATAGTTCTTTCCTTTTTATTGCTGAGTAGTATTCCCCGGGCTGGATGTACTACAGTTTGCTTAACCAGTTACCTCTTGGACATGTGGATAGTTTCCAGTTTGGGGCCATTATGAATAAAGCAAACATAAAACATCAGTGTATGGGTTTTCGTATGAACTTAAATCTTCATTTCTCTGGGTATATGTCCAAGAGTGCAATTGCTGGGTCATATGATAGGTTCATTTTTAGTTTTAAAAGGACCCGTCAAACAATTTTCCAGAGTGGCTGTGCCATTTTATATTTCTGTCACAATGTATGAGTGATCCAGTTTCTCCACATCTTTGCTAGAATTTGATGTTATCATTATTTTTTCTTTCTTGCCATCATGATAGGTATGGAGTGATATCTCAGTGGGGTTTTAATGTGCATTTTTCTAATGACTAATAATGTTGAATATATTTTCATGTGTTTACTTGTCATTTGCTTATTACCTTTTTTTAAAAAAAGATTTTATCTATTTATATACTTGACAGAGAGAGACAGCGAGAGGAAAGAGAGCACAGGCAGGGGGAGCAGCAAGAGGAGAGGGAGAAGCAGGCTCTCCACTGAGCAGGGAGCCCGATGTGGGGCTCAATCCCAGGACCCTGGGATCATGACCTGAGCCGAAGGCAGATGCTTAGTGACTGAGACAACCAGGTCTCCCTTGCTTATTATCTTTGGTGAAATGTCTGTCCATGTCTTTTGCCCTTTTTTCTTCCTTCCTTCCTCTCTTTTTTCCTTTCCTTCCCTCCCTTCCTTCCTTCCTTCCTTCCTTCCTTCCTTCCTTCTTTAGTAGTCTCCATGCCCAATGTGGAGCCCAGTGTGGGGCTTGAACTCATGACCCTGAGATCAAGATCTGAACTGAGATCAAGAATCTAACAGTAACTGACTGAGGCACCCAGGCATCCCCTTTTGCCCATTTTCTAATTGCATGGTTTGTTTTTTAAATGTTGAGCTTTGAGAGTTCTTTGTATATTCTGGATACAAGTTCTTTGTCAGATATATGATTTGCAAATATCCTCTCCCAGTCTGTAATTTGTTTTTTTATCCTTTTAACAGGATCATTTACAGAGCATTTTAATTTTGATGATTCCAAATTTTGAATTTTTCCTTTTATGAATCATGTTTTTGTTGTCAAGTCTAAGAACTCTTTGTGTAGTCCTAGGTACCAAAGATTTTCTCCGTTTTTTTCTGGAAGTTTTATAGTTTCATATTTTCTGTTTAAGTCCATGATATATTTTGAGTTAATTTTTTTACATTAAAGTATTTTTAATTAACATATAATGTATTATTTGTTTCAGGGGTACAGATCTATGATTTATCAGTCTTATATGATACCCATTGTTGAGTTAATTTTTATATATGGCTGAGGTTTAGGTTGAGGTTAAATTTTTGCCTGTAGATATATAGTTATCTAGCACCATTTATTGAAAAGGGTATATTGAGGGGCACCTGGGTGGCTCAGTGGGTTAAGCCTCTGCCTTCTGCTCAGGTCATGATCTCAGGGTCCTGGGATCGAGCCCTGCATTGGGCTCTCTGCTCAGCAGGGAGCCTGCTTCCCCCTCTCTCTCTGCCTGCCTCTCTGCTTGCTTGTGATCTCTGTCTGTCAAATAAATAAATAAATAAATAATCTAAAAAAAAAAAAGAAAGAAAAGGGTATATTTTTTTCATTGAGTTACTTTACTCATTTGTCAAAAATTAATTAGACATATTTGTGTGGGTCTATTTCTGAGTTCTCTATTCTGTTCTACTTATCTATGTGTCTATTCCTCTACCAATACCATGCTGTCTTAATTATTGTAACATTATAGTTGGGAAGAGTATTTCCTCCTATATCCACCATTAATCTTGATGAAAAAATTCCTTGGACTGTGTTTTTTTGGGAAGAGTAGGACTGGAGGGGAAAAGATTCCTTCTTATGTTCACAACCTGAACATTTTTTTCTCCTAATTATTTTCATCTTTGAACTAGAAAATCTGATTGGAAGAATCTTATAGAATTTTGTGTGAAATAGAAGTAAATTGATTAAATGTGATGCCTTTACCTGGAGAATGTTGCAATGGACTTAATGCCCATTCTCCTGGCTTTTCAGAGGCCTTTCTCATGCCCATTAGATCTCAGAGGAGCTTCTGGATGGTAGAGGTTATAGTAATCCTGACCTGTGTGTGAATAGAGCGAGTCTCACCTTACTAAAATAGCTTACACAAAAAGAGAGGTCTTCAGGATCCATGAAATTTCGAAACAAAGGCTGCCATATTAGTTCCAAGGATATATAACACCAAATACAGTACCTGGTGGGCATGGCAGGTGATAGAATTGAAAGAAGTGGGTTGCAGTAAGAAAGAAACCCAACTACCATCTGAAGATGCATTTACCACTCTGCTCCAACCCTCTGTGGAAACAAAGCCAGATTTAAATTAAAATGCCAGATTTAAATTAGTAATGCCAGATTTAAATTAAAAAAAAAAAAAGCCCAAATCCAGATTTAAAAAAAAATTGTGAACTCTCTTGGCTTTTAATGTTGGGAATCAATCAGTATTTGAAATAACACCTTGTGGGCCAGATGAACTTGTCTGTGACTCTGATCTTTCCCACGGGTGGCCAGTTTGCAACCTCTGCTACTCATCTGGGTCAGCCGACTGGGCCTGGTTTGTTATTGCCAATCAGGAAGGTAATACGTGATTGGTGAAGCAATTATGTGCTGTGTGTAGTCTGTTTCCATAGAGTCTGAGGGTACATAAAAACAGTTTATTTGCCCATGCAGAACTCACAATCTTCTTTACACTGCTCATTTACTTTGCAAATCTTTCATCATTTGTTTTAAGCCGCCAGAGGTGAGGAAGGCTTCATCCCAGCCTCTTTCTAATGCTCCATTGATCAGACTATGTAGAATATGAATGTCCTGTATTGACTGAGAGTCAGTGGGTGTGATTCCTCTTCTAGGTGTGGTGGAGATGCCATGGATGGAGGCCAATAGTGTGTGTGTGTGTGCACGCGCATATGCGCGCGTGTGCGCAATTTTGGGGGTGCAGAGGGCAATAGCTAGGTATACAAAGTTTAGTCTAAGGCAGTATCAGGAGGTTGATGAAGTCAGAACTGTTTCTATAACAATACAAGGCATCATTTACCTTTTTCCTTCTCATTTTTTAATGTGTATCCAGGGGAGTGTTACAGAAGCTATATGACAGATGATGATGTCATTGCTCTAATGGCTAATGAAAGGTTTGTATGTATGTTTTTATATTTTAAAATTTTGCTTTGAAGCAAACTTCTCTGGGGTCCTAATAATATTTAAGAGTATAAAGAGGTCCTGAGATTAAAAAGTTTAAGGACTGCTAGTCTAGGACAGTGGCCGTCAACCCTTGTTGTATGAGCCATCTGGGGAGCTTTCCATTAGTACTGTTGCCTGAACCTCATCCCAAACCAATTGATCCAGAATCTCTGTAGATGGGAAGTTATCATTATTGCCATCCCCATCATTATCATCATTACTGTTACCATCCCCATCATGATCATCCTATTACCATTCCCACCATCGTCATTGACTTCATCACTGTCATCGTCAACACCACCATCATCATCATCATCATTATCATCAGAACTCCACCTGTGAACTATCCACCCTTGCTCGGGCCCCGTGCTATGTACTATAACTCTGATTCTAACAACTGCCCAGAGAGGCTGACATGATCTTACTTTACAACAGGAGCAGGTGGGTCAGAAAAGCTGAGGTGAGTGAGTTCACAGAGCCCAAGCTGATGGAGCCAGCATCTTTCAGCAGTTATTTCCGCTGTATCAATGTTCCCAGGCTTTGCACTAACGGAAACTTATTGAATTATGCTTTTATCCCTCCAACCCTGCAGTATATTTTGGTAGATTTTTATAAACAAACTGCACTCCTAAGCAAGAATTAATTTATGGTTTAAATTGTGTGTTAAAAACATGCAATAGTTAGAATGGCCAAAATTAACAAGACAGTAAACAACGTGTTTTGGAGAGGATGTGCTGAAAGAGGAACCCTCTTATACTGTTGGTGGGAATGCAAGCTGGTGTAGCCACTTTGGAAAACAGTGTGGAGATTCCTTAAGAAATTAAAAATAGAGCTTCCCTATGACCCTGGAATTGCAGTACTGGGTATTTACCCCAAAGATACAGATGTAGTGAACAGAAGGGCCATCTGTACCCCAATGTTTATAGCAGCAATGGCCATGGTCGCCAAACTGTGGAAAGAACCAAGATGCCCTTCAATGGACAAATGGATAAGGAAGATGTGGTCCATATATACTATGGAGAATTATGCCTCCATCAGAAAGGATGAATACACAACTTTTGTATCAACATGGACGGAACTGGAAGAGATTATGCTGAGTGAAATAAGTCAAGCAGAGAGAGTCAATTATCATAGGGTTTCACTTAGTCATGGAGCATAAGAAATAACATGGAGGACATTGGGAGATGGAGAGGAGAAGGGAGTTGGGGGAAATTGGAGGGGGAGACAAACCATGAGAGACTATGGACTCAAAAACAATCTGAGGGTTTTGGAGGGGTGGGGTGGGAGGTTGGGTGAGCCTGGTGGTGAGTATTATGGAGGGCACGTATTGCATGGAGCACTGGGTGTGGTACATAAACAATGAATTCTGGAACACTGGAAAGAAATAAAAAAATAAATAAAAATTAAATTAAAAACAAACAAACCAAAAAAACCCCCATGCAATTGTCAATCGTGACTTCTGCTTAGTACAAGATCATCAGATCACAGTATAGAGTTGAAGTAATTCCACCTAAAAGCAAAGAGATCTGATCTCTGGGTTCACTTGGAAGGCCTACATGTGGTTAAATATGTTTTTTTTTTTTTTTTCTGACACTTTGAAATATTGAGAAGAGCACATGACCCCCCCCAACCCCCGCCACCGCACCACCACCACTCTTAACTTGGTGGATCTCAAGGTGAGCACAACTCATGGGAAGGAAAAAGAAACCTTCCATTTTTTGCTGAATTCTGAGCAGTAGAATGCTGTGCCCATGTTGTAGACATGGGTGTACCCAAAGTCTTTTCTTATAAATAGATCTTCATGAATAATTTATTTTAATTTTTGTCAGGAAGCTGGCTTTATGGATGCCAGAGGATGGAGTGGGTGGAGTAGGGGAGGAACAAAGGTTGGTGCCATAAGCTCTCCATTTCTGGGGCGGTGATCCTTTTCCTTGGATGAGGAAGTAAGGCGTGAAGATTAAAGGCACACAGATGTGTCTGTGAGATGTGTCAACCTGCCAGATAGTGAGATGCAGCAGTTCTCATGGAGTCCTCATTGTTCTGCCCTTGCTCTGCTTTTGCTTATTCTAACTTTAATAACAGAAATAGTCTGACCCCAAAGAGTTACCTCCCCTCTTGGGCTATTTAAACCCTATGTCCTTTTTAGATCTCAGTTCAAAAGTCACTTGCTCAGAGAAGCCTTCCCTCTCCCCTTAACTAAAGTCCCTGTGATAAGCTGTCCCCCTCTCCTTCACAGCACCTATGCTGGGAGTTGTTTGACATTTGCTTAGGTAGAACTTTGGTTGACATCGTATCTCCCAGGAGGCTACAGTTCCCTCACCAGTAGGGATGGTGACTGCACTTGCTTACTCTTTTTTTTTTTTTTTTGTTAAGATTTTATTTATTGGGGCGCCTGGGTGGCTCAGTGGGTTAAAGCCTCTGCTTTTGGCTCGGGTCATGATCCCAGGGTGCTGGGATCCAGCCCTGCATCGGGCTCTCTGCTCAGCAGGGAACCTGCTTCCTCCTCTCTCTCTGCCTGCCTCTCTGCCTACTTGTGATCTCTGTCTGTCAAATAAATAATAAAATCTCTTAAAAAAAAGATTTTATTTATTTATCTGACAGAGAGAGAGAGAGAGAGAGACATCAAGAGAGGGAGCATAAGCGGTGGGGAGTGGGAGAGGTAGAAAAGACTTCCCACGAGCCAGGAGCCCTACACAGAGTAGATTCCAGAACCCTAGGATCATGACCTGAGCCGAAGGTGACGCTTAATGACTGAGCCACCCAGGCGCCCCTTGCTCATCATTTTTATTTCCAGCACTTAGCACCGTGCCTTGTGCAAATAAGTTTTTTAAAAATGAAATGAATAACTGTGTCAATGAATGGGTTAGCAGTGCTAAAAAAGCAACTACTTTGTTTTTCTGTTTTGTTTTTGTTTGTTTGTTTAAGTATTAGATTCCTCTTTGATGCTGTTGTTCTCCATGTTCAGGCTCATGTTCCTTTTTTTTTTCTTTACTGTGGTAGGGTGCTGATCATTATCTGTATTTGAGGCTAGACCAAACACTATTAGTGCAGATTGCTAGGTCCCAATCACCCCAAGCTCTCAGCTGTGTCATACATTTTATTGGACTTTTAAATAAAACATATCAGGAAGAGGTGGTAATTCTTCAAATATGATCTGAACCACCTGTACCAGAATCACATGGGGGAACTTTGTGAAAAAGCCTATTTCTGGGCTTAACCCTGGGCCTGCTAAATCAGAAGCTCAGGGTATAAGAGCATGAGAATTTGCATTTATTGTTGTTATCTTAAAAAATGAATATGTGCCACATTATCCCAAACCACAAAGTATAAAAAGACATATGGACTTTAATAAAAAATTTAAATGTTTAAAAAATTAATATCTATTTTATTTTAGAATATTTTTAGGTTTATAGAAAACCTATGAAGATAATATAGAGAATACCCATATACCCCACACCTAATTTCCTCTGTTGTTGACATCTTATGTTGTTAGGACACATTTATCATGATGAATGAACTAATAATATTGATATATCATCATTTTTTAATCATTATTATTTTAAAGATTTTATTTATTGAGAGAGAGTGAGAGAGAGCATGAGAGCAGGGTGAGGGGCAGAGGGAAATGCAAACTCCCTGTTGAGGGGGAACTCCATGTGGGGTTGGATCCTGGGACCCAGGATCAGGACCTGTTTAGATTTTATTAGTTTTTTAAAAAATAAATAAAATTTAAATTAATTTAAATAAAACTAATAAAATCCGAAGTAAGACAGATGCTCAACTTAAGCTTATGATTAAACTAGAGTTATAGGCTTTTGGGAGGAAGACTACTGAGGTAAAGTACCAGTCTCATGACATCATATCAAAATTACATGTTATCAATATGACTTATCAATGTTGATACTAGCCTTGATCAGCTGACTGGGGAAGTGTCTGCCAGATTTCTTCACTGTTATATTACATGTTATATTACCTCCCCGCCCCCCCCCCCCCCCCCCGCCATTTACATTGTGCTCTTTGGAAGGGAGACAATATAGATCAGCCCACACCTAAGGTGAAGGGAGTTATGCTCTGCCTCTTTGAAGGAGGAAGTATATACATAAATTCCTCTGCAGAGGAAATCTGTTCTCCCCCATTAATTTATTCAATCATTTATTTATATCAGTATGGACTCATGGATATTTGTTTTATACTTTACAATCCAATGCTACATTATGTGTTTTGTTGCTCAAATTGTTCCAACTTTGGCCTCTGGGAACCCTTTCAGTTGCTCTGGGGTCCCTTTGACATACCTAATAACTGCCTCCCCTGTTTTTTTTTTTTTTTTTAAGATTTTATTTATTTGACAGAGAGAGAGAGAGACAGACAGCAAGAGAGGGAATACAAGCAGAGGGAGTGGGAGAGGGAGAAGCAGGCTTCCCGTGGAGCATGGAGCCAGATGCGGGGCTGGATCCCCAGGACCCTGAGATCATGACTTGAGCTGAAGGCAGATGCTTAATGACTGAGCCACCCAGGTGCCCCTCTCACCTGTTTTTTTACTTTCTGGTACTACAAGGTATTCTAGACCTATCTAGTGCATTTCTTTCTTTCTTTCTTTTTTTTAAAAAAGATTTTAATTTATTTATTTGACAGAGAGTGATCACAAGTAGGCAGAGAGGCAGGCAGAGAGAGAGAAGCAGGATCCCCCTGAGCAGAGAGCCCGATGCAGGGCTCCATCCCAGGACCCCGGAATCATGACTTGAGCTGAAGGCAGAGGCTTAACCCACTGAGCCACCCAGGTGCCCCACCTTGTGCATTTCTTGATCCAGCCCTAGAATTTCAGGCATTTTCCTAAGGAGCTTTGATTCTTTTTATTAGAGAATGGTATTAAAAACTATGAACTGGGCACTAGGTATGCTTGTTGTACTGGGTATCATTGCTTCTAGGCTCTCCCAGCTGACCAGTCAGGGAAATATACATGTGTATACCAACCCAGGTATATGCACAGATTGATAATATTTCTGTATGTAACTGTCTGTTCTATATCAAGTCAAACCTGAGTTCATACTGATGTCTCTAATCCATTTCCGCATGGTTCACTTCAGCCTTTTCCCCATGCTTGTTTGTGAACTCTCCCTGTAACAGTGAGAAACCTGGCTTCTTCCATCCACCATCCATATGCTTAATTGTTAAATGCCAGTACCCATGGATAATGGTTTCAGCGTTGTTCACTTGTACTCCACACTCTGTGGGAAACTTTACCAACTGCATGCAGTGCTTAGGTACAGTTCCTTTGCCTTTGGTCTTAAATTAAAGACTCTACTCATTTCCAATGTGACTTTAGGTCAGCACCTTGGGTTTCTTCCTCACTCCCTGCAGTGAGGTTATTTCATACCTTTTTGCTATATTTAGATTCTATTGTTACAGTCTGCATTCCAACCTGGGATTAAAAAAAATAAAGCTGAATAAATAAAATAAGTTCAATTAATTTAAATAATTTTATATTTAATACATTTCATTTTATATTTATGTAAGTTTATATCTTAAACCCCCAAATATAAAAAAATATATAGTTTTTGGGGTGCCTGGGCCATTCAACCAGTTAAGTGTCTGTCAGGGTACTGGGATCAAGCCCTGCCCGTATCAGGTTCTTTGCTCTGTGTGTATGTGTGTGTGTGTGTGTTTACATGTACATATACATGTATATATATATATGTGTATATATGTACACACACACACACACACACACACACACGTGGTTTTTCAATCATGGTCACCCAAACAATTAAAACTTTTGAGCACACATTTTTAGTATTTGCTTTTTTAAAAAGTGGTTTATGTTCGTGCTTTCCTAGTGTTATATAATTAGAAATACTAACAGTTTCTACCTGTTTACCTGCAGTTTGTGGCGGGGGGGGTGCTTTTAGAGGACAAGGGCCATAGGTTCCCTGAAGTTTCCAAAAGCTCAAATGTATGTGAGTTTTTAATGTAAGATGCATTTTCTGACAGGAAGAAATGTATTAAGTAATGACTGGCTTCCCAATCTCACCCACGAAATCCCATTCAGTTACTTATTTATTTCCAGCTGCAATAGTGACATTTTACTTATCTCTAACCCCATGGATAAGACTGTTATCTGGAAAAAAAGAAAACCCAAGTTCCACGTGAGTTCTTAAGTTTGTCTTTTGACAGAGACTGAAGTTCTTTGAGGCAAATTGTAGGACAGTAGGACCTGCAGAAGTATCTTGATACAGGCAGAGTACACACCGGAGCTTCCCTTCTGGTAATGATGAACTTGGCAATTCAGGAATGAAGGTGAAATGAGGTTATTTTCAGCTAAACAAAAACAGAGGGTGTTCACTACCATAAGATCGGCAGAAAAGGAAACTTTATTTTTTATTTTTATTTTTTAAAGATTTTATTTATGTACTTGACAGACAGGGATCACAAGTAGGCAGAGAGACAGGCAGAGAGAGAGGAAGGGGAAAGCAGGTTCCTCATTGAGCAGAGAGCCCAATGTGGGACTCGATCCCAGGACCCTGAGATCATGACCTGAGCCAAAGGCAGAGGCTTTAACTCACTGAGCCACCCAGGTGCCCCAGGAAAAGAAACTTTAGATAAGCATTATCCAATAGAACTTTTGAAGATGATGACAATGTTCTCTATATTTGCCATGCAGGAGCCTTTAGCTACTTGTGGCTAGTGAGCTCTTGAAATGAGTCTCTAATGAGACCAAGGAACTGATTTTTAAATTTTGTTCTATTTTACTTACTTTATGCTTAAATAGCCACATGTGGCTGGTAGCTACCCTATTAGACAGTGTGGCCTAAAATACATACTTCACATAGGAGGAAAATGATCCCAGATAAAAGGTATAGATATAAGAAGAAATGAAGAGTAAAGAAGTTACTAAATATATAGCCAAAAGTAAATTAACACTCATGTTATGAAATAATAATAATAGTATCTTAAAGTTTTGAGAGTATATGAAATTAAAATATATGACAGTAGAAGCATATAAATGGGGTGAAGTTGAGGTAAATGGAGGAGTTCTGTCATTCTGGATTGTCTGGGAAGAGGATAATGTTATTCATTAACATAAGTCTTTATAATTTAAGGATACATGGGGTATTTCTAGGATAAAGACTAAAAGAATAGAAAATAAGTGTAATAGTATATAAATTTCAAACTAGTGGGGAGATAAATGGAATGCCAAAAAATACAAAAACCAAAAGAAAGCAAGAATGGGGAGCAGAAACAGAATAGGAGTAAGGAATATGAAGCACCGTAACAGTGGTAGGTTTTCAAGCCCAAATGCTCTGTTTCATTGATTTTAATATATACATTTACTCATATTTTTACATTTCTGGAATTGGGAGTCATATGATGGATTGTGGCATCGCATGAGTCCTGCCAGGTTGTGCTAACATGTCAGAGTCAGAGGTTTTTTTTGGTCATCGGTTGAGTTTTGTGGTTCATTGTTTTTTTTTTTTTTTTCATTTTATTTTATTTTTTTCAGTGTTCCAAGATTCATTGTTTATGCCCCACACCCAGTGCTCCATGCAATACGTGCCCTCCTTAATACCCACCATCAGGCTCACCCAACCCCCCCACTCCCCTCCAAAACCCTCAGTTTGTTTCTCAGAGTCCACAGTCTCTCATGGTTCATCTCCCCCTCTGATTTCCCCCAACTCACATCTCCTTTCCTTCACCCAATGTCCTCCATGTTATTCCTTATGCTCCACAAGTAAGTGAAACCATGTGATAATTGACTCTCTCTGCTTGACACTGCCTTTTACAGTGGCATCTGGGAGGCCAGCAGCCAGCCCTGGATCAACACAGGATTAGGGGAGCTAAGGAATGCAGTGGGCTAGCCCAGGCCTGGCATGCTGAGAGCATACAGCGGACTGCTGTGGCGGTTGCCCTGGCTCTTGTGCCGTTGCTGTTGGCCCCGCTGCCATGATCTTACTTGGTCATGTGGATTTTCCTCTGAATGAAGCAGCTGTTACTGGATTTGTGAAGCACAACCATACTTGTTAACTGACAAGAGCAAATGCAATACAAAACAATAAAAAAGCAAGTAAATTGCCAACAGGCTGTAGGGAGAAGCTGGTTCTTGGTGGGCTTGAACAAGGAAGGTCCCTTGGGGATGTGTTGCATGTCACCACCGAAGAAGAGTGAACAGAGATGAGGTGGACAGGAGCATCAGTGATGTCCTGGAGTGCTCCTTGAGAGCGGAAAGGATATTTTTCTCTGGGATATGGGGCCCCATCTGGCTGAACTCTGGGACTGGAGTAAAGAACCAACAGGAGAACAGAGACTTGGTTGCACCTCTCAGGCTCAGTGTCTGGCCTACACCCTGTGTCTCCCCTTTCCTTCTATTCATGTGTCTTTCCTATACCTTCACTGTCGGACTGGACTGGCAGCCACACAGCCCTTTTCAAGTGCCTTGAAATGTGTTCAATGGTTGTGGCACAGTTCTTGGCAGAGTGACACTACTCCCCAGGAATTTGTTTGTTCCCTCAGTATGGAAAATGGCAGGCAATGGATGATGACATAACGCCTAATAACCTAAGACGCTATTTATTACTGGGTAAAGGAATGCTGCTGTTACATTTGCATGCACACTCCCAAACCGATTCTTCAAAGTAAGGACCAGACCTGGCCCCTCCACATTAGAGATCCCAAAGGGAGAAGACAAGCCGAGCTCCAGGAACCATAGTGTACGGGGATCCCTGGCTCAGGTAAGTGTTACTGACTCCCGCTGAAGAGGCCAACTGACATAGATTGGGAAGCAGAGCAGGGTCTGGCCCTGCCTTGCTTTTTTCCCAGAAGCATGACCTCCTGTGGACTTCCTGAATCTCTAAATATTGTCTCTGATTCCTGCCCAGACCACCTTGCTCTCAGCCCCAAGAGCAGCCTGTTGTCTGCCAGGAGCGCTTCTGCCGACAGGCAAAGCATTGCTGGAAGGCTAGGCAGACACTGAGCTTTGGAGACCTGGAAACCCTGATAATGCTATCTCTGATTTCCAGATTCTAGAGAAGACTGATTTCAGAATCTAGAAAGTACTGGTCTTCAGAAAAGAGATTTTGGAAGCCTCCTTATTTTGAGTGTTCTTAGGTGAAAAGAGATCCGCCTCAGACGGTTGAATGCACTACTTCTCTAGGGAACTCTCTGGAAGCCACCTGCGTTTATTTTAATGCCGGTGGCAAATTCCATAGTGGCTCACAGGGATATCCCAAGTACCTCAGTCTATAGGTATCATTCTGTCCTCCATCAGGACCACCATTGTCTTCATGTATCTGGGTACCTACATTTCTGCCACATGTTTCTTATTCTGATGTCATGTGGCTGCGAAATTCTCTGCCTTCTCAGATGCCACCAATTCCCTGTGTCCCTTGGTGTATCCCCAAACTGCAAAAGCAGTTGCACTTTGTAGATTTGGGGGAGAACCAAATAACAAATAACTGAAACTCAGATAGTGGCTATCCATGCCCTTAAATATCTATCAGGTGTCCCTGCCTCTGAGAGCCACTCCCCTGTCTTTCATTGTCTTTGCTGCTGAGTCCTGGAGCCCTCTCATGTCATTTTTAATTTTTGCAAAAGCATCTAGTTCCCTTTGACTCACTCCTAAGCCCTTCTCAAAGGATTGGGTTTCCATACAGACTGCCCATCTCCGCAAACTAAAAGTGGTGTGATCCTTGAGAATTCACTTACCTTCAGGTTTTTCATCTGCTAAATGGGAATAAGAATTCTTCCCTCACTTCCCTTACTCTGATGTCCTGAACTAATGTTGGGGAAAGTTCTTTGTGAACTGAGTGAGATGTGCCCTGCAGAATTGAGGGGTGTTTGGAAATCTCTCTCCTCTAAGCCCTTCCAGTGAAGAGCTCCTGTGTTATCCCTTCCCCAAGACATTAAGAGTTGAGCCTTCTGGGACATTTGGAGGCTTAGTTTGCCATGACAAGAGGCTTCAAAGAAACTGACTTTCTTTGCAAAGATTAGACTATAGCAGAGAGTCAGCAAACTTTTCCTGTAAATGTTGGGACAGTCACTATTTTTGTGTGTGTGTGTTATGTTAGTCACCATACAGTACATCATTAGTTTTTGATGTAGTGTTCCATGATTCATTGTTTGAGTGTAACACCCAGTGCTCCATACAATCTGTGCCCTCCTTAATACCTATCTGGTGATGGGTATTAAGGACGGTCAGCATTTTATGCTTTGCTGACCAGATGATCTGTCTTTCAAATACTCATCTCTGCTGTTAAAGCCAGAAAGCAGCCATAAACAATGTATAAAAAAGGACATGGTTGTGTTCCAATAAAACTTTATTTAAAAAATTAGGTAGTGGGACAGATTTGACCTGTGGGCTGTAGTTGATAGCTCCAGAGCAATAATACACTTTGAACTCTTGATTACATTTTAATCAAATATTGCCAAGATCCATAAGAATCATATCATGACCCACAGTTTGGAAACATTGCTTTGGAGGGCAAAAATCAAAGAAAGAGTGATAGAAGAAGCATGGTCAAGTCTTACAAGGACTTCCTGGACACAGCAAACATTTCTAAGCAGAGAATAAGGCTGATGGACAATCAGCACTAGCGAAGTCCAGCAAGGTTTCCTGGGGCAGAAGTGCCATAACTGATCTCCTTCTTGTCTACTCAGGTCCTGCCTTTCATCCCAGGCCCTTGCTGAGTCATTTCATTGTGTTTAAAATGTCATTTTTGAAGGACTTAGGTGTGAAAACAGAGTCTGAAGACCTGGGAAGAGATGAGCCCCAGTGCTGCTCAGAAGGTAAGATTCTTGCAAACATGCTTACCAGGGCCAAAAATAACCCCTAAAGAAAGACCTTGCAAGTTTGCATACAGACCTGTTTCTTCCTGTTGACTTGCATGGTAAATGACCTTTGAGAACTTCCCTGGTAAATGAATTAGGTGAGAGAAATCCTTGAAGGGAAAATGAAACTTTGCCTTGGGTGCCTAGGTATGTTAGGTAGTAGGTAAATAGATCACCTTCACCCACAGATCTGGGGCTTTGAAGTCCTGACTGACCAACTGGATGGTTCTGGATCATCCAAATGCATTTCTGTCCTCCCAGCCTGCTCAAGCAGAGGTGAAGTCCCTGCAGTGGAAGGGGTTGTCTGAGTCTGGGGTGGGAAAATGACACCAGCTTAGGGCTTCTGAGGGCCCCACGGAGGAAAGCATTTGGGTGTTGGCTCAAGGGGAATGAAAAGAAGAGGCTTTGAACTCAAATGACTGTCTAATGCATGGAGTGTGAAGGGAGAGGCCTATAACATGATGGAGGCCCAAACCCTGAGCCTTCAACTCATATGTGACAGTGTTCCCAAACTAAAAATAGGACATTTGTCTGGTAAATGTAGATCTGCCAACAGAGAGGTTTAGAACTAGCCCTGCTCCTGGAACATGGGTCATGTGATGGCCACCGCACACATTCTGTCCCTTAGGCAGCAGGGAGTGCACACCAGGAAGGCATAAGCACTAGACATTGTAATTTCCCAACCCTAGGGAACTCCAAATGGTGACATTGAGGCCATGTCCTAATTCTGCCTCTTTGTAGGTGGCATGTGCAGAAAGGGAAGAGTCTTCCTCTGATTCCAGTACAGTTCTTGAGAAGCTCTGTCTGAACCTGGCCTGGGGCAGCTCCAACTTTCCCCATTCCTACTCACCAAGGTGCAGTCCTCCTGCTTCTTAGAAGCATAGATGGTCAGAGCTGGAGGGACAGACAGGGAAAACGAGGCTCAGAGTGGTGAGAGGCAGAATTGCCTCGATCAGCCAAGTAGTTAGCAAGGCTAAGACTGTGTAGAACCTTCATACCAGAGCACAAGTTTTGAGTTTTCTTCTTCCCTAGGTGCTATGTGCTCTCAATGTGCAAAGTTTTTTTTGGATTATGGCCAGGAATTTCATGCAGGGAATTATCAAACTTAATGTTTTATCAGATAGAAGCCTCCAGATTAGTCTCAGATTAATGTGGGCAATGTAAACTATACCCCTGAATTAATGCAATGCATGTATTTGTTGCAAGTAAGGAAGTTCTGCATTCAGAAACCAAGTTAGCTCTATTTCATTTCCATTTCCACCATTTTTGACCAGTAAAGTTTTGTTTTGTTTTGTTTTTTGAGAGAGAGAGAGAGAGACAGAGGTTGGAGGAAGGGCCAGTGGGAGGGGGAAAGAGAGAATCTTAGGCAGGTTCCATGGCCAGCACAGAGCCTGACATGGGGCTCCATCTCACAACCTTGAGTTCATGACCTGAGCTGAAATCAGGCTTAACTGACTGAGTCAGCCAGGCACCCCCAGGAAAGCTATTTTTTATGTCATTACTGTCTCTCTGCTTTAGTGTTTCTCAAAACATACAAAAAAAGAAGTAAAACATTAAATGGGCCCTGATGTTCCCAAATCCCTGGAAAATCTCAATTGTATGTGCTAACTTCACTGTCTCTGATTCCAGACTTCACCAGAAGCCTCTCGGAGCCAAACACGAACCTCCCCACAATGAGTTCTCCCTATTCACGTAAGGCCCCTGGTTGAACTGATGAGGGTGGTGATTTGTGAGGGTGAGGATGAGGGTGACGCCACTATGCTCTCTTTGGGGAGTCAGAGGATCAGAGACGGGGGGATACCTGAGGATACTGTGATGAGGCTAAGGCTTTTCCTTTGTGGAAGTGAATCTGAGGAGAGTCAGTAAGAAAGATGAACCCTGGGTTGTCCTCTGCCTTTCCAGAGAGGCGAGGTAGCACATATCTGCCGAATGGCACAGGAGAAGAAAGGTTATGAGCCTGGGAACCTTCTATGTCCTTCTTCTGACCTTAGCATGCCGCTAGCGGGCAACGCTGACCTCCTCACATAATTTATGAAAAACAGGAATTGGCCAGCAGAGGGTGCACAGGAAGCTCACACAGCTAGTGCCTTGGCAGCCCTCACAGATCTAGAAATTTCTCACAGGTTACTAGATAATCTCCTGATGATCTTAAGAAAATTCAAGTGCAGCAAATGAGGGCACCTGCCCCAAGTGACACAGGTAGAAAGGCACTGTAACATCTGTCTGCCCAAGTCAGGTTTAAGGCTCCCTGTCACCATCCCTGCAAAAGCAGAGTCCGGAGACCTCAGCCTGAGTCCCAGGTCTACAGCAGGCTTCCTTCCTCCCTGGTAAACCAGCAGTTACACACTGGGGTGCTCTGTGAGGGAGGTCGCGTCAGGCACTATGGCTGCTGCCATTGCGGCTCCCACTGTTGTTTGGGAGTGGACTCCCTAGAGAAAATAATTACCAGCATGTGAAAGCCACTTACACCTCCGCTGTGGATTTGGGAAGAAACTCTGAAGAACACATATGAGGTCAGGAATGATGTGATGTGAACCGATCCCACTAAGAGGATACCACGGGAGCCTCAGGGCACCATGATGGGAGGCCCAAGTCTGCATGACAGGAGGGAAACCGAAGTAGAAGAAGGACAGGTTCCAGAAATATTCAAGTGGCAAGTGGCCCAATGCAGTGATGGAAATGCAACTTACAGAGCACGTGTAGGTGTCTCCCCAGACCAATCAGAATCTCAGGGCTGTGGGGCCCAGGCATCCATGGCCCTAAACTGTCACCCATCAGGTGATTTCCAGTGTATGGTGCTTCGCTCCTAGGTCCTTCCTGCCTTTTTTCTCTTCCACTGGCCCTGCAGTGCAAGGAGCTGTCCCGCCCCAGGCATTGCTGATGGCATATTGCCCCCAGTGATAGGCTACAGGAAAGACGGTTAAGAAGACTAAAGATTAACATGTTCTGGGGCTTTTCTATGGCTCAGATACCTGGCTAAATGTTACTCATTTGAGTAAGCATTTTGATCTTCCCAACACATCTGCCAGGTAGGTGCTATTATTAGCCCCTTTTCACAGATAAGAAGATTTAGAGAGATTTAGTAACATTTCCTAGGTCCTAAATCAGTAAGCGATGGGGCCTTGGATTGAACCCATCTTTGAAAATGGATAACCCATGTTAAATTGCTTGTTCAGAGCAAGGCAGAAAATCTGGGTGGGAGAAATCTTCAGTGGGCTGTGATGTTTGAGGTCATAGGCAGGTGGAGGCTTGGGGCTGGGACTCTCACCTGTGGGCTAGAAAGGATTGCTTGTAAAAGGGCAGTCTCAGGGAATTTAATCTGTAGCAAGAACAGGAGCACCCCAGCCAGAGATTCGTTTCACAGTTGGCCACTCCTGCTCCCATTCAAGATCCTGGGGCAGGGTGAGGTAGGTGAAGGCCAGAGCTAGGCTATCTTGGGGATAGAAGAAGACCTCTATCCATCTGGTACTCTGCTTGGCATTGAGTTACCTGTACAGAGATGACAGCTTTAGGAGTGGTATGCTCTAAGCATTTTGGATCCCAGTTACCCCAATCAATTAAACAAAACTGAGGATCTACATCTTTGAAATGTGGGCATTATACATTATGAAACTTGCACAAAATTAGAAAATTCAGAAGGACTAAATAAAATAGAACCGACATTTAGTGATTCCTTCCCACATTCCAGTGGACTGTCTGGTTCACCCAACCACCACGCTCCACCCCCGTCCCCGCAGACACGCACCTAGCGATGTGCTGGCAAATGTTTGACAACCAGTTCTCTGGAAATGGGGGAGTGGGAGGGAGCTCTGATATGTAGCTCTTGCCAGTTTTCATGGTGTGATGATTCCCAGCATGGCTGACTTCAGACTGCCAACATGAAGTCATTGAGCATGGATTTGGGAAGAGATGCTAGCCGTTGGCTCTTGTAAGCTGATATAAGCTTGTTCCAGCACACCACTGCAGCCACTTTTCAGATCTTCATTTTAGAGCAAGAACTGGTTGACAAACTGTAGCCTGCAGGCAAAAATCCACCTCACAGCCTGTTTCATGTAGTTTGCTAACATAGTCGTGCTCATTGGTCATCTATGGCTGCCTTCATACTATAACCATAGAGCATGTGGTTTCTTGATCTGCAAAGCCTGGAATATTTACAATACATCCCTTAACAGAAAGTTTGCCAACTCCTGCTGTAGAGGGTAGGAGACCAGAGACTATTGGCAGCCTCTAGACATTTACCCTTGAGTCAGTCTGGTACTTGAAGTACAATTTCCATTAGATGGCTGCAATGCATGATGGTCACAAAAGTCTACACTATTTTACTCGCAAAAGTAACATTAGCTGTTTTAGTGGTTTTGTTTGTTTGTTTTTACTTAGCTTAGTCTGTCTTGGCAATTTTCAGTAGGAAAATGCATTCTAGATTCCACCTAACCAAGACACCCAGAGCTGTTGACAACTCCCTGTTACTTCCCCACAGCCCTCTTGCAGAAGGTTTGTCAGGGCGGCTCCAGGAGATCGATCTCCAGGAGATCAAGGAAGGATCAGAGGTCAGTTGGCCCAAGGCAGCAGGACAGGCTAGGCTCTCTTTGCAGAGTGTGTGGGAGGGACCGTTTGGCAGTCCCTCATGGTGATTTCTGGTGTTTAAGGTAATTGTCATAATGCATTGGGTGATTGTCACATCAATAATTAACATAATGCTGTGAGGAGGGCAGGGTGAGGATGATTATGCTCATTTCATAGACGAGTAAACAGACTTAGAGACGAGTAACTTGACCAGTCACCCAGATTGTAAGTGGCAGACTTCCAGATGTTCTGACTCCTAGTACAGAGCGATTTGCCCTGTCCCTGAGGGCTAAAAAGTGAGTCCTGCATTGGGCTCCCTGCTCAGCGGGGAGCCTGCTTCTCCCTCTGCCTGCCACCCCCCTGCTTGTGCTCTCTCTTTCTCTGACAAATCAATAAATAAAATACAATCTTTAAAAAAAGAAAAAAGAGTGCTCGCTTTGGCAGCACATATACTAAGGAAAAAAAAGAAAGAAAGAAAAAAGAATCACCTGAGAAGCTTCTAATGAATCTTGAGGGTATTGGGCTATGTGAAAAAAGTCAGACAGAGAAAGAGAAATACTGTATGCTATCATTTTTTTAAAAGATTTTATTTATTTATTTAGCAGAGAGAGAAATCACAAGTAGACAGAGAGGCAGGCAGAGAGAGGGAGAAGCAGGCTCCCCGCTGAGCAGAGAGCCCGATGCGGGGCTCGATCCCAGGACCCTGAGATCATGACCTGAGCCGAAGGCAGAGGCTTAATCCACTGAGCCACCCAGGCGCCCCATGCTATCATTTTTTATGTTGCATCTAAAAAAGCTAAACTCAGAGAGACAATGTAGACTGGTGGTTAGCAGGGGCTGGGGGTAGGGGAAATGGGGAGATATTTGTCAAAGGATACAAACTTCTAGTTATAAGATTAACAAATTCTGGGGATCTGATGCACAGCATGGTGATCCTAGCTGGTAATACTGTATTGTGTACTTGGAAGTTGCTAAAAGAGTGGATTTTAAATGTTCTCACCACACAAAATAATTATGTGATAGTATGGAGGCATTAGCTAATGCTATGTGATAATCATCGTGGGGTATATAAATGCATCAAACCAACAGTTTGTATGCCTGAAGCTTATTTATATGTCAATCATATTTCAATAAAGCTGGAAAAAAAATACAGATTCTCAGGGTTGCACCACCTGAGATTCTGATCTAGGCATTCTGAGATATAACTCAGGAATCTAGCTGCCTTGTTAAAAAGCCTTAAGTAATTCTGATCCAAGTATATCTTTCTGGTCCACACTTTGAGAAACATCGCTTCCTCCCATATATTTCATTAGAAAACAGTAATGTGCTTTTGTGATTGAGAACCATTTCTGAGTGAGTGGGTGCCAACTGCACTAGCATTCAGTCTGGGCTGAAACGTCTGTCCCTAGGGATTGTCCTGCTCCAGGGGACATGAGCCTGAACCATGGAGAAAACCCATTGCATGGCACATCTGGTGACTGTGCACAGTTCCCAGCAGCAAGGTACCCAGCAGAAGACAGTGATGGAGAGATGCTTACTTGCACAGAGCTTGCATAATGTGGGTTGGCCTGCTGAGCCCCCTGCTAGCTGATTCATTCATTACAGAAGGGTTTGTGCCAGGCTCTGTGTTAGGTGACAAGGAGGAAAGGCTGAGCAGACTCAGATGCAGACTATGTCCTCAAGTAGCTCATGGTCTGGTGGGGAGATAGACAGTAATCACACCAACAGCAAGAGTAAATGGAGAAGTGGTGCCCAGTGTATCATGGGCGTGGGTTGTAACCCAATCAGGAAATCAAAAGGGCTTATTTTTTTTAAAGATTTTATTTATTTATTTGACAGAGAGAAATCACAAGTAGCAGAGAGGCAGGCAGAGAGAGAGGGTGAAGCAGGCTCCTTGCTGAGCAGACAGCCCGATGTGGGGCTTGATCCCAGGACCTTGAGACAATGACCTGAGCCGAAGGCAGAGGCTTAATCCACTAAGCCACCCAGGCACCCTTCAGAAGGGCTTCTTTGGGAAAGAGACATGTGAGCAAGATCACAAGAAAGAGTAAGTACTAGTTGGCTCAAGGTCTGTTTAGGTTCTGGACGAGGTCAGTCTAGGCTCTGCTGTTTGTCTTTGAGTGGTCCTCATGAGTTTCCTTTATTGATATGAAAGAAAGCAAAGGTGGAGAAAAGGGAGAGACATGCACAGTATGGAGCCACCTGCATCTCCTTATCCAGGAGGGATGGTTTACCACACCCCAAGCTGTGGTACCCTGAAACCCCATTGATATGCCTTTGGGTACCTCTTTTCTTATGGCAGCCCAAAGGGAAGGGACATTGCTGTAAAGGCCCAGGGAGCTCCTGCCACCCATCCCTCTTCCACTCTATCTCCTGACATGCACAAAACCCATTTCCTGACCTGACAAGTAAAACAAGTGGTGCCAGAAGGGCAATGAATAAAAATGGGCCTTGGGCACAGCCACTGCAGGAGACAGCCTGTGCCTCTGCCTTGGAAATTTGGGAAGAGAAAACTGCTCTATTCTTTACATAATCCCAAAGCAGATACTGGCCCCTGATCCACTTTCTGAAACTGTGGTCATAGCCCACATATTACCGAAGGCTGCAGAGGAGAGGAAAGGAAAGGTAAATTTCATAATGTTGGTGTGTGCTAATTACTTCCTGGCTCAGTCAGCAAAATCCTTCAAGAGAAGCATAGACTCAGACCAGTTCTTGTCAGATGGCAAGCAAAGATGGAGGGAAACACTGCTTTGCTAAGGAAGGGGCTGGTCTGCAGCCTGCAGTCTAAGTTCACTGCAAATCCACCCCCCTCTTTTTTTTTTTTTTTTGACCTCTGCAGGACTAGGAAAGCCAACTGCTTATGTATGGGCCATAGAAGCTGCAAAGTGGCAGGCTTACATAGTAGATAAGATTGGGGCCCTGCATCTTTATCAAGCATGGTCCTTCAAGAATAAATATGTATTTATTGCAATGTATCAGACATGGTCCCTTCAGAGTTAGGTCCAGTCAATTTGCCAGCCGGTGTCAGACAAAGGAAATTTATGTTCTCATCTGAACCTGTTCTGAATGACTTCAAGGCAGCATAATGAAGTTGAGGGGCCCCTTACAACACACATCAAGGGCTAAATGCCACTGCCAAACAAGAATTGTCAGTTGCTAGAGCGTCCAAAATGAAAGTAAATGCAAACAAAACACATTAAATATTAGTTAAGTACTTACATAATCATATAAAATGGAGAATGCTTGAAAACTTTGCAACCACAAAGTAATTTTGATTATATATTCTCTTTGGGGTATAATCAAAGTAAAAAGCAACTGAATTGTTAAATCTTGCTATTCATCCAATCACTTTAACTTTAGATATTTGTCATGTTGTTTGGGACTCTAGAGCAGCAGATAAATCAAGTGAGTAAGCTAATTTTGTAAGTATCAAGATTTTCAATTAGAAAATAATTGTGTAGCTCACTGAATTACAAGAAAAAGACGTAGTATTTCAGTGAACTGTTCGCTTTAGTCTTAAGATGACACAAACAGGGCTTGCCTTTCTTTATTATGATTATTATTATTTTTAAAGATTGTATTTACTTATTTGATAGAAAGAGAGATCACAAGTAGGCAGAGAGGCAGGCAGAGAGAGAGGGTGAAGCAGGCTCCTTGCTGAGCAGGGCGTGATCCCAGGATCCTGAGATCTTGACCTGAGCTGAAGGCAGAGGCTTTAACCCATGAGCCACCCAGGCAACCCCCTTTTTAAAATTATTAACATATAGTGTGTTATTTGCCCCAGGGGTACAGGTCTGTGAATCATCAGGCTTACACGTTTCACATACCTTCCCCAATGTCTATAGCCCAGCCAACCTATCCCTATACACCACCTCCCCAAACCCAGGCTCGCCTTTCTAAAGGGTACAAGGGTAAAGACCAACAACAGAACAAAAGGAGACACCAACTTCCAGACCCCACATTTTTACCAGGCTTTCCCAGTACAGATGACAATTTCTGAGTGGGTGAGGATCCCCTAGACTTTAAGCGTTGAATCTGTTATATACGCAACCTAGAAATAAAATTGATACTCACCTCCAACATCCCTTGCCCCCAAATTTGTACCTGACTCCCTATTCTTTTTTTTTTTTTTTAAAGATTTTATTTATTTATTTGACAGACAGATCCCAAGTAGGCAGAGAGGCAGGCAGAGAGAGAGGGTGAAGCAGGCTCCTTGCTGAGCAGGGCGTGATCCCAGGACCCTGAGATCATGACCTGAGCCGAAGACAGAGGCTTTAACCCACTGAGCCACCCAGGCGCCCCTCCTGGTCCCTATTCTTATTGCCTGCCTGGCCACCACCCCCACAGCACTTTAGTATCTGGAACTTGCTTTGCTTTGGACCTAAACCCAGATATGTCATGAGGGCCCTGCTCTCAGCCTTCAGTCTTCCTAGAAGAAGCAGCTTCTCCTGATTCTTTGTTACTGGTTCCTCCCACCTGTTCACAGCTGCTGCCCCCTCCTCCTCCACTGGGGACTCATGGACAGGGATTTGCTGTACCCCTTGGACCCCAAACCCCAATGTACCTCTCTCAGTGTACCCACAGCTGGATCAGTGTCCCCAGAATTCACCATCCACACACATCCCTTACTATAGAACTTTTGCATCCTCCTCCTGGAGGCACGATAACGAGTATAGCCTGGCTGTATCTTGAGAAACAGAAGCACCCGGGTGAGGTTGGGCATGTTTAGGAAAGCAACAAACCCACAGGCCCTGAGATCATCATTTCCTGGAAATTTATTTCCCTAGAACCTTATAATTAACCACACTCTACCTTTTTTTTTTAATATTTTATTTATTTGAGAGAGAGAGAGAGAGTGTACAAGCAGAGGGAGCAACAGAGGGAGAGGGAAAAGCAGAGGGAGAGGGAGAAGCAGGCTCCCTCAGAGCAGGGATCCCAATGCAGGGTTCGATCTCAGGATACTGGGATTATGACCTGAGCTCAAGGCAGACACTAAACTGACTGAGCCACCCAGGCTCCCCCACATTTCTTATAGCCCAAATAACATACTTTAAAGGGACAGATGACACTGAAAACAAAGCCCATACGCTTGTAGGGTGAAGACAACATCTACAGGGAGAAGATAGGTTCTTATTTGCTATTCTTTTTTTTTTTAAACATTCTTTTTTTTTAAAAATTTATTTATTTGACAGACAGAGACCGCAAGTAGTCAGAGACACAGGCAGAGAGAGAGAGGAGGAAGCAGGCTCCCCGCTGAGCAGAGAACCCGATGTGGGGCTCGATCCCAGGACCCTGGGATCATGACCTGAGCTGAAAGCAGAGGCTTTAACCCACTGAGCTACCTAGGCACCCCATTATTTGCTATTCTTTATTGAAATACACAAATGTTGGGTACCCAGGTGGCTCAGTTGGTTAAGCGTCTGCCTTCAGCTCATGTCATGATCCCAGGGTCCTGGGATAGAGCCCCACATCTCACCAGGATTCCTAGGAGCCTGCTTCTCTCTCTCCCTCTGCTGTTCCCCCTGCTTGTGCTCTCTCCCTCTCTCTCTCTCTCAAATAAATAAATAAATAAAATATTTTTTAAAAACAAAAAGAAACATACAAATGTTGATACAAAATGAATAAACCTTTAAGAATCTCAAAAAGAAAGAAAGAATTTTATTTGAGCCCAAGATAGATGCCCGGGAAACATGATCTTCACAGGGAAGAAAGTGCTCCAGGGAAAGAACGGTTTTTATGGTTATATACCTTTTTACAACTTGTAAGTCCTCAAAAGACAATAGATTATGATTTAAGCAGGAATCACAGATTTTAATGTCAAGGAATGCAGGGAGTAGGAGCATCGATTGAGATCTTAAGGACAAGATGGTTTCCTTCAGGCTACCCATTTACAAAGGTGTACAATGTGTGCTTGGTGAGCCATAAATCAGGCTTTTTGTTTAAACAAAGTTTATGTACGGTCATACAGAAAGAAATCTAAAATGGCTTTTAGAGAAGGCCTCATCATGAAGACCACTCGGATAAGAACAAACTGGAGCTATTTATTCAGAGTTTGCTCTAGCAAAGGAGTCAGCCACCATCACTTGCATTTGGCAGTGATTCAAAGGCAGGCAGAGGAGTGGGTAAGCTGATGGTAAAGAAGGGGGAGGGCTTCAAGTGTGACTGACTAGAGTTGGTGTGGGAAGCTGGAGGTGGGTCACCCTGTGAGCTTGGTTTGAAGGGCATAGTTGGCTTTCTCTGGTTGGTCCTGAGTTGGGAGTGGAGACAAAGATAGAAAAGCTGGCAGTCATTGAAAACGTCCTGATTCTGGGCCAATTGCTGTAGAGCTGAGGGTTAAGTGTTCTGTTGTCAAAGAGGGTCTGTCCACTCCCATTTGCATATTGTCTCCTAGTGTATTGAGATTCACACTGGTATTTTGAAATCTGAATTGAAATTTTTTTTCTTTTCCTTGATCTTTCCTTACTCCCATAGTTTGTCTGTGTATTTAGAGGTATAGAGGAAGTACCTGGAATTTGCAGCTGACTCCAAAGTGAAACAGGAACCAACTTATTCCTTGAGGGAGGTGAATGGATCCTCATTGTGCAGTGAGTTCGGTTCTTTGATGTTCTTTTTTGGAAATGCAAAAGAGAATTTATCAGGTAATTGGGCTACTTTGTGAAGGAAAGATCAGGCAGTCTTTGCCAAAGTTTGGGTTTTCAGCCTTAGAATTCAGGCTTCCCATTTCCCTGAACTGGGAGGACAGGGAACATTTCTTTTCTTTTCTTTTTTTTTTTTTTTTAAGATTTTATTTATTTATTTGTCAGAGTGAGAGAGTGCACAAGCACAAGCAAGGGGAGAGGCAGACAGAGGGGGAAGCAGGCTCCCCACTGACCTGGGAGCCTGATGCGGGGCTCCATCCCAGGACCCTGGGACTAAGACCCAAGTCGAAGGCAGATGCTTAGCCGGCTGAGCCACCCAGGCATCAGGACAGGGGACATTTCTTTCCCAATCTCTTACTTTCAGTTGCAGTGAGAGATGTTTTGGCTCTTTGACTCTATCATAGGAGGGACAGAGTTCTCCTTTAGAGACAGCCAAAAAGTAAGATTTTTCTTGGTATTAGCTTTTCTGTAGTGTGAAGTTGATACATAGAAGGTGTCTGGAAAAAGTCAGAAAACAGGGTCAGCTCTTGTAGTGAAAAATGATCTTTTTTTCTTTTGACATTTCTGGTACAACACCCTCTTTCGTCATCAAATTCTTATAAGTGAGTTGGCCTAGGAGCCAAGAACATCTCGATTCTTGGAATTTCCCTCTCCCTGTGCCTCTAGCTCCTTCTCCCTTCCAACCCTTCCAGATAAACTTCTTTTAGATCCAGGATCTCCTTGGGCCCATCTCCTTTCACTGTTACCCACTACCACCTGTTCTTTGAGGCTGCTCCCCAAGAGGCAGCCCTTTTGCCCATTCCAGAGAAAAGAGGGGCTGAAGGCCCCATTGGGAGAGGGCTTTAATACAGACTGGGTGGGAAGTGAGAGAATGAGAACCATACATTCATAAATAAATCATTCATAAATTCATAAATCATAAATCATAAATAAAGCAAGGTGGAGAGTCACCTGGGGTTGTGGTGCTTTTGTCTGGAATTGCTTTGGGAACCCTGCCTTCTAGAACCAGAACTTTCTGGGTTTTGGGTCTCGAATAGTGTATGTATCTAAGGTTATTGATTGGTTTTTACTCCTGAAAAACGGTACCAGAGATTATGAACAATGAACATGCCTCAGTTCACCAGCCTTGGATCCCTACTTTGCCCGTTGAACTCAGGCAATATGTGCTCCTCTCATTACTTTATCACCCCAACCCATTAAACCATTCATAGAGGAACTTCGGTAATTAACCATACCACTCCGGAATCAGACCAAGTTGGGGCCAAAACCTTGTCAGTCATTTCCAGTCTGAACAAGTTACTAAGCTTCACCAATTTCATTTTGCTCATCAGTGAAATGAGGATAATGAAAACTAGCTTATATAGGATTGATGTGAGGTGTAAGGGGATTCAATGAAAGTTAATTATTAGTAGTAGTATTGATAACATCCAATGGAAGTTCAACATTATTATTAGTAGTAGTGTGTTGATAATATCCAATGGAATTTCGTTATTATTATTAGTAGTAGTAGTAGTAGTAGCAGTGGTAGTAGTATTGATAACCCTTTCTTCTACACCCCCTTACTGGTGGGCCCATGACATCAGCAACGCCCGGGTGGCACAGATCTCTGATGTATTGGGCACCGACTGGGCCGATAGTGAGGACAGTGAGAGGGTGAGGATGACAGGGTGAGGCAGGAAGCACCCAGGAGCAGCAGCTTTGTGTCAGAAGGGGATGGAGATGGCAGGAGTCTTAAGAAGAATGCCCTTGTGGAGCCTGTCTGAGTGGGCAGGGCCAGCTGCATCAGTGGCCAGAGATCTGGATGACTATGGGGGTGGGGTGGGGGGGGTGTAGTGATTCAGTTGATCAGCCCTGCTTATGGGGGATAGGAGTATGGGACAATTCTAGACAGGGAATTTGTCCCTATGCCATCTCTGATAGGGATGACCAAATATTCGTGACTGAATTCAGGCTTTGAATGGGGGAGGGTATGAGCCCACATACAGGACTGGTGACTGTCTACATAGAACAACAGGTATAAAATGTGATTGATGTGATAGATTAGCATTTATACTATCTAACTATGTGCAAACATAAACAAACACAACAGTCTTGTTTCTGACTCCATAAACATGATACCTTTAGCAGGGAATCTATGGTTTGTACCTCTTCTGTGTTACCCACTGATCTTAGGATCACCTGAGGAAATTTAAAATTATATATTTGGGTCCCATCCCTAGTGACTGACTTAACTGATGTGGGGTAATACCCAGACATTGGTATTTTTTGAAAGCTCCCAGGTGATTTTAATGTATGGCCAGGGTGAAGAGTCATTGTGCTATAGAGTTGGGCTCCTAATTGGAAACAGTTTGCACCATGAAGTGATATAGTTTCTGATAACAGTTAAGCTCCCTGCCTAGATTTTCTGATACAAGATGAGTCATGTTTACAGGTTTGTATCAGGAGAAGAACTACTTTCTTGTTCTTGTGTTTTTTCTTCTACTCTTCTAACTCCAGAGTCCTTTGGAAATCGCATTGGGTGATGAATCTAGAAATTTAATCTCTTAGCTACTGTAGAGAGTTAAGTGTTAGCATTTGTGCCAGATATAGTTGGGACTGGTAGGAAAACAGTACCCAGAAATCCTTTTCTATCCCATCAACTTCAGCCCCGATTTGATCAGATAGAGTCCTTGCTACAAGGTTTTCTTACCTTTCTAGGACATTTGGAGGTCACATTTATCCCAGTTGTTAGTTTAGAACCATGGTTCCCAAAGTGTGAGTCCAGGGGCCCTGGTGCCCCACCATACTCACAGAGGTGCCATGTGTTATTTTAAAATTTTAAGGAAAACACAGACATCTGTCAGACCCATAAAAATCACTATCATTAAGTTGTTTCAAACTGACTACTTAATAAACAGACCTGACAGGCACTCCTAGCTTAGAGGCTCTGTGAAGAAATTCCTGAGACACTAAGGGCACTGTGAGTTGAGAAAGTTTGAGAACCTGTGACTTACAAGTTGAAGGTGATGTGTCTTGGACAGAGTACTGCCTTGGGATTAGTATATCCTTTTGACAGTACACTTAGTTGTGGGATGAAATCACGTTGAGTGGGACTGAGATGTGCTAGGAGACCCTACTAGATTGATCTGCCTGATAAAGAAGGAACACTCTGGGGACACTTGGGTGGCATAGCTGGCTAAGTGTCCCACTCTTGGTTTCAGCTCAGGTCATGATCTCAGGGTCCTGAGGTCAAGCCCCACCTAGGGCTCTACCTAGAGTGGAGTCTGCTTGAGATTCTTTCTCCCTCTCCCTCTGCCCTTCCCCACCATGCAGTGCCCCCACCCCAAATAAATAAATAAATAAATTATAAACAAAATTAAACAAAACAAAAACAAAGGAAGTAAAACTCTGATGCTTCCACAAGCAGCCAGGGAAGGATAAGGCATGGGGTCTGAGAATAGAGAGAAGCTGAAGGAAATGCAAGGAAAGGAAGGCCTGGGAAGTGGGACTAGAAGAGTAAGGTGGTCTCTGAGAAGTTCCTGAGAGCAGCTTCACTGACTGGTGTGAACCACGAAGGGCATAAATTGTTTGCTGGGCCGTCATCATCCCCCATGTCTGTGGGCTCCTTGGTAGTCAAGATGCAATCTGGGGATCGGCAGCATCATTTGAGAGCTTGTGAGAGATGAATCTGGGACCCCATGCCAGACCCAGAACCAGACTCTGCATTATAACAAGATCCTCAGATGACTCTTTTGCATAGGTATTGAGGAGTGTGTGCTAGCTGGGAGATTCTCAAGCACTGCTGACATTGAAACATCCAAGGGAGTTAAAAAAAAATACTGAAACTCTTATTTAATTCATCTAGGGAGTAGACTTGGCATCAGGATATTTAAAAGCCTTCTAGGTGTTTCTAAAACCAAGTTTGAGAACTACTGGCTGGTAACAACTGCTTTGTAAGATTAGTGTTTTGTTTTGTTTTGTTTTTGGTAGAGTTAGGGTTTGTGGAGGAAACCAAAGTTCTGTGTCAGTTTGGAACAAACATAGGAAAAAAACTAAAATATGTGAGCCATAAGAGAGATCAACAGATATAAGAAATCAGGGACTACAAGAGGTATTCCTGAAGCATTAGGGGATAGGTTATATGGGAAATTGAGTTTCCACTATATGTTGGATAGGGGATTAAGCAAATTCCCACTTAAACATTGCAAAAAGGATGACTCCAATAGCCTGGAGGGGTTAGAGACATATAGGTGACTGATATCCAATTACAGACAGAATTGGCTCATGAGGGGGCACCTGGGTGGCTCAGCCAGTTAGGTATCTGCCTTTGGCTCAGCTCATGATCTCAGGGTCCTGGGATCGAGACCCATGTCAGTCTTTCTTCTCAGCGGGGAGACTGCTTCTCCCCCTCTCCACTCATTTTTTCTCTCTGTCTCCCTCCCTTAAATAAATAAATAAAATCTTAAAAATTAAAAAAAAAAAGAATTGGCTCACAAAGCTAATAAAATTCATAATAGTACTTCAGAAGGTATCCACACAGGTTATCCATAGAGCCACCTTAAAAAAATGCTATATTCAGCCTTCTGGGATCTGTATCCATCAAGCAAAGAAGGCTCAAGGCAGTGGGTTCCAAAAGCACCTTCCTAAAAATTCTCTGTTTGCCTGCAAAATTAGTCAGTCTAGCCCCTGGACTAGAGGGAATGAGTGACATATCAGTGGTACCCTGCCACAGAATACCAAGGTTTGTATTTTCTAAAGCTCCATTCTCTCCTTTCCCCCAGATCACTAAAAACCCATTGATTTCTAGGGAGATCCTTCTGGGAGAAAATGGCTGTGCTGGTGCCTTGGAGCAGGTTGCTCAGAGTAGGTCTTGGGGATAAAATTTGGAAAAGTTAGAAAAGCCTTAGGGAGGAGGTCCTTCTAGTGAGACAACAGCCAGGACAAGCCAGTGAGTTCTATTCCATCTCCCCATCCATGGAGGTCCACTGCCAAGGAAGTCAGTTTTAGGTTGGGCCAGAGGGTTGAGAACGGCCAAAGTCTATGGTGTCCACAGTCCAGGAGGGTGTTCTGCAACTGGGGGTGAGAACCACATATGTGGGCTAGGGATGTACCATGTGTGCAGCTCTGAATGGATGTCTGGAGCTATGTTGTATCTTTTTTTTTTTTTTTAAGATTTTATTTACTTATTTGAGAGAGAGAGAGCAGAGTGGAAGAGAGGGCACAAGGAGAGGGGAGAGGCAGAGAGAGAGGGAGAAGAAGGTACCCCACTGAACAGGGTGCCTGATGCAAGGCTCGATCCCGGGACCCTGGGGTCATGATCTGAGTTGAAGGCAGCTGCTTAATCCACTGAGCCACCAAGGTGCCCCATATGTTGTGTCTTATATAACACGGAGACTGTAGCCTCATTGAAAACAAAAAGGGAGTGGGTTAACGTGAAACAATGAAAACAATAAACAGTTTGTCAATAACTCACGGGTAGGGCAGAATAAATACATGCAAATTCTTTGACATTCTTCTTGACAGGGGTGGTCAATGTTCCCTCCTCTTGACTCTGGCTGGGCTTTGTGATTGCTTAACCAGTATTTAACAGAATGCAGTAGAATTATGCCACTTCCAGATAGGTCCAGATCTTAAGGACTGGCAACTTTAAAAAAAATTAGATATAATTGACATATAACATTGTGGAAATATACAATGTATTGGTTTGATACCTGTATATATTGTAATATGACTACTACGGTATTTAGCTTACATCTTTCTCATATCACACATTTATAATTTCTTTTTTTATGTTGGAACAGTTAGGATCTGGTCTGTTAGCAACTTTAAAGTTTATAATATAGTATTGTTGATTATAATCACTATGTTGTACGTTAGATCTCTAGAATTTATCCATTATTTACAAATTTGTACCCTTAAATAACATCTCCTCTGTTTCCCCCCCCACCCCCCACCCCTGGTAAACATTCTACTCTCTGTTTTTGCAAGTTCAGTTTTTTAGATTCTGCATATAAGAGATATCATCCAGTATTTGTCTTTCTCTGACTTAGCTCAGTTAGCATAATGCCCTCAATGTCCAACCATAATTGTTGGAAATGGCAGGTTTTCCTTCTTTCCCATGGCTGAGTAATATTAAGTTGTATACATATCTCCTTAATGCATTCATCTATTGACAGACACTAAGGTTGTTTCCATACATTGGCTATTGTGAATAATGCTGCAATGAACATGGGTGTGCAGATCTCTCTTCAAGATACTGATTTCAGTACCCAGGAGTGGGATTGCTGGATCATATGGTAATTCCATTTTTAGTTTTTGAGGAACCTCCATACTGTTTTCAATATGGCTGTGCCATTTTACTTTCCCAGCAGCAGTGTAAGAGGGTTCCCTTTTCTCTGCATTCACACCAACATTTGTTATCTCTTGTCTTTTTGATAAAAGTGGACTGGTAGCTTTTATGTCATGTCTCCTGAAATATGTATTCTTGCACAACAGTCATCACATTGTGAGAAGTTCCAAGCAGCCTTGTGAAGAGGTCCATGTGGAAAGGAATTAGGGCGCGACTGACAGTCTGGACAATTGAGTTCCTAGCTGACAGCCAGCACCAACATGGCAGCCAAGTGAGTGGCCTCCTGGCAATGCATCCTGCAGCCATGTGAAACAGAGTCAACCATTGTAGCTGAGCCCTGCCCACATCGTAGGATTCTGAGTAAAATAAGCCACTAAGTTTTGGAGTGATTTGTGAAGCAGTAATAGATCACTGGAACAGAATTTAGGACCAGCAGTGAGGTGCTCCAGTGACTAAAGCATACAACGTGTGCCATTGCTTTGTGTTTGGTGACAGGTGGAAGTTGGAAGTCTCTGGGGAGACTTAGTGAGGGCCAGGACAGTGAGGAAAGTGCTACTGACTAAAATGACGTGTGTTTTGTAGGGGTGAGAAGTTTAGAAAAAGTGTTGCCTGAAGTAATGTGGCAAACTGGGAGACTTCAGAGGAATTTAGGGCATGCCTCGTAGGTCCTTGAAAAAACCAGAAGCCTCATAGGTGACACAAGGTAGAGTGGTCTTGAAAAGGAACGTAGGTGTGTTTCTTTCCCTAATGGAATTGATTATACATTGAGAATGCAAAACTTTTTTAAAAAAATATTTTATTTATTTGACTGAGAGAGAGATCACAAGTAGGCAGAGAGACAGGCAGAGAGACAGGCAGAGAGAGGGGGAAGCAGGCTCCCTGCTGAACAGAGAGCCTGATGTGGGGCTCAATCCCAGGACCCTGAGATCATGACCTGAGCTGAAGGCAGAGGCTTAACCCACTGAGCCACCCAGGCGCCCCTTGAATGCAAAACATTTTTAAAGGCATTGTAGTAGGTTGGACTGAAAGGGACAGAGAAGTAAAAAATAAAGAGAGGCCTTAACATATAAAATATTATATGTTAATATAAATATATATAAACATATAATATTATATATATAATATATATGTGTATATATACACATAAATATATACACATATATATGTATATATATACACATATATACACATATACATATAAAATATTATATGTTTATATATAACATATATAAATATATAAAAATATAAATATGCATATAACATAAAATATTATATAAGCATATTTATATGGGAAATATTAATTATTATATAAGTGTAAAATACATTGTCTATAAAAATATATTTTAGTATATACAATATATAATATATAAAATAATAAAATATATAATATAATTATATATGATATGATATAAAATATAAATATATTTTAGTATATAAAGATATACATTAAATATTTATATGTATAGATATTATATATCACATATATAATATATTAAATATATTTATGTGTGATTTAAATATATATTATTACTATATATAATATTACTATACATATCAATATATATTACATATTATATACAAAAAAATGATGGCCCCAGAGATGTGTACATCCTAACCCCAGTACTTGTGAATATGTTACCTTACATGGCAGGAGGGTCTGCAGATGTGATTTTAAGGATCTTGAGGTCGGGTGATGATTCTGGATTACCCAGGTGGGCCCAGGTAATCATAAGGGTCTTTCTAAGTAGAAGAGGACGTCAGGAGGGTCAGAGTCAGAGTGATGCAGTGTTTAAAAGGATTCAGCTAGCCATTGCTGTCTTTGAAGATGGAGGGGAGACGCCTCCTAGAAGCTGGAAAAGGCAAGGAAACAATTCTCCCCTAGAGCCTCCAGAAAGAGCCTGCCGACATCCTGATTTTGGCCCAGTAAGACACTTTGCCAACCTCTGACTTCTGGAACTGGAGGACCACATTTGACCCATTTGCTCTACGAAGTTTGTGTAAATTTTTTTACAGTAGCGCTAGAAAATGAACACAGACCTCCCATTTTCCATGGGCCGGAAGCATGCTGAGAGAAGCTCCCTGCTGCAGACAGGGGCTTCGGGCTGCTCCCTGTGGAAAAGGAAGGGTGGCTTGGAGGGTGGGGCTGATGGCTCAGGGTGGAGCCTGCTCTAGGTGAACAGGCCATGCCCCTAATCAAGGAGTTGGCCATGTGGTCCCAGCTGGATGTGCGAATTGCTGTGAACCAGGGACTGCTGTGTATGTCTGGATTCCCTCCTGAACACGAAAATGTCTTGCGGTTGCTCTGTACCTGTTCACCACCGCAGCTTTGGTCCGTGTGGGCAGATCACTCCTCTCTTTGGTTCACAGGTCTTCAGATTGGGAGAAACTTCATCCAATAAGCCCTATCTATACCTGGATCTGATTTAGACTAGGGATGGGCAACTTCTTCTGTAAAGGACCAGATGGTACATCTTTTTTGTTTAACAGGCCATCTAGTCTCTGTCCTGACTACCCAACGGTGCCACTGGAGCACAAAGGGAGTCATACACAATGTGTAAATGTGTAGGCAGACCAGATCTGGCCTGTAGGCCGTAGTTTACCTGATTGAGCTGATGAGGTCCTGGACACCAAGCTATGCCTTAACTGGATGAGACTTTGGGAGCCTTTGGGTGGGCATAAGTGTATTTTGCATAAGGGAGGACTAGAAATAAGGCAGACTATGACAGATGAAAAATAAAGGCAAATTCTTTGATATTTTTCTCATTGAGAGATGGCATTTATGTGCAACCCTCTTGAATCAGTGCAGGTTCTGCCATGGGTCAAGAGAATTATGACAGAAATGAAGTATTGCCAGTTTCTGGGTCCAGGCCTTGAAAGATTAGCAGCTTCGACTCTTCTGCTCTTTGGGAGGTGGGGATACTTGTTCTTGAATACAGAGGCCATTCTGTAAAGAGGCCTAAGCAGCTACAGTGTGGGTTATGTGAGCATATGTGGCTCTGAACAACTGACTTAGGAACAGACCTGTGGGACACAGTCTGTTCCTAACTCTGGCTCTATATGTGCCTTTTAGCTGGGCCCAATGAGTAGTTGTAGCTCTGGGCCATGAGGCACAGAGGTGGTGCCAGGAACAGGATTGGGGACACAGGAGGTCCTTG
Source organism: Martes martes (assembly GCF_963455335.1). Taxonomy (NCBI): domain Eukaryota; kingdom Metazoa; phylum Chordata; class Mammalia; order Carnivora; family Mustelidae; genus Martes; species Martes martes. The sequence goes on along the minus strand of NC_137896.1, from coordinate 102,093,757 downwards.
CTCAGTGATTCTCATGATACACCTCCACAGAGCTGTGTGTGCTCCCCGCCCCCCCACCGGCCCCACAAAGTCTTTCTTTAATTTATAAGTTAATTCACATAGCAACAACAGAAATAGAATGCAAAGTATCTTTAAAGGAATTGTAGTAGGAAGCGCTTGTGGGGTCCAAGCATGATTAGGGGCAGGATGGGCCAAAAGGACTAATTTCTGCTGGTCCCAAGCTCGTTTCTCTCTGTGGGGCTAGGCCGTGGAGAAGACCAGAAGGCCCTTGTGCCCTCCAGAGCCAACTGCCAATGATCTGTTTTCTCCTAGCTCTAATGCTAGGACAATGCCTTATCAACTGTGGGCTGAGAACCATAGTAAGGCATAAAAATGAGTTGGAAAAAAAAGAGGAATAGGACATATATCAGAATCCATTAAACATAGTGAGGGGGAATAATATATTATGAAATGTCTATTCTACCTTTAGCTCACACATTCTTATTAAAGCTTTCTTTTCTTTTTTTTACTATTCAGCAGGAATATTCTGTTTCTATGTTTTAAGAAGCTGAAAACGGATTGGATGAGAGCAGTTGGGTTTTTTAAGACACATCGATGTTTTAGCATCATGTGGTGTGGAATTCAGATGTCCTGGCAAGATTTTACACCCTAGATCTTCCCTGTGAATTCGATAATCACCCAAAGTAACTGAATCTCAGTTCTTTTGGAAAGAACTTGACATAAAGCCATGACACCTTTCTACTTCTGCAGCCCCATTACCAGGACACAAATTCCTGCAGTGCTTCTAGAATATCTTATTTATTTTAAAGCATTTATTGGCTCATGAGTATTCATCTCCAGTAGCTTGTCTTGTAGAATTTCTCTTTAGGGATCTCAACTGCTGTAGTAACTGGGCATAGTTACTTATGCATTTTTACCAATCTGAAACTTTTTTTTTTTTTAATTTTTTATTTATTTTCAGCGTAACAGTATTCATTGTTTTTTCACCACACCCAGTGCTCCATGCAATCTGTGCCCTCCCTAATACCCACCACCTGGTTCCCCCACCCTCCCACCCCGCCCCTTCAAAACCCTCAGGTTGTTTTTCAGAGTCCATAGTCTCTCATGGTTCACCTCCCCTTCCAATTTCCCTCAACTCCCTTCTCCTCTCCATCTACCCTTGTCCTCTATATTATTTGATATGCTCCACCAATAAGTGAAACCATATGATACTTGACTTTCTCTGTTTGACTTATTTCACTCAGCATAATCTCTTCCAGTCCTGTCCATGTTGCTACAAAAGTTGGGTATTCGTCGTTTCTGATGGAGGCATAATACTCCATAGTGTATATGGACCACATCTTCCTTATCCATTCATCCGTTGAAGGGCATCTTGGTTCTTTCCACAGTTTGGCGACCGTGGCCATTGCTGCTATAAACATTGGGGTACAGATGGCCCTTCTTTTCACTACATCTGTATCTTTGGGGTAAATACCCAGCAGTGCAATTGCAGGGTCATAGGGAAGATCTATTTTTAATTTCCTGAGGAATCTCCACACTGTTCTCCAAAGTGGCTGCACCAGTTTGCATTCCCACCAACAGTGTAAGAGGGTTCCCCTTTCTCCACATCCTCTCCAACACACGTTGTTTCCTGTCTTGCTAATTTTGGCCATTCTAACTGGTGTAAGGTGGTATCTCAATGTGGTTTTGATTTGAATCTCCCTGATGGCTAGTGATGATGAACATTTTTTCATGTGTCTGGTAGCCATTTGTATGTCTTCAGAAATGAAACTTTTAACTTAATATTCTATTAATAGTTTTTATTTGAGAGTGGAACCTTTTCTTTTTGCTCCCTCAGTCTCAAACAGTATAACACTTTCACACAGGCTAGGTAAGGGACTGATTCTGCCATTGTGTGAGGCATTTGCCTTTAACAGTTAACTGCATCATTCTGTGACTAACTCCTGTTGTAACCAAGCTCACAAAATCATTGTTTCTTATTTTGCATTTGTAGACATTCTGGGAATCTCTATTCACCTTACAAGGTGTCCTCACGGTTTGTTTCCTGCTCCTGGTGATAACTCTTCCATGCAAACAAGACATTTAAACGAAGGAAGAGAATTATTTGGAGCATGAATCAAATTTAAGATAATTGTTATTATCTTAATTAACATGTCATGGAACCGAGGCTCAATTACAGTTTCAGCTGTCCCTGAAATGGAATCTGGAAACCAGAGGTTAAAAAAAGGGCAGGTCATTCAGGAGTCACCTGATCAGCACTAGCTAGGTAATCTACTTGAGACACCTCTGCCATCACCAAAGGGGAAGTAACCTTGCAATAAGCAATAATCAACCTGATTTTTTTGCCAAGTAGAACTTCCTTATTTCTGCTCCCTTCTGCCTACTAAAGTCTTTCATTCTGCACAGCTCCTCAGAGCTCCTTTCTATCTGCTAGATTGGATGCTGCTTGATTGAAATTTATTTCTGCTCAAATAAATTCTTAAATTTTTTTTTTAATTTATTTTCAGCACAACAGTATTCATTGTTTTTTCGCCACACCCAGTGCTCCATGCAATCTGTGCCCTCCCTAATACCTACCACCTGGTCCCCCCAACCTCCCACCCCCCGCCCCTTCAAAACCCTCAGGTTGTTTTTCAGAGTCTGTAGTCTCTCATGGTTCACCTCCCCTTCCAATTTCCCTCAAAAAGATTTTCTTTCTTTCTTTCTTTCCTTATTTATCAGAGAGCAAGAGAGAGCACAAGCATGGGGAGAGGCAGAGTGGCAGGCAGAGGCAGAGAGAAGAAGCAGGCTGCCCGCTGAGCAAGGAGTCTGATGCCGGACTCGATCCCAGGACCCTGGTATCCTGACCTGAGTCGAAGGCAGGGGCTCAAATGACTGAGCCATCCAGGCATCCCAATTCTTAAAATTTTAACATGTTGATTCTTTCAAAAAACCAGCTTCTAGTTTCGTTGATACGTTCTACTGTATCTCTGGTTTCTACCTCGTTGATCTCTGCTCTAATCTTGATTATTTCCCTTCTTATGTGTGGAGTTGGTTTGATTTGTTGTTGATTCTCCAGTTCTTTAAGGTGTAGAGACAGCTGGTGTATTCTGGATTTTTCAATTTTTTTGAGGGAGGCTTGGATGGCTATGAATTTCCCCCTTAGGACCGCCTTTGCTGTATCCCATAGGTTTTGGAGTGAAGTGTCTTCGTTCTCATTGGTTTCCATAAATTGTTTAAGTTCTTCTTTGATCTCCTGGTTGATCCAAGCATTCTTAAGCAAGGTGGTCTTTAGCTTCCAGGTATTTGAGTTCCTTCTGAACTTTTCCTTGTGATTGAGCTCCAGTTTCAAAGCATTGTGATCTGAGAATATGCAGGGAATCATCTCAGTCTTTTGGTATCGGTTGAGCCCTGATTTGTGACCCAGTATGTGGTCTATTCTGGAGAAGGTTCCATGTGCACTTGAGAAGAATGAGTATTCTGTTGTTTTAGGGTGGAATGTTCTGTATATATCTATGAGGTCCATCTGGTCCAATGTGTCATTCAATGCTCTTATTTCTTTATTGATTTTCTGCTTCGATGATCTGTCTATTTCTGAGAGAGGCGTGTTAAGATCTCCTACTATTAATGTATTCATATCAATATGACTCTTTATCTTGATTAATAGTTTTCTTATGTAATTGGCTGCTCCCATATTGGGGGCATAGATATTTACAATTGTTAGATCATCTTGGTGGATAGTCCCTTTAAGAATGATGTAGTGTCCTTCTGTATCCCTGACTACCGTCTTTAGTTTAAAATCTAATTTATCTGATATGAGAATCGCTACCCCGGCCTTCTTTTGAGGCCCATTGGCGTGAAAGATGCTTCTCCATCCCTTCACTTTCAGTCTGGGTGTATCTTTAGGTTCAAAATGGGTCTCTTGTAGACAACATATGGATGGGTCCTGTCGTTTTATCCAATCTGCAACCCTGTGTCGTTTTATGGGTGCATTTAGGCCATTCACATTGAGAGTGATTATTGAGAGATACGTTTTTATTGACATTGTGTTATCTTTGAAGTCTTTCTTTCTGTCGATTGTCTCTATATTTCTGTTCAATGCTATTCTTAGGATTTTTCCTCTTTTATAGAACCCCCCTTAATATTTCCTGCAGTGTCGGCTTGGTGGTTGCATAGTCTTTCAAGCCTTGCCGGTCTTGGAAACTCTTTATCTCTCCATCCATTTTGAATGTCAGTCTTGCTGGATAAAGTATTCTTGGCTGCATGTTCTTCTCATTTAGTGCCCTGAATATATCTTGCCAGCCCTTTCTGGCTTGCCAGGTCTCTGTGGACAGGTCTGACGTTATTCTGATGGGCTTTCCTCTGTATGTAAGGAGGTTCTTTGTCCTAGCGGCTTTTAAGAGATTGTATCTACAATTATGATTCCTCAATTTTACTATGAGGTGCCTGGATTTTTTTTTGAATTTATAATCTTGGGGGGGGACCTTTCTACTTCTAGTACATGAACACTTGTTCCATTCGCAAGATTGGGAAAATTTTCATGAAAAATTTGTTCCACTATATCTTCTAGACTTCTTTCTTTCTCCTCCCCTTCAGGGATTCCAATAATTCTGACGTTGGAACGTTTCATGGCATCATTTATTTTCCTGATTCTGTTTTCGTGGCTTCTAAGCTGTTTGTTCCAGGCTTCCTCCTGATCCTTTCTCTCTATTTGTTTGTCCTCCAGATCACTAATTCTATCTTCTGTCTCAGTTACCCTAGCTTTTAGAGAATTTAGATTAGATTGGAACTCATTGAGAGCGTTGTGAACCTCATCCCTGGTGGCCTTCAGCTCTGCCCTAACATTATGAACCTCCTCTCTGGTCGCTTTCAATTCTGCCCTAATCAATTCTGTTTGGTCATCCATGGCTTTCTCCAACCTAGCTATTGCCTGGATAATTGTTAGCCTGAATTCTCTTTCTGACATATTGTCTATGTTGATAGCCGTTAGCTCTGTTGCAGAAGGCCCATCCTCTGTATTTTTCTTCTGTTGGGGATTCCTCCTCCTAGTCATTTTGGTGAGAGATGACTGGACAGATGTAGCTGGATGTATTGACCGTGGTGCAGTCAAGGTGCACCCTGGAACGCTTCTGAGCACTCAGGATTCCCCACCCAAATGAGAGAAAAAAGAAAAGAAAAAGAAAAAAGAGGGAGAGAGAGAGACAGGAAAAAAAGGGAAGATAAAAGTGAAGGTTCAGCCCAAATGGGCCCCAGGGTAAGGTTTATGACGTATACAAACACAAACAGACAAACAAAAAGACTGATAAAAGTATATGACGAGAGAAAAAATATATATATATAAGCAAAAAAAAGGAGGAGCCTCGTCAAGAAGAACCCCAAGTATAAGATTTATATACTATCCAGACAATCGATAAACCATTGGCCACACTAATCCAAAAGAAAAGAGAGAAAGCCCAAATTAATAAAATTATGAATGAAAAGGGAGAGATCACAACTAACACCAAGGAAGTAGAAACAATCATCAGAAGCTATTATCAACAGTTATATGCCAATAAGCTAAGCAACCTAGATGAAATGGATGCATTCCTGGAAAACTATAAACTCCCAAAATTGAACCAGGAAGAAATTGACAACCTGAATAGACCGATATCTAGTAACGAGATTGAAGCAGTGATCAAAAACCTCCCAAAAAACAAGAGCCCAGGACCTGACGGATTCCCTGGGGAATTCTATCAAACTTTCAAAGAAGAAATAATACCTATTCTCCTGAAGCTGTTTCAAAAAATTGAAGCAGAAGGAAAACTTCCAGACTCTTTTTATGAAGCCAGCATCACCCTGATCCCCAAACCAGGCAAAGACCCTACCAAAAAGGAGAATTTCAGACCGATATCACTGATGAATATGGATGCTAAGATTCTCAACAAGATCCTAGCAAACAGGATCCAACAGCACATTAAAAAGATTATCCACCATGACCAGGTAGGATTCATCCCTGGGTTACAAGGATGGTTCAACATTCGCAAATCAATCAATGTGATAGAACAAATCAATAAGAGAAGAGAGAAGAACCACATGATCCTCTCCATTGATGCAGAAAAAGCTTTTGACAAAATCCAGCATCCGTTCCTGATTAAAACGCTTCAAAGTATAGGGATAGAGGGAACATTCCTGAACTTCATCAAATCTATCTATGAAAAACCCACAGCAAATATCATCCTCAATGGGAAAAAGCTTGCAGCCTTCCCATTGAGATCAGGAACACGACAAGGATGCCCACTCTCACCACTCTTGTTCAACATAGTATTAGAAGTCCTAGCAACAGCAATCAGACAACAAAGAGAAATAAAAGGTATCCAAATTGGCAAGGAAGAAGTCAAACTCTCTCTCTTCGCAGATGACATGATTCTTTATATGGAAAACCCGAAAGACTCCACCTCCAAACTACTAGAACTCATACAGCAATTCAGTAATGTAGCAGGATACAAAGTCAATGTCCAGAAATCAGTGGCTTTCTTATACACTAACAATGAAAATACAGAAAGGCAAATTAGAGAATCGATTCCATTTACTATAGCACCAAAAACCATAAGATACCTCGGAATAAACCTAACCAAAGAGGTTAAAGATCTGTACTCGAGGAACTACAGAACACTCCTAAAAGAAATTGAAGAAGACACAAAAAGATGGAAGACCATTCCATGCTCTTGGATGGGAAGAATAAACATCGTTAAAATGTCTATACTGCCCAGAGCAATCTATACTTTTAATGCCATTCCAATCAAAATTCCACCAGTATTTTTCAAAGAGCTGGAGCAAATAATACTAAAATTTGTATGGAATCAGAAGAGACCCCGAATTGCTAAGGAAATGTTGAAAAACAAAAATAAAACTGGTGGCATCACGTTACCTGATTTCAAGCTTTACTACAAAGCTGTGATCACCAAGACAGCATGGTACTGGCATAAAAACAGACACATGGACCAGTGGAACAGAGTAGAGAGCCCAGATATGGACCCTCAACTCTATGGTCAAATAATCTTTGACAAAACAGGAAAAAATATCCAGTGGAAAAAAGACAGTCTCTTCAATAAATGGTGCTGGGAAAACTGGACAGCTATATGTAGAAGAATGAAACTTGACCATTCTCTTACACCGTACACAAAGATAAACTCAAAATGGATAAAAGACCTCAACGTGAGACAGGAATCCATCAGAATCCTCGAGGAGAACATAGGGAGTAACCTCTTTGATATCAGCCACAGCAACTTCTTTCAAGATATGTCTCCAAAGGCGAAGGAAACAAAGGCAAAGATGAACTTCTGGGACTTCATCAAGATAAAAAGCTTCTGCACAGCAAAAGAAACAGTCATCAAAACAAAGAGGCAACCCACGGAATGGGAGAAGATATTTGCAAATGACAGTACAGATAAAAGGTTGATATCCAGGATCTATAAAGAACTCCTCAAACTCAACACACACAAAACAGATAATCATATTAAAAAATGGGCAGAAGATATGAACAGACACTTCTCCAAGGAAGACATACAAATGGCTACCAGACACATGAAAAAATGTTCATCATCACTAGCCATCAGGGAGATTCAAATCAAAACCACATTGAGATACCACCTTACAGCAGTTAGAATGGCCAAAATTAGCAAGACAGGAAACAACGTGTGTTGGAGAGGATGTGGAGAAAGGGGAACCCTCTTACACTGTTGGTGGGAATGCAAACTGGTGCAGCCACTTTGGAGAACAGTGTGGAGATTCCTCAGGAAATTAAAAATAGATCTTCCCTATGACCCTGCAATTGCACTGCTGGGTATTTACCCCAAAGATACAGATGTAGTGAAAAGAAGGGCCATCTGTACCCCAATGTTTATAGCAGCAATGGCCACGGTCGCCAAACTGTGGAAAGAACCAAGATGCCCTTCAACGGATGAATGGATAAGGAAGATGTGGTCCATATACACTATGGAGTATTATGCCTCCATCAGAAACGACGAATACCCAACTTTTGTAGCAACATGGACAGGACTGGAAGAGATTATGCTGAGTGAAATAAGTCAAACAGAGAAAGTCAAGTATCATATGGTTTCACTTATTGGTGGAGCATAACAAATAATATAGAGGACAAGGGTAGATGGAGAGGAGAAGGGAGTTGAGGGAAATTGGAAGGGGAGGTGAACCATGAGAGACTATGGACTCTGAAAAACAACCTGAGGGTTTTGAAGGGGCGGGGTGGGAGGGTGGGGGAACCAGGTGGTGGGTATTAGGGAGGGCACAGATTGCATGGAGCACTGGGTGTGGTGAAAAAACAATGAATACTGTTACGCTGAAAATAAATAAAAAATTAAAAAAAAATTTTAACATGTTGATGATAGAGTTTTGTCCTCGCAGCTGTGAATGACTTGTGAATTAGATACCTTTCTAGTTTTATTTGAATTCTATACACCCTGTTCCCCATAAAACAAACAACTTATGAAAACCAAATGTTTCATCTTAAGGAGGCCATAGGCCTTTATGACTTTACACAGTCAAATTTTCATAATTTTTATATTACCTACATTTTAAAGAATGTTTCAAAATTCCAGAAAATGAATCCTGCAACAAGAAAAATAAGATATACGGATATGGTACGTTTCTTGTATTCAGTAACTAAAAATCTTAATATTTCACCAAAAAGGGTTTATTGAAATGCAAATTATTTAAAACAATAATTTGCTGAAGTTACAAAGACCAAAAGTCCACTTTAACTAGCTAAATTTAATTTTGTTCATCTATTTTGTATTTTTTGGAAATTTATTTTATTATGATATTCCATCAGTCAGATTTGGTAGGTTAACATTACAAGCTGATTATAGATTTACACGTATGCGTGAACTTGGTTGCAAGGTAATTTCGAACTGGGATGCGTAAAGTTTGAAAGCACGATTCTAGGCTTGCGACAAAGGTCCTGCCTTCAGGCGCCGCTGCGCTAAATTCGGAGCTCCCACCCCAGATGGGAGGGATGTGGCCTGCGGAGGCTCGGCCTTTTGATGTAATTCGGTGCCGCAGCGCCCTCTGCTGGTCCCAGGGAGCACAGCTGACCTCTCAGCTCCAAGCTAGGGTGACCAAAGCTTTTTGATTTTTGATTAAAGTCTCAGATTGACAAGACAAATGTTTGTTTTGTTTGGGGAAAAACAAGAAACTAAGTTTATCTTATTAATTTTTTTTTGAGAAGCCAGGTTTAAATCATCATTTAGGCAGTATACCAGAGAATTCCTCAGTTTGGATTTGCCCAACTGATAATTCTTTCCATTAGTCTAAACACCTTGTTCGTATGGAAAAATGATCAGAGAATCAGCAGTACCAAACGAACTACTCTAGCAGTTTACCATAATACATTCATTTAATTTTTCTTTTAAACTTTTTGTTAGAAATAATAATTGTAAGCTTTTACAGGCGAGATAAACACGACACCAGGCGAGGTAGGCACAAGGCAAGATTTATTAAAGGCACTCTCTGGGGAAGTTTCAGGGCTCAGGAGAAGGGGAACCAGGAAAGTCACGCCGGGAGGAGGTGGGCACCCTCAGGCGAGGTTCCGCGACTCCGGAAAGGGGAGTCGGGGAAGTCACACCGGGAGGGGGTCGAGTGGGTCTTTTATCTGGGTTAAGACAGGGAATAGGTTCACAGCTATATAAGGTATGGTATTTGGGGATTGGAGGGTTGGGGGAGTCCTGATGTTCCGGTTTCTTGCATAGGTATTGGGTTACTTGTGGAGATATGACCTGGGCATACATCCTTATGGCGAGAGAGTCAAGAGTTAGGAAAGGGGGGTGGTGCTGGAAGATGGTGGCCCCGGCGGTCATTTCTGTTGTTTCTCCTGCATTCCCGGAGCCGCCGACCCAACAATAATAGATACAGGAAAAGTAAAAAAAAAGTACAAGCATTTATAAATATCATTCATCTAGGGGCGCCTGGGTGGCTCAGTGGGTTAAAGCCTCTGCCTTGGGCTCAGGTCATGTTCCCAGGGTCCTGGGACTGAGCCCCGCATCGGGCTTTCTGCTCAGGAGGGAGCCTGCTTCCCCCTCTCTCTCTGCCTGTCTCTCTGCCTACTTGTGATTTCTCTCTCTCTGTCAAATTAAAAAAATATATATATATATATATATATATATATATATTTCATCTAGCTGCCTCTAATGTTAGAAACTTAAATAACCATCATCTCTAGCCCAGAGAGGATGGTTACCAATGAGTTCTTTGGGAGACTGGGTGCCCCTCACCAACACATTTGCTCGTGGTCCCTTGGGTCATCCTGGGGTGGGTGATTAATGGGCAGCTGAGTCACAGGTGTGTCCCAACATTCTCTCCATCTCCCTGAGCAACAGCTCAAAGTGAGCTACTTATGTATTTACAACGTCAGCACTCTGTGGCAATGACTAATTCATTGTAGGGTAGATTTCTAGAAGTGGAATAGATGGAGATGCTTCTAAGGTGCTGCTTAACATGTATGAGAAAAAAGCCCTAGGTGTGGTAGGCAGAACACCTAACCTGAATTGGTGTAGTGGAGGATTTATGGCTTCTTACCTGCTTTCCAGGCTGAAGGGAGATCACAGACCTGAAGCCCTTTGAGCCAAAGGACAGGTCCCTTTGAAGAAGAATTTTGCACAGTGGTGTGTTACAGATTGAATTGTGTCTCCCCACCTGCCCCCACTGCTTCACATGTTGAATCTCTAACTCCCAAAGTGACTGTGTTTGGAGATGGGCCTTTAAAGGAGTGATCGAGGCTAAATGAGGTCATGATAATGAGGTCCTAATCTAAATATGACTGCTGTCCCTATAAGAAGAGAAAGAGACAGCAGGGAAGTGTGTGCAGAGAGGAAAGGCCACAAGAGGGCACAGCAAGGAGAGAAGCCCCAGGAGAAACCAATGCTGCCAAAACCTTGATCTTGGACTGCCAGCCTCCAGAAATGTGGGAACAAATTTTTGTTCTTTAAGCCACCCTGTGTGTGGTATTTTGTCATGGCAGCCCAAGCAGACAAATACAGAGTGACAGGTAAATAGTAGGACTCTTCCCCCAAGCTTTACCCAGAGACATGTGTTGCCATTTATCAGAGGACTGTGTACTGGAAAGAGAGAAAGACTTTCCAGGGGCTTCAGATATTGGCTCCACACTGATGCTGATCCCCAGAGATGCCAAATGCTGCTGTGGTCCATCAAGCCAAGTAGAAGGTTATAAAAGTCAGGAGACAGATGGATTTTGGAGTTGAATCTGCCTGAAGGCTCAGCCTTAGATTGTTTTCTCAGGTTTAGAATTTATCTAATTTAAATAAATAAATTTAGTGATTGGCAACATGCCCCATTTTCAGTTCCTTCTTATTAAGTTAGGGTTACTATGTACAGAATGCAAAAGGGAAGCCCCTAGAATTCTTCCTCACCCCTGCCAAGATAATAAGTCCCGAACCAAAAGCAATACATACCTGGAGGGATGACTAGAATTAGTGTCATCATCAAAGACTTGAAAGATGCAAGGGTATTAATTTCACATCCCATTTAATTTACCTTGTTGGCTGGTACAAATACTGCATAGGTTGCAGAGAATGCCAGGAAATCATCATAAACTTCAACTTGTAAAGCCAGTTGAGGCTGCAGATCTGCATATATTGTCCTCACTGGAGCAAATAAACACAGCCCAAGACCTAGTATACAGCTATTCACCTAGAAAATGTTTTTTAAACCCCATATCTATGAGCAAAGATGACCAGAAGCAATCTGCCTTCACATGCAAGACTGTGTTGCTTCATGTCTATTCCCAGTTCCTCATTGTCGTAAGTCTTAAGGACAACGTGCTGGTCCATTACATTCATGACATTATGCTAATTGAATTTGGTAAGCAAGAAGTAACAAACACACTAGATGCCTTAGAAAGAGAAATGCTAGTGAGATGCATTCAGGGGTATGCTATATTGCTGAAATTTCCAGGGGTCTAGTAGTCTAAGCGTCTCAGAAAATCACCTAAAAAGTGATAGACCGGGATGCCTGGGTGGCTCAGTCATTAAGCGTCTGCCTTCGGCTTGGGTCATGATCCCAGGGTCCTGGGATCAAGCCCCGCATGGGGATCCTTGCCCGGTGGGAAGCCTGCTTCTCCCTCTCCCCCTGCTTGTGTTCCCTGTCTCACTGTGTCTTTCTGTCAAATAAATAAATAAAATCTTAAAAAAAAATGTGCGATAGATTCTTGGACCTTAGATCTCCCAGCAGGGGGAAAAAAAAAGGCATAGTGATTAATGGGCTTCTTTAGATTTTAGGGTTAACACATTCTTTGTCTGGGCATGCTGTTGTGGTCCATGTACCAAATAACCCATAAGGCTGCTAGTTTTGATGGGTCCTAGATCCAGAAAAGATTATGCTGAATATCCAGGTTGCCCCATGAGCCTTAAGAATTAACAGACCCACTGGTTCTAGAAGTGTTTGTTGCAATTAGAGGTACTTCACGGAGCTCTTACAAGCCCCAGGTGAAAAATGACGGGGAAAATCCGTGGGGTTTTGGAATAAGGCCATGTCCTCTTCAGCCCTCCTGAAAATCAGCTCCAGAACTGCTATTTGTTTATTATAGAGTCTAAATTCCTAACCATGAGACATGAAATGACTTATACTGCCCACCAAGAGCTTGGAATGTCCTGATCTGCCAAGCCATAAGATTGGACAGGCACAGGAACAGTCTATTTAAAAAATAATGATGTAGAGGAGACCAGGCCCAAGCTTATCTGAAAGGCAAAAGTCAACTTCATAAGTTGGTAGCTCAGACACCCATGGTACCTGCTTCTATAGCTTTTCCACCTGTTTCTTAATTCATACCAGAGTCTCATGGGATGATGTAGAATGGAGGAGGAAAAGCGTAGGCCTGATTGATGTATGTATGGATCTGCATAGTATGCTGGCCCCAGCTGGAAATAGATGGCTACTGCCATTTCACTATAGCCCCTTCAGCTTGCCTTGAAAAATAATGATGAAGGGAAATCCTCCCATTGGGCAGAACTTGAGGTAGTATATTTGGTTATTCATTTCATGTTGGAGGAGATCTGTGAGGCAGATCTACACTGATCTGTGGGGCAATGAGTTGGCTAGCTGGGCAGAAACTTGGAAAAGAGAAAGATTAGGACATCGGCTACAAGGATGTGTAGAGTAGTATGCAAGTGAACCTCACGGAATGGGCACGGAATAGGAAATGTGAAGATATTTGTTTTCCAAACAAGGACCTACCAAATGGCATCTACTGCAGAGGAGGCTCTCAGGAAATGAGAGGTTGAAGTGTCCCAACCCATGGATGCCAGTCTTCTCCAGTCCCTTGCCTACTCAGTGGGTCTATGTACAAAGTGACAGTGGTGGCAGATATGGAGATTATGCATGGACTCAGGCACTTGATTTCCCCTCAACAAATCAATTTGGTTATTGCCACTGAAGAGTGCTCAAACCATCATCAGCAGAGATCAACAGAAAACCCCTGACAACATTCCCTAATGCAACCAGCCAACTCCCTGGTGGCAGATTGTATTGGACTGTTCCATTATGAAGAGGCCAATGCTTTTTTCTTGTAGAGATACATATAAATTTTATGTATTGATTTATCTTCTCAACTCATAGTACTTCTGCCAGCAACACCATGGGGGCAGACTTACTGCATGACTGCATGATGCTACAGGGCGTCATTTTTAATTAAGGGTTCCATTTTTCAGTAAAGGCATTGTGGCTACAAGTTCACATTCATGTAATAATTCATTGGCTTTTCTACCTGAACCATTGTTGGCTTTACCATGTGCAGATGTCTTGATAAACTAATGGAATTGTCTTTTGAAGAGTCACATGTGGTGCCGAGTAGAACACAACACTTTGAGAGAGGGCTGTCTTACTAAAGCAGCATATTCTTTAAACCGCTGGTTGATAAATATTACTGTCTTTGTCATGATGGGAATGCAGAGGTTCAAGAGCCAAAAGGTGGAGTGGGGAAGAGACCCTCTTACTCTTAAACTAAATGGCATACTGTAGGAACTTTTTCTTCTTGTTATGTGACCCTAAGCTCCATGGAAAGGAGGTTTTAGTGCCCAGGAATGCAATGCTTCCACTAGGGAATACAGTCAAGGATTGGAGGAATTGGAAGCTGAGATTGCCCTATAGCCATTTGGCCCCTCGTGTCATTGAATAAACAGGCAGAAAGGAGTCAACTTAATGGGTGGGGTGTTTAATCCTGATTATTTAGGGAAAACTAGGTTGGTGCTACTTGATGGAGGTACACATGACTGTGTCTGGAACCCAAGGGGTTCCCTGGAGAAGGTCTTATTACTCCCCTGCCTGGTAGTTTCAGATAGTGAAAAACTGTAACACCCTAAATCCTGAAAAGAGCACCAAGGACTCAGAGTCCATAGACACAAAGGCTTGAATTACCCTCAAGGTGAAGAAGAGCATCCTGCTAAGGTACTTGTAGAAAGCAAGGGAAATATGGGATAGTTGGTGAGAGAAGGCAGCCATGACTACTACATTAGACCTTGTGAATAGCTACAGAATCAAGTAGTCTATCAATTGACTTCTTAACTGTTTCCTCCCCACTCCTGTATTTTCCTCTAACCACCTTATAGGAGCAACAGTGGGAATGGCTTTTAAAAACTTTCAGTTGGGGGTATGACCACATAGACCTAACTTGTGGTGATTCAGAAGCTGCTGTCTTTTTATATTTCGCTTGGGATAGGGAACTCAGATTTCAGACTCATGGAGTAAGAGCATGGACTTGAGGGGCAGAAGGCTTAGCCTATGCTGGATGACTTCCACCACCACTGCCTTCACGATTCACTGGAAGGAAATTGGAGGATGGGAAGAGAGAGAAGTCAGGGTATTTAGTTCTGATTCCTTCCCTCTGGGGTCACCCCAGGCTGTTTTTCTTGAGGCAGGTCATGGCTTCTATTATGTTGCCCTCTCCACAAAGCTCTCTCTCTGTGGGTTCTGGTAACTGTTTCCTCTTCTTGTCCATTCAGGCCTATGGGTGATAAGAGGTGTATCCTACTGTTACTAGCCCCAGGGTTCAGCATTATCTACGCCTTGGGATTTCCCTATACTCTGCCCACATCTTTATAAATAACCCCTTTATTACATTTGCCTCAAACTGCCAAATTTTGAATGTGTCATATATTTCTTGTTAGGACCTGATGGGCACAGCATGGCTCTCAAGTTCACCCAAGCAGACTTGAAAGACTTTGATGTGGGAGAGACATTCTCTTTCTTGCAAAGATGTAAATGTCTGAACATGTAGTTCTGATTCTCACAGAAAATTATCTTACAGACATGAGGGAACCTGGCCTTATGTACTGAATGCCAGTTCAGAAGAGAATTAGCTCAATGCTGGTCCTTGCTGCCATTATGGAATTACCACATCAATGGTTCTGATCCTATATAACTTCTGGACTTCCAAGTATGTGATCTAATGAATATTTTGATCACATTGAATTGGAGTTTTCCAACTTTTGAAGCTGAACTAACTGATAGATTCTTATAAGTAGAATTGATGAGTCAAAGGGCACATATATTTAGATTTTTAATAGCTCCTGCAAAATTGCTTCCCAAAAAGACTGTGCTGATTCACACATCCATCCATACAGTCAGTGAATCTGTTTCCTCACCACCATTGCCTACCACCTTTTTAATTTGTGCCTTCCTGTTGGGTGGAAATGGAATCTCATTGTTGCTTTGATTTGCATTTTGCTAATTACTGGTACGGTTAACTATAATTACTTCTATTTGTTGGACATTTATATTTTCTTCTCAGTGAAATGCTTTTTACGTCTATTGTTTATTTTTCTATAAAATTACTTGCATTTTTTAAACTAGTGGGAACTACTTAAAAACTTTGAATGGTAGGTATTAGCTTGTTAGATGTGTTGCAAATATTTTCTAGCAGGTGCCTTATCTTTTAACTTTCACCCATCATGTGTTTTGTCCAAGTTTGTCCAAAATTCTAAAATTTTGATGATGTTCAGTTTATCATCTTCTCTTTCATGGCTTTTGCACTTTCTGTTATATGGCTCATTAGGCTAAAAGTTCTCTGTCATTGGCTTTTTATCCAGGAATTTCAAACTTTAGGCATTTAACCTAAGCTTTTCCTTAAATGTTTTACCACAAACTGTCTGATAGAGGCTTTAGCTGTTTTTTTTTTTTTTTTAAAGATTTTATTTATTTATTTGACAGACAGATCACAAGTAGGCAGAGAGGCAGGCAGAGAGAGAGGAGGAAGCAGGCTCCCTGCTGAGCAGAGAGCCTGATGCGGGGCTCGATCCCAGGATGCTGGGATCATGACCTGAGCTGAAGGCAGCGGCTTTAACCCACTGAGCCACCCGGGCGCCCCTGTTTTTATTTTTTGGTTGCACACAAGTGTACAATTTGGTCAACAGATTTTTTAAAATTTTTTATTTCTTTTCAGCATAACAGTATTCATTATTTTTGCACCACACCCAGTGCTCCATGCAATCCGTGCCCTCCCTAATACCCACCACCTGGTTCCCCCAACCTCCCACTCCCCCACCCCTTCAAAACCCTCAGGTTGTTTTTCAGAGTCCATAGTCTCTCATAGTTCACCTCCCCTTCCAATTTCCCTCAACTCCCTTCTCCACTCCATCTCCCCATGTCCTCCATGTTATTTGTTATGCTCCACAAATAAGTGAAACCATATGATAATTGACTCTCTCTGCTTGACTTATTTCACTCAGCATAATCTCTTCCAGTCCCGTCCATGTTGCTACAAAAGTTGGGTATTCATCCTTTCTGATGGAGGCATAATACTCCATAGTGTATATGGACCACATCTTCCTTATCCATTCATCCGTTGAAGGGCATCTTGGTTCTTTCCACAGTTTGGAGACTGTGGCCATTGCTGCTATAAACATTGGGGTACAGATGGCCCTTCTTTTCACTACATCTGTATCTTTGGGGTAAATACCCAGTAAAAACAAAAATAAAACTGGCAGCATCACATTACCTGATTTCAAGCTTTACTACAAAGCTGTGATCACTAAGACAACATGGTACTGGCATAAAAACAGACACACAGACCAGTGGAACAGAGTAGAGAGCCCAGATATGAACCCTCAACTCTATGGTCAAATAATCTTTGACAAAACAGGAAAAAATATACAGTGGAAAAAAGACAGTCTCTTCAATAAATGGTGCTGGGAAAACTGGACAGCTATATGTAGAAGAATGAAACTCGACCATTCTCTTATACCGTATACAAAGATAAACTCGAAATGGAAAAAAGACCTCAATGTGAGACAGGAATCCATCAGAATCCTCGAGGAGAACATAGGCAGTAACCTCTTTGATATCAGCCACAGCAACTTCTTTCAAGATATGTCTCCAAAGGCAAAGGAAACAAAAGCGAAAATGAACTTTTGGGACTTCATCAAGATCAAAAGCTTCTGCACAACAAAGGAAACAGTCAACAAAACAAAGAGGCAACACACGGAATGGGAGAAGATATTTGCAAATGACAGTACAGACAAAAGGTTGATATCCAGGATCTATAAAGAACTCCTCAAACTCAATGCACACAAAACAGACAATCATATAAAAAAATGGGCAGAAGATATGAACAGACACTTCTGCAATGAAGACATACAAATGGCTATCAGACACATGAAAAAATGTTCATCATCACTAGCCATCAGGGAGATTCAAATTAAAACCACATTGAGATATCACCTTACACCAGTTAGATGGCCAAGATTAGCAAGACAGGAAGCAACCTGTGTTGGAGAGGATGTGGAGAAAGGGGAACCCTCTTACACTGTTGGTGGGAATGCAAGTTGGTGCAGCCACTTTGGAGAACAGTGTGGAGATTCCTCAAGAAATTAAAAATAGAGCTTCCCTATGACCCTGCAATTGCACTACTGGGTATTTACCCCAAAGAAACAGATGTTTTAAATTTACAGAAATGTACCTTGATGTTGGTCCTGTATAGTTGAATTCTTTTGTCTTGACGCCTTTAGTGGTTCTTTTGTTTCTGCCATTTTCGGTGAGGAGTTTGGGGGTTATTTTTGTTAAGTTATCTTTCATTTTCACACGTAGAGGAAGCTATTAAATAGCACGTTGGCCCACAACCAAAAGTGGGGGTTTTCATGGCAGACCCAGCTTCGGGAAAGACATGAGGATGGGTCAGCCCACAGGGAAGGGAGTTTTAGACAATGAGCTTGGGCTGCTTAGAAGAGATGAGGTTTGGGCAAGTTCAACTATATCATCACACCCACATTTGGTAGAGGCAGTTCTGCAGAGGTCATCCTGGGAATTTCCTTGGCATTGTCCCATTTTCTCAAATCTACTCGAGTACAAATGGCCCAGGCTGTTCTCTGTGGTGCACGTCGTGTTGCCCCATTAGTTCAACCAAGGGAATGCCATTTCTCTTCCAGTAGCAATGTCCAGGCTATATTGGTTGTAGGTAGCCCCTGATAAGATATAAGCTGCAGTGGCTTTGGTCCTTTTAGGAGCCACAGTGGAGCTGGTGAGCACTAAAGCAGAGAGCCCTGGATTGGGGAATTGGGAGTTACAGATTCTAAACCCAGCTCTACCATGAATTTGATTCTGTGTATTTTTCAACTGTGGGGGTCAGACAACATCTACTACTTCTTGGTTCCTTCTGCTTTCATTCCTTGTGAATGTCAGCTTGGCTCCATGAATACATTGTTACAGAGATTATGCCTCTATGAACAGGTTCTAGAGATTCTAGTCCTGGTGAATGACCAAGCTCGCTCTCCATTCTTGGTTTCCATTGACGTTCCCTCCACTTATCAAGATCATGAGCACGTTAAGTGAGCAAAATAGAAGGACTTGATACCAAACAATCACGGACGATAGTATCTTAGAGCTTAAAAGTTGGAATCTGGACTTCATGATCTCTTAAAATTATTTCCATGTCTAGGATCTTTTTTGAGTTTACGAGTACTCACTTGAACTCAATTCAAGCCACACTTAATGTTGTGCATAATTTTCACTGTTGTATGTGACAATAGAACATTAATAGAAAGAATTTGACAAACTGGGTTTTGAATCGTATTCCTTACTTTTTGTAACCAGCATAAATATTGATAGTCCTCTCAAATACAGCTAGGATATCATGTAATCATATTATCCATCCCTTCTACTCAAAGACTAAAGTTCTGGTCCATTTCTTTACTAGATATGGCCTATCTGCTCCTCAATTATCCACCCAGTGGTTCAGTTCTTCCCTCTCATCACTGTCACTCCTATTCTAATTTCTCTGATACTCATTCACGGTAAACTTTAAACTGGGGACTTCAGAATGGATACTGATTGCTGGCAATTCTGGAAATTACTGGATGCTCTGAATATTGGGAAGTGAGAGGAAGGTCAGGATCAAGTGGAATAAGAGGCTGAAACTGAAAGGGACACATGTCATCATAAGACATAGGTTTTTACTACCTTCTTCTGGGTATGGAAAGTTCAAGCTATATCCAAAGGCTTTGGCATCAGTGAAAATACAGCTCTCTGGGTTGTGTCCCTTGGGTCCTCTGAGCATCTCTTGGGCTGATGCCTCCTCTCCGCATTTGTGTTCATGCACCGAACAGACTACACTATCTCTTCAGAGGTCTGAGCATCAGTTTGGCAGAGGGTCCCCTCCTGAGGTCTGGGCATCAGTCCTACAAGGTCCTTCCTTTGAGCTCCTAGGTTCTTTTGTTTCCTCTTGTTTCTTTCCTGAACTTGTTAATATCAGGGACACTTCAGCACCTTCTTGTTACTCTTTAGTGTTCTAATATATTTTGTAACTAGTTCCCTTTGTTTGAAATTCCTTGTGTGGGTTCTTCCCACACTAGATCCTGATTGAAACAGAAACCTAAGAAATTTGGGGGCCAGATGATAGGACCCTTTAGATGTCATTTTTTTTGGTGAACTTCCCAAGAAAGGAGGTATGTTGACTGATACATAATTGAGAAGCTCTTCGGTTGGACAGAGGGGACCTAAGAGAGGTGACACTGGCTGAGCCTGGCTTTGAACACAAGTGTGTCCAAATTCATTATCACACTCTCTCCTGGAGTAACAGATAAACTGGAAGCCAAAAGTGATGGGATTGAGGGCTCAAAGGAAAGGACCATGTTCCTCCAAGGCCAACAAGGAGATGGGGGTGAAAAGTATGAGAGGATGAGCAAGGAGACTTTTAGGGGTGGGAAGAGGGGCTCATGGAGGTGCCTGCCTAGAAGGTTCTGTCTTAGCCCTTTCCTCCCACCCCCCAGCTAGGCAGGTAAATATAAAGTTGTTTCCAGTCTATCTTTTGAAATTTACCTTAGTCAAGTTAGCTTCTGCCTCAGAAAATTTTTGTGCTTGACCTCAGTGGATGGAGGGTGGGAGTATAATAAACATGGTCCCCCCCAAAAGTAGTAATGACTGTTACCATTCATTGTGAACCTACAAATGCCTGGCATTACTAGACCAGAGGGTAGAGGATAAGTTGGGATCTGGGGCTCAGGTTTTAGGGAGATCATTGCCGACCATTTTAGTCCTCAGGGAGTTCTGGAGTCCGCTGCATTTTGGAGGTACCAGGGACCTCAGTTAAGGGTACACTGCCCAGTGTTTGTGGCTTCTCAAGGGGGCAGAGGTGCTAAAAGAGTACAATAGGGGAGCTTTCAGCCTAGCCCTCTTTTCAGGGGTGGCCTGAGGTGGTTCAGGCATGGTTGGATGGCCAAGAATGCCATGTGGACCCTGCCTGAAGCCCATAGCTAATTTTGCAATCAAAGGGCCCCTTTAGTGGAACTGTAGAGGGCAAGCTTGCCTGCCCCAGCAGATGGACTTCTTTTGTGAAGGGCCTGGCATTTCCAGTTGTAGCCTGAGTGACAAGACAGGAGAACTGGGTTCTGGGGAAGTCCCTCAGTATCCCCTTGCTGAGAAACCTGGGGACTGTCATCAGCTCTATTTCCCCATGGGCGTGGTTTGGTGCAGCTCAATGCTGATGCTATGATTTTGCCATCTGAGACTCCCAAGATTTTCTGACATACAATTGCCACGCCCCACCAAGGTAGTGGCACCTCCTCCATTATACCAAATAAATGGCAGTCTCTGTCAGAGCGCTTCACTGCTCTTGGGAGCTGTTGGAGCTGTGATTCAGTCCCCTGCACTATTGATAAAGGTCCAGCAAGTCCTCCAACTTTCTAGTCTTCCCTCTCTTCTGTGCTTTAGGGCTCAGGGAAGAGATGGGGCTATGCCAGGCTCTGCGACTTGTCCAGTGCCTGTCTAGTTGCTTCTCACTTCCTCACTTCCCAGGGAGTTGCTAGGATCCTGATAGAGCTGCCCTGCCCCCAGGCAGAAGCAGATGTCAATAGGGGAAGGAGGAGGAGACGCATGCAGGCGACTTAAGGTCAAAAGTCATGCCTTAGAACTTCTAGGAGGATCTGGTCACTGGCTGGATCTTTGGGTGGAGAAAGTTCTGCCCAAGGTCTCCTCCCTGTTGCTACCTTGAAGTTTTGTCTCAGGAGGTGGCTCAGATTTTCTGAGTAGGGCTCTGCGTCAGGCCAGGCTTCCCAACTCCTTGTCCAGAATGAGGATCTCAGTAACTAGTGTCCTAGAAAGGTCTTGGAAATGTCTCCTGATGCTCATATCTACTATCACTGTCCCCACAGGTGTTGAGACAACCCCACTATGACATGCATTCGAGGAATCCCTATTTCTGGAGAACCCTTAACAGCAGGTGATGTTGAGATGGGGCTCTGGAGGCTGGGACACCTGCACTCACACCTGTCTCTTCTGGATCTGCTGGCTGCCCCAGCATTCTCTGCCCCTCTTTGTGTATGGCTTTTACCACCCAGTGCTCTCCAGTTTCCCCTGGACAGTGAGCTTCCGCAGGGTGGGGAGCAGTGCTTATCCTCTGCTCTAGCTCCAGACTGAGCACCAAGCCGAGCACAGAGGAGGCATCAGAGGGAGTAGCTGGGACTCAGCACACATGCCCTATGGGACATTTTACCCTCTTAGACCAGTTGCAGTCCTGGCCCTCCTCACCACAACCCATAGCTTTCCCAGAAAGAAAGGCTGAGCTGAGGGTCATGTGAATGCTGTCAGTTTTGGTGTGTAAACCCTGGACCTTCCTTCCTGAAGGGCCTAGCATCTAGCAAAACGGCCTAATTATAATGGTTCTCCATTATTCTTCTCTCTTTAAACTGCAGTGAATCAACCTCATACTGGGGAGGTGTCCGACTTGAATCAGCAGGTGTGGGTCCTTCAGGGTCAGACCATTGTGACAGTTCCACGGAGTAACAGTGTGACCCCAGGTGAGTGGTCATCCCACAGCTGCTGCCTTGGAGGCAAGGGAGGGGTCACCTTAGGGCACCTGGGATGCTGGCACTGGCCTTTTGTGAAAGGGTGGCCTGACAACAGGGCCCACGTGGAAGGAGGAGAATTTCACAGCTGCCTGGGAAGCCGTGTCAGGGAGAAGTTTGTCTGGACCAGGGTATAGAAAGCAGAAAGGGTAGAACAGCCTCTTTGCAGGGCAGGAGAGCTGCTTTCAGTGACTGACGGCCTATCCTGTGGAAGAGGAGTATCTTCTCCTGCCTGACTTCAAAGTGTCCTAAAAGGATTAAATGAGTGGGTACAGGAAGGCAGATTTCAACATCACATTAGGCAAAATTTGCTAATGGATGGAACTCTTCAAGGATCAGAGGGGTTGGAACTTCCTACCTCCAGATGTTTAAGCAGAGGTGTGACAATCTCTAGGGGAGGGTCTGCCATCTGTTTAACTCTGTGTGCTTGCTCCATTTCCGAGGGCCGTGACTGGTACGTGGTATGAATGAATGAATGAATGAATATGGTAGTTGGCCATTTGGTGGGCCTGGGGTAGCAGGGATGATACTTCTAAGTTTTCTTCCTGCCACACCTGAAAGATGCTGGCCTTCTCCTGACTTCGGAGGAAACTGACACCATCTCCGCTCTTATCTTTATTAGTCACTGTCACTGTTGTCCCATGCAAGTATCCAGAATCGCTAGAGCAAGGCAGAGGGGTTCCCATTTACTTGGGAATAGAGAATCCAGAAATGTGTCTGTCTTGTGAGGACGTTGAAGGGCAGCCCACATTGCAACTGAAGGTAAGTATGAAAAATGATGTTTTAAAAAAAAGGTTAATTTCTTTTAAAAGATGTTTATTTGGTAGATAATCTAATTTTAGAATTAAAAAAGAAATACTCTCCAATTCTTTCTTTATTTTTTATTCAATTCTTAAACATAGTTACTATTCCTAGATATTTTTGAGTCCTGTGCATGCAATTGAGTTATCCTGCCCCTCGCTAGTTGAGGGTGTTTGTCTTTCTTGAATTTTGAGATATTCTCAACCATTATGTCAAGTAAACTTCATTCTGCCTTATCTTTCCTTTTGGAATTCCTATGCCTTAGTCATTGGAACTTCTAGATCCTCTTTAATATCTCGTCTAAATTTCCAAACTTTCTATCCTTTCATTGTTTTTGTTTTTTGCTTGTTGCATCCTGGGAGAATTTCTTGGTTCCATCTTCCAAGTCATGATTCCATTTTAAGCTCATCCTGTCTGCTAAATCATTCTCCCCTTGCCATTTTCTGAAATTTCAATCTTTACTCTTGTTCCTTAAGCTTCAATTCCATAAACTCGTTTAATTCAGTTCAATTTAATTTAACCCCATCCGATTCAGTTCAGCAAATAGAGTTCTTACTGGCCTCCAGCTCTGTTGTGGCCATCTGACACACGTGGAGGCCCAGAATGGCAGAGCCCTGCCCTCACGGGGCGTGGCTTCTAGCAGGAGGAGAGAAATGGTAGACAATAAGTGTCATGATGGACAAGTCGGTGATGTCTTTAAGGGTGTTATGTCCCCTGGGAAAGCAGGAGAGAGAGGCCAGCAGTGCTAGACCCAGGTGGGGTTGGGTTGCCATAGAAAATAGTGCAGCAGGCATGCTAAGATTTTAGCAGACAATAGAAGGCAACAAGAGAGTTAGCCAGCAGCATGTGGGGAGAACAAGGATTAGTGGAGAAAACAGTGTGACAGGAGTCAATTAGGGAGGAGGAATTCGGAGAGACAAACGTAGATCACAAAGGGCCTTGCTGGCATTTGTAAGGACTTTGCCTTTCAATCTGAGTGAAATGGGGGAATTATTAGAATGTTTTTAATAAAAGAGTGACATGAGTGGACACAGGTTTTAAAATAATTATTTTGGCTGCCAGTTGAAAGCAGACTGTGGTGGGGGGCAAAGGTGAAAGTCTTGTGGGGGACTTTGAGGTGATCTAGGTGAGATCTGACGGATTAGGGGATAGCAGTGGAGGTGGGAGGTAGGTAGCCAGTCAGATTCTGAAAATATTTTATTTAATTTGAGACAATAAGATTTACTGACAGAATGAATGTGGAGTGTGGTGAAGGAGGACTGACAACTACATTTTCAGCTACATCTTGTCTAGTAAGCTGCCCTTTTATTGTGGTTTTGTCTCAGATAAATTAATAATTGACCACTGCCTTCTGCCATGTATGGGTCCTTAGGGAACTTGGTTACAGCAGTGTTTCTGCAGTGCTGGAGGTGGAAAGCCTGGATGGAGGGGGTTTAAGAGAGGGATAGGAAGGGAAAAATCCAGGACAGCATATATAGACAACTATTACAGGGAGGTTTCTGCAAAGGGGAGCTGGGATGATGGTGGGCATTCAAAACAGTTATTTTTTAAGATGGTGGAATGACAGCAAATATGCTACTAGGAATGATGGACAGAAAGACAAAATGATGATTTGCTAGAGAAGCAGCCATAAACTGGGGAGGGCAGAGGGGACCTATAGCCCAGTGCTTTCCAGGCCGTAAGTTGGAAGGGAGGAGGACGACGTACTGGAGTTGGAAATGAGAAAGTGTCTTTTTATTTAATGAACACATCTCTTTTGAATTTCTCTCTGTTGAGGAATGCAATGATGAATTAGTCTAGCAGTGATGATATGCCTGAGAGTTAAATATACTAAGTTCAGATAATAATTGGAACTAATGAAGAAAGTAAGATAGGGAGGGGGTTTGAATGTGGCTGAATTACAGATCATTCCATGTAGTAGCTCTCTGGAGATCTTTGTGCATGTGTAATTTAGTTAGAAATATTTATTTTACTTAAATACATGGTATATAAATATATAAAATATACTTCCATATGTGATATAGAAGTCATTTTCTGATTGCTCTATTTATTTTATTTTGTTGTTGTTGTTGTTTTTAATGCAAATCCTCTAGTTTTTTAGAGACTCTTGTGTCTATTTCATGGCAGTGACCTCTCTCACACGTTGGCAGTTGGTCAAAGACGAATACAAACTTGGGTTAGAGCAGTGGTGTCTGCAGGGTGGCAGCCCTCACTGCTGCAGCTTTGGTAGGAGAGGTCCTTGGTTTACTGCTGCAGATCTGCACGTCCTTCCTTTTCCTCCGCTTGGCCTCTTGTGTGAGGAGAGTCCCAACTCATTGTTGGAGTGTGCCACTTGTTCACTAACCTGTTCCTCATGTCTTTTCTCCTCCGTTTCTGGATCTGAGGCTGGGGACTGGGAAGGTGAGATTGTGTGCTCCCTCTGCTGCTCCCAACCCCTTTTAATAGAGGGATAAGGCTTTCTCATACTTTGGAACATTTACTGTTTGGGTACAAGTAACTTTGAACGACTCGCACTGTCTCTGCTTCTTCTGCTGGGTGTTCTCTATCACATTTCAGGAGGAGAAGATCTTGCGTCTGTACAACGAAGTGGAGCCCGTGGATCCCTTCCTCTTCTACCGCTTAGAGATTGGCAGTACCTCCACCTTTGAGTCTGTGGCCTTCCCTGGCTGGTTCATTGCCTCCTCTGACAGCGGCCACCCCATCTTCCTCACTTCACACCAAGGGGAAAATAATGTTAACTTCAATTTAAGTATCAATGCTTGAACTCAGGCTGGAGGAAACATCCTGGTCAGAGGTCTTTGTGTTAAGTTTTGTAGTTACCAGCATGCTTTCCTCTGTACTATCTCAGCGTCATTTCACATCAATGCTCAGAGGTGGGCAGGACCCTGTTATCACTGTACTTTATGAATGACTTCATGGCAACTGAGGCATAGAATGTGGGCTCAGACATAGGAGGGAGGGGTGATGAAAGGTTCTCCTCTCAGGCTGAAGCTGTTCATCCCACAGCCATCCCACGGTGTGAATATGAGGATGTTGGGACCCAAAGCCATTAGGGCGTTCCCTGGGGGTGGATATGGAGAAGCCTCGGAGCTCATGAATCTTACCCAGAATTGGGTAACTAGCACGGAACTGATTGTTTTTTGTTTTGTTTTGTTTCCTTTCCTATTTGGATTACATTTTGCATATAGTTTGTATGTTTCCAGTACATCTCAAGTTGTATTATGTATGCTTTTAAGGTTTAAAGAACTTTTAAAGATAAAGTTCCTTAATAACAGTTAAATTACTTTTTCCCAATTTTAATATGTAAACATAAAGCCAAATATAAACTTCATGTGTTTATACAATAAGAAAGCTAAAACTTAAGATATAAAATGAAATAGCAAACATAGTAAACTGAAATTAGCAAGAATAATTGAATGAGGATAGCTGGGTGGGTGAGCCTGGGACTGGGGCTTAGCTGGGGGGAGGAGAACCCCTGTTGCTGGTGATAGACTAGGGGTGAGATGATGCATGTAAATGAGAACTGTTATTTCACTACTTTCTGTACAGCCTCACAGCCTTGATTTCTTTGCCTCTTCTAGACTTTTCTTTTTAGGCATACTCACCATCCACATAATCCTTTAAAAACTGCAGGAAAGTTCCATTTCTTTGGAACAGAGAGCCTAGTTTTTCCAGCAGCCATGCTACAGATGATGTATTCTAATGAAATCTGATGAAAACTGATGAAATTAAAGCATTGATTGTGGGTATAATTGTAGAAAGATATAGCTCAGATCTGGTTCTGTGTATAATATTTTCTTATTTTGACTCTGTTATTACAAACACAGAAAATTCCGTTTGCTTAAGTACAATTTCCAAAATAGCACCAGTAAATTTGTTTTTTTCTTCCCTACTTTTGGACAATCAGACCACATACTTTGCGAGGCAGGCCAGTAAACAATCAGTAAGAACCAACTTAATGCAAGGTATCTTGATTCTTTAAAGTTTTCTTCTTTCATTACATATAGTTTTAGCACTGTAGTTTTATAAAAAATAACATTAAAATAGGCACTGAGATAATTAGTTCTGGGATATTAAATAGAAGAATTGGTTATTGAATATTTATGACTATGCTCCCTACTAATAAATGGTGGCAGTGTCTTACATCTGCCAATTTACATTGTTACATTGTCAGTTGTTACATTTGACAGTTGGATCCCAAGGACACATTTGCTTGTGACGTGATTATGGTCCAAGTGTTATAGCATCTCCAGATTAGTACAGGCTGTGTGGTAATTCCATTGTCCCATCTCTTTTCTCTACCACGAAAATTGCTCATGCAGACACTGTGACACTTTGGATTGTCACTTGGCATAGATCTGAGCCCAAACAAAAGCTCAAATATGAGTCTTGGTGTCATGTAACTGGCTATCCTGGCTATCAGAGATTCTGATAACATATTTAGAGAGTTATCGAGTATAAACATAGTAATCTCATAGTTTGTGGAACTGGAGAACAGACTTCCATGGACCCCTGGCTTATCCATCACGTTTGAGTAAGACCACAGCATATGAAATCGTGGAAGGCCCCTGTGAGTAGTGACATCCTCATTTTCAAGTTTATGGCCTGGTGAACACCTGGTTTCCACACATTTGAGTATCAGTGCTCTGGCATTTGAGTTCTAGGAGCTCCAGGTCAACATTCCTTGAAGGATTCAGTTCTTTTGAGTCTTTAGCAATGAGGTGGTATAAAGGACTTCATGCACTATGTTGGGGGAGGTCATTAAGAGGATATGACCACCCCTTGACCCATGACCCGGACTCTGGCAGTTGGAGGCTCCTCACACCCTCCCCTATCCTTGCAATGTGTGTGCTCTGCCTGCTTTCCCTGCTCCCAGAAGCTCTCCCAAGGACACAGCCTGGAGATAGTGATGTGTTGTTGAGACATCTGGATGGAATGTGTGACTGAACCCAGTTAAAGCTTCTATATAAATTTTTAATATTCTAGTGGGTGAGTATGGAGATCTACTTGTCTTGCAGCTGCCCGAAGACAAGTGTCTTGAGTTTCCTTGTTTATTAAATTTGCCACCTACCAATCTGGGGCGAATCGTCTTTTTCCTTTTGGTCTCAATCCTGACCCCCACATATGAGGAGCGGTTTCATATTATAGCCAGGAAGCTCCTGAGGAAGTGTAATCTGACAGATTATACTGAGAGATGGGCTTTGGGATTCCGGGAAGGAATTAAGAACCTTGCCACCAAAATTGCAACTGCAGTGAAAACAGTTGAGTGAGATGTTTTTCTCCTTTGGGGATCGTACCTTCTGACACAAGGACTGCTGAAAGGCAAAGACTGTTTCCTGAAGCTGGACCTGATGATACCATCTCTGAACTCATGAACCATTGGGCATAAGGGACTGAAGATGCTGCCTCCGGGACCCTGGGAACAGTGGCTGTAATATACAATTCTTCATGTCAATAAAACATGGCTTTTTCTTTCCCAGGCTTTAAAAAGTTATTTAAAAGAAAATTATTCTAGAACCATACATGTCTATAATTAAAAGTGACATTCTTCTGTCCCAATCCTCTTTCTATGAGGCTCTTTTCTCAGTTTTCCTCCGTGTGTCTAGAGATATGTTTTACTTCTACTTCTTGAACTACCAACTTTAGACATTATCTTTTCTACCAGACAGATGTCATTTGGATCTCTACTGTACAAAAATCATATGCTCTTTATCTGTTTTAATAGAAGTATTAATTATTAAGTCGAGCAAAATTATTTTTATAGACAGTCAGATGACCTTTGGGTAGGCCTGTTAGACAATGTTCTACTATGGCATTGAAAAGGCACACCATAATCCCCTTGCTTTTGCAAGATTTGGATAACTTTTCTGAATGACATAATTTTCCTTCAGCTTTTTCTTTTTATGCGTAAGGAAAGGAGATACATGGAAGTGGGTATGACTTGCTGAGGACTGCACTGACATTTAGTAGGTCTGGAAATATGATAGTCTTGATTTTTGGTGTTTCAATTTC
Organism: Martes martes; assembly: GCF_963455335.1. Taxonomy (NCBI): domain Eukaryota; kingdom Metazoa; phylum Chordata; class Mammalia; order Carnivora; family Mustelidae; genus Martes; species Martes martes. The sequence continues at coordinate 102,064,628 of NC_137896.1, read as the reverse complement.
TGTCTCCTTGTGTTGGTATGTTATGAAGCACTGTGTGAGAACTCAGCAACAATTACACAGAGCAAGACAGCTAGAGCAAAGTATGAGCCACCTCATTCTCATCATTGGGTCTATCCTTATCTAGCAGGGTGTCAGCAGATGACCCACCTATGGCAGAATACTCCTGGCCACCTAATTATTATAATGTAATGGCATCAGTGCTTTGTCTGTAGTGTCATTTGTGAATATCTTCTCCCATTCTGTGGGTTGCTTCTTTGTTTTGTTGACTGTTTCCTTTGCTGTGCAGAAGCTTTTGATCTTGATGAAGTCCCAAAAGTTCATTTTCACTTTTGTTTCTTTTGCCTTTGGAGACATATTTTGAAAGAAGTTGGTATGGCTGATATCTAAGATCTATAAAGAACTCCTCAAACTCAACACACACAAAACAGATAATCACATCAAAAAATGGGCAGAAGACATGAAGAGACACTTCTCCAAAGAAGACATACAAATGGCTAACAGACACACGAAAAAGTGTTCATCATCATCATTAGCCATCAGGGAGATTCAAATCAAAACCACATTGAGATACCACCTTACACTAGTTAGAATGGCCAAAATTAACAAGACAGTAAACAACAAGTATTGGAGAGGATGTGGAGAAAGGGGAATCCTCTTACACTGTTGGTGGGAATGCAAGTTGGTGCAGCCACTTTGGAAAACAGTATGGAGATTCCTTAAGAAATTAAAAATAGAGCTACCCTATGACCCTGAAATGCACTACTGGGTATTTACCCCAAAGATACAGATGTAGTGAAAAGAAGGGCCATCTTTACCCCAGTAGTTCATAGTAGCAATGGCCACAGTCGCCAAACTGTGGAAAGAACCAAGGTGCCCTTCAACAGACGAATGGATAAAGAAGATATGATTCATATATACAATGGAGTATTATGCCTCCATCAGAAAGGATGAATACCCATCTTTTGTATCAACATGGGCAGGACTGGAAGAGATTATGCTGAGTGAAATAAATCAAGCAGAGAGAGTCAATTATCATATGGTTTCACTTGTGGAGCATAAGGAATAAGACAGAAGGCACTGGGAGATGGAGAGGAGAAGTGAGTTGGGGGAAATTGGAGGGGGAGACAAACCGTGAGAGACTGTGTACTCTGAGAAACAATCTGAGGGTTTTGGAAGGGAGGGGGTTAAGGGGTTGGATGAGCCTGGTGGTGGGTATTATGGAGGGCACGTATTGCATGGAGCACTGGGTGTGATGCATAAACAATGGACTTTGGAACACTGAAAAAAAAAGATAAAATAAATGGCGTCAGTGCTGAAATATATTGTGTATCTGTATTTCTCAAACTTGAAGCAATATCAGAATCATCTGGGGTCTGAAATAAAAGCTCAGATGTTTGGGCTCACTCTGGATCTAGTGAATCAAAACCAATTTCCCTCAAAATTCCAAATTGGTAGGTTTACAGCACAGCCTAAGAATCAATGTTTTACTAAGGACCTTCAGAAATAGAATGCACTCCCACTGTTCATATGCCCATCATGTCTGTTCTAGGGTAGTTGGCTAATGTCAACTAGCAGAGTGGTTTTATTTGCTTGTGTATCTAGTGACTCTTCTGTGGTCACTGGTGGGCATTAACATATAATACAAACATCTTCACATTTTGTGTCCACTCCCATATATCCATCCACATGCCTTTACTCCGTTTCTCCTTATCATTCAGTCTTCTGATCAGCAAGCCACTCATTGACTACTGCCCAGGAATCTGTGTGTATTGTTCCTTTGGGACATTGTTATTTTCATAGTAAGTGAATGACCCGTTGCCTTATTCCCAGCTATTCCCATTGACTATTTCCTCTCTTCACTGTTCTTTAAGGACACTGCCAAGTGTGTTTGTAAAACAGCTCTCATCCACCTTTGCCTGATAGCTCATATTGAGCTGACCAAAGTGTAAACAATACTTGAGCTTTTTTCTCCTCATTCAACTGGTTATAGGGGGATCTTCCATACAACTGGGAAGGCAAGCTAGGGAAAGGGCACTGGGGCAACTATGCTGGTGACATGGGGATCTGCATTACCTGCTCATATAGTTTACATGAACCCTCTTGTTCTGCTTGGGGTCAATTCTGGATTGAGAGTGAAAAGCTGCTGGACATGTGTCTAACTTTATTGCTTGATAGTCTGACATAATTCAAATCAATGGACAGTTTGGGATGAATGTTCACTTGGTGCCTCATGTATGTGTTTCTTTCTCCCCGAGGGCTCAGTAACACAAGAAGAACTATTTCTGAAGAAAGCATAGAATTCTCTTCTATAGAGGGCACTGGTGTGGTTCATTTGGTTAAGTATCTGCCTTTGGCTCAGGTCATGATCCCCAGGTCCTGGGATTGAGTCCCAGATCAAGCTCCCTGCTCAGCAGGAAGTCTGTTTCTGCTCCTCTCCCTGCTCATGCTGTGCTCTCTCTTTCACTCAGTTTCTCACTCTCAGATAAATAAAATCTTTTTAAAAAGATTTTAAAAAATCTTTTAAAAAAGATTAAAAAAAATCTTTTTAAAAAGATTTAAAAAAATCTTTTAAAAAAGATTTTAAAAAATCTTTTAAAAAAGATTTTATTTATCCATTTGACAGACAGAGATCACAAGTAGGCAGAGAGGCAGGCAGAGAGAGAGGAGGAAGCAGGCTCCCCGAGGAGCAAAGAGCCTGATGTGGGGCTCAATCCCAGGACTCTGGGATCACGACTCGAGCCAAAAGCAGAGGCTTTAACCCACTGAGCCACCCAGGCGCCCCTCAAATAAATAAAATCTTAAAAAAATTCTCTGCTATAGAGAATTCTCGGCTTGATGCCCCTTTTTTATTATTCCCTAAAGTGAGCCTTTACACATCATGAGCTTTAAGTTATCTGAGACTGTTTTTGATTTGCCTTTAATCTGGAAAGAAATTCTCCAGAGTGTGGAATTCCATTACAAGTTTTTTCTTTCCATGTTTGAGATATCATTCTACTGTCTTCTAATTTCCATTGTTGTTAGTGAGAAGTTAGTTGTCAGTCTTCTGCTTCCTTGAAGATAGCGCCTTTTTATTATGTTTCTCTTACTCGCTTATCTTTGTCTTGGATTCTATGCAATTTCTGTCTGATACTGATTTCTTTTTATTTATCTTACTTGGGATTTATTGTGTTTCTTAAATCTGTGAATTGGTGTCTTCATCAGTTTGAGGAATTGCCAGCAATTTTTTCTTCAAATAGTTCCTCTGCCCTACTTTATCTTGCCTTTTGGGACTCCAATAAATGGCATAGCTTTCTCAGTGTATTCCCCACATCTTTTCCACCCTTTTCTGTATTTTCCAACATTCCTGTGTCTGTGCTATAATTTGTATTTCTTCTCATTTATCTTCAATTTATTAATTCTCTTATTCTTTTTTTTGTTTCCAGATATATTGAGATATAATTGACATTGTGTAAGTTTAAGGTGTACAAAGTAAGGTGGTTATTTGATATACATATTTTTTTGTTGAGTGTTCTTGTGGTTCACTGAATTTCTTTAAGAGGATTATTCAGGGTCTTTAGACCATTCATTAATCTCCATTTCTTTAGGGTCAGTCACTGGAGTTTTATTAGTTTTCTTTAGTGGTGTCATGTTTCCTTGATTATTTGTGATCCTTGTGACCTTTAATGGTGTCTGTGCATTTAAGGAGGTAGGAACTTCTTTCAATTTTTTGTAGGTTGGCTTTGGAAAGGAAAGCCCTTTACCAGTCAGCTTGGTCCAGAGATTCTGGGTGGGCTTGATGTTGAAATTCTCAGACAGGCAGGCCTGGTGCCTGGGTTGGCAGGTGGGCAGGGCTGTGCTTGGGTCCACAGGGACCAGTCTGATAATCTGGGTTCAATGGGTTCACAGGCTCAGTGCCTGTCTATGGTGGTAGGCCTGGGACTGGGGTCTGTATAAGATGAGCCTGGTGTTTGGGTCCATAGGGGCTGGCCTGGAGTGGGGTACCCCTGGAATCTGGTTTCATGGGAACCTAGAAGCTGGGACTGTGGAGGCCACCCTAGCAGTTAGGCAAGCCTGAAGCCTGGGTCCATGGGAGTTAGCCTGTAGCCTGTAGATGCAAGGGCCATGAGGGCCACTCTGGAGTTTGGATCCATAGGGGCTAGCCTGGAGGCTGGGGCCATGGGAGTTGGTCTGGAAACTGGGGCTTTAGGGACCATCCTGGTGCTGGAGTGGGCTGGTAGCTGGCATCCATGGGAGCCCACTTGGAGCCTAGGTTTATGGGTGTAACCTGTCTAGAGCCTTGAGGACATGGGGTCTGGCCTGGTGCTAGGGCAGCCTGGGGCCTGAATCCATGGGAGACTGCCTGGATCTTGGGGACAATGGTACCAGCTTGGAACTGGGGCAGACAAGGAACCGCATTCCATGGGAGCTTATCTGGAGTCTAGGTTTGTGAAGGCTGGCTTGGGTGCTGGGGCAGGCTGGTAGCCTAGGGCCATGAGCGTCAGCCTGATGCTAGGGAGGGCCAGGAGTCTGGATTAGCAGGAGGCTGCCTGGAGCCTGGGTTTTGGGAGGTGTACCCAGTGCTGGGATGGACTAGTATGGTGTTGGAGTCTACCAGAAGAACAGCCTGATGCTGGGGTAGACCCAGAGCCTCAGGCCACAGGAGTCAGTCTGGTGCTGATGCTGGTGCTGGTGTGGACTGGTGGTAGAGCCCACTGTGAAGTCAGTTCCTTAATTCACTCTCTTCCCATGAGTTGGATGTCTCTTTTCATGCTGGGATACCTTGGCTTTGTTGAGGGGGGATGGGTAATGGGAGTAATGTGAAACTATGTTTCCTACCCCCTTTTCAGTGCATCTTTTCTTATTTCTGTATTCTACCCAGGTGCCGTTATCCCTCACCTGGAATTCTTAGCTCTTGTAGAGGTATTTTTATGTATGGATAATTGTTCAAATTGACATTTCTGGAAGGCAGTGAGTGCTAGAAATTCCTATACCATAAGCTGATGGTACTCTCTAATTTTTCTGCTATGTGTTGTCTGTTGCCAAATACAAATTTTGGTTTATATAATTTTATTTGTTGTGTTATGTAATTCTAGAGATGCTATTTAACTCTTTCAAATCTGCCACATTTCATAGTTTGCTGTTTTAGAAAAATATATCCATGTTTGTTATTTGCTTCTTAAATATGGTTAGGGTAGTTGTTTTAAGCTCTGTGTATAATAATTACAGAGTCTCTTATTTGTGTATGTTTCTGCTATCTTGCTTTGTTAATTTTTTTGGTTCTTGTTCTTGTGATCTTGTTTACTTGTATGCCTGGTAATCTCCAACTACTTGTGGCTTATTGCCTTTGTAAAATTATTTAAGTGGCTCTGCCCTTCTCTAGAGAGGCTTTCTCTTTGTTTCTGGTGGAAAGTGTTTCATCTATATTAAACCAAATACAGTTTGAGTTCTTGGCTCAAACAAGCTGTGAGTACTCAAAGTAGAAGTCCTCCAGAGGGCTTGTCCATGGCCATAGCCTTCCTGGAATTACCTCTTTTCTTTATATCTTTCCCTTCCCCTCTTTGTTCAGTGCCAAGACAGCCCACTTCATGGGTCTCAGAGATTGCGGGAAGGTAAGGGTGGGTCTACATCTGATTTGCTTGCCCCCTCTCCAGTCCTAGATGGCCCCTGGGTCTTGACATCTTTGTGTGTGTGTGTGTGCTGCTGTGACTAGAGTATGGCATGTGTGCATGTGTGTGTGTGTGTGTGTGTGTGTGTGTGTGTGTGTGTGTTATATCAGTACAGAACATATGGTAGTTTAAATGTTCCTTTATTTCAGATCCTGATTCCAGAAGCCTGGGATAAACCCTAAGATTCTGCATTTCTGACAAGCTACCAGGTGATGCAAATGCTACTGGACAACAGGTCATGCTTTGAATATTGAAGATATATAGAACAAGAACGGTTCCATCTAATAAGTTGGCGATATATGAACAATGGTCAAGCTGAATGATGGGAATTGTGCTATAGAAGTTGGGAAGGATTTTTGGAACTGAGGTGACTATATTATATATATATTATATCGATGTGAAGCAGTAAAGGATAGATATAGGTGGACAAAGGAATGAAATTCCAAGTTGGATCCAGTTCTGGCTACCTGAAGAGAGAAGGAAGGCTATATCTCTAGATTTTATTCCTATGGAGTGCTTTTCTTACAGAGAGAGAAATTTCCTTCACATATTTGACCCAGTGTCCCTTCTCAGGGTCATCCAATACCTTGGTAGTAAAGAATACACCTCCATACTAGGGAGACATAAGTAGAGGTCTTGGGTTATTTGGTATCACCAAATCCCCAATCACCTCAACTAATGGCACCAGTTACATGGCTCCTATATATTTATAGGATGAAATAATGACTCTGAAAGGATCCGTGTCTTATTGGCTGTGGTCCTGAATGTGTTTGCATGCGTCATCCATACCAGTGTATCCTGAATATTTGCTTCTTTGTACCTTATGTCAGGACATTGAATCTCTTTCCTCAAGATATCCAAGTGGGTCTGGTCCTATACAAGGAGCATGGGGGTGATGTCATAGGCTTTGCACTTCCTTCTTAAAGCATAGAAATCAACTCATGTTAATGGATACCTAGGGCAACTCCTCATAGCCACAGATTGATTCTGAATCGTAGTTTTGACTCAGAGGCACCTACTGCACATTTAAGTGTGGGTGCTTCATGATTCCATGCTCCCGAGGGAATGGTGATAGGGCTATCCAGGACAAGACCCTAATGACCTTTCATATCCCACTGTGCAGTGGGAATCCCTTGGAAGTGTATACAGTATGGACATGAGGATGTTAGGTTGATGAGGTAGCAAAAATGTCAAGAGCTAGGATGATGTATTAGTGGTCAAAGCAAAAAGGCTGATAGAGACAAGTAGGCTGATCTGGGGTCTTGTGACAGACATAGGAGACTTAGTAGATCAGTTACTACAGGAAGCTGTCATGTACTGGGTGCTTTGCATACTCTTCTTTAACCCACATAATAATCCAGCAAGGTACAATGTGTTTCATATAATAGTTATTTGAGGATCAGAGAAGTGAAAGGGCTCTGCTGAGGACACAAGTCTGAAAGTAGCAAAGCCCAATTGTGAACATACATCTTTTGAGTTCAAATCTATGGCTTTTGAACACTTAACTACTCTCTTAGTGTGGGTTCTCCCTGAGAAACCCTACCATTGTCCCACCAGAAGCTGAGGAAACTGGGACATTTACCCACAAGCCCTTTCCCCCATTGGTTGAGGTTGCCCTTGAGATGAATACCCTTGAAGTGTGAAGCTGACAGGTGCTAGGAACTGTCACAGGGACAGTGAACTCAATTGGCCTGAAGGGATTGGCACAGAGTATCAACAGCCTCAGCTTTCCTTTATGTAAGGCCTAATGTGTGTCTGCTAGCTCAGAGCTGTGGAGTACTGGGAGCCAGGCTCCCTTTCCCACTAATCCAGGGCAGTGATCCAGAGTCAGTGATAGGCAGGTGCCCAGGAGCAGGCTTTGTCCAGGGGAGGCTCCCTTGAATGGAGAAGCAGCATGTACACAGACTCTGAAAAGCTGGAGAAGCATACACTGGGACATTTTTACCTGGTCTGAGATTGGCAGAGAGTATGGTGACTGTGGTCCAGGAGTAGTTGTAAGCTACACAGGTCTTCGGGGACCCACCTCTTCTTTAGTCTTTCTTAAACCTACTAGGGGCTTCCACTCCTGGGAAAAACATCTCAGTATGTCATTTTGTGGCAAAAGAATCCAGTCATCAGCCCTGGGGAAGTCCCATAATGTTTCTTTTCCTCAAGCTCAGTATTGATGACTATATTTCCTGGTTGTTGCTCTTAAGGGCTTGGCATGCCCTACTTTTTCAGGGTGAATATACAAGTCATAGCAATGCTTGGTTGACATTTACATACTCAGTGAATCCTCTGGCACCAGGAACCAGCAAATATTGAGTGTTAGGCAGTCCCAGCCCAAGTGAGGCAGAACCTCCTTCCTTCCCAGTGTGGATAAAATGCTCGGGACCTGTTGGAGTCAGTCACAGCACTTGAGTCCTGAGGAAGCCATAGTCCATAATACAGATTACAGGTGCAGCCTGAAGTCATGAAGCCTCTTAACCTGTGATCTTCTCTTGCACCTGGGTGTCTGGTCTCTCCTGTCTTTTCAGTAAAAGTTAAGAGCCTTAGATAGCTTTCCAGCACCCTTGGATGCAGATAGAACCTTAACTTTGGATCCAGGAATAAGAGCATCTCTTGGACAAAGGTAATTTCAGCTCAGAAGCCATTTGTGGGAAGTCTTGTTTCACTGCTCTATGTGTAGCCTTGAGGGGCCTTGGGGGAACCTTGGAGGAAGCACAGGGTGCTGGAGGAGTGAGGGTTTCTTTTAAGAGTGCAGGTGGTGATTTGCTTACTCCCTGTCCAGTGATAACTATTCAATCAGGCTGTGAGGATCCTGGGATGGGGAGGGTTGTGAACAGCTGGCTCTCACTATGGGGAGTTTGTGGCCTTTTTGGGGAACTGTCCTGGTTCTCTAATCAGAAGCTCAGGGACAGATGGCCCCTGACAATCAAAATACCTAATAGAGCTTGTGGATGTCCATGTGCAATATTCTAGCAATGCCTCTTTGGATGAAGAATGGGGGATGATGCAGGTCAGAGAGGTAGATTTGCTGCCTGTTATTCAGTAGTGTTCAAGCGTGAAGTCAGGATGATTGGTGCCTCAGCAGCCATATGAGAGGCCAGACTGGAGATAGATGCACAGTCCCCCCTCCTCCATTCCTTCCTTTAAATCCAGAGACTTGTTGCACTAAGCAGTGCCTGAGGTGATGCTCTTGAACCTCCTCACAACCACAGATGTGATGGATGGAGGGCATCTCAAGGCCATCCAAGTCTGGAGAACGAGAACTACCTGGTCATGATGAGATGAGTTTCCATTTGGGGTTTTCTGGCCTTGGAAAACCCCATCCTTAGTCTCAAATGTGCATCTGGGACAGGATCTTGGGGGCAGGTTTCTCAAAAGAATTTTTACACAAAATTCTAGGGTGGAAGAGGGGCGGTGAGAAATGGATGACATGTTTTTCTTCTTTCTTTCCCCTACAAGACCAGTTGCTGACAACCTCTTCTCTATTATCTGATTTACCTTGTCCTCTATCACAGGAAGATCTGAAGCCGTCATGGCTACCCCACAAGGTGAGTGGTGAATTTCAAACCAGCTTGGAAATTTCTCCATCCTGCCTCCCCAAAGACAATAGAATACAAGGGCCCTTATCATTCATTCAGCTATAGGTGCATTTATTTCTTACTAAACCATGCAGATTACAAAACCTACATTTGAGAATCTCAGAGCCTTTAGCTCTTTTCTTATTATGTATGTTCAGAATTATTATTTATTTTGGTAAAGAGGGTAAAGGAAAAAAACAAGAAACCTACTGATGACCAATTTGAATATTTTTGGTTTTCTCACTACCCAGAGACTATCAATCAGAAAACAACAAGTCATTGACATCCCTAGAAAAAAGACAAATTTTGAAAATCTGTTGGGAACTATAAATGAAGGTAGAATCTTACAGATGCTTTGATCCACAAACCGTTCCTGCCGTATTTCTTCTCCCTTTCTCCTTATAGCTACTTTTTTTTCAGAGCAGTAATCCTACCCTCAAGGATTCAAAAACCATTATTACCAAGATGCAGCGAGAGTCCTGAAGTGTTTAATAGCCTCATATGTGTTTTGTGCTTTTCTGTCTTCTCTCAGCGGTAGAGTTTCCCAGAGTCTTTGGTGTTCATGATTCTCGACAAATGGTGTGGATCCTGAGAGAAAATTCATTAATAGCAAATCCTTTTAGCAGCAATGTCAAACCTGGTGAGTGACAATCAAATCCACTGTTGCCTGTAAAAGGGACACCAGCTCCACTGGGAATGGGACCGAGCTTGCTTGAGCCTGGCCTTGGGCCCTTCCTACTTCTGGGTGGCAGCTCAATGTTCACAGGAAGGACAGGAAGGTTCTCTTCCACAGAAGAATCCCTGTACTTAGAGATGAGGATGTGAGGGGTTGACAGTTCTTCTTACCAAGAGAAAATGTCTTCAGATAAGAAGAGGTTGCCCACTCAGGCAGCAGTTGAGCTTCTCCTTGGAGTTTCTCTCCTTTAAATTTCAACTATCGCCACTTATGTCCCCAGAATCAAACTTAATCATCTTTTCACCACCAAACCTGCACACTTTCCTAATTCAGTGTCCTCTCTTCTAATAATGGGGGATATTCTTTCCTCCCAGCAAAAGCCAGTCTGTCTCATCTTCTTTCCCTTTTGCTAGGACTTCAGTGTTTGATTTAATTCTTCTCTTCCCTGTATACTCCACCTTCGTCTGTCTGGTGGATCCTTTCTATCACTGACAGACATGCTCTAATATAATATTTCTAAGCTTAATACTAAATACCTTCTCTTGATTCCCACATTCCATTCTTGCTACCATGCTTTCCCCCTGTATACCAGTCTCTACACAGTGCTATGTACTAGTCTTCATGGAAGAGCTGGCTACACAACCTTTTTCTACTTCATCTCCTGCTCATGCTTGCATCAAACAATCTGACTTCTGAACTGTTCTCTCAAGGTCCTCTTCCCAAGGCCAGCAGATATGCTCCCCTATCCTCACAATGTTTGGTTCCTCAGCTACAGTCAGCATAATCGTTAACTCTTTCCTTCTTGAACACTTCCCATATTCTCCTTCTGTAGGAATATTCTCTTGTGGTTCCCTGGCTTCTCTTTGGAATTCTCCTTTCCAACTCCACTTTCTCTATAAAATCTCCAAATGTTGCAGATCCTCAGATCTCAGTCTGCAATCATTATGTAACCCCTCTGAAAGGATTGGGATCTGGTCTCTTAGATTAATGTATCACATTTATCACTCTGGCATTTGTGCTTCCAACCCAGAAGTCCACTCTGGATGATTTACCCGCATCCTCTCCATGTCCCCTCAGACATCTCCAGCTTCATCTATCCCAAGAAGAACTAGGGATCTGACTTCTCAAAACTGCTGATGAGCCCAGTCTTCTCCATCTCCATTAGTGGCATTACCATCACTTGTTTCCTTGAGCCAGAAGTTCAGGACACATCCTTGATTTGATCTCTATCCAATCCATCAGCAAAGATGGAGGAGTCCATGTGCAAAATATGCTTTATTTCTGAGATAATATCATCTCTTACCTGGGCCACTGCCATTGCCTCCTCACTGTCCTCCCTCCCCCTTCATTTGTGTAGTGTCTCATCCATTCTCTACAGAGCATTAAGAGTGACCTTCTGAACTATGTTAATTGAAGAGTAACATTCCCATGTGTTTGTATTTTGGGGGTGGGAGGTGGGAGCTAGTACATAGATCTCAGGGGCACCAGTAAAGGCCCACATATGGGCCTTTGTCCATCCTTTCCCTGTGACGCTCTCCTTTTAGACCACTTTTAGCCCCCATGTTTTCCTATACTAGTTTCTTCTTACCTTTAAGGTCTTGGCTTGAACTTCACCTCTGCAGAGAGATCTTTCTTGATTCTTCTAAATTTGGACTCCTACTGTCCCAGGCTTTGGCCTCTTCCCCCAAACAGGCATTGCAATTTATTCTGGTCATTTCTCTGCTTACATCTTTGGTCACATTTTCTGTGGGGGCAATGACAATGTCTCTCTTATCCTCAGCTAAATCTCTGGGGCACACATGCAGCCTTGTCCTGAGTGGGAATTCAATAAAGAGAGTTGATGTGAGATTTCTTGGTCCCTGCCTAGAAGGATAGTTGCAGAACATCCAGGCTCCTGGGCTAAATTAGTTGCGAATTAAATTCAGCTTATAGTGACAGAAAACCATATAACTGGGACTTAACTAAGAAGTTTATTTCTTTCTCATGAAAAAGAAGCCTGAGCAGGCAGGCTGAGGCCAGTGTGGTGGCTCTATGATACCCCAATAGTCCAAAGATTCTAGCTTTCTGCTTACCAAGCCCAAGTTCTCCTCAACCACCATCCAAGTATTTGAGGCCAGCAGTAAGAAGACACAGGGTATAAGAAAGGAGCTTCTCTTAGCTGAGTCAACTCCTTTTAAAGAACATTCTTAGAAATCCCACACAACACTTCCACATTTATCTAATGGGCTACAACTTCAGCATGTGATCAAATTTAGCTGCAAATATGGTGGGGAATTTTATTTTTATTTTTGGGTTGCAATATGCCTTGGTAACAACTGGGGTTCTGATATTAAGTAAGAGAATGAAAATGGGCTTCAGATAATGATGAAGGGTCTCAACTACATGGTGAATGGGAGGAGCCTTCTCGGAATGTCCTGACGGCTCAGCATCCCCTCCCCTGGCTGGGAGGAGTAATGTCAGGCCAGAAGGACTGGACTTTCTGCTGCTTGGGGCTTGATACCTGTTTCCATTTTTCCTTGTGTTTCCAGTCAGTCTTGATTTAATAACATGTACAGACAAAGAATTTCATGATGCGGGGAAAGGCAATCCGGTTTACTTGGGAATCAAGGGCAACCATCTTTGTCTCTTCTGTGCAGAAATTCAGGGCCAGCCTACTCTGCAGCTTAAGGTGAGTGGTGGTACAGCTCATGAGAGAAGCACTGGGAGATACACTTTTTATTTCATTTAACATATCACTGAATAAAAATGACAGTTTTTCAATCCTGGATTGTTCAGTTTAAGGAAGGAGATGTGACTTGACTGACCCCCAAGTCAGTGGGCATGGTTGTAACATTCATTTGAACATCAGAGCATTCTCCAAAAGCCAGAGGGTAAACCCATGAGAATGTTTCAAAAAGGCCAAGGACTGATGGTTTCTTCATCCTCGGTTTTGTTTAACTGCCTCCCAAAACTCTTCCAAGATGCTGGGCTGCTCCCACTTAAGCAAAGGTCACCGAGTGGCATAGGAGAAAAGGGGAAATTATTAGTCTGAATTTTGTGGATTATATGCCTGTGGTTTCTGCACTGAAGATAGCATTTGTAGTCATGAAGTGAATTCTTCTGGTTATGATGAATGCCATAAGATGTCAACCCATTTGGAGGCTGGGAATCTTGTGAGATGTCCACACCTGCAGATGGGTGCCCACCAGAAGCTCCCACAAAAGGGGCTTAAACCTGTCTCTGTTATCTTCCATGATTCTCTGCTTCTCAGAGAATCAGAAGTGCTTGATGTTGTGGGATGCTGAGGTAGAGACAAGCTATTGGGAGCCAGCAGGTTGTCTGTTTTGACACCTGGTGTCCCTTCACCTGCCTGTGTCCCTGGCCTCTGTTCCTCCCTTTGGGGAAAACAGTCACTCTCCGGGTTGTGTTAATTTAGACCTTTCTCTAAGTAATCCTCTCTAATAAGCCTTTTTCCTAATCCTAGGAGAAAAAGATCATGGATATGTCCAAGGAGAAGAAAGCACAGAAGCCCTTTCTCTTTTTCCATAGTAGGGAGGGCTCCACATCTACCTTTCAGTCTGTTTCCTACCCCGACTGGTTCATAGCCACTTCCAAAATGGCAGGACAGCCTGTCATTCTCACCAAGGAGAGGGGCAAAGATTACACCACTAACTTCTATTTAGAGCCTGAGGACTACATTCAGCCTGGAGTGTGAGAGGCTGATTCCAGGACAGAGGATCAAGGAGTCAGAGAACCTTCCATTCTGAAACACCATAGGTCATCTTGAGAGACCAGCATGCACTGATGCCCATCCACAGCCCACCTCACTCTCAACACCCAAAACCACCTCTTCCTTTAGACATCCATTTCTGCACCATGTCTCCCCATCTTAACATTATCCTAGTATAAAACCCGAGTCACTTTTTAATTCTTTCCAGATCTTGTCCCGCCATCCACTTAGCTGCCACATCCAGTTAAGTCAACATCCAAAATGTCTCCTGTACACACCTCCCTCTTCCTTTTCTTTCTGATAACCTATGGCCCAGATATGTGAGTTCCAAACATTTTTGTTCATACAATACTATCAATAAAAAAGTATTATTTGTTAATTCTCTGCATGTTTATTACAAATATTATGATGTGTGTTCCAAAATGAATCTGAAGTTTTTATCTATTTAAGTAATTTCTACACCCCACATGGGGCTCAAATTCATGACCCTGAGATCGAGAGTCACATGGCCCTTCCAACTAAACCAGCCAGGTGCCCCACCAAAGATGAATCCAAAGGATAAGATAAATGTGAAATAAAAATTTTACATGTCTTGTTCATCATAATGGACTCATAATATCATTAGTTAATAATTTGACAATAATACATACTTTGGTAAAGATTAATTATTAACTGTAGAGAATTTAAATCAATCCATATTTTGGAGAATCACTTGTATGGGTTTAAATATTTTTCAGGTGACTTCTCAGAACTTATTGTATTGCCTTTGTTTTTACTTATAAATTAGCTTGAAGTAGAAGTGCCAGCTTTGATATTTTCCTGCTATTTTTCATGTTTTCTGGAATTCTAGTCAAATCTTTAATCAACAGTTCCTTTATTAGGATACTTTTAGGCCAGTTGTCCATTTGGCAAGGGTTACTTTATTTAAAGCCCATCATAAAATCTCTAAATTCATTTAGCCAATCACAAGGAGCTACAATTTACCATAATATCCTGCACATGAATATGAGCATGATGGGCTCTCTCCCTGCAGGAGATCTTGCCCTTTTCTGCACATGATAAGCAGGAGTATCAGGTTTTGCAAGGGATACCCATTGCTAACTAAGTTCAAATTTCTTAGCCAGGCATAATCTTTCAGAACTTATCCTTGTGGCATTACCTCCTGGCACCTCATTGGCCATGGTTCTGAGATAATCTCAGAATCCCCCCTTACCTCCTGTTCACCTGCCTCTTACTCTAGTCATTGCTGTGTGACCAGCTCTGAGAAGGTTAACCCGACATCATGTCATCTCAGCTGCCCCAAGCATCTGTCTCTCTCTGCTCAGAGGCTCCTAGGACACCTTGGGGAAAGACACTTGCAGAAACTTGCTTGGCACTCACATGCACATACCTGGAAGTGAGATGGGCCTGCCCATGAAGAACCTTTGACCAGTAGGGGGTGGGAGTGGGTGGGAACCTGCTACTCTCTTGGGTCCTTCAGGTGCACAATTCTGAGACGTATTCTACCTACATAGTTCCTCAGAGGGTCCCAGTAGAATTGAGTCATAGTCACCCATGGCAGCGCTGAGCTCAAGAACATACCCTTGCACAGGCTTATCTCGTTTCCCTGCTTCATTTCTTCATGCCCCATTCCTGTTCCCTGGAGTTACTTCTCACTATCTGAATGCAAACCCTTGTCTCAGATTCTGCTTTCCGGTGTAAACCCAGGCTAAGACAGATTCAGTCAAAATGAGCATCTTTTCTCTACCAACTACATCCAGCCCATTGGGCTTCTTCCCTCTGTGCCTCTGCACATGCTTTTGCAAACATTTCAACAACTTTCATCACCATGTGATGACCCCTACCTATGTCTTCCTAACACTCTACATCTGTCCAAAGTGTTTAGAGGTTGCTCCTTATCCTCCCAAGTAAATCCAACATCTTATCCTCTTTGAAGGTCTATGGTGCTTTGCCTTTTCACGTGACAGAAATTTCTTTTGTTAGACTTGTACTGGAGTTGTTTCTCCTTGTCTTGGTTTCTTTGCTCCTTTCTCCTCAACCAAATCCTAGGTACTCAGAGGGCAGAGATTGTGACTTTGATATTTCTATATTCCTTAGGTGCCAAATCTTGCCCCCTACACAACAGTTGCTCAGAATATATTGTTGAAACAAATGAATTCACGTTGCATGTATTAGCATCTTCCAGTGATACTGGAATGTGTCAGAGTGCAGTTTGCTTTATCGTGACAGAGGCAGCCCTAATTGCAAGAAAGGTGCAAGGAACATCAAATTTGCCAGAGAAGGTGGGGAAGGAAAGCACAGAAAAGTTGGCTAGGAGTTTCCCTATATCAACTCTTCTTCCTCTTCCCTGTATGTCAATCTGACCTTAGGAGACTGTGATGATGTTAGCATATCCTTCCAGGAGGGGATGACTGCAGAAACAAAGTGCAACCCAGAGCTTCTCAGAGGGCCTCCAGCCAATGTCCACTGAATCAACGGCATCTCCCTCTTGGATTTTGTCCAAGCCTTCACTAACATACATTCATGCATATTCATAAAGCACTTAGGTGCACAGGAAAGGATAACAGGGGAATCCAGTATTTCAGTTTTTTCTCTGACAAGGTCAGGACTAAGCATAAATGACCCCAAGGATGGCTTTGAGAGACTTGTAGTGGCAATGAAACGGACACAGATTAGGCAGGTTTTCTGAGAAAAGCTACAAAGAATGTGAATTCT
Source organism: Martes martes (assembly GCF_963455335.1). Taxonomy (NCBI): domain Eukaryota; kingdom Metazoa; phylum Chordata; class Mammalia; order Carnivora; family Mustelidae; genus Martes; species Martes martes. The sequence goes on along the minus strand of NC_137896.1, from coordinate 102,048,317 downwards.
GTAAATAGCTGAATGTGTAGAAAAAATAGTAGACAGTGATAAAATAAAAATCACAATGTAACCTTAGGCTGTTCTTATAAATATTAACTTCTCAGAAATCCCAAGAGCACTGGAGGTGAGAAGGAGGTAGACAGCCGGCCCATCCAACACTGCACCCTCCGACAGAGGAAGTGAAGAAGTGGTGGAGGAGGAGGAGGAGAAACCATAGAAGGCCCCACGAGGTATTCTCAGATATTTTATTGGCTCTCCTAGTTTGGGGGAGGTTTTAGTCTGTTTGGGCTACTGCAACAAAATTCAGTAGCTGGTAGGCATAATAAGAACAAACATTTTGTCTTGCAGCTCTGAAGACTGGGAGTGTGATCCAAGGGTGCCAACATGGTCAGGTGAGGGCCCCTCAGAGGGTTGCAGATGGTGGAAGGGGAGAAAGTCTCCTAGGCCTCTCTCATTTGGCTGTTGGTTTTTTGGATGAGGGCCCTGCCTTCAGGATCTAATTACCTCCCAAAGTCCCCACTTCCTAATCTGATCCCACTAGATGTGAGGATTTCACCATATGAATTTTGAAGGAATCAGACATACCCATTCCCACACCCCATATTTTCCATCTCAGTTACTCAAGATAGAAACTTAGGAGTCACCCTTGATTCTTTCTTTCCCTCAAGCCCTACCTCTAATCCATGAAGTCTATCTCCTAAGAAGTCTACCTTCAAAGATCTCCAATCCACCCATCTCTCTTCAACTTTTCTGCCAATCTCCAATCCAAACCAGGCAGCCACCATAGCTGCCTGGTGTGTAAATCAGACTCCTGACTGGTGAGTTCCATCTATTCCACCCTCTGCCTGTAGGGGCCTGGTTGGCCAGAGGGAGCCCTTTTGTTGTGGGCTTGGATTGACCTTGCCCTTCCCGGAGGAACTTGCTTGCAGGTCCTGGATGTAGAGACGGGCCAGCCGGATGGAGACGTCCAATCAGTGGGGCACACATATATTTGCTATGGTGAATTGAAATTCAATTGGCCACCCATATTGCTGACCGAGTGTGACTGTGCAGTTCTCCCTGTGTGTTGTAGTCTCATTGGCCACCTGTGTGTGGGCCGGGCTCAACCACCTCTATAAGGGGAGTAGTAGTAGTGATAGCATCAGGGTTGTCCGAAGCGTTGGGATCGTGGGGAGCAGCATCGTCGGGAGCGTCGGGATTGTCGGGAGCATCGTGGTCGTCGGGAGCGTCATGAGCGTCATCGGGGAGCGGCCTCACCGGGGAGCGGGCTCCCCGCGGAGCAGCGCCATTGGGGAGTGGCCTCGCTGGGGAGCAGTGCTGCCAGGAGCGCGGTGGGCAGGTAGGGAGAGTCGTTGGGTAGGGGGAGTCATCGGGTAGGGGGAATCCTTGGGTAAGGGAAGTAGTTGGGGTCGGTTTCCTGGTCGTCGTCGCCTTTGTAAGAGATGGCCCCGACTGGTCGGTCTGATTTTCGATGCTTGGCGCGAAATAAAGCTTTGCTTGACTTTCGCTTTGTGTCAGTCTTGTTCCTTTGATCACGGACCCTAACACTGCCCATTCAATCCGGTCTCCATGAACCAGTCAGGATAATCTGGATACATGTAAATCTAAACTATGTCATTTCTTTTTTTTTAAAATAACATATAATGTATTATTTGCTTCAGGGGTACAGGTCTGTGAATCATCAGTCTTACACAATTCACAGCACCATAACACATACCCTCCTCAGTGTCCATCACCCAGCCACCCTATCCCCACCCCCCCCACCCCCCCACCCCCCGCCCAGCAACCCTCAGTTTGTTTCCTGAGATCAAGAGTCTCATGGTTTTTCTCCCTCCATGGTCACTTCTTGTCTCATTTTTTCCCTCCCTACACCCCACAATCCCCCGCCCTGCCTCTCAAATTCCTCATAAGAGAGATCATATGCTAATTGTCTTTCTCTGACTTATTTTGCTTGGCATAATACCCTCTAGTTCCATCCACATTGTTGCAAATGGTAAGATTTTTTTTTTAAGATTTTATTTATTTATTTGACAGAGATCACAAGTAGGTAGAGAGGCAGGTGGGGAGGAGGGGGAAGCAGGCTCCCTGCTGAGAGAGCCATGTGGCTCCGTGCGGGACTCGATCCCAGGACCCTGAGATCACAACCCGAGCTGAAGGCAGAGGCTTTAACCCACTGAGCCACCCAGGTGCCCAAGATTTTGTTTTTTGATGGCTGCATAGTATTCCATTGTATATATACACCGCATTTTCTTCATCCATTCATCTGTTGATGGACATCTAGGTTCTTTCCATAGTTTGGCTGTTGTGGACATTGCTGCTATAAACATTCAGGTGCACATGCCCCTTCCGATCCCTACATTTGGGTCTTTAGGGTAAATACCCAGTAGTGCAATTGCTGGGTCATAGTGTAGCCCTATTTTCAACTTTTTGAGGGACATCCATACTGTTTTCCAGAGCGGCTGCACCAGCTTGCATTTCCAAAAACAGTGTAGGAGGGTTCCCCTTTCTCCACATCCTTGCCAACACCTGTAGTTTCCTGACCAGTTAATTTTAGCCATTCTGACGGGTGCGAGGTGGTGTCTCACTATGGTTTTGCTTTGAATTTAAACTATGTCATTTCTATGTTCACTCCTTCAGTGCCTCCATTTGCACTTAGAAGAAAATATAAACCCCCTTCCACAGTTTTAAGGATTTCCTGGATGGCCTGACCCCTGCCTCCAACCCCTCTACCTTCCAAAGTAGTTCTTTTCCCTGTTGCTCTTCTCAGTCATGCCAATTTTCAGTTGCTTGGATATGCCAAATTCTTTATAGCCTCAGGACCATTGCATATGCTGTGCTTGTGCACATCCTTATATGTATATTAGTTCATTCTCATTCTCTGCTTTTCTTATATGTCACCTCCTCAAAGAAGCCTCCTTTAAGCACCGTGTCCAAAGTAAGCCCCTTCTCCCTCCTGCGTTTTCTCTCTCCCATTTGTTACTGTTTCCTGCACACAATTGTAATGAAGTTGTTTATTTGTTTTTATCTCTACTTCTCTCCTTGCATTATAAAGTCCTCAGTTCCAGGGAAGAGGTATTTGTCTAGTTTACAACTATATTCCCAGTTCCTGGTGCAGTGTCTGTATTGAAAAAATATATGTTGAATAAATGCATGTTAATAAATTAATAAATGAATGATTGAGGAATTGACCTCCTCCCCTTCTCAGAGCTCAGGGAAGTTCACCATAGTAAGCATCCTGGTCCCTAAAATAGGCTCAAAATCCCATTAGGAATCCAGAAGAGAGAGGCATCTTCTCCAAGGTTATGGCTCTGCTTATAGCTTTTCCTAATAACCTCTTCCCAATTCCCAGTGCCTAGAAAGTGTGGACTTTCTAGAGATATATGAAGACAGAAGACTCTTCTAGCATTCCCTACACCAGCAGAGCTTGAAGGGACTGTAGGGTAATATTCTTCAGAAGCAGTTGGTGGAAACTCCCACTCCCACTCAGAATTTTGAGATACGTAGGAGGGTAGAATATAATTCCAGAAGCTCCCATGACACATGTAAAGAAGCCTGGGGTTGGCAGAAGGCTTGGAACCGTGGAACTTTTCTCCAAGGGAGCAATAGGTCAAGTGATGATATGGTCCACCCTGGAAAGAGTTTAAGTCTGGGAACTACTCAGGTCCCTCTGAGGGTGTTTAACAATGGGTAGAGGCAAGGTGATGCTGATCGTCATACCTTCCCCAACAGCCACACACATACCACCTACTGAAATCTGATGAAACCAGACTACACCCAGGAGTGTGGGAACACCTCCCCTGCAGACCCAAAGCCGGTGTCCTGAGAGGGGCTCTGCCTTTCCTATTCTTGCTCTTTGCTTGCAACATTTTGGCACCAGGTCTGGTAAAAAAGAGGAAACAACTTCCAAAACCAAAATATCATTTCCCTGCCCCCACCCCCCCACCAAACATTCTGTGAAAAATGACAAGAAAGTGACTTGAGTTTCCTTGACTAAGATGTTGTTAGGGGGCCCAATACCAAGTGGGAAAGTGGAGTGAATATTGCAAATTTTAAAGAAGTGTTTGCACTAAAGGAAAAGAAAACCATGAAGTATTTTGACATTTATACCTAGATGATTAGATGGCCCCTTAGAAGTGGATTAGAAAAGGAAATAGACCAAGAGGAAGAAAAAGACCCAGAAGTCACAGGATAAGGCTTAGCCCAGGAGAGAGGTATAGGGATTCCTGCAAATAGAGAATACCTTTCCTGAATGGATCTGAAGATTGGACTAAGAGAAAGAAGATGGTATGGCAGGAATCTGTCATTTATAGTTATGCATTCTAAAAATTCTATTTGGCTTTTAAAAGCAATATGCATGTATTACTATGATAAAAATTAAAATGAGTTAAAATAGTATGATTCTGTGCCCTTGTTTTACTCATCTGAAAATGTCTTTTTCTTTTTTCACTGGGGTGAAGACTTAGATCCTTTCAAGGAGTTAAATATGGGAAATCTAGGAGGGTTTATCCAAAATCATGAAACATGGCATCTTTCCTCTTTTTTCTAGAGAGGAAAGCCAAACCTCTGATGAATATACTTGAGAGCACCAAGCTCATTTTTCACATTCACGTTCACCTGGGTATTAGAGTTTCGGCCTCAATCCTGTCCTCCTTGGTGATAAAGTCAATGTTGAACTAGAATTTCCATCTCCCGACCCTTTGGAAGAGTGCATTTCTGTGGGTGCCCGAATGACCTATCAATTCCTGGATAGGTCATTCTCAGACCTTCAGAGGCCCTTGAGCTATGAAGTGAGTAAGCACTTGATCCTGCCCAAAGTGCCTCATCCTGATTTCTCAAAGCCAGGAACTCAGAGATGTCCCTCTCCTGGTTTAGATTAAGGTGGATGCTGTAGGAGGCCCAGCATTGGTGATTCAGTCAATCAGAGGAGGCTGCGTCTGGGCAAGACAAAATCTAGGACTGCACTGCCCTGCCTGCATTCCACCTGCAGGCAATTTGCCCTTCCCTAAGTTTCTCCAGTGTGGAGAATGTAATTGAGTCCCCGTGACTATAGGGAAATAATTGCTGAAACTAAACCTGAATCTATAGAGTTGGAGGAGCCCTGGCTCTAGATGCCTCCTTCTGACCCTTAGGTATGTTTAGAAGTGCTTGAGAACCAAGTGGCATCTCTCTCTGTCCCTCCCCATGATAAGCATCAGTGTCTGTAGGCATCTGGGACCACAGATAGAGATATGGTTCTCAACCTCCACGAGGCTATGTATCCACCATATCCAGGTTCTTTCTGTCATGGGCCTCTGTGGATATGCCACCATCAAGACTTTTGGTTGTTTTGGAGTTCTCTTGAGACTCATTTGTGGATTCTCTCAATATCCCGGAGAATATAACCATTTGCTCTTGGACAACCCAGCTCCTGTAGAAGATCTGATAGGTCCATACTCTCTGTTTCTGTACATTCTTCAAATCATTATATGAATGATGGGATTCTTCTAGATCCTTATAGTTGTCTTTTTATTTTGTCTAGTTTTGAACATATTTAAGGACCGTTTAGGCAGCTGGCCTTATTAACTACCAGATATTATGCTTTAGAGGCAGATTTTCATCAAAATTGTATGCTAAATTTTATGTGCTGATTTGACTGTAGGTCAGCTCCATTAAAGGAGTGGATGTTTGGCACTACTAAATTTGCATGGATAATTTTGTGTTTCTTAGTCCAGTTTGATTTCTGTACCATAATTAGGGCAGTTCTGCAATGAGAGAACTTCCCTGGGCATTTCCCTCCTTGAGAGAATGAATAATAGGACTTTCGGTGTGCCTTTGATACAGATATTTGAAGTTCATTGGTATTGTTCCTCCTCAGAGTAAATGACAGCTTGATAGGCACCTCTCTCCCCTCTACTACAAAGCAATATGTGTGGCTGAGATATCCCCAGAGGACAGATTGTATTGATAACTTGGGCCAGGAAACAGCTTGTGATCTGAGCTTTGCACTTTCCAAACAGGAAAGATGATTTTCTTCTTGCTACAAGATGATGGAGAGGAGGCTTTGGAGAACAGAGTATCCAGATCAGATAATCCCAGCCCCAAAGGGCTTCTCATTGCTGGCTGGGCTCAGGGATCTGCCCAAGAGAGTGAACGATATGAGAACTAAATTGGTAAATAACATAGTTTGAACCCAAACGCTATTCATCTCTGAGCTGTCCTTGCCAGTCCTCTGTGCAGAGCAAGTTGATCTCATGCCTTCATTTTTTTTCTTCAACTGCTCTTGGCTTTTGACCAAAAACCAAACTCTGCCCTATCCCCATGTGGGACCAGCAGCAGATGAGACGGAAGGGGCCCAGAGCTAGGGGATGAGAAATCTAGGTGCCCAGGATAGCCCTTCTCTGAGGCCAAAGCTTGGAGTTGGGGTGTAGCTAGGGGGTATGGTGTATCTCGGCTCTCACTTTGCACATTTTCCATTTTGGAATTTTGAGTTCCATTGCTGGAAAACTTAATTTCTCCCCAGTTAGTGTGTATGTGTTTTTAGAATTGAGGTTTTTTTAAAAAAGATTTTATTTATTCATTTGACAGACAGAGATCACAAGTAGGCAGAGAGGCAGGCAGAGAGAGAGGGGGAAGTAAGGCTTCCTGCTGAGCAGAGAGCCCGATGTGGGGCTCGATTCCAGGACTCTGAGATCATGACCTGAGCCGAAGGCAGAGGCTTAACCCACTGAGCCACCCAGGTGCCCCTAGAGTTGAGTTTTTACTTATTATTTACTTATTAGAATTGAGTTATTACTTATACTTATTTTTACTTATTACTAACTTATTATTAGAATTGAGTTTTTACTTATTATTACTGAGTATTTACTTATTTACCCATCTTACAATTTAAACTTATTATTAAGTTAATTTAAAACTTATTGGCATAAGTTTTGTAGTAAAACTTAGTATATGTTTTTACTTATTACTTATTATTGAGTATTTACTTATTTACTTATTAAAGCAAAAAGCCCAGCTCTGCCAAAGCCTGAGTGTCCCTTGGAAGAATGTCCTCAGTTGGGTGGTCTTGAGGTGCAGTGCAGGTGGCCTGGCCCCACACTTTTGCTTAAACACAGAGACTCAAGATGTGACAATACTTTGTGTGAATAAAGTATATATGGACACTTGCAAGAAACCCAAAAATAAAAACAAAAAAAAATTGTTTTCTTTCTGAACCAGACCCTGTTTTTTTTTTTTTTTTAAAAGATTTTATTTATTTGACAGAGAGAGACACAGCAAGAGAGGGAACACAAGCAGGGGCAGAGGGAGAAGCAGGCTCTCCATCGAGCAGGGAGCCCGATGCGGGGCTCGATCCCAGGACCCTGGGGTCATGACCTGCGCCGAAGGCAGACACTTAATGACTGAGCCCCCCAGGTGCCTCTGGACCAGACCCTGTTTTGAGGTACTTTTATTTCCTTGCAGAAAAAGGAGCTTTCTTACTGGGAAGTCAAATGATTCTGGGCATGCCCATTTTTTTTCCCAGCAATCTCAGCTCCATGTGTCTTCTCTAGAAGCTCCATTTCCTTTAAGAAAGATAATTTCCTGATGAGAGATATCAAACCCAGCTGTGACCTCTGGTTGCATCCCTGTGGTAGTTCATACAGAGTGAGATGTATGACAGTGGGTGACATCCTTGTGTGTCAGTCCAGTCTGAGAAGCCTGGTTGATATGGGGGAAGATACTGGATAGTGAAGACTAAGCCTCAAATGAGAGGCTGTGGGTTTGGTTATTTTAGGAAGGCATGATCCCAGAATGCGAGGAGAAGAGATAAGCTTCATGACTTTGAGGACCAGTGATAGGAGAGGGAGACAGGGGGACAGAAATGAAGACAAAAGATTAAGCCTCAGGGAATCCATGGATTCAGGGACAGGCTGGGGAGAATCCATTCTCTCAACTGCTGAATCTCCATCTAGTCTTGTGTTTCAGGTGAGAACAGAGCAAAGACAGTGTGTAAGTGGGAAACTGCCCATTGAGGACTGGACAAACCATGTCCTCTTGGGATCTTCTCCCCTTACTACCAAACTGAAAGCAAATAGTCATTGGCCTAAGGATTGAGGAGAGAGGAAGGCTAGGGTGGTCTTGGATTTCCGTATCTGGCCTCTTGTCTCTAGTTTGGATGTCAACTAGCGCAGATCAGACCCTGGATGCCAAACTCACTCCAGGCATCTTGGGTGTCCAAGGATGTAATCAGTATGTGCTTTGTAGGATGAGGCAGGCACCAACTTCAAGTTCTGTTCTTTCTTGAGCCTTCATCACTACCAGCCAAATGGCAGAGTGCCACTGTGCCCTCATCACAAACTCAGTGAACACCCAAGGAGGGAACACCAGATACCCCAAAAGGTGGTCACCATCTTATCCCTGTGGCCATCCTCACTACAGCACAGTTCTCCAGCTGAAAATATTGGTTAACCTTGTATTTAGTTGGGTCATGAAAGATTATTAAAATAGTTAGAGTGACTATCAAGTTAATAGAGGGCATGTAACTTCCAAATTTGAGGGAAGGGTGAACAAAGGGAAAACAAGGAAAACCATCTCACTCAATCCCACTGAAGGCACTACAGGAAGGAGAGAACGAAACAGAAAAAAGTGCATCAGAAAGAAAGGAATAAAAAAAAAAGGAATGAAAAAATAAAAGGATAATAGAAATAAATGGACATATTTCAGCGATCGGTCAATTTAAATTAACTCAATTCTCCAGTTAAAAGAAGATTAACAGATTAGTAAAGAAATACGGCAATGTGCTCATCACAAGAGACATACTTGGAACTGAAAGATATGAGTTTCCTTGGGTGCCCAGTCGGCTCTGACTGGACCAAGGCTTGCACAAAAAGAGCTATAAGATCTGGTGGGAAATGGGGAGGGAACCTGAATGCATCAGTGAACAAGCATAAGCAAACACATGCAGGCTGATTCTGCAGGAGAGTAGCTAGCTGGGAAAAAATGATGTGAATGGGTCAGTTTCCCATATGTCCTGTTTTTGTGCTGAGGCAGGCTTAAGCTGCACAGCATGACAACTAAAACTGATCAAAAACCCTATAGTCCTCCTTGAAGAACCAGGGGGACAGATTTGGGACAACCACTGCCACTGGAAAGTGAGGGGGATAATCTTAGAAGGGGAGAGGCAGTGAGGGAGAGCCACAAAATTCAGTGTAAAAACTGCCCAAATTTCTGGCTGACCCTTGAGCTATGCCCAGAAGCCCCGGTGAAGGTAAAGGAACTGATCTGAGATATTTGCCACCACCTGAGAGACAGGATTTGCATTTTGTGTCCAATGAGGTTAGTTGTGTGGTAAAACAGAAACATAAACTTCTTCAGAGGAGTGTAATAGTCTCTGTAATGTAATATTTACAATATCTAGGGAGTAATTCAAACATATGAGGAAGAAGGGATGTGTGACCTTGTGTCAGGAATTAGGGCAATGAAGACCAATCCTGAAATTCCCTAGATGTCAGAATTAAGAGATAAGAACTAGAAAAGAACTAGAAAAGGGAACTGTATTAACAAAATAAAGGAGAAATACCAGACAGTTATTTCAGTGGATACAGAGAAAACATTAGGTTGAAGTTAACCTCTACTCCCGATATACAGTCCCAGCCAACTACAAATAGAAAAGACTTTTTCAGTATTTTGAAAGGGCATCTACCAAAAATAGATATATCTACAGCTCACAATGGTGAAAGATGGGATTTTTTTCCCCTAAGAATGGTAACCAGTTAAGGATGGTTGTTCTCTCTATTTTTACTGGAAGTCACAGCCATTGCAAAAGTCAATTAAAAATATCCAAAGAATGAAGACCAGAATATAAGGAAAACTGTCCCTCTTTGCAGATGATATGATCGTTCACGTAGAAAATCCTAAGCAATCTAGAGAATAACTACCAGAAGTAAGAATAAGTGTAAGGTGGTGGGATACACTGTTAATATAGAAAAGTTAATTGTATTTTTTTAAACAAACCTTAAACCTTAAAAAAAAATTGAGTCTAACACACATAGAGGATGCTGCACAGCTCATGAGGATATAGTTTGCTGAATTTTCTGATGATATGCATTATGTGCCCCGAAAGAGCCCTGTACCCCTCCCAGTCCCTCTTCTTACCTCAGGGTGAGGTTAACCCCTGGTCGGATGGCCAGTACCATTAGTTTTGCTTAGTTTTGAATTATGTCTATGAAATAATATAGCGTGTGTTCTTTTTCTGTGCCTGGTTTCTTTCACTTAAGACTATGTTTGAGAACCACCTCTTAGAGTTAAGTAAAAAAGCAAACTTTAAATGATTAACACATCTAAATGAACAAAAGTGAAAATCAGTTCTTTCTCCCCATCCAGTTTTCTCTGGCCCATAGTGATAACGAATGCTACCCGTTTGCAGGCTATCTTTGGAGAGGAATCTGGGACACCAGCAGGCCTCTGAATGTGTACTTTCCCCACACAAATGGAAGCACACACCACATAGAGGAGAGAACTCTTCAGGAGATACATTTTCTAAATATTTTCCGCGTCAGCCTAATTTTACTCCATCCGCATTGTCGTTGTTCATTCATTGTTGAAGAATAAGGGGCTATTGCTTTGTGACCATCCCTCAGGCTGGCTTTGTCTGGTGTTTCCTCGTGATTAGATTCAGCCTACAGACGTTTGGCAGGAAAGCTGCAGAAGATGTAATGTGTCCTTCTCCGCGTGCCATCTCCTGATGGACACGCCTTGTGTTGTCTCCCGCCAGTACTGGCGAACGACATTTTGACCACTTGGTTAAGGTGAAGTGGGCCAGGTTTCTCCATTGCAAAATTACCAATTTTCCTTTTGTAATTGGTAAGCAATCAGTGAGGAGATTCCTTAAGACAATGCATATCTTACTCTTCATCATTCGCATGAAGGCTTTAACCTCCGTGGATGATTTTTACCTGAATTGGTCATACCTATGATGATTGCAAAAATATTATCGCTAATTTTTATTATCCTTGAACTAATCGTGTCTTTTTAATATATGGGTAGCAAGCTGTTAGAAAATGACATAAAAAATCAATTCCATTTACAATAAAATACTCAGGAATAGATTTAACAAAGGGATGCAAAAAACACATACGTAGCTGTATACTTAAAATGTTTAAGATGGTAAATTTATGTGCATTTTACTACAATTAAGTATAATGACAAAAAATTAGGACAAATGTGCAAACACTTATCTAATAATTGTTATATATAAAATGTATAATTGTATTTAAATATATAATTGTATTTATAATGTATATAATAAATATACAATATAACTATATATTATATATTAATTATGTATTATATATAAACTATATAAGTATATAAATAAGTATATATATATTTTATATAAAGAAGTAGTCCCTGGTTCTTGAGTTTGCAAAAGGAGATGATTCTACTCCGTCAGTGAGAAGTGTCACAGACAGAGCCATGGAAGTCTTGGGACCTCTTCTGGGGGATTTCCAATGCAGTTCCCTTTGCCCTGTCTAATTCTGCTATGGGTGCTCACTGCTCCAAGTCCTCTGTGGAAAGAGACCAAAAAAAAAAAAAAAACACCAAAAACACAAAAACCCAGGAGGAAAGACTGCATGGATTGAGCAGGTGGATGTTTGGAAGAAATCATCTAAGTGTGGCCTGCCCAGTCCAGCCTGGCCGAGAATACCCTCTCTGTGAGTACATAGCCATGTGAGTACAGAGCCTGGACTCTGCCCAGGCAGAAGGAGGGCAAGGCCCAGGGACCAGGGAAGATGGAGTCAGACCAGTACTCTTCCTGACCTCCTGACCTATTGACTTTTCCCTTCCATATTTGGCTTATTTCCAATTTTCAGCCGCAGAGTCTGGTTTAAGTCCTAGCTGTTGTGTGGCCAGAGGTCCAGAATGGCCAAAGCAGGTCATCTGTGGGAGATGAGTCCTCAGACTCTGGAGGCCTCTGAAGTACAGATGGGCGAAGCAGCTGGAGGGTCTCTCCTGGATCTGAGGTAAGGAAGTGGCTAGTGACTCTGGTCCTGCCCTGGGTGACTCAGTCAGGAGAAACCGCCTGTGGGTGGGACACACAACACGGTCTCACCCCACCATTGCCTACACACTCCCCAGTCCCAGCCTGTAGAACTGGTCCTTCCCCAGACCCTCCACCCTGGAAGATGCCATGGGATTGAGCAAGGACAACAAAGCCACACGTTTCTGGCTCAGCCCCCGGCTGCGGTGCCCTGACCCACAGACTTCCCTGTAATTTCACAGGGACTCCAGTGTTCCTCGAATGTGCTATGAGCCAAGTGGCACCTTGCCTTCTGTTACTCCGTACAGTGACTGTAGGATGTGGCTGTCGTCGGGGTGGGGGTCCCGGGCTGTAGCAGGAGGGACCCTTCTGTTCACAGCTCCCTGAGGCTGTGTGTCTGCACATCCCCACCGGCTCTCCTAGGCCAGGAAGGGCCTCTGTGGGTGTTCTAGGCCACCACAAGTCACTCCAGGGAGTGAGGAATCCCCTCTGTCCTATTGTGTCCCACACTCTGTCGTGCTGGAACCTTTTGTCTCTGGACCAACTCTATTGGTTTCTGCTGTCTTTCTTGAAGTCTCTGTTTTTCTGAAGAAGCTCCTTGGTCCTTCCTGTAAAAGACTCCTGGCAGAGAGCCCCCAGGCCTCCAGCTCTACCCTCCATCCGAGTCTGTAAGCATTATGTGTCTTATTTGTGCACAGTGGGGAATAGGAGCTGGTATGAAATCAAACTGCCAGAATACTAATACCAGGTTCATCTCTTACTAGTTAGTGACCTTGGCTTAGTTACTTCATCTCTCTAGGCCTGACTTTGTCTTCTCAGGCCAGTGGGAATAGAAATTGCACTCACTTCACAGTACAATGCCTGCACTGCTTTTGAGACGATGCTTGACGCAGTGAACACGCAGCAAATCCACTGCATGTGCTGTGGTCATTCAGCCAGGCTGAGTTGGGGCCTTCTCCCTCTCTGGGTCAGGAAAGATATGTTAACACAACGGCAAGGAGGTATTTGACTGGAACTAGCCTCAGATTTAGGTCAGCATAGACATGTTCTCAGGGTCCTCTCTACATACCTGGGGGGGGCGGGGCAGAGAGGTGAGAAACAGAGGACAGGGAAGCAGGTGTCGGTGGGTTTGTGCTAAGAGCTGACCCTGCTCTTCACTGCGTCTTTCTCATCCATCCTCATGACAACCCAGTGAGGTGATTGTTCCTCTTTTCTTTACAGAGAGACGCAAATGAGGTGAGATGAGTCATCAGATCGGAGAGATGAGGCAAATTCCCCCAGGCCACGTGACCGATGATGACGATGATGATTACAGCTGACATTGAAGCACCTGCCTGTGCTAGGCAGGCATGCTCCAAACACTTCACATACATGAACTCTTATCTTAACGACCACTGCTGAATAAGTACTATTTTTATCCCCATTTTACAGATGAGAACTCCATAAGGCAGAAAGATCAAACAACTTGGCCAAAGATGTATGCTAATAAGTGACAGATTTAGACTTGAATTAAGACAGTGTAACCAGAGTTTGGCAAGCCTTTTCTACAAGGGACCATGCCCTAAATACCCTATCTGCGCAATTTCTGGCACAGACACTGAGCTGGGCCATTGCAGTGCAGAAGGATCCACAGACTGTGTAAACAAGTGAGCATGGTTGTGTTGCGACCAAGCGTTGTTTGGGAAACAAACAGTGGGCCCATGTTAGCCCATGGGCCAAGACTGTCCACTACGGTTTTACCTGCTCTATTAAGAGAATGACGCCCCAGAAGCATCAAAGCTCTCTGAGAGATAAAAATCATAGCTGTGAACAAAATGTGAGACACTTCTCTGGCCTTTTTAAAAAAAGATTTTATTTATTTATTTGAGAGAGAGAGAAAAATCATAAACAGGGGGAGAGGCAGAGGGAGAAGCAGACTCTCCGCTGAGCAGAGAGCCCAACGGAGGGCTCCATCCCAGGACCCTGAGATCATGACCTGAGCTGAAGGCAGTTGCTTAACCAACTGAGCCACCCAGGTGCCCCTCTCTGGCCTTTTCAATGTGATACAGCACACAACTCCTTCAGTTTTAGTGCCATATTATTTATTAAAGACATACCATATACCAGGTACCACCTTAAGTGCTTGGAATACACTAATGAACAAAATAGACAGGAAACACCTCCTTGTATGAGCTTATCTTCCAGCAGAGTAGGGTGGGGGCTGATAAATAATACACATAACACAGTTGAATTATACAGTGTGTTAACAAATGGTGAGTACTTTGGAAAGAAATAGAGCATGGTAAGCAGAATGTGGCAGCAGCAGAGGAAAGCATAGGATGGTGAGTATAGGTCTCATGGAGAAGGTGATATTTTAGCAAAGACTTTAAGGAGGTGAGAGAGTGAGGCATGTTTATATCTTGAAGTTCCTAGGCAAGGAGAATAGTCAGTGCAAAGGCCCTGAGGCAGGACTGCTCCTGGCCTGTTCAAGAAAGAGCAAGAGGGTCCTGTGGCTTGAGTGTCCTGCGTGGTGTGGTAAAAGAATAAAATCAAGTGTTAGTGAGAACCTGGTTTTGTGGGGCCTGGGAACATGGCAGAGACTTGCCTTTTGTGCGCAAAAACTCAGGGAGCAGAAGAGTGACGTGATCTGGGACAGACTGTAAATAGTTCCCTCTAAGTGTTGTGCTGTGGCTTGGGGTCAATAGTTTAGATCCAGGTTTCCTGGATTTGGTTCTGATTATTGGTTCCATATCAGACAACATGATTAACCTTTCTCTGCTTGGTTTCCACATCCATGAAACAGAGATCGTAAGAGCATTTATCACATAGGGCAGTTATGAGCATAAAATGAGAACATTCTCATGTTCTATTTCTCATGAAATAGAAAAAAACCCCACTAAACATAGTTTTAGAGACAAAGTGGACACCACATGAATACTGGTTATTTTCATTATGTTTGTTATCTTCCTAATAAAAAATTACTATTTTGCTATAATAAACCATTCTTGACTATGTGCTTACATACTGATGTGCCATTTGTTACCTCATCTCTTCGGCAAGAGCAGGAGCCACCCCCTGCTCCAGGGCACTGGTGAGAAGCACCACGGGGAGCATTACCCCTCTGCAGATGGGCACAGCTTCTGGGACAACCTCTATGGTCAGATGAAGTTCACGGAGAATTGAGATGTTTCCTAAGAAGGGAGGATACCACTGAGGACTGAGGAGAATGAAAAGAGAATGAACAGGAGTGGAAACTGCCCACGGTGATGACAGTGTGTTAGTTACCTGTTGCTGTGTAACAAATTATCCCAAAACTTAGCAGCAGCTTACTACAGCAAGCATTATAATTTTACAGAGCTTCTCAGAATGAGGAACCAGAAAAGTGGGATGAACTGGGTGGTCTGGCTCAGGATTTCTTGTGAAGTCGCCATCAAGATGGCAGCAGGGTCTCCTCATCTGAAGGGCCTGTTTCTAAGATTGCTCACACATAGCTTGTCAGGTCCCACCACACAGGCTTCTCCACAGGCTGCTCTAGTGTCCTCCTGACATGGCCGCTGGCTTCCCCCAGAGGAGGGAGCCAAGAGAGATTGGGAAGAAGCTATAATACCATTTGTGATCTAGCTGCAGATGTGGCACCCTGCCACTTCCACTAGGTAGTGAATTCTTTAGAAGCAAGCCACTAAGTCCAACCCACACTTGAAGGAAAATTAAGCTCCACCTCTTAAATGGTAGAATATCAAAGAATTTGTGGACAGATTTTAAAACCACCACACATGGGGCGCTTGGGTGGCTCAGTGGGTTAGGCCTCTGCCTTTGGCTCGGGTCATGGTCTTGGGGTCCTGGGATCAAGCCCTGCATCAGGCTCTCTGCTCAGCAGGGGGCCAGCTCCCCTCCCCCCCCTCTGCCTGCCTCTCTGCTGGCTTGTGATCTCTGTCTGTCAAATAAATAAATAAATAATCTTAAAAAAATAAAAATAGGGGCACCTGGGTGGCTCAGTGGGTTAAGCCTTTGCCTACGGCTCAGGTCATGATCTCAGGGTCCTGGGATCGAGCCCCACATTGGGCTCTCTGCTCAGCGGGGAGCCTGCTTCCTCCTCTCTCTCTGCCTAGCTCTCTGCCTGCTTGTGATCTCTCTGTGTCAAATAAATAAATTAAAAAAATTAAAAATAATACCACCACACATGATGTGTGACTTGGGACAAAATAATATTATCTTAGTAGTGTCAGTTTAATTTTCAAAAAGTCTGAAACACAACTCTCACACAAACACAGAGTGAGCAATGTGTCAAAGATTTATCATTATTAATAAATGAAGGAACCAGCAGGATAATAAAGTTGATTCAAAAGATATGATCAGTCAGGAAAGAAATGGTGGAATGGGTTGGCTGACTTACATTTTAAAAAAAGACCTGCTTAATGAATTGCAAGGCAGTAAAACTGCCTTGGCCTATCTTTTCTTTCAGGCAGAAATGATTTGCAGTTTATCAATCAATCTCCTCTTAGTTCACATCTAACTTCACAGAGTCTGGTCTTTAATCCTCAGTCATCAATCAGCCAAAAGCATCTGTTTCTTAAAGAATTGAGTAATTCCTGGTGGGGCCTCTTTGACCAAGCTTTAGTGTGACATTGAAAGCACATGTGGTTGCCGTTTTGTTTTGTTTTCTTCTTTTTTTTAAATTTACATTTGATTGGCCAACATATAACCCATCATTAGTTTCAGATGTAGAGTCCAGTAATTCAACAGTTGGATATAACACCTAGTGCTCATCACATCACATGCCCTCCTTAATGTCCATCACCCGCTTACCTCATTCCCCCCATTCAACTTCCCTCCAGCAAACCTCAGTTTGTTTCCCAGAGTCAAGAGTCTTTCATGGTTTGTCTCCCTGATTTCTTTCCATTCCATTTTCTCTCCCTTCCCCTATGATCCTCTGTGCTGTTTCCTATATTCTATATTTGAGGGAAACCATATGATAATTGTCTTTCTCTGATTGTCTTATTTTTCTCAGTGTAATACCCTCAGGTCCATCCACATCAATGTAAGTGGCAAGTATTCATCCTTTCTGATGGCTGAGTAGTATTCCGTCACATATATATAATACACACACACACACACACACACACACACACACCCCACATCTTCTTTATCCATTCATCTGTCAATGGACATCCTGGCTCTTTCAACAGTTTGGCTATTATGAACATTATTGCTATAAATATCCTTTCTTGATTAAAACTTTCCACAGTGTAAGGATAGAGGGAACCTCAATATCAGAAAAGCCATATACAAAAAGCCCACAGTGAATATCATTCTCAATGGGGAAAAATTGAGACCTTTTCCCTAAGGTCAGGAACATGACAGGGATGCCCACTCCCACCACTGTTACTCAACATAGTACTAGAAGTCCTAGCCTCAGCAATCAGACAACAAAAAGAAATAAAAGGCATCCAAATTGGCAAAGAAGAAGTCAAACTCTCACTCTTTGCAGATGACATGATACTTTATGTGGAAAAATCCAAACAATTCCACCCCAAAATTGTTAGAACTCATACAGGAAGTCAGCAAAGTGGCAGGATATACAATCAATGCACAGAGATCAGTTGCATTTCTATATACTAACGACAAGACAAAAGAAAGAGAAATTAAGGAATTGATCCTGTTTATAATTACTCCGAAAACCATAAGACACCTGGGAATAAACCTAACCAAAGAGGTAAAGGATCTGTACTCTAGAAGCCACAGAACATTTACGAAAGGAATTGAGGAAGACACAAAGATATGGAAAAATGTTCCACGCTCATGGATTGAAAGAATAAATATTGTTAAAATGTCTGTGTTACCCAGAGCAATCTACACATTCAATGCAATCCTTATCAAAATACCATTGACATTTTTCCCTGGAACAAATGGAACAAATAATCCTAAAATTTTTATGGAACCAGAAAAGACCCTGAATAACCAGAGGAGTGTTGAAAAAGAAAACCAAAGCTGGTGGTATCATGATGGCAGACTTCAAGCTACATTGTCTTATTTTCAAGTTTGAAGGGCTTACATTTCTTAATGGGGGTTTGTCTTGTTTTTGTCACTTTCACTATCTTAGCTCATTCATTCACCTCTCCCCCCATTCATCCTGTATCCATCACCATAAAGCACACTGCAGAACAGACACATCCCCCCTGTATCCCCAGCAAGTTGCCGCATCTGGAGGGGGGCAGCCATGCACTGGTGTCATTCCATATTAGTCAGAATGAGGACAGAGCTTCTGAAGCCCCGCAGATGTGTCCTGTGGACACGTGGGTGCAATTCACTATGGTCAGGGGATCAGAGAAGGCAGCTTTTTAAAGTAAAATAATATGTACTTCCCTATAATCACTTTACACATGAAAGTCTGCCTGCTTAAAACCACTTTGGGGTACCTGGGTGTAGTCCTTTGAGTGTGCAACTCTTGGTTTTGGCTCAGGTCGTGGTCTCATGGGTCATTTGATAGAGACCTGAGTCAGTTAGTGGGCCTCTGGGCTCAGCAGGGAGTCTGTTTGAAGTTTCTCTCCCTCTGCTCCTCCCCCCCCCTAAAATAAAAAAATAAAATCTTAAAAAAAACCCCACTTTGCCTACAGGCCAACACCTTCCGGTGTTTCTTTTTCATTTTGTTCTTTTTAATATTTATTTTCAGTGTCCTTTCCATTTGGTTAATTTAATGATTTTGCCTAAAGTAGCATTTAGATTTTAAAGTTTTCTGAAAGGTGTTTAGCACATTGCAAAAACTTGATATTTTATTTATTCTTGAACACTTTAAGGACTTTTTAGCCTATAAACTGGAACATGATTTCTTTAAAACTTGTACTTTAACAATATATGGCCATCAGCGGTACTCAAGATGTCATTAAATTGTTTGTTATTACGCACAGCGCTCTACCTTTAATTCAGCTCCAGCACAGAGAGTGTGTGGAAGTTTTGAAGCTGCATGAATTGTTACATATTAATTTGCCAAATAGGTATTGAAAAAAGATCGATCGCAGGTGGCATGGGCTAGATTTTACTTTCTGAGGAAATCATCAGACACATGAGCGAAGAAAAGGTTGATAATGAAGATGTTTGCCACCACATGATTTTCAATAACAAATAGTAATAGACTAATAATAATTGGTTGCTATAAATAAATGAGGCATCGATACAATGAGATGTATGCAGCTATTCAATGTTATGTCATAATTCGTGTTTGGTATGAAAAGATATTCTGTTTTGCTACATGAAAAAAGCAAGTTGAATAGAGTATAGGCTCTATGACACAGTTGTGGGAGACACAGTTGACAGTTACATGCATAGATACACACGGAGGAAAAGCATGGTCATTGGTTTTCTGATGGTACACTCACAGAAGACAAGTATTCATGGTGTGGGTTTGTTTTGTTTCTTTTTCTTTTCTTTCTTCTTCTTTTTTTTTTTTTCCAATCTGGATTTTCAGGTTTTTCTACAATGAATATGTAGACTAAACATAGCCTAAGCAGGAAAGCCCCACCTCCAGCATTTTCCATAGGCCTGGCAAAGAAAGGAAGAATGGAAGAAGGAAGGAAGGAAAGAAGGGAGGGAGAGAGGAAAGAAAGGAGGAATGAAGGAAGGAAGGAAAAGAGAAAGGAAAGGGGAGAAAAGAGGGCTTGCTCTAAAATCGGCTTTCCTTGAGGGGCTGTTTGCACTGAACTCTTTGGGTCTGGAAGCGCCTGAGGTCCAGGAGCTGAGGGCTCACGAAGAGTTTGAAGGCCACTGGGAAGTTCGTCAGAATTGCTGAAAGAAGGCTATCTCCAGAACCTTCCTTCCTTGGGAGAGGTACTGAAGAGCAGGTGTTTCTAGAGGCCTAGGGTGGTGTGAAATGCCTGGGAAGCGCTGCTCCTCCTCAGCTTGTGGTGGTTTCTGGGGCTCCTCCCTCATGCGTTATTAAAAGGGCCGAGGCATCCCAGGGGAGCAGGCAGATACCACAGGCTCTGCCAGGAGAAAGGAGCATTCTGAGGTGTCCTTTGGGGAGCTGGGTTTCATTCTCCCCCGCAGGACTGGGGCTCTCTCCTGACCCCAGCCCTAGAGTCCCCTGCTCTGTGGGGAATGGTCACATTCTGGGAAGGGGTAGGGTGGGGTCAGAAGGCCATTTGCTTCTCAAGCCCCTGCCAGCCCAGCCTCTATCTCCACCTAAGATTTTGTGTTATTTCAGAATAAAAGAGTCTACACACTGTGGAGGTCAAGATGGTCCTGAGTGGGGCGCTGTGCTTCCGGTGAGTATCTGAACCTCTGATTGGCTGTGTGCTCTGGGGGAAGGAAGTTCGGGGTAGACCTGTTGTCCATCCTTTGTGGGTAGGGAGGGGCTGCGGCTGCCCAGAGCTGGGGCTCTTGTTGGTGGGTGGGCAGCTGGGAAGTTGTAAACATCCCCTCATTGTCCTAAGAGAAATTTTTCCAGCCTTTCTCAGGCTGGGGCTGGCCACTTCATGGGGGTTTCCTGATGAGAAGGGGGAGCCAGTGAATCACTCTGCGTTGAGCTTCAGCTCCATAATGAGATTTGAAGTCCGGAGATCCAGCCCAGAGCTGTTACCACCCTCTAGGGTGAACTGATGTCACTCTGCTCTGTCACACCCATGCTGCCCTTTGGGGCAAAACAACAACAAAACTATTTGGTCAATCAGTCTGTCTGTCCGCTAGCATGTACTGAGCCAGGTGGTCTGCTGTGTTCTGGAGTTTGCACTACTGAGTGAAAATGGTCTTTGTTCTCTCTGAACTCAGAGTCTCCCATAGCTTTTCCCAAGGTGTGTTCTGTGGAGCCCCAATCCTATGCGTGGCTTTAGACAGTGGCTCTCCTTGATTAAGAGATGTAGGAAATACTGCTTTCTGTGTCTTCTTCTAAGGGAAGCATGGTGCAGTTTGATATATGAGTAACTTTGAACGAGATTTGTTTGTTTTTAGCTACCATCGAACCAATTTACACACAGCATACTTATTTCTGTATAACACCTGAAGAAATCCATTTTAGGATATATTTTTCACCTCCCAGGATGTAAAAAAATCAGTTGAGATCAGAGATGAGAAATAAATTTGAAAACAAAACAAAAGAATTTTAAATTTATTATTTATTTTAATTTTTTTTTAAAGATTTCTTTTATTTGAGAGAGAAAGAGAAAGCACGTGCAGTGGGGAGGGGTAGAGGAAGAGGGAGGGAGGAACATAAGCAGACTTAGACTGAGTGCGAGCCTGACACAGGCCTTGATCTCACCACACTGAGATCACAACCTGAGCGGAAACCAGGAGTCTGACACTCAACTGACCGTGCCACTTGGGTGCCCCAGGTATTTTAAATTTAAAGATATTTGTCACTTACTAGGTGGAAGTAAATGTGCCTTGATGTCTTCAGCAATGATTGAAGAATCAGATTTTCATTTGGAAAAGGCATGGGCATGATCTAACCCTTGTCTTAATTTAGCCACGGGGAGACTCAAGCCCAGAGAGGGCAAGCAGCTTGTCTGTTGCGACTCAGTAGCAATGGTGGCACAGCCGGACAAGAACCCAGCACTCTGACTCACAGTCCAGTTTCTTTTCCAACATCACACATGGAGATTGGCTGGTATAGAGATGATTGAATAGGGTGAAGGAACAAATCTGAGACTCAGGTGGGGGGCTGTGTTGTTATCCCATTGGTAGGGTAAGAGCCCAGCAGGACTGGCACAGAAGGTTGGGTGGTTACTTCTGGCACAGCAGGAGGAGAATGAAACAATGCTTGACAGTGGGGGACTCTGTAGAGCCCAGCAAGCCCAAGCACCCACCTCTCCCCTAACTGTCATCCTGTCTTGATGTTTCAGGATGAAGGATGCGGCCTTGAAGGTGCTTTATCTGCATGACAACCAGCTTCTAGCTGGAGGGCTGCATGCAGGGAAGGTCATCAAAGGTTCGTGGCAAAGCATGACCCAACTTCCCTAGGTCCTTATAGACTCTGAGGGGAGGGGGCCTGGAGGGGGCTTAGAATAGTGATGTAAACTGGCTGAAGGACCCCAGGCCTGACACAGTAGATGGGGCATCATAAAAGCAGGCTCTGAACACAGACAAAAAATACTACACCTTCCAGCAAAGTGAGGGCACATAACCGGCAGGCAACCTCAAGCCTCATGCAAAGGTGGGAATCTTTTCCAGAATGAATGCTTTGTTTTTCTCTCATAGGTGGACTTAGGCCAAACATTCCTTTTCCTGGGAGCTAGTGCTAAAGGCTCCAGGCCTTTATTCCCATGTGGGAGTGGCTTTCTACCCCTTTGTCCTGGGTCCCCTCTGCTTTCTGGGGATTCCTGGTCCCTCAGAGTGATGGGACTGGATAGCGGTGGCACCATCTTACTCTTTCTGCCACAGACACTGTGACAGGTCTTCTCTCTAAAATAGCATATACCTGCCCACTTGGGACACTTTTACTGGGCTCTGGGGCCACCATGTGTGTTTCTCTGTGTGTGTGTGTACATGTATATATGTTTGCATATATCTATGTGTGAGTGTGTGGGTGTATGTGTTTGTATACATGGTGGGAGATGGTATAGAGGGGAATGAGACCCTCTTCCGTTCTCAGGAATATCACAGGTGGTACAAACATGTCCAAATAACTCTGATGAGAGGCTTATCAAGTTTCCAAATAAGGCCAGAGGGTCAAGAGGCATTAAAGGAGGTGGCCAGATATCCCCTGGGGCTTGGAGAAAATGTGAAAGGTTGAGCCTGGACAAGGGGGTGGGCATACAGATGGGAGATGGTATAATATGCTTACATGCCTTGCTGTCATTGGGCCAACTGGCAGGAAACCACGTTCCCTAGATGACAGCTGTTAACAGGCTTTCCTTCTGCCCAGTCTGGGGACAGGATGTCTCGTGCAGTTTCTTGTGCTCCAAAGTACATGATATAGAGAGAGGGAGGGAAGGGCAGTCAAGGCCCCTGAATCTGGCTTCCTTTCTCTAGGTGAGGAGATCAGTGTTGTCCCCAACCGGTCTCTGGATGCCAAGCTGTCTCCAGTCATCCTGGGAGTCCAGGGAGGGAGCCAGTGCCTGTCGTGTGGGACAGGGCAGGAACCAACTCTGAAACTAGAGGTGAGTCCTGTTGGGGCATCCTTGCTATCTGACTTCACTAAGCCAGCAGCCTGGGGCCAGAGCTCCTCTTCCTCACAGAGTTCTCTGGATTATAGTCCTACCTCATCATGCCTGTGGCCCAGCCCTCTTGCCTCCTCTGCTCCTTCCCCTCACCTGCCATACCCCTCTGCTCACAGCCAGTAAACATCATGGAACTCTACCTTGGTGCCAACGAATCCAAGAGCTTCACCTTCTACCGGCAGGACACAGGGCTCACCTCCAGGTTCGAGTCGGCTGCCTACCCGGGCTGGTTCCTCTGCACGTTGCCTGAAGCAGACCAGCCTCTCACACTTACCCAGCTTTCAGAGGATGCCAGCTGGGGAAACCCCATCACAGACTTCTACTTCCAACAGTGTGATTAGGGCAATGTACCCCCAGAACCTACCTGGTCAGAACTGGCTTAGGCAGGGGTGGAGGTGGAAGAAGACACTGGTGGCAACCATCCCCCCATCTGCTCTCAGGGCCCCACCTCTGGCTGGGCACTCGGCCACTCTCCCTTTTGATTCCCAGTTTGGATTAATCCTTTGAGATTTGGGGGCTTAGTTCACAGTTTCTTTCCCTGCTGAGTGATGCTACTGGTGTAGAACTTTGCAAAAACCACTCAAGATAAACTGGAAGTCACATAAAAAGGTTCCCAAGGAGTCAGGGTGGGGGGAGTAGTGGAAATCCTTCATGCTTCATGATAACTTACCCAGTACCTCTGAGCACCACCAGCCAGCTTATCCTGAGTTAAACCTATTAGGGCCACCAGCTGCCCACATGAGGTCCTGTCATCCACCACTATGCAGGAGAGGGAGGTCATAGAGTTAGGGACCCAAGGCCCAGCCCCCTCCCTCTTGCCTATAACTTAGCTGCCATCATATTCTACCTTTTCCATCTCAACACTCATGCTCTAGCCATGGCAGAAGTTGGTGGTGTTGTCCAAGGAACTTATTCCAGCTCAGAAGGCTGAAGAACAACCAGACATGTCATACATTTGAAACCTGAGGTACCACTAAAATCCAAGATGCTGGTATCTCTTCACATGGAAAGATGCTTGTGATATACTGAGAAGAGCAAAATTACAAAGTAGCATATCTTGTAATCTCATTTTTGTTAAAAAATGCCTATCTATATATTTCTGCACAGAAAAAAGTGTAGAAGAATTTACTTCAATTTTTGGAATGTCAATTTAGCAATTATAGGTGATTTTTCTTTTGTTTTATTTATTTGCAATTTTCTAATCATTCTACAGTGAAGATGGACTCCTTGTGTACTAAGTTAATCTTGAGAAAAACAGGGCAAACACTATTTCTGATCATCTTCAGCATCCACTTCCCTTATGAAGTTCAAATTGAACGGAGCTCTGCTGCTCTGGTCAGCAGTGGTGAGAAGCAGCTTACAGACCTCAGCAAAGCCATGAAGAAGGAAAACATGATGAGTTAGCATGGCTAGAATCTCCTGTAGAAGGTATTTATAGAATGAGCAATCCTGGACCTAGAGTGGTCACAGCCCCCTGAGATTTCAAGGTGTGGGTTTTAGCCCCCAAAGAGTCCCATGCTGATTGGAATCCATGTCATTCTGGAAACTTGAGACTGTGGCCTTATCTGTAGAGAGGTTCTTTGCAGATGCAATTAGTTAAGAGACCATGCTGTATTTGGGTGGGTTTTAAATCCAACAGGACTACATCTGCAAGAAGAGGAGAGGACAAACAGAGACACACAGGAGACCCAGACCTGGAGGCAGAGATTGCATTTATGTGCAACAAGGCGAGAAATGCCATTACTGAGGAAACTTCTTGCTAGGAAGGGGCTAGGAAGAATTCTTCCCCAAAGGCTTCAGAGGGAGGACGGCCTTCTAGTCTCCTGAACTATGAGAGAACAAGTTTGCATCGTTTTAAACCACCAACTTGGTGGCAATTGGTTATGGCAGTCCTAGGACATCAACACAGCTGCTGCTGACCCCATCTCTCACCATGTGTGTGTTCCCTCCCACACTGCACCTGAGTTGTCTCTGTGACCAACAGAATGTAGCAGAAGCAGAAGTAATATTATATCACTTTGAGAGGAGGCTATGAAAGAGTCTGCCGCTTCTATCTTGTTTTCTCTCTCTGCTTCTTTGTTTACTTGCTCTGGGAGAAGTCAGCTGCCATCTCATAAGCAGTCCTATAGAGAGACCCATGTGTTGAAAAAGGAAGCCTCCTGCCAGCTGCCACATGAGCATGTTTGGAAGCAGTTCCCCAGCCCCAGTCGGGCCTTCAGATGATGCACCTCTGACTGACAGCTCAATTCCCACCTCAGGAGAGACTCTGAAGCAGAAACACCTAGCTAAACTGATCTAGATTCCCAACCCTCAGAAACTGAGAAAATAAATGTTTTTTGTCTTCAGTTGCTAAGGTTTTTTTTTTTTTTAAGAAGATTTATGTATTTATCTTTTTAGAGAGAGAGAGGGAGAGAAAGAGAGAGAGAGAGTGCATGCGGTGGGGAGGGGCAGAAGAAGAGGGAGAGGGAGAATCTCAAGCAGACTCCCTGCTGAGTGTGGAGCCTGATGCAGGGCTTGATTTCATGACCCTGAGAGATCATGACCTGAGCTGAAACCGAGAGTCAGACTCTTAACTGACCGAGCCACCCAGGTGCCCCAATTAAGTTTTGGGATCACTTGTTACACATCAATAGATAACTAATACATAGGGAAAGAGAAATAAAATTGCACTTATTATGATTGCAATTTTCTCTGATTTTCTCTGATATTTTCATTTTCCTTCTCAAAATCAACATCAACCCTTTTATTCCACCATTCTGTTTAACAGCTGATCATAATAAAGTTGTTGACTGTTCTCTGTGCCTGCAAGGTTTAGCTCTTCTTGACTACCTTTTCACTTCTGGTCCAGTGTATCTGGGACTGTGACTCCAACATCCCTGCCTAAACTCTAGGTGATCAGAACAGAAGCCAGAGGAGAGGCCTAAATCTGAGCCCCAGGTATCCTTCCTGCACCTCAGCAGTCAGACCAGCCTGGCAGGTTCAGATTCTGCTGAGGCACAGCAAGGAGGTGGCCGGACCAGAAGGGTCTGTCTCTGTGGAGCTGCTGAGTTCCAGATGCAGCCAAAGCCCTTGGGTAGCAGACAGCACAGGTCCTGCCACAGGCTTCCCAGGAGTGCCGAGAACACGGGCTCCAGGCACCAGGCTTGTTTCTACAGACCCAGTTCACATTCTCTTTGCCCATGGGCCTAGTCTCATATCATCACCTCCTCCAAGAAGGCTTTGCTAAATTGAGATCTCTGGTCATCTGCTCTGACTGTGCTACATTGCTATGCCAACTTCCCCTCACTGTAATAATTGGTTTGGGGTCTATGACCCCCAAAATGACCTTAACGTCAAAGCTGTATTGATTTGTTTCCAAGCACTTCAAATAACGTTTGACAAATACATGGAAACTGGTGAGTACAGAATGTGGAAACTATTCCTCCACCCTGGACGATTCTTTCTCTCTTCTCTACCCATCTAAATGGGCCCACCCTTCAAGGAGAAGCTGAAATATCACCTCTGTCTGGAAGCTTTCTCCTGCCTAAAGTGATTGATTCATCATTTGTAGGATGGTAGAATTAAAAATGGTGTTAGCAGGGATGAGCTGACATGAGTCCATAAAAAAAGAAGGAATGTAATACGCTACCTTTAGGAATGTATGAGCTTGGGAACCATATGAAAAAGATATGGTGGTTTTAGATTTCTTCAATTTCAATATAAGCCCCCAGCTTAACCTGTATTTACAGAGGTGTAGTGTCCACATCACATGGCATTTGTGCCAAGAATAGGCATTGAGGACTCAGAGTGTGTCCTGAATAGTAGAGAATGTCCCAAGACCGAGTCATTAGGAGAGTTGCTAGGAAGCTGAAGGTCTTTACCCTGGAGAAGCAATACACAGAAATCCCCATTCAAACACTCAAAGCTTTTCCTAGTAGAAAAATAAACATTCTGTGTAATTCCAGGAGACACAAGCAGGACTGAAGAGTAGAAATTATGTGTGACCCCAAAATTTTAATCTCAAGGACCATACGCACTGTTAGGGTTTCTTCAAGAGACTGTGGAGGTATTGAAGGAGAGTCTGATTAACCATGTCTCAGGGGTGCCATAGCACAGTGTTCTCCCTTTGGAGGGAGGCTATATGCCATGTCTAAGGCCCTTTCAATTCTAGGAATTTTTTTACCCAAGGAGATTCTCTGCCTTTATTGTTTCCAATGTGCCCTTGTCCTACAGATTAGGGAGTCTTGTCTTCTTAATTATCTTCTTAAGTATTTATGACTTAGCTCCCCAGCTGGACTGTAAAGCTGCCTAACAACAGGGACCATGCAATGCACATCTTTGTCACCCAGCAGTGAAAATGCTCAGTAAATGCTCATTGACTGTCTGGCAAAATACCCCATGCGTTGGTCCTTTTCATAGAGAGAGAAGGGATTGGGAGGGGGTGAAGAATGATTGTTGGCCTTAGGAAACAGAAATTGGGTCCCCTTCCCTGCCTATCTTTTCTTATCTTTCACTCTTGCAGCCTCTGTATGTGGACCAACCTCTCCTACTTTCTTACCAGGCCCTTTGCGGAACTGTGCAATTGACCTGAGAGTAAGAAGTACAGTAAGGCAGATAGTCTCCAGAGAGTACTGTGTCAAGCTTCTCCATGCCTTGAGTAGACGGATGGATGGATGGACGGATGGTTGGACAGACAGGTGAGTGGATGGATGCACTGAGGTAAGAGATGTTGATTAGAGGCTTGAGTATTCTCTTTACTTTTGCCCTGGTCACACTGTATCATGTGTCCTACTCCTCCAGGGCACACGATGGCTGCTCAGTCCCAGGGTGGATCTAAGGTCAATGTCTTCTGTAGGTGGGTTTCCTTAAATGTTCTGTCTCATCAACCTGGTAACAGCTAATAGGACTTGTTGAAAAGTAGAGAATTCTCTGCCCTCTTTCCAAACAGGGCCATATTCCCAGTGCCTCAGTCCCCTCTTTTGTTGTCTCGCTGGCCACAGCCTGCTCAAAACACCAGAAGTTGCTCTGTCCTTGGGCCCCTTACACGCATCCCCCTCTTGCCTCTTCTACCTCTCTAAGCCTAGGATGGAGCCTCATGGGGCACCAAGGGGAAGGTGATGTGAAGACATCTGACCCCAAGCCTGTTTATCTGGCTATTGAAGCCACCAATAACAGTGTCAATGACAGTAGCTATGAGCAGGGGCCCAGTGACTGGCTTTTTCCAGGGCTTTATGGGTGACTCTCTCCCCCTTCAACAAACACTCATTAACACCCCCACCTCCTCATTATCCATACTGTGCTAAAGACATTGTGAAATCCCTAGGCTCTTCTTTCCTGTCCTGAAGCTAATTACAACGATTGCTGCAGGCCTGACCCACCCTGACCAGACAGTATAAACTCAGGGCAGATGCCCTGGAGAAATCACTTGGACGTCCCAGGGACCCAGGATTTCAGGTCAGTGGTTGATAGGCAGTATTCAATCTCTGCTTCTCGCTTTCCTTCTCCTTTCTATCAATATCTCTGGTATGCCCCCTCTCTTAACTCCTCCTGGCAAGCTTTCTAGATAACAGGGTATCCCCTCCACAGAACACTGTGGGATGCTAAATAAGTCTGGGAGCACATAGAAAGAACGTGAGAGAAGGCATAGGTTAAGCCAAGTCAAGATTTTTGAATACTTAGAGCCATAGATTTTAGAAAGTAATTTCAGAAGAAATCAGCCAGGCCAGTGGTATTCAACAGCGTGTGATGAGGCTTGGGGTTCATTATGTATGCCCTGATGCCAGCTTTAGGGTCAAGGACAGTATTAGCATGGGTCTGGTGTCACCCTCATTCTTTGATTCAGCAAAAACAAGTCCCTTTTATCCATTTTCCTTTCATTAGGTTTCTATGTAAATTTTCATTGTGAAGCTTAGTTTTGAAAAATACTGATCTTACCCAGCCTCTCATCCTAGTGATGACTATTTGGAGGCCCAGGGACTAAAAGGGACTTTCAAAGGCAGCAGGGCCAGTTGGTAGCAGAGTGAGGTCTAGAACCCAATCTTGCCGTTGAATTCTTCTGTGTGCATTTCTATGGCCTGCTTGTAGGCCTATATTTGTGTCAGGCTTGTTGGAGCTCCACGCCACACTTCATGGATCAAGATATTGTTAACTTTAATAAGGGAAACAAATTCTTATATATAGAACAATACACCATACAGTGAAATTAATAGGAGTTCAGAGTAGGGTTGCAAGAGTAAAGGAAAGATACATTAAACTCTGAGTCATGGAATCATAGATCATTTGATCTGGAAAGAATCTTAGTAACCACGGACTCTAATTCCATGATCTTATAGATGCTGATACTGAGAATTGGAGGTGAGGTGACATGGCCATGTATGTCTGAGGTGTTACTCTGACCTGATAATTAATTTGGCAGAGCTAGAGACTCAACCTGTCGATAAATGATACCATATCCAGTGGCTCTAATGCCAAAAGACCTGAATGGTTAGCAAGGAGCGGGGAGTGGATTTTGAGGCAGGGAAATCCAAGAGAACTCTAAGCATGCCCACTGGGAAGATAAGAAAGAAGGCATGTGCCTGGAGGGGTGGTTTGGTGTCCACGAGATACACTCATACAAGTGTGTCAGGGCCAGATGACGATGAAATGGGCAGTCACTGTATACTCTAGAGCTGGGTGGGGATGTTATGAAAGCAATACCTAACACACAGGTCGGGTACCTCCCAGAGGTTGGGCTGGATTGAAGGTAGAAAAACCAGGAATACAGGCACAGGTACAATGGCTATTAAGAAGACAAAGTTACATTTCAGGGGCACCTGGGTGTCACAGTCAGTTAAACATGCAACTCTTGATTTCAGCTCAGGTCATGATTCCAGGGTGGTGGGATTGAGGCCTACCTTGGGCTCCATGCTCAGCATGGAGTCTGCTTGAGATTCTCTGTTTCTCTTCCTCTGCCCCTCTCAGTCATGCTTGTGCTCTCTCTCTCTCTCTCTCTCTCTCAAATAAATAAATAAATCTTAAAAAAAGAAGACAAAATTATATTTTAAAGACTAATTTATCAAACTTGCTGGTTAATCAGGCATAGAGTAAGAAGAAGGGGGGGAATGAATAGGCTGGGAGGAGGAGAAGATTGATTTGACTTCTGATCTATTTGGTTGGGTGGGATGGCAGGAATCTATTTGGTTGGGTGGGATGGCAGGAAGTCCAAAGGGAGGTGTCCTATGGACTGTTGGAGATAAAGAAGCATGTTCAGTTGGGGCTTGGGAGGCTTTGGACCAAGGTGATCACTGCAGCTGTGGCAATGGATGAATGGCAACTCCACAGCGGTATGACTGAGAAGTGCTTAGAACTTAGACTTGTGACTTCCAGCCTTAGGGACACTGCCAAATGGAAAGGAGAATCTACAGGGACCTGAAAAGGGGAAAATGGAAGTGTGAAGAGAGTCAGTCAATGTCAAGATCTCTGAGGAGGCAGAAGCCAAATACCAGAAGAATCAAAAGAGTCTTTAGATTTGTTCCAGAGAAGTTAATATTGGCCTTGGAGAGAACACTGTCCACATAGAAAATGTGTAGAAGAACAAGGAGGGGGTGTGATGGAGAAAGCCCAGTGCTACTTGGGTGGTGGTCTTTGACTCAGGACAGCTGGACTGATGAAGTCTGAGACAGCCAGAGATGGTGTCCAGGGAGGACAATAAGCCAGAGTCCAGGGAAAGTTCACTTGGGGGCACTAGGGAAGGGAAAGCTTAGGGGATGGAGGGTGTGGTGCTTTGGGAGGGACCATGACACATTCTCAGCCCCAGGACCTCAGGCTCTCTGATGGACTAGAAGCTGGCTTCTCATACCAATTCACCTCATCGCAGTCTAGCTAGAACCCAGGAAGGGGGTGCCTGATATGGTAGTCTTGCGTTGGTGGTGTAGTGGTGAGCATAGCTGCCTTCCTGATATGACAGTCTTTGGAAGAAATATTGGGATTTGGGGTTGGGCCAGGACAGGAGGCTTCTGGGCCCCCTGGAGATTCAGCTAGACTGGACCAGCCCTAAATTTCTGCCCACCCCTTATGCTCACACTGACCAGGAGTAGGAATCATCATCCCCACTAAGAGCCCTCTACTTTATCTGTCCATGCCAGAACTTGGCATAGCTGCTAGCCTGCCCATTATTTTTGCAGCTATAACCAAAGGATCCCCAGTAGTTTGCCTGAGAGAGAGCATGACAAAGTGTGCTTACACTGAGGCCACGCAGCTGGTGATCTGGCTGGGCTGGGGATCATCTATCTAGTACTTTGCTACTCAAAGTGTGGCCAGGGACCAGCGGTGTTCATATCACGTGGTTGCATGTTTGAAATGCAGTCTCAGGTTCCAGCCCAGACCTTGGGAACCAGAACTGGCAGGTGATTTGTATGTTTCCTGGAGAGTGAGAAAAACCGAGATGGTGTACCAGTTCCCCAACCTAGCTGGTTGTGGAGTCACTTCAAGCCCTGGCGAATCAGAACCTTCAGGCGACTCTAGGGCCTGGCTGGGCAGTGGGACGGGGTTTGAGCTCAGCTCATCCTCATACTGGGAGGCTGGCACACAGCCCACCTCAGTCTCAGCGCCAGGAAGTACTCCTGTCTAAACTTTTTGGAGAACCTGTTCTCTAGTTTCCCCAAGTTAGCACTATGATGGCCCCAAAGGAGAGTGAAGAAGAGCTGCCTGGAGCTTGCTGGGCTGAGGAGACCATGGAAGATTCTGGGAAGCCAGTTATAGATAAGCAGTCTAGAGAGATTTTTCTACCCTGTGGTTTGGTGGTTTGGGGGTTCCCCAGGAGATCTGCCCCCCAGCTCTACCCACCCTTCTCTGATAGCCCTTCTCTCCTTCCCCCTCAGCAAGGACCAGTCGCCCACAACCACAGGAATGTGCTCCCTCCCCATGGCAAGATACTACACGTAAGTCTTCCTGGAGTCCTCACTTTCTGAACCAGGGGTCTGGGGATGATGTGGGAAGACAGAAAGAAGGCTGAGGGGAGGGAGGCGACTCCTTCTCATCAAGAAATCTCAAGTGTCCCATAATTAAGCTTAATCATCACCATCATAACAATAGCTCTCTTCCCTGACCATAGGCAGGATGCCAGCCTTTCTGTTACCTTGCCTCCCTCCTGAGTAACCTACAAGAGGGGCATGACTGAGTCCATTCAGATTTGGAAACCGAAGCTCAAAGGGGTTAAATAAATTACTGCATGTCACACAGAGCCAGGACTCACCCTCTGTGCTGCTCTGTCCTTTCCCCAAGAGCTCAGAAACAATTTTGAATCTCAGTGATGGCATTTATAGGTTGGCCTCTGTGGCCTTTCCTCCCTGTCTGCACTCCCAACTCTCCCTTTTACCTCATTTGACATTTGAGACTTTCCTTATAGGTTACACATTATTGCCTATGATTTTTTACTGTAAACTGCCTCCAGCCCTTTGAGAAATGAGCGAATAAAACAGGACTGACTTCTAGGCCACATTTCCTCAGCTCCTCCATGGGCCTGCCCTGTCCTAGACACCAGGGGGCCAGTCAGGGCCTCTGGAAGTTACAACGTGCCTGAGAGGACAAGACATGTGTGCACAGAACACCCACATGACGACAGATGTCAGCTTTTTGGGGTATCTCACTTGGGTTCTGGTCTCCAAAGAGAATGTTGCCCGCAGATGAATTTCCCCCAAGCCCTGGTTGTCCAGGTTGGAGAGGGAGGCCTGGCTAGTAAGCCCAGGCTCTTTCCAGATCTTTCTTTTTATTATACCAGTGAACCTACTTCACATACATACAGTCGTTAGCTAAGGGTAGTATAATTAGCTGTTACTGAGAGAGAAAAATCTCCTGGAGGCGATGGCGTTGACCCCAAGGTTCTGCCCTTGGGAGATCGGGAGGGCTCCCTAGGTCCTGAGAGCAGGTGACAGACATTTTGAAACCAGCCAAGCCACTGAGCTAATAACCTGCGTGACTTTGATGTTGCACACACTCTCCATGGTTTCCTCCCTGCTCCCAGCATGTATTTACCCTCCCAGGCTGATCGTTGGAACCACCGCCAGCCCCAAATGACTGTAATCATGCCCTGCTCTGGCTCTTCACCAACCTCCTAAACTTGGCACCCATAATGCAGGGCCGCCCCAGAACACACCTCACATGGAATGGGGTGGGGGCATGCTGGCACACCTGCTGTCACATAGGATATACTTTTTTCCTGATTTGTGGATTTTGTTCTATAGAAAAGCCTTTAAAATATTTGAAAAGCATACCACACTTTATTTTTTTCAAGATTTTATTCATTTATTTATGTTTTATTTATTTATTTTAGAGCAAGTAAGCGCACAAGGAAGGGGCAGAAGGAGAGGGAGAGAGGAACTGAGGCAGACTCTGTGCTAAGCACAGAGGCTGACATGGGGCTCGATCTCATGACTCTGAGATCAAGACTGGAGCCGAAATCATGAGTTGGACGCTTAGCTGACGGAGGCACCCAGGCACCCCACAAACCACACTTTATTATACATTCAAGTAATCCTCGTTGCTGAAGAAAATGAAACATTTTTGTGAAACTGGGTCAGGCCCAGAAAAACTGGGATAAGGCTCACTATATCCTAGAGACGTCTGAGCCTCATTAGGAAATTTCTCAGGAAGGTCACGAGAAGGGAGTAACACAATCAGGAAAACTCTGTCTGCCCATCAGTGAGAAGGTACTAGCTTTCCTCACTGCCCCGGGGGCCCTGACCAAGGCCAACGCTTGGTAAATGGAGCCTCTGAGAATTGCAAGTTCCAGAAGACCTTCCCTTGCCTTAGGGCTGACCTGGTTTCACTCGCTCTTGGGTGGGGTCATGCACCTACTTCTCACTTGTAGGAGAAGAACACCTGAGTGCTCTGTGTGGTACGCAAGAGCATGGAGGTGGGAAGACTTTGGGGCTTGGTGGTGCCTGATGGGAGCAGGCCATCAGCACCACTATCTTGTTACAGAATTAAGGATGTGGATCAGAAGGCTCTCTACTTAAGAGGTGACCAGCTCCTGGTGGGAGATCCCAGTGTGGACAATTGCTGTGCAGGTGAGCATGTGGGGTCCCCCTCCCCTCAGACACACCCATGCTCCACCTGCTGTCAGCTCTCCCCTTCCCTCCTGCCTCTGGTGACAGTAAGAAGAGGCAGGGAGCAGCTGAGGACCTCTCCTTCTGAGGGTGTCATGACCGCTGCAAGGGTCCCAGTCTGCCCAGCAGCCTCCATGCAGGGGCCAGGCCAGGTATGCCCTGGCGCAGCTCTTGTCTTCCCGGACTTAGCTCACTGAGAGCTTGCCATCTTGGTCAGTCCGTTATCTCCTGGCTCTCTTCTCTCTCTTTCCTCCCAGAGAAGATCTGCATACTTCCCAACAGAGGCCTGGACCGCACCAAAGTCCCCATCTTCCTGGGGATCCAGGGAGGCCGTCGCTGCCTAGCCTGTGTGGAGACAGAAGCGGGGCCTACCCTGCAGCTGGAGGTGAGAAACCACGTTGTGTTCTGGGGGGCCCCGTGGACATGGCCTGGCTTCCAGGGTGCTCTGGCCTCTCGGCACCCATTTGTGGACTCCCAGCCAGATCCACGCCTGCCTCCCCTTCCCTCTGCACCTAGTGCCGAGACCCCTGCCCTCCAGAACCTGCCGGAGGCACTGCCCTGGGTACAGACCCTCCCTGTAAAGTCCCTCATTGCCCCCCTCAGGGGGCTTCTAGGGCTGATATCTCAACCAGTGGCCTCATCCTGCAGCAGCCCCCTTACCCCCACAGGATGTGAACATCGAGGACCTGTACAAGGGTGGTGAAGAGGCCACACGCTTCACCTTCTTCCAGAGAAGCTTGGGCTCAGCCTTCAGGCTTGAGGCCGCTGCCTGGCCTGGCTGGTTTCTCTGTGGCCCAGCTGAGCCCCAGCAGCCAGTACAACTTGTCCAGGAGAGTGAGCCATTGGCCCGCACTGAGTTCTACTTTGAACAGAGTCGGTAGGGAGGCAGGAGGCTGAGTTCCAGGCTGATCCCTCAAAGCAACCTCCTCCTGCTCAGGATCTGTGTGGTAGGCAGAATAATGCCCCCAAAGATGTCCACATCCTAACCCTCAGAATCTGTGAATGCTTTACCTCACAAGGCAAAGGGAACTTGGCAAACGTGATTAAGGTAAGGATCTTGAGATGGGGAGACCATCCTGGATTATCCCAGTGGGCCCAGTGTAACCACAAGGGTCCTCATAAGAGTGAGACAGGAGGGTGAGAGCCAGAGACTAGAAAATGCTATGCTGCTAATTTCAAATGTAGTAGATGGGGGCTACCGGTCAGCGAATGCTGGTGGTTTCCAGAAGCTGGAAAAGGCAAGGGAAAAGATTCTCCCCGAGAGCTTCTATGAGAAACAATTGAATTTTAGTCCATTGAAACCCATTTCAGACACCAGACCTCCAGAGCTGTAAAATAATAAATGTGTGTTGCTTTAAGCCACCAAATTTGTGGTAATTTGTTACAGCAGCAGTAGAAAATTAGTACGAGGCCTTAGGAGGCTCCTGTGAACAGTGTTTAATGAAAGGTGCATGGGTCACTCGGTGTGTTCTTGGAAGGCTGCCCACAGCTTCTCCTGTAGCCCACCTGCTCCAGAGCTTCTAGAAGTAGCCAGAAGCTGCAGGAAGAACCCAGCTCTCCCCCACCCATCCATGCATGGACAACATCTCGGGCCGCTCACAATTGTAGTTCTAGTTCAAGTCTTGTGATTTACCTATCAGATATTTCACAGTGAATCTGTCATTCAGCCGATTGACCCATGCCACTGGTTGTCTGCTAGTGGACGTGTGAGGAGCAGTGAGGGAGAGATGGCGAGTTTGTCCTGGGCATGTTGAGTTTAAGGCTGTGGTGAGACTGATGGGCTCAGGTCAGGTGACTTGTCCCAGCCAGCAATACAGGGCTGGAACTCGGCTGAGAGTTTGAGAATAGGACTGACACTCGTCCTGGGAGCCTGAATCCCTCTCCATTTCACAGACAATTGGGGTCAGGAGCAGGCTAGGGCAGAGAGCCCATGATGTCAGTGCTCAGAGCAGTGGGCTGCCAGCCCTCTTCCTCCTTTGTGGGACTACTCTGCATCCATCCAACATGCCAGACCAGGCCAGGGGCCAGGCCGTTCAAGGACAGATTGTCTTCACCCTCAGAACCAGCCTGCACGGCAAGCCTTTTACCCATTTGACAGATGAGGACACTGAACTAGAAGGGGTGAAATAACTTAGGGAAGGTCGCATGATGGAACTCGAGGTCATCGTGGCCCATCTGACTGCAATATCATTCCGCACATTTTTATTCCACTCTTATTCTGAGAGTTGGGGACAGCCTGGCAAGTAAGAACAAGCTTCCTTGGAGGTGATAATGGAGCGGGAGAAACACTAAACAGGCAACTAACCAAAGAAGAAAACAAACAAGAGCAGTTTACATGATAGAGGGTGGGCGGGGTAGGTATGGAAAGACTTGGGAGAAGGTGGTCAGGGGAGGTGACTCTTCTTGGGGAGCTGACATCTGAGCTGAGGCTGAAGGACAGGAGGGAGTGGGCCTGGGAGTGACGAGGTGGAGGAATAGCAAGCCTGCACGCTCTGAGACAGAAGGGGCTTGGTGTGTCCAAACAGCAGTGGGAGGCAGGGGTGCTGGAGCCTGGAGAACAAGGGAGAGGGTTACGAGGTGAGCAAGACCAGCAGGGGCTGGGACATGGGGGCCTTAAAGGCAAAGTGAAGGCTTCAGGTTATCTTTACGTGTGAAGGGAGGCTACGGGAAGGGTTTTAGCAGAGGGGAGACATGCTGGCCTGATGCCTTTAGTAAGTGTAGATGCTTATCCTGCCTCCCCGTGGCCTGCATATGCCCTGATTCCTTTGTCACCTGGATTTCAGGTCATACCTGTGTGTTTATGTGTTGAGACGACTCTGTGCTTTTGGAGGGCATGTTAGGTTCAGTTTCAGGTCACCAGTACCCAGAGTAGATGCTGGAACACCAAAGGTGCTGAAGAGGTACAGAGTCTCGAATGGATTAGTGGATGATCACTTGGGTCTTGCCGATCATTCAGGATTATACAGTCTAAGGAGAGCCATGGTAGCAAGGTGGATGGTCCCCATTGTGGGACAGAGGCGGAGCTGGCAGAGAGGGCTGGACAGAGCTTCAAAAGCGAAAGGGCACTTAGTCTGGGCCTCAAGGAAAGAGTAGTTTCCCAGGCAGAAAATGTGGGCCTGGACATTTCTAGGCAGAGAGAATTACTTGGGAGGGCATGATGGAGAAGCACTCCTAGCACCTCTGGGATGTGATGAGGCATCACGTGCTGGGACTCAGGGCTTGTAGCTGAGGAGTTGTTGAAAATGAAGATGGGAAGTTAGGTGGGGCCTGGCTAGGAATGCCCTGTGCGGGAGGTTATCTTTATCCAGGAGACCTGGAGGAGTCATCCAAGTATTTCAAGCAGGACATGGATTTTAAGCCTGGGCCTCTAAGGTCAACTTTAGACCAACCCAGCTGCTACTAGGACCTCACCCATCTTCCTCTTCACTCCCCCTCTCGTCCCACCTGCCCTCTGTTTGGTAATGCCCTGGGATCAGCTTTGGTGCTTTGGTTCCAAGGTTTACTTAGCCCTGTCGCCTCCTCTTGCCTGCTCATCTCCTTCACTCATGGGAACTCAACTTGATCCAACGTGGTGCAGGGCCCGTGACTGGGAGGAGGACTGGGTCTGTCTGGGTGGTCATGAGCATGGTTCACAAGAGAAAGGTAAATTGGATCAAGTTCTCTATTTGAGTAAAAAAAAAAAAAATTATTTTTGAACATCTAATATATGCCAATCCTATGTTAGTGCTAGGGAGATGAAGAGGACACAGGAGGTTTAGGAGACACAGTACCTACCCTTTAAAGGTATAGATACTGTAGTGTGGGGAAACTAGATGTCAGAGATAACAGCCGACCTGTATTGACTGCTGCCTGCAGAATGACTAGAAGACACTTCAAACAGCAGTCAGGGAGCCTTGGACTCAAATTCTGCAGGGTTCTGTTCCGAATAATGATGGGATGTTCTGATGCTGGGATTTAAGAGTGGGAAATGAAAGTAACTTCTGACATATACAGCTCAGAGCTGCCAGGAATATTCTTCCTCCACCTCCCAAGACTTGTTTTTTAAATTCCTCCTCCTCCCTGGCAACTGCACCAAAGGTTTCATTCGGAAACCAGCCAATCAGAGCTGCGACTGTGTAAATTTCTGGGAGAGGCACAACTCAGGTCTCATTCACTATGTACAACTGGTAGTTGGGATCCAGAGATCAGTAAACAAGTGATTGGAAGACAGTGTCGTAACCTCTTATTCAGGCAGCATCAGGGAGGCGGGCTGGTGGGGAGGGCAAGCGGTCCCATCCAAAGGGGTTAGGTCCCAACCCAAGGGAGTTTAGAGGCAGTGAGGCATGCATGGGGGCCAGCCAAGTGAGGGGCAGGGGGAGCTCTGGGAGCAGGGCGAGACATTTCAGGCAGAAGAGGCAGCCACATGGCTGCAGGAAGTCCTGAGTGTGGCTGCATGTGTGTGTGTGTGTTAGTGTCCACGTGTATGTGTGTGCCTGCGAGCACGTACGTGTGCACACGTATGTATGGTGTGCCTGTGTGCGTGCATGAGCTGGTGTCTGCATGTGTGCCTATGTGCATTGTATGTATGCATGAATGTCTGGGTGTGTGTTCTCTGTGTATCTGCAAGAGGGGCCGGACAGCTAGGCAGCTGTTGATAAAGGACCTTGTCTTTATTCCAAGAAGGCTTGGAGCAATCTTAGACAAGAGAATAATGTGTTCAGGGTTTCCTGTAACCCATGTGCCGTTCCAACCAGGATTTAGCATCTAGTCACACTTACCTTTTGACCCCAGTTTTCATCTCATTCCACTCCTGCGTTTTATCACAGCCCCTACAAACCATGGCTCAAAACGTTGGACACAAACCCCAGGCTACACAACATATGGCAGTTCTAGGCACGTCTAAACCTGGATTCAGGGAGGGAAATAAAAGTGAGGAAGAAGTCTCTAACGGGAGCCAAGGGTTTCCTGGATACCATTCTGCTAACATGTACGACTGCTTCTTCAATGAGCACCACAGAAATGAACAAAAGTGAGCGTAGACAGAGAAGTGAACATCTCAGAAGCACTGGCATTTGAGTTATTTGATAACATTGCCGGTTGAATTTTACATTTGTGTAACTAAGAAGGTTCACTAGCGATTCTGCCAAAACAAAGTCTGTGTATCCTTAAAGCAAATTCCAAGTGCTGTCCCTAAAAGGCACAAACTCCAAGCAATCCCAGATCCGGTCCCCAGAGTCCATCTTCTGAGGCCAGCTGCCTGCAGTAAGGCCTTTGGGCTGCAGGTGGCAACAAAGATCAGCCTTCCTCACTGCCTTTTTGAAGCTTCGAACCGTGCATTTAATTCCTCCTGTGCTTGGTATCCCCTGTGTGTGAGCCCCTGCACACCAGATCTCTGCCTCCCTTCCAATAGATGCTTCCTTCTCAAACGATGTGTGAGCACAGATCCAAATCACGTGAAGACGTTATGGAGCTCCGCATGCTCCTTCCTTCTGACAAATTTCCTGACACCTTCTTCGTGCTCTAGGAGCGTGGAGCCTAGGAGGGAAGACAGATAGTAAATGCATACTCACTTCTACTCCCTGTGTATATATGGGAAGGAGTAAAACATGTATGCCTGATCCCTTCTCCCGGGGACACCGATGCCTCTCTCATACTCATCCACTCCATCCCCCTTGGGACTCCCCCCAAGTTCTGATCATAGAAGTAGAGCGACAAAGAAAGCTGGAAGCCTGGAGTTCTGGCAGAGGCTTCTCCCACTGACACTTTCTGAGGGCCCATTGCCAGAGGACCTGAGCTAAAAAAAAAAAAAAAAGGAAAAGAAAAAAGTCATGGTCCTGTGACCCTGTCTACTCAGAGGATTAGAGACTCAGGTATCTCCTAGCTAAGTATTTTCTAGACTTCTTCCAGGGAGCACTAGTCCAACAAATGCTCATGGGTTTATGGGGAAAAAGGTGTATTTTAATTCCATGTGCCAAATCAACTGAGCTAAGTAAAGCATTATTTCTGGGAGTGTCTGTGGGGAGTGTTTCTGGAAGAGATTAGCATTTGAATTGGTAGGATGAGTAAAGAAGATGGCCTTCATCCATGAGCTTCATCCAATCCACTGAGAGCCCCAATAGAAAAAGGAAGCAGAGGAAAGGTGAATATTCTCTTTCTTTTCTTGGGCCGGGATATCCATCTTCTCAAGCCCTTGGACGCTGGAGCTCCAGACTGTAGGGCCTTTGGACTCCAGACTGGGTTCTGCCATTGGCTTTCCTGGTTCTCCTACTTGTGGACGGCAGACTGTGGAACTTCCTGGCTTCCATAACTGTATGAGTGCATTCCTATAATAAATCTTTCCCTCTCTCTTTTTCTCTCTCTATAGATAAATATAGCTATTTATATCTCTGTATCTCTGTATTTCCATAACTATCTATCTATCAATCTATCTAATCTGTCCAATTGGTTCTGTTTCTCTGGAGAGCCATAATACAGTTATCTCTGATGTACTACCCTATATTCCTTTCTCTATTCACTCTCTGTTCAGCCACACCAGGCTCCTCACTGCTCTCCAAAGACAAACACTCCAGGTTTGATGCCACCCCAGGGCCTTTGCACTAGCCTTCTGTCTTTAAGTCTCAATTCCTCAATGAGGGCTACTCTGATCACTTCATTTAAAATAGCAACATGTACCCTTCTCCAAATCCCAGTACTCCCAAATCCTTTATAATACTATCATATTCTAGCATACTCTATGATTTAGTTTTTGTTTTACCTTTTTCCTTCTTGTTCCACTAGAATGCAAGTCACACAGAGCAGAAGTTTTAGTCTGTTTTGTTTGTTTATATATCATGAGCATTCAAAAGTGTTTATAGTGTGTCAGGTACTTAGCAACATTTGCTGCATGAATACAGTAAGTTGGGGGAATATTCATTATTCAGGTCGCTGTAGAACTCAATCCCCAGAAACTCAAGTACGATTTCTCCAAATGGTCCAATTTGGATATCAGAACCTAGGAAGAATAGCGCCAGGACACCTGTCCAGATTTGTTAGGAAGGACTGACAGTAGGTGGGAGTAGCGGAGAAAGGGTCTAGTTTCCAGGAGGGCTGGTATGGGTGGATGGGGTCTCAGGGCTTCCAGTCAGTGTCTGAAGTGCTTCTCATGGTACCTCAGTTACCTATTTCTGTGTAACAACCAACCGACACTTAGAAATTTTTTTGTTTTTTAAAGATTTTATTTATCTATTTGACAGGGAGACAGTGAGAGAGGGGATACAAGCAGGGGGAGTGGGAGAGGGAGAATCAGGCCTCTCATTGAGCAGGGAGCCCGATGAGGGGCTCGATCCCAGGACCCTGGGATCATGACCTGAGCTGAAGGCAGTCACTTAACCAACTGAGCCCCCCGGCACCCCAACCAAGACTTAGGAACTTAAAACAATAACAATTTATTATTTTTCAAGATTTTGTGTATTGGTTGGTGGGTCCTCTGCTGGTTTTTACTGGGTTCACACACATTCAGCTAAAGGTTATCTGGGCTAGAAGGTCCAAGATGGTCCCTTTCATATGTCTGACAGTGGATATGGACTGTTGGTTGGGAGCCTTGGCTCTCCTCTGTGTGTCCTCCAGCAGGCTAGAGTGATTTCCTTATGTGGCAATCTCAGGGAAGCTGTTCAAAAGGGGAAAGGTAGAAGCTATACACCCTCATGAAGCCTCGGCTCTAGAACTCACATTGTCACTCTTGCCATATTCTACTGGTCAAAGCAGCTCACAAGGCCAGCCCAGATTTAAGGGAATGGGGGTGGAGAAATAACTCCACTTTTTAATGGGAAGCCCTGCAAAAAATTTGTCCCCAAAGTCACTAGAGGAAAATAAGGGGTTAGATCCAGACTGAACGAACATTCTTGACCTTCCCATTACCCTGCCTTCGCAACAAATTCAATGGGCTGTGTAGGGCAGTAAACTCTTCATTCATTCATCCATTCACTCATTCATTCATTGACCACTACTGAGCACCCATGATGTAGTGTTGGCATGGCGGGATACAGAAATGAGTGGTGTCTAGCCCTTGGTACGTCTAAAGAAAATGGGAAAGCCACCTTGATCGAGTCCTCTCAGATGTTCTTCATTTTGCTTAGTGACTTTAAGGCTAACTGGGAACCCAAGGAAGAGTGTTAGCCCTTGGGACGATGTCCAGAGGAAAGTGAGATCCAGTTGGAGCCCTTGTCTATGGGAGGCAGACTGGTAGAAGGGAGGGTAGGATTTAAGGCATATCACTAAAGCTGGGGAGAAATAGACCTAAGAGAGAAGAGGAAAATCAAAAACCAAAGGGCCTGTGGCCCCAGCAATGGGTTCTGAAATAGGAAAATACTATGTGCTTTGAAGTCATTGACCTCTGGTGCCCTGGCAATATTATGATAAAGGTACGCATGCTGTTCTTTGATGTTTTCTTCCTCCTTTTTTTTCTTCCTTCCCTCTCTTCCATTTGTATTTACTGAATCCTACTTTAGATTCTGTTAGGAGGATATCTGTAAGTTTTTACTTCCTAGCCTTCTCAAGCTCATACTTTTCTCCTGCTCTCCCAAACCCTGAGTTCAGTGTTGAGCACATGGTGAGGACTTAGTCAACGGCTTGGGATGATTCTAAGTTGCAAAGGTAAACTGAGAGGAAGGTCAAAGAATATCTTCACAGATACCCTAAGAAGTAGGTGACCCTCATCCAAGACTATCTCCCCCTCACATCATACAGCTCCTAGAATACTGATCACCTTGTAGGTAGCACAGATTTGCATGTTTACTTTGTTCTCAGAGCACGAGGAGTTCTCCAAATCTCTTGACCACTTATATCAGGATCATCTAGTTAAAAATGAAGACTCCTAAGTCCCCCTCAAACCAACTGGTACAGAGTTGTGGGGCTAAGTCCAGAAACCTGAGTTTCAAGGGAGCCTGTGGGTGATTTTTCAGAAGTCTCTGAGGATCCCCAGTGTAAACGAAACTTCACTTCCTCCGCAACCAGCCCCATAGAAATAAATCCCATCAGGGCACGTGGCACTCCGTCTGTGTATATTTCCATGACAAAAAAGGGAATAACTGAAACAGGAAGTTGAGAATCAGAACATAACTCTCTAATAAAAAAAACATGTGCCATGATTGTGACCTAAAATGTCATTCTCTGCTCAGGCTCATTAGTCATAGAAGATCATGGAAAATCATCCTCATTACGAGGGGCTGCTTATTAGTTGTTACTTCCCCCAGACACCCTGTGAGAGAGGCAAAGTGGGTGCCCAGCGTGAAAGTTCAGGGAAGCATGGGTTCTGAGAATTCACTAGCACAGACTCTATTAGGGTAGGAGATGCTTTGCCTAGGATTGGCTAGTATGGGGGGTAGGAGCATGGTTTTTAGGTGAGGGGTCAAGGTTGATGTTACTACCTTTCTCATTCTGGAAGTTGGGTGTCTCTTCTAATTGTGTTATCCTTGGGTACACTTTTGCTTTACTTTGTAGGTGGCACTTCCTAGGCCTGACCAATCACCTAACTGTAGGGGTGGGAGCTCCTGCTCTGTAGAGGTCCTGACAAGAGAATATTGGAATAACAGAGCCCATACCACATACACTGCTGGTGGCAGGTGAATGCTTGACCCTTTATCAACATTATTATTAAAAAGCACCAGACTGTGAGCTTCTTAAAGGGCAGAGATTTGATATTTTTATTTCTATACATTCATAAATGAGCACAAAGTTTCTAACATCACCTCATATGGGCATGTAGGTTTTACACTGATTCTAGAGGACACCACTCACATTTTGATACCATTGACTTGAATATTTATTATGACAATGTTATGGTCATTGACAATAAAGTGACTGTATTAAAAAAACAACAACAGTATTTCTAATGCCTTTCTAGCTGATAAGAATAAAAAAATAAAGCTTTATGCCAATCCATTCCAAGGATGAGTGGTTTGAGCAGAGTACAAGGAAAGGGGTTTAGGCAAGAGATGTGGCTCACAGGAAAACAGGGGCCAGATCATGAAATTTATTAAGGCTATACAGAATGTGCAGAATGAAGGTGTAATTGTTGAGATTGATCAACAAATTTCTTTTTTTTGTCTATTGATGCACGTTTCTACTGATGGGTAGTGAATCTGGCTTTTTAAAAGATTTACTTATTTATTTATTTATTTGAGAGAGAGAGAGAGAGAGGTGGGGGAGGGGCAGAGGGAGAGAATCTTTAAGCAGATTCCCCACTGAGTGCAGAGCCTGGTGTGGGGCTAGATCCCATGATCCCAAGATCATGATGTGGGGCCCAAACCAAGAGTTGGTCA
Source organism: Martes martes (assembly GCF_963455335.1). Classification (NCBI taxonomy): domain Eukaryota; kingdom Metazoa; phylum Chordata; class Mammalia; order Carnivora; family Mustelidae; genus Martes; species Martes martes. Next base: position 102,003,865 of record NC_137896.1, on the reverse strand, counting down.
CCCAACCATCTGAGCCACCGAGGTGCCCCCAGTAGGGAATCTATTGATGGATGGCAGTTTCATTCACTGACATAAGGACTGATGGAGAAGAAAGTGGCAGCTTTGGGAGAAAGATGATAAGCTTTGTTTTTGACTATGTTGAATTTTGAGGTATATATAAACTCCAGATAGAGGTGCTCAGTGGGCAGCTATCTATGTGGATCTGGTATTCAAGAGAGGAATCAGAAATGGAAGTTTAAATTTTGTATTTAGAGAGATATTTAGGAGATAATTGAACTTGTGGGGTGAATAAAATGGAAAGAAAGATTAGTTTAAAAGAGAAAATAGTCTAGGACAGAGACATGTTTGGTAGGTGGAGGACACAGAGCCTTCAGTGGAGGCTTGGAAGGAGAGGCTGAAGAGGCAAAAGGAAGATGTGGAGGCATGGAGTATGGAAGTCTAGAAAAGAAATGTTTTTTTTTTTTTAAATTTATTTATTTGTTAGAGAGAGAGAGAGAGCACAGGCAGACAGAGTGGTAGGCAGAGGCAGAGGGAGAAGCAGGCTCCCTGCCGAGCAAGGAGCCCGATGTGGGACTCGATCCCAGGACGCTGGGATCATGACCTGAGCCGAAGGCAGCCGCTTAACCAACTGAGCCACCCAGGCGTCCCAAGAAATGTTTTCAAAGTGAGAATCAACAGTGTCAAACACTAGCAGTACATTAAGGTCAAACACTAGCAGTACATTAAGGCTGGTAAAGTTTGAGAAGTGTACATTGGATCTAGGAGCTGGGTGACCCTAGAGCAAAAGTTGAAATAAGGGGTCTTCTGGAGTGAGTGGAGGGTGAGAACAGAGGGTCAGTGAGTAGAGATAATTTTTTAATAGATTTGTTTGTGAAGGGGAGAGAAAGGGGGGTATAGTTAGAGGGAGACATGTGGCTAAGGAAAGAATTTTTCAAGATGTGACAGATTTAAACAAGTGTAAAAGCTTCGAGGAAGACCCTAATGGAGAAGGATGGGTTGAAAGAAGCAGAGAGAGGTGGGTTTGTGGGTAAGTGTGTGGGCTCTGGAGTAAGTCTGGGCAACTCTAAATTTCTGTTCTGCTCTTTCTCCTGTGAGTAAACTGAATGAAATAGGCATACTCAAGTTATTTTTAAGATTATGTAGCAGAGTCATATGCTTTTTTCTTTCCATGATGCATCTGTGAGAAAAAAAAGTGCCAAGGATCTTCTTCAGATTTAACAAGAAATCTTTTAAGTCTTTATGCCATTTAAGGATATGGAAATGCTTTTTTCATCATTATTCCCAAGGCAACTGTTCCATTTATCTATTATGATGAAATAAAGTATCCAGAAACTTAGTAACTTAAAAAAAAAAAAAAGAAGACAATCTTATTTTGCATGTGAATCTGCAGTTGAACATGGCTCAGTCTTATCTCTGATCCACCCAGCATCACCTGCGGGGGGTCAAAGGGTAAGAGCTGGGGTCATCTGATGGCTCCTTTACTAACAGGTCTGAAGGTAATACTGGTTCTCTGGTGGGACGGTAGTGGGCTGTTGATCAAATCACCTTCACATGACCTCTCCACACAGAGTGGGCTTCTCCTCAACATGGTGACTGGGTTCCAAGAGTGATTGTCTTGAGAGAGAGAGAGCCAGGCAGAAGCTATATAATTTCAAAAATCATTCGGCATGGGGAGGGTATGTGCTATGATGAGTGCTGTGAAATGTGTAAACCTGGCGATTCACAGACCTGTACCCCTGGGGATAAAAATACATTATATGTTTATTAAAATAAATTAATTAATTAAAAAAAATCATTTGGCATCACTTTTGCCTTGTTCTGTTCATTATAAGTGTGTCACTAACGTCAGCCTGCATCAAAAAAGAGGGAAATTAGATTCCACCTCCTAATGAGAAAAGTGTCAAAGAATGTGTGGGCATGTTTTAAAACCACAACAGCAACACATTGCCAATTAAGACAAATTAAAACTATAGATTTCTTTTTCAGGGTTTCTTTTACAGGACATGACTTCTGAAGCCTTCAGTGTTTTATAAGACCCTTTTGTTCAAATAATACTTGCAAGGGTATATTTGTTTTAACTAAGAATAGAAAAGTTTGTGATAGTAATGAATATTCATACAGGTCCTCCTAATGCACAGAACAAGAGTGATAGTCTTATGGCTGTTCTTAATTTAATGTTGCTTAAAATGGATTCTTTGAACTAGTTTAGGCTGCAGAACCATATCTCTCTCACTGAAGCTGAAAGGAAGAGGGGATACCTCCCATATTGCTGGGATTTTTGTTTGTTTGTTTGTTAGTTATGAGGACTAGTACTGTAGGCAGTACTATTTGTATGATAAGCAAACAGTAGGCCCTTGGATTTAATTTTAACAGCAGAACGGAAAAAGAACTAAATAGGATTTTATTTAATGATAGTGGAATAAGGAACATAGAGAGTTTTTCTTCCATTTGATGTAAACTTGGGCAAATAAAGTGCATGTACACTAATGGTGACCACCACATCATAGCCTCATAACCTTTTGGGGGAGGACTGAGTAAGTTAATGCATGCTAAGCTCTTGGCATGGGGCCAGGCACACAGAGTGCTCACTTGATGATTGAGAATGGTAGGTGATGTCAGAACCTTGATGAGGCTGAATGTGCCAGTAAAGCTAAAGTGGTGGGACTAACCTTGGGTAAGAGCAGAACTATTGCTTCTGTTGGATGAGAGGGAATAAGGAAAGGATAAAGGTTCAATGGATTTTAATGTGGGCTGATGGGGAGTTGAGAAAGTCTACCAGCTTCTGTTACTTTGCTATAACTAAAGGAAGAGAAGGCTGGATAGGAGATTGAAGAAAGTAAGGAAGATTTGAAATATTTTCTGTGAAGATGGGACAGCTAGCAAATTATAGGAACAAGAAAAGGGTTCTAAGCTACTGTGAAAGCCAGCTGGTTGGCTATTGTCAAGGTGCCATTGTACAGATCTGCCATGTTTTCTTGAGCTTCTTGGTGACTTTGGTGTAGAATCCAAGGAGGAAAACATTGGACAGATCCAGAGCTTTGCCAAGAGGTGCAATGGGTGAACAGAGGGGCCTCATGGGGGTAATATCGGCAAAAGAATGGTTCAAGTAGGGATTGGAAAGAAGTGAAGATAGGAGGAGATGATAGAATGAACTTGAGTAGGTCAAAGGACTGGAGGTCTCTGGTGGTTGAAATATATAAGCAGCAGGGGAAAATGGACAGCGAGGGATGAGCAGAGGGAGAGAGAAAGAGAAAGGAGGAAAGGAGAAACAAGCCATAAAGTCTGTCTTTTGTGGTCAGAGCAGGATGTTTGAACTTTTCAGAAGTGAAGAGGTTATGGGAAATGATAAGTCATAGGGTATGGCCATGAGTGTTGGTAAAAAAAAGAGAGTAGATGGAGAGGAGAAGGGAGTTGAGGGAAATTGGAAGGGGAGGTGAACCATGAGAGACTATGGACGCTGAAAAACAACCTGAGGGTTTTGAAGGGGCGGGGTGGGAGGGTGGGGGAACCAGGTGGTGGGTATTAGGGAGGGCACAGATTGCATGGAGCACTGGGTGTGGTGAAAAAACAATGAATACTGTTACGCTGAAAATAAATAAAAAATTTAATTAAAAAAAAAAAGAGTAGAGATGCAAGTCACTGGAAGTGAGAAAGTTAAGAGACTGAGAGGTAATGGTGTAAGTCATCCAAATGGGTTTCAAGGTGCAAATGGAGTTTAGGGCAAAGAAAAGGACTTGGTTCCAGGTACCAGATATTTAATAAATGGAGGGGAATGATAAGGAGGTCAGTAGCTGAAAGCTACACTGAGAGTTACAGGATGGTATAAACTTCAAAGGATGGGGTTTGCATTTGTTTGTTTTCTTTGGTTGTTCATTTAACAAAGGTTACAGATGTTACAATATGATGTCAGTAGAGAGGTGACCCAATGTTGGCCCCAACTTCCTGGCCGTGAAATATCTGGGTGTATGAGATTGAGTTCTTTCTCCTTGAGAAAGTGGCAGGGAAAGCAGTGTCCGCCAAGGACAGTTGGGGCTCAGCCAACACAAGAACTGGGGGACTATTTAGAAAAGAGAATGGAAAGATAGCAGCTGCTATGGGTATGTTTTGGGCACTGGGATACATCCATGAATAAGACATATTAAAGAACTTACATGGGGCACCTGGGTGGCTCAGTCAGGTAAGCATCCAATTCTTAATTTTGGATCAGCTCGTGATCTGAGGCCCCCTGTTCAGTGGGGAGTCTCCTTGTTTCCTTCTCCCTCTGCCCCTTCCCTACCTCAAATAAATAAATAAATATTTTTTAAAAAGGAATTTACATTCTAGTAGCAAGAGACAGAGAAATAAACACCTGAGCAAATGCATACTCAATACAATTTTGGATAATGATACAGGATATGAAGGAGAAAAATAGGGCTATTAGATGGAAAGCAGAGGGTATGTGGAAGAAGTGGGGACTTATCTGTCACAAATTATGTCCTCCAAAGGGGATGGAGGGTGCAGTGGGAGTTGTGTCAACAGTAAGCCTAGATAGATTTTACAGAATGAGTGTTTGTTAGAATAAAGAGTTTGGTTGAATAGCAGTCAGAGGAAAGCACATTAGGGTTTGCAAACCATCACTGTGAGATGTGTGGTTTTGCAAAATAACTGCCGAGGTTTTTACAGCAATTCTTTCCCATTGTGGCCCCTTGGGAAATCTATGGCCATGGCGTGACCTTTCCTATCTTCTTGACCTCAAGGCCAAGGACAGACACTTGGGATTCCTGCCCACAGGCCCCACAGTTCCCACAGGTCACTGAACTACTGGAAACTAGAGCAGACGCTTACTGTGTGGGAATTGGAGGCAGCCTCTAGGGCAAGACAGTTTGCATGCAGCTCAGGAAGCCATGGTGTTCTTGATGTTGGACAAAGGGAAGTGGCTAGCCCATCAGACATGATATTCATCGAGGCTTAGAGGACACTTTCTTAGGACAAAGAAAAGGAAGTTTTCTTTTACTGGGGTTAATAAATATAGGAAATTTACTTTCTTAATGGATCTCTAAATAAAGATAGAGGAAGAACAGGAACAATACCTAGAGAAGAGAGCTGTAACGGATGGTTAATGAGAATGGGGGTTGAGAGGAAGCCTCCTCATTCCAGGTGGCCCCATGAGCAGCCTTGGGCTCTTGCCTTCCTCTCTGGTGCCCTGGTTGGCCAGGGCATTGGGAATGCCACTTGGGTCCAGATTGCTCTCACCTTGCCTGATTTTACTTTATTGAGAATCCTATAGTCTTGTATGTCCTCATGCTCTCTTCACCTGAGATCATGAAGATATATTTGTCTACCTACAGTTAAAACCCTTCCCTTTAAAAATGAGTAAATTGATGTATTGTTGACTCGCACGTTACTACCATTTGAGCTCTCACTATATTCAAGATAACTGTAGCAGAAAACAGAGACCCAGAGTTAAAAATGTGATCTTTCATAATGCAGCAGAGGGAACAAATTGTCTTTAAAAATGACATTACAAACTGGATAACTTTTATTTCTCTTTGTTGTCTGATTGCTGTTGCTAGGACTTCTAATACTATGTTGAACAAGAGTGGTGAGAGAGGGCATCCTTGTCGTGTTCCTGATCTCAACGGGAAGGCTGCAAGTTTTTTCCCATTGAGGAGGATATTTGCTGTGGGTCTTTCATAGATAGATTTTATGAAGTTCAGGAATGTTCCCTCTATCCCTATACTTTGAAGCGTTTTAATCAGGAACGGATGCTGGATTTTGTCAAATGCCTTTTTTGCATCAATTGAGAGGACCATGTGGTTCTTCTCTCTTCTCTTATTGATTTGTTCTGTCACATTGATTGATTTACGAATGTTGAACCATCCTTGTAACCCAGGGATGAATCCCACCTGGTCATGGTGGATAATCTTTTTAATGTGCTGTTGGATCCTGTTTGCTGGGATCTTGTTGAGAATCTTAGCATCCATATTCATCAGTGATATTGGTGTGAAATTCTCCTTTTTGGTGGGGTCTTTGCCTGGTTTGGGGATCAGGGTAATGCTGGCTTCATAAAAAGAGTCTGGAAGTTTTCCTTCTGCTTCAATTTTTTGAAACAGCTTCAGGAGAATAGGTGTTATTTCTTCTTTGAAAGTTTGGTAGAATTCCCCAGGGAATCCGTCAGGTCCTGGGCTCTTGTTTTTCGGGAGGTTTTTGATCACTGCTTCAATCTCGTTACTTGATATCGGTCTATTCAGGTTGTCAATTTCTTCCTGGTTCAATTTTGGGAGTTTATAGTTTTCCAGGAATGCATCCATTTCATCTAGGTTGCTTAGCTTATTGGCATATAACTGTTGATAATAACTTCTGATGATTGTTTCTACTTCCTTGGTGTTAGTTGTGATCTCTCCCTTTTCATTCATAATTTTATTCATTTGGGCTTTCTCTCTTTTCTTTTGGATTAGTGTGGCCAACGGTTTATCGATCTTATTGATTCTTTCAAAAAACCAGCTTCTAGTTTCATTGATACGTGCTACTGTATCTCTGGTTTCTACCTCATTGATCTCTGCTCTAATCTTGATTATTTCCCTTCTTGTGTGTGGAGTTGGTTTGATTTGTTGTTGATTCTCCAGTTCTTTAAGGTGTAGAGATAGCTGGTGTATTCTGGATTTTTCAATTTTTTTGAGGGAGGCTTGGATGGCTGTGTATTTCCCCCTTAGGACCGCCTTTGCTGTATCCCATAGGTTTTGGACCAAAGTGTCTTCATTCTCATTGGTTTCCATGAATTGTTTAAGTTCTTCTTTGATCTCCTGGTTGATCCAAGCATTCTTTAGCAAGGTGGTCTTTAGCTTCCAGGTGTTTGTGTTCCTTCCAAACTTTTCCTTGTGATTGAGCTCCAGTTTCAAAGCATTGTGATCTGAGAATATTCAGGGAATAATCTCAGTCTTTTGGTATCGGTTGAGTCCTGATTTGTGATCCAATATGTGGTCTATTCTGGAGAAGGTTCCATGTGCACTTGAGAAGAATGAGTATTCTGTTGTTTTAGGGTGGAATGTTCTGTATATATCTATGAGGTCCATCTGGTCCAATGTGTCATTCAATTCTCTGTGCTGAAGCATTGGTTTACCCTGCATGCTGCCCTCTCTCTTGCAGGCCTGTCTCAGGCTCCAACGATTATTTATAGATTTTTATCTTTAGAGCAGTCTCCTCTTCTAGCTTCCAAACCTGTGAGTCTACCTGCCAGCTGGACTTCCCTTGGGTGGGAAACACAAATGCAACCAAGCTACTTTAATAGTCTCCCCCCACTACCTCAGAAATAATTTGCCCCCCCCTTCTTCGTGTATCTCTATTCTTAGCACATGATTCTACTGTCTTTCCAGTTCCCAAAGTCCCTAAATAAGAATATCCTTGTCCTTGTTGTCCCTTGTCCACTCATCTGGGGGTGCTGAAGTGACCTCCCCACCAGCCGCCTTCCTACAGTTTTGCCTTGTCCTCAACTCTTGTCCACACTGCTGTATCTGGGTGCTCCAAGGCCTTTTCTTCCAAGTTTCGCATAGGATCTTAGCACAGACAAGATGCCTCATATGCAGGACCCTGCCAGTCCCCAGCTCATCTCCCAGTTACTCTCATAGCCCTGCACACATGCTGCACATTGTAGCCATGAGGAACCTCTGAAGCACCCCGCCCAAGCCCCCCAGGATGCTCTCTCTCACACACAAGATCTGTCCTTGCACATGCTGCTCTTTCTGTTCGGAAAATCATTCCCCTTTTGCTTCTCTGGATAAGTTTGCTCATACTGTGGAGCTCAACTAAGGACCTAGCCCCCCAGGGGAACAATGTGTTGCCCGGTGGCCAGATTGAACATCCCTTGTCTATGCTTCTAGGAGACTCTGGATCAACCCCGTCACAGCACTTACCAAACTACATTTTAATTGTGAGTCTCTGGTTAATCTGTAAACAACCTTTGGACAGAAGCTGTGCCATGCACACTTTTGTATCTCAGTGAGTGTCTTGTAGGAAATACTTAGTAAATGTGTGATACACGAGTAAGTGAATGAAATGAGAAAACCAATGAAAGGAAGGAATAAGGGAAAACTGGAGAGAGAGAGAGAGAGATATGGAGAGAGATGGGGAGAGAGAGAGAGAGAGATGGAGAAGAACAGGAACTAAACTGTACTGGAAATAGGCAGTGAAGGCTTCAAGGAAGAGGTGAGGTTTGAACCAATGTTGAAGCAGAAGTTAGGAGTTAGCCGGGCAGAGTCCGGGCAAGAGGACCACTACACATGGCCAAGAATACATCTTCAGGCACAGAGGCGAAGAAGACGGTGAGATGTTGGTTTATTTGTTTGGATTCAGTTGCAGGTGACAGGAAATCATGCCACTGATTTAATCAGGAAATGTTTTCATATCAAGAACTGGGTGCACACAGAATCAGCTGGACGACTAGGAGAACGAGCTTCAGGCTGGGCATTCAAGAATTCCCCCAGAACTGGCTTGCTGGGGGAGCCATCATCGCACAGAAATGCCCTGCGAAATGCGGTAGAGATGAGCCCAGGCTCTCTGAGGTCGCTCCTCCTGCTCCCCGGTCGCCTTGTCCAGTAGTCTGCAGGGCCCCAGGGCCAACCCCCTCTCATTCTTCTCGGCTGAAGCCTTCTTCTCTGGGTTGCCGCCTCCCAGCTTAGAGCCCAACCTAGAACGAGACTGTGTGTGAAGAGTGCTCTTGGGTTGCCTGATGATAACAAATGTGGCATTCCCCTCTGGGGGAGCGTGGGGGGCAGAGCGCTGAGCTGAAGGGAGGGTTGTGGGCAGAAGGTCCTGTCCCACAAGGAGATTTACTCTTCGATAGCTCTGTGGCCTTGGACAAATTATTTCAGTGTTCTGGGTCATGTTCAGTGCTTCGTGTCCTCCATGTGCTCAGCCATAAAGGGAGGAATTAGGATAACAGCTGCCACCACTGCCGGGAATGACAGAGTGCCTTGTGTGTCTGGGAGTCACTCTCTCAAAGCCAGAGTCCTCAGGAGGAGCATCTGCAGGCCTGTCTTTGACCAGGTGCCCACGCCCTCCTCAGGAGCTAGGGAAGAGGAGAGGTACTCCTCTCCTCCCCTGTTCGTTCTTCCCAGGTCAGAAATGGAAAGCAGAGCCCTACTTCCTACCGAGACATGACTGGGGTGGGGTTGGGGGGGGGCAGGGGGATTTATCCCCAATGGGAAGCATGTTTAGTTGGTGAATAGAAAACTGAAAAAGCCAGTACACTGTGGACACATTTTAAAAACAGGAATCATTTCCACTCGTGCCTCCGCCTGAGTACTGACACCGTTGCAATCGGAAGCTTTGTGTGCTGGCTGTATCTGTTTCTATCACAACCAAAACACAGTAACACTACTGAAATGTAAGAATATATTGGAATCTGAACTTGTCTCACGTATCACCGGGGATAGCCATCACACGCTGGGCATGTACACAGGGCACGTGAGGCGTTATTGTATTAGTGTCACAAGCCCATCCTGGTTGACAGAGCCATGCTTATCGGCCAGGGACTATAGGACAAGGAATGGAAGTGGACTCAGACCGGTTTTTTTTTTTAAAAAAAGATTTTGTTCATTTATTTATTCATTTATTTATTTTAGAGAAAGAAAGAGTGTGAACAGCCAAGAGGGGCAGAAGGGTAGGGAGAGAATCTCAAGCAGACTCCGTGCTGAGTGTGGAGCCCAGTGCAGGGCTTGATCCCACCACCCCAAGATCACAACCTGAGCAGAAATCAAGAGTTGGACACTCAACCGCTTGATCCACCCAGGTTCCTCTGGACTCAGACTGGTTCAAATAGAAAAATACTGGGGGCGCCTGGTTGGCTCAGCTGGTTAAGCATCTGCCTTCGATTCAGGTCATGATCCAGGGTCCTGGGATACAGCCTCACATAGGGCTCTCTGGTCAATTGGGAGCCTCCTTCTCTCTCTCCCTATGCCTGCTGCTCTCCCTGCTTGTGCTCTCTCTCTCCCTCTCTTTCTGTCAAATAAATAAATAAATAAAATCTTTAAAAAAAATAGAAAAATAATTTAGTGAAAAATATAATCTGGCGGTCCCCCAAATCCATGGGAAGGTTGCAGAGCTAGCTCAGAAAACAGGGAGAATTCAGGGGGCAGGAATGGGGTGGGCAGATTGAGGGGAAAAGAGCCAAGAAAGCATAGAGGAAAAGGCCACTCACAGGGGAAGGGGCATTTTGCTGCAGCTTTTTGTTCTTTCTTTTCTTTCTTTCTTTCTTTTTTTTTTTTTTTAGATTTTATTTATTCATTTGACAGATGGAGATCACAAGTAGGCAGAGAAGCAGGCAGAGAGAGAGGAGGAAGCAGGTTTCCTGCTGAGCAGAGAGCCCGATGCGGGGCTTAATCCCAGGACCCTGGGATCATGACCTGAGCCAAAGGCAGAGGCTTTAACCCACTGAGCCACCCAGGCGCCCCCTTTTTTTTCTCTCTTAAATGCTGGCAAAATGGAGAGTATTTTGTGGTTAGACATATCCGCATTCCCACAACAGGTGTCAGCTGAGTCCTGTCCCCAGAGAAGCAGAGAATGACAAGCTATAGTGTCAGGACAGGAGTAGGTTGGACCAAGAGCCGGACACTGGGGGTCACAGAAGGAGTGAGTCCTCTTTATTAAACCGGTGAAGGTGGTCTATGGTAAGCCTTGAAGGGTCATGCTGAGCACATACACAGGGGAGCCTCGTACCCCATCATCAAAAGGGAGCAAAGGAGGCTCAGAGAATTAAGTCACTTGCCTTAGTAAACAGCACAGACAAGATGCCAGTTCAGAACCTCCTGACTGAAAGTCGTGTTTGTAAACACTGGGCCTTCCTCCTCCTTCTTAAGAGAGTGTGCCTAAGAAGCTCAAACAAGCCAAGGTGTAGATGCCACAGGGAAGATTCAAAGAACCTACGAGGAGTTAGAGACAGCAAGCAGCTAGGAGATCCGGAAGGCTTCATGGAGGAAGCAGCATTCCATATGGGCTTTGAGGGCTCGCCAGGGTATCAGCAGGTGAATATGTGTAGGAAAGAGGATATGGCAGTTTGAGGGAGTGAACCAAGCCATGTGAACTAGGAGGGTTGGCGGGGGGTAGCTCTAGAGACAGTGAAGGGTCCATGTGATAGCATGTGGGAGTTCATGGAGGGAGAAGGAGCAGGTGGGGACCTGCTAGGGGACTCTCTTGTAACCTGGATGGGCATGAAGAGTGACACAATTTCCTTCCACAGGCAAGAGAGGCATTTTTATTTTTATTTGTTTGAATTACTTAAACTTATTTATTAAGTATGTGAGCCCATAGATTTAGAGGGGTTTTCGTTTGATTTGGTTTGGTTTCATTTTTTTCTTTTTCTTTCTTTTTTCTTTTCTTTTTTTTTTTTTTTTTTTTTTTTTTAGTTTCAGAGGTAGAGTTTAGTGATTCATTGGTTGCATATAACACCCAGGGCTCACTACATCAAGTGCCCTCCTTAATGCCTATCACCCAGTTACCCCATCCCCCCACCCATCTCCCCTCCAGCAACCTTATTTGTTTCCTAGAGTTAAGAGTCTCTTATGGTTTTCCCCCTCTCAATTTTCATCTTGTTTTATTTTTCCTTCCCCTTCCCTATGTTCATCTGTTTTGTTTCTTAAATTCCACATATGAATGAGATCATATGATATTTGTCTTTCCCTGACTGACTTATTTCACTTAGCCTAATATCCTCTAGCGCCCTCCATGTCATTGCAAATGGTAAGATTTCATTCTTTTTGATGGCTGAGTTTGCACCAACAGTGTAAGAGAGTTCCCCTTTCTCTGCATCCTTGCCAACATTTACTGTTTCCTGAGTTGTTAATTTTAGCCATTCTGACTGGTGTGAGGTAACATCTCATTGCTGTTTTGATTTGCACTAAGGGAGGGATTTTTAGATTGAGAGTGAGTTGGGGGAAGGAGGCCTGATATGCTCGATGATCAGAGCTGTGATTTAGAACAGTGATTCTCAGACTTTTGAATAACTGATACCAATAATTTGTTTTTCGCCAATATACATATAATTTAATTCAGGAAAACAGCTCTGCATTTTGACAAGGGCCTTAATAAAAAATAACACATCACATCACCACTACCTCATAAAAGAAAAGCCACTTTTTATTCTGTGGGCCCCTCCCAAAAGATATGATCTCAGAGGAAAAGACAGTCCTTCTCAAAAAAAAAAAGGGGGGGGGGAGTTGTCAACAGTCCCCCAATACACTTAAATATCAAGGGCTCTCACTTTCCTCATTTTATTTAGCCTGTTGTTATACTAGTGTGGCTCTAGGACCCCCATGTAGAAACCACAGCTCTGAAAGATCTGGTCATGTATAGAAGGCAGTTTGGTGCTGGGAGAGATCACAGGCAGAGCAAAGATTTCTGCTCTTAAGGGGCTACTGCAATACTTTGAACAAGCAGCTCAAATTGGGAGTGGGGAGGCCTGTGGGCATAGGAAGGAGAGATCGGATGTGGTAGATGCTGGGAGGGAGATGCAAAGTACTCATGCGTGTTCTGCCCTCTGATGACCACAGTGGACATGATTCATTGAACAGATCACTCTTTCCTAAGGGATCTAAGACACAGCCTCACAGTCCTCAGCACCATACCACACTCAGCCTGCCTCGGTGGATCAGAGGGGGTCTGTGACCCAAAACTCTTTGCTATAACTATACTGGGTGATATCCTATGAAGGGAGGTACAGATGGAGATGGAGATGGGAGTCACAAATGTTCCTGATGCTTCAGGGCTGGGATTTTGGAAGAAGTGTGGCTAGGTAGATTTATGTCTCCCAAAGATATCCACATTGATGAACATGGAATGCCCAGAATCTGTCAACATGTTACCTTATATGGAAAAGGTATTTTATACATGGAATAAGGATCTCAAAATTGTAAGAAAAAATGTTCCTGGATTTTCCTGGTGGGCTCAGTGTAACCTCAAGAATACTTGTAATAGGAAAGCAGGCATGTAAATCCAAGAAGATACATCAACAGAAAGAGAGGTCAAGGTGATGAAGTCATAAGTCAGAAGCAGGAAAAGGACCTTTCCCTAGAGCCTCCAGAAGGAACAGGCCATGATGTCACCTTGATTTTCTCCCAGTAACACCTGTGTCAGACTTCTAACCTATAGAACTATAAGATAATAAACCTGTGTTTTAGGTCATAAAGTTTGTGGTAACTTATTACAGTGGCAATAGGAAACTAATTCAAGAAAGTTGTGTCATCCACAGAAACAGAGTAGTCTGAAGGTTAGAGTGAGCAGGTAATGGATTCTGCTTGGAGCATTCTAGATGTCATGTATAAGGTGCATATTACTGGGAAGATGTCCATCCAACAGCTGGAACTCCAGAGACAGAAAAGAAGGAACAACAATATTTTAAAAGGAAGAGAAATGGATAATAACCAATTTGGGGGGGGGTGTACCTACAAGGTTTCTGGTTCTTTCACCAAGTTATTTTATTTAATCCTCATGACACCTTGAAGGTAAGTTTTTTTTTTTTTAACTTATTTTCACAAGTAAGCGGCTCAGGTAAATGGTCAAGGATCAGGAGATGTGTTAAAGTTTATTCGGCTAATAACAGGACTCACACCTGGTCCAATCTAATTCTAGACAGTGTGACTTTGATCATTATGGTTCTACTGCAGTTCTGAGAAGGAATTCAAGGGAATCTCTGACTTAAGTCCTGATTCTTCTCAGTAACACAGAAAATGAGGTCACCAATAAATAGTGCCAGGGTTAAGGGGTCACTTTGGAAGGTTAGAAGTAAAGTTTAGAGCAATGGTAGTAGGAGGGGAGACAAATCTTTGGCAACCTGCAGATGTTTCTCAGAAGGAAAGTTTCTTCACATCATGGGGTCACCAACTCCAAGATCAGTGGGTGTCATGGATGATGTCAGCAGTGACTCACTGTCTGTTGTTCCAGCAGAGGTATAGAGCAGGAGACTGGACAGTGGCCAGCAGATCTGATTCCTCCTGCTCATACAGTGATTTATTACTGGACTTCCTCACTGTGGGGGCAGGAGGAGGTGTGTGAAGGGATTTCCCCCATGTCTGAGGGCTCCAAGGGGAAGGAGAAGCAGCTGTTAATTTCCAGACCTACTTACGGTTGGATTCTTGTTGGCTCAAGGGGCTGGGGCCTTGTAGGTTTCCTATACCTTCCTCAGCCCATGTAGTGTGGTACCAGGCTTGAAGCCACACTGGTTTTATTCTCTTCCAGTGATCCATAAGCCTGGGTACATAGCTAACATTTATCGGACACTTAGCATATGCCAATAGCCTCATGAAGCAGGTTTTCTCTGACCCTATTGTTCTGGTAAAGGATCAGAAGTTCAGAGATATTCAGTAACTTGTCCAGGTCACAGAGCTAGTGAAAGGTGTGGCTAAAATTTAAGACCAGGTTTATCCAACTCTGAATCCCATACTTGACACATTTTGCTATGAATTAAATTCTCTGTCACAGTGGGGAAGTAGATGTAATCACAGTTTACCATAACACCGTGTAGTTATGGAACTAAATGTGGAACTAAAAAGAAGCACATGGATGGCCTGGGAGGAAGCCCCTTTACTGATAGGGAGACACATGGGGGTGGGGGGAGGCTTCTTGGAGGAGTGGCCTCAGAGCTCAGGGGTGAATGAGTTTCTGACCAGTAAAAGGGCATTCTGGGTAGAGCAAGAAACAGGCAAAGATGTGAAGATGGTGGCCATGTGTGGGAAGAATGAGTAGTCTGACAACCATGACCATGAGTCAAGAGTATGACATCAGGGGTTATTGTTGACACAGATTAAGACTGGAGGTTCTGTGAAAAACAAACCCTCAACACTTCCAGGTAAGTCCTAAAGCTAGGCTCAGTATACATCCTCCCTCAGGAGAGCCAAGGAGGTGAACATTTGGGCCTACTTACCATTCCGTTCAGTAATTATTATGTTGTTCATTGAGTACATGTCAGGGTAACATTTTTGGTGGGTTTGTTTGATCAGGATGTAAACTCTATATATGTAGACACAGGTTTCTCAGCTTGTTACTCAGACACTATGGTGATCTGATCATAAGCCACAGCCAGCTGTTCAGACTTCTTTAAAATAGAGGGAAATATATCCTCTGAGAACTGTCTGCCTCAAAAATCTGCAAGCTTTTCCTGAGCCTCAGCTGGGTGAGATGACACTGCCAGTGTGCGATAAGCATTTTCCGTGTTTGCTACTCGGTCTTTAAAATGGAACATTTCAGGGGCGCCTGGGTGGCTCAGTGGGTTAAAGCCTCTGCCTTTGGCTCAGGTCATGATCCCAGGGTCCTGGGATCGAATCGAGCCCCGCATTGGGCTCTCTGCTCAGCGAGGAGCATGCTTTCTCCTCTCTCTCTCTGCCTGCCTTTCTGCCTGCTTGTGATCTCTTTCTGTCAAATAAATAAATAAAATCTTTAAAGAAAAAATAAAATGGAACATTTCAAAGAACTGCATCATTTTCCATAAATGTGGCATTATTGACTAAATTTTCTTTTCTGCACGTTGAAGTTTCTTCTCATTTTTCCCTGTTTTCATCTATGCTGAAATAACCCTGTGGTTTTTTATCCTTTGGATGATTTTTCTATTCAAAAATTCCCTGAAATGGGATTAATGGGTCAAAGATGGATAACGTTTTTATGGCTTTTGATACACATTACACAATCACCTTCTGAAAAGCTTAAAACAATAGCCCATTGTTGGCATCAAATTTCAGTGCGAACTCATCAGTGTTGGGAAGTTCATTCATTCATTAGGTATAAATGCCTTATTTTAACTATGGTCTCTTCGTTAATGATGTCAGTTGAACATTTTCTACATTTCTATCTTCCATTTGACTTCAGCTTTTTGCAAAATTTCCTTTGTTCACTGGTCTGCTAGAATTTTGGTATTTTTCTTTTCAATTGGTAATGGAACTTGAATCCAAAATCACACATGGGAAAATAAATAAAGGTCTCTTTGGGAATTTACAGAAATGAAGGGATGGACTAAGAACTAGAACAGCAAAGGGCTATGAAAATAAAAAATAATAAATTCAAGTTTATTTTCATTTTTGAAGTTCCTCCAGTGTAGTGATTCTTTTTTTTTTTTTTTTTTTTAAGAGAGCTCACACTTAAGAGAGTGAGAATTGTAAGCAGGCCCATGCCCAGTGGGAGCCTAATGTGGGGCTCGATCTCACAACCCTGAGATTATGACCTGAGCAGAATTCAAGAGTCAGGTGCTTAATCAACTGAGCCACCCAGGTGCCCCCAGAGTGGTGATTCTTAACTTGTTTTTAGAATATATATCTTTTTGAGATATGAGTCCTTACCCCCAAAATGAACCTGACCTATTGCATAAAACTTAAATGAGTTCATGGCCCTTCTCAGGCCTCTCCACTGACACCTCTCAGCTTAAGAGCCTTTGTTCTGTAATAACTGCTTTATCTAAAAAGTTATTTTATTGCATTATTGCTCATTTTTGCCTGTCTTAACAAAAAGCTACATTGCTTTGTTTTGTGTCAGAACGTTAATGTTATGAATAAGTCATTGTATTTCTTTTCCTTTTTTTTTTCCCCAGAGTTTTGCGACTGTCACCAGTGGACTTCAGAATTCCCAGAGGGAATTTAACTTCATGACTCAGACCTCCAGCTTCAGGTATGACATGATCCCAGCAATGTGGGAACCTCAGAGTCTGAAACACAATTAACAGATTGAGGCCCCTACGACTTCAGACTTACCAGATTCAAAATTTTAAATAACATGTTTGAAATATTCAAAGAAAAAAATAAAAACCAACAAAACTATATCAAAATGTGAGCAAGAGAGAAAAATAACAAATGACCAGGCAGTTTGGAGAAAGAACTAAATTGAGTTTTTAGAAATCATCATTCTCTTCAAAGTGCTGAGAGAAAATAAACTGTTTTTTTTTTAATTTTTTTTTTCTGTTTTAATTTTTTTATTTTAATAAACATATAATGTATTTTTATCCCCAGGGGTACAGGTCTGTGAATTGTCTGGTTTACACATTTCACAGCACTCATCATAGCCCATACCCTCCCCAATGTCCATTTCCCCACCACCCTCTCCCGTCCCCCTTCCCCCCAGCAACCCTCAGTCTGTTTCTTGAGATTGAGTCTTTTATGGTTTGTCTCCCTCCCAATCCCATCTTTTCATTTTTTCTTTTCCTACCTCCCCCCAAACCCCCCCACCTTGCATCTCCCCTTCCTCATATCAAAGAGATCATATGATAGTTATATTTCTCCGATTGACTTATTTCGCTAAGCATGATACCCTCTAGTTCCATCCACGTCGTCGCAAATGGCAAGATTTCATGTCTTTTGATGGCTGCATAGTATTCCATTGTGTATATATACCACATCTTCTTTATCCATTCATCTGTTGATGGACATCTAGGCTCTTTGCACAGTTTGGCTATTGTGGACATTGCTGCTATAAACATTCGGGTGCACGTGCCCCTTCGGAGCACCACGTTTGTATCTTTAGGATATATACCCAGGAGTGCAATTGCTGGGTTGCAGGGTAGCTCTATTTTCAGTTTTTTGAGGAACCTCCACACTGTTTTCCAGAGTGGTTGCACCAGCTTGCATTCCCACCAACAGTGTAGGAGGGTTCCCCTCTCTCCGCATCCTCGCCAGCATCTGTCATTTCTTGACTTGTTAATTTTAGCCATTCTGACTGGTGTGAGGTGGTATCTCATTGTGGTTTTGATTTGTATTTCCCTGATGCCGAGTGATGTGGAGCATTTTTTCATGTGTCTGTTGGCCATCTGGATGTCTTCCTTGCAGAAATGTCTGTTCATGTCCTCTGCCCATTTCTTGACTGGATTATTTGTTCTTTGGGTATTGAGTTTGATAAGCTCTTTATAGATTTTGGATACGAGCCCTTTATCTGATATGTCATTTGCAAATATCTTCTCCCATTAAATAAACTGTTAATACAGAATCATATACCTATTAAAACTATCTACCAAGAAAAAGTAACCCAATAAGGATATTTACAGGTAAATAACAAATGAGTTTACCACCAACAAGCCTTCACTAAAAGAATAAAGAGTATTTTAAAAAGAAGGAAAATGATTCCAGACAGAAGGTATATTAGTTTTTTATTAGCTGTTGTAACAAATTGCCACTAATGTTGTGGCTCCGAACAACACAAAACTATCTCCCATTTCTTCAGGTCAGAACTCTGATCCAAGTCTCATTGTGTTAGAATCAAGGTGCCAGTCAACAGGGCTGCTGGAGGTTCAGGAGACAAACTGCTTCCTTGCTTTCACTACCTTCTAGAAGCTTCCTGCATTCCTTGACTGGTGGCCCCTTTCTCCATCTTCAAAGCCAGTAATGGATGCTGGGTCCTTGTCACATGATAGCACTCTGACTCCTTTTTTGTCTCCCTCTTCTACTTTGAAGGACCCTTGGGGTTACATTGAGCCCACTGAGATAATCCCGAAGAGTCTCCCTATTCTAAGGTCAGCTGATTAGCAACTTGCTGAGGTTTTCACTCTCTTCCACAGTTTGCACTTTTGGGCAGAAAGAGGTTCATGTGCTGGCCAGACAATAACGCTCCCGGTACTCCTGTGGCACTGGAGCAAGTTCTTCACCTGGTAGGAGGCTGACAGGTGTGCCCGAGAAAGCCACAGTCCTTCCCCTTCCTGGCTCTGTGTCCTTCCCCAGTTTCCCCCACCTTCGTTCGGACCTCTGATTGTCGATTGTCAAAAGCCTCTGGTTATTGAAGAGATGAAAACCTCACCTATATAAAGCATCTGGCATGATGCCCAACACAGGTGGCCATTTCACAAGCGTTCCCTCCTTCCAGCCCCTCTGGGGAAGTCTGTTTTCTCTTGACTGGGCTAGCTCTTGCTTCCATCATGTCATCAGATCCATACGAGGGCCCTGTTGGACATGCACTCTGGGAATTAATTCTTGGCCTCGATTCTGTCTATAGACTTCTCTGCCATTTACCTGCATCCCTCCATTTACCAAAAGGAGGTGATCGCATTGGCCCTCTACCAGCGGGAGTACCTGAAAGGTTTAGGTTTCCGGCCATCCTCCAAGATTGGGGGTGGTCTTATATCCTGCCATTTCTTAGATCCCATACTATTCTTCCTGTGTAATAAGAATTCCATCTGGGGGCGTCTGGATGGCTCAGTTGGTTAAGCGACTGCCTTTGGCTCAGGTCATGATCCTGGAGTCCTGGGATGGAGTCCCACATCAGGCTCCCTGCTCAGCAGAGAGTCTGCTTCTCCTGCTGACCTCTCTCCTCATGCTGTCTCTCTCTCATTAATAAATAAATAAAATGTTTAAAAAAATTCTACCTGTTATTTGTAGAGGGGTTAGCGATTCATAAAGCACATCCAGCAAAAGGTAGATCAAGTATAAGAATCCCCATTTTAGAGCTGGGAAAACTGAATCCCAGAAAGGAAGAAAGGCTCCTCTGGGAAACGGTAAGTGATTAGATGGCAAGTGAGGGTCTTCTGTGCTGAGATTTCCTGACTACCCATCCAGGGCTTTGCTTGGGAAGGAGACGTTATGGGGAAGCAGGGTCTGAGTCAGACAACTCTGAGCCTCAGTTTCCTCATCTGTAAAGTGAAGATAATAGTAAAACAGGCTGAAGTTGTGAAAATTCAGGCAGCTAGTCCCTTTGGTAGCATGGTGGCTGGCATTGGACACTGCCTGCTGTAGACGCTGGCGGGGCTGCCCAGGCCCACCCCTGCCCCAGAACAACGGCCTACACCTGCACAAATCACGTCTGCTCTCCAAGGGGAGCCCACATCCAATGACCTTTCAGTGTGGGGTGTGGAGACCCGGCTCTCTTGCCAGGCCCGCCCTAGCTCCAGACGTCTGAGGGCGAGGGCTGAGCCTCTGTTCTGACTGCTCAGCTTGCCAACTCCCTTGGCTTGGTCCTTCTTTATTCACACCATGCAGGGGCAGATCCTGAGCTAACTCCCCAGTTAAGTACCCTGTGCGCTAGTCTCTGTGTCGTGCTCAGCTCTGTGCGCATGCGTGAAAATCCGCCTCATCAGGTGTGAACCACAAAGGAGAGTGGGTTTGCATGGAACCATCCGCACAAAGTCCTCTTACCAGGGTTGCAGAGAAGCTGGCCTGGGTTAAGTGTGCGTCCCGTGTCCTTGCAACAGTCTAGGATGGGCAGGCTCTCCTGGGTCCTAAGTCCATGACCCTGGCCCCCCGTCCGGGGACCTGACAGCTGGGGAAGCCTCCAGGTCGGGGCAACCCCAGAATTTGGGCCGTTCTGTTCCTGGGCGCAACCTTCTTTCCCCAGTGATGCAACCCTTTGCAACAGACCACAGGGCAATCGCGTTCCTGTTACTGAGCACGGAGAGGCTTGCGGCTCGGTCTCTCCAGGAATTCTGACGCACCGCAAGTCCCTGTGGTTGGAATGCTTCTTTCCTCATAAAAGCCCCGGGCCTCAGAAAAGGAAGATTTCTCAGGGGACTAACATTTGAGGTAGGGCTTCCCAGGACCCAGCCACCCTGTTACACGAAACACCCAACAGAGAGATCCACTTTACCTCAAGTTATTTGGGGAGGGGGAATAGGACCCCTTAATTACCATCCGTTCCCCAACTTCTCCTCCCCCAGGTAAGCATACAGTGAAGGAGGGAAAATGCAAGTGGAACTCTTGCCAGTCTTTTCCCCACTTCTTTTTTTTTAAGTATTTTTTTTAAAGATTTTATTTATTTATTTGACAGACAGAGATGACAAGTAGGCAGAGAGGCAGGCCGAGGGTGGGGGGAAGCAGGCTCCCCGCTGAGCAGAGAGCCCGATGTGGGACTTGATCCCAAGACCCTGAGATCATGACTTGAGCTGAAGGCAGAGGCTTTAACCCACTGAGCCACCCAGGCACCCCATTTCTCCCACTTCTAACCAGACTGCCACCCCAGTGTCCCCTGTCAGAATTCTGAAGCCCCTAATGCTGCCCCAAATCTGAGCCCTTGATGACATGGATGGGCGAGTGCCCAGAGGCCAGGGGCTCTGTGACTCTACAGGCTGCTGCCGCTGCTCTTGCCCTCGAATGCTACCTCTCAGCTCTGCTTTGTCTAAACCCCTTTCACTGTGGAGCTCTTCTGCCTTCCTCCTCCCCTATCTGTCCCATCTCGCTCCCCTGGCTGCTCCCCCAAGCCTGATTAGGGTGCCCCTGCTCTGTGCTC
Organism: Martes martes; assembly: GCF_963455335.1. Lineage (NCBI taxonomy): Eukaryota > Metazoa > Chordata > Mammalia > Carnivora > Mustelidae > Martes > Martes martes. The sequence continues at coordinate 101,982,715 of NC_137896.1, read as the reverse complement.
CCACAATACCCTGTGCTTCTTGTATCCACGCACATACCACCCTGCGATGCAGTTTTCTGGGGGTGTGAACACTAAACCCGTGAAGACAAGGACACACCTGCCCCACTTACCTCTGTCCCCTCAGGATCTAACATAGCCCCTGGCAGTGGTAGGGGGGCGAGGGAGGGGGCAAATCTTCATGGAGTGGATGCACATTAGGTTTTGCTGTGATGGCTGGTTGTTTTCACAAGGGGCCAAATCCCACCTTGAACCTGCTGGCAGCTTCTACCGTTTGGCTGCTGTGAGAGCCAGAGGAATTTCTCCTCTCACTGAAGTTCAGCTTGAACAATGCCAGGAAGATTCCCATGTCCCAGGCACTGTGGCTGAGGAGGTCTGAAGAGTGGTGGTCTGGGAAAAGCAGAGGCAACTCAACACTATGAGGCGAGGGAGCTGGAAGACGAAACCTCAGGCCCTGGGAGCCCTGGACCCCCGTGGCAGAGCTGTGGGAACTGCTGTGTCCTGTGCACGGATCTGGGGAATGACTTCCCATTGTCAGCTGGTGCCTTGCTGGAGTCTGTCCCCTTGCATTTTTATATGGATCCACTCCTCAGGTCCCTTCTGTGTTGCTTGTTGGCTTTGATAGGATTGTTTCCTTGAAGGCTTTGGTCGCAGGAGGCAAACATGCTTGAGCTAGTGTCCACCGTCCCGGGGAGTGTGTGAGACGGGACGCCGTGGTAGGAAGTGCAGTCAGACCTCGTGAGAGACTCTACCGGGCGACAGGGAGGTGATGAGATGTGAAGCCAGCCACATTTAGCTGTCAGGCAAAGCACTCTGCCTTCTCACTGCCACATCTGTCTGCTTTATTCTTCCCTCCCCACAGAGCACCTTTCTCTCTGTGCATCTGCGGCAAGGGGCCACTCCAAAGCGTATGGAGCTTTCCCAGCTAGGAGCCTCTGTCTGAGAGCGTGTCGGCATGGCCAGGCCTCTCCGCATTTGAGATCCTGCCTCCTGCCAGTCAGCTGGTTGGAAGCAGCTGCTCACCACAAGTTCAATCAGCCATGGCCTGGGGACAAGGGCAGGTACATATTTATCTGTGCCTGGCCCCAAGAGTTGCGGTGGAGGTGACAGGGGTAGTTTGCAGAAGAGTGGATCATAGGATTAAGCAGAATCTGCATATCTTGACCTTGACTGATGTGAACTTGTGTGTTTCAGTGTGACTGTTTATGAGTGTCATGCTGGGAATCTTACTCTTTTATACAGATGTATGAGTGGGGTGTGTGTATATGAGAGAGAGAGAGGGAGAGAGAGGCGCCGTGTACATGAGTGGCGGCTTCCTATCCCTTCCTTTACTCATTTGTCCACATGGCAGGTTCTGTGCTGAGAGTCAGGATTATGATGGTGAACAGAACAGACACAATCCTTGCTGTGACCCACCAGGGAGATAGATGTCACACGGAGGGTCACATGAATAAAGCGCCCGAGCTGAGGTCTTCAGGGTGCGGTTAGTCTGCTAGTCGGAGGAATGGGGCAGGGAAAGGTGTTCCGTGTGGAGGACGAACATATGTGAAAGCCCCGAGGCAGGAGGAAGAGGTGATATTGAGAAATCAAGAGGCTTGTGTCGCTAGAGTTCAGGGAATAAGGGGGGTTGTTTTGCAAGCAGAGCCTGGGTTTTGTAGACTCTCACAGATCCTGCAAGGACTAGCATTTATCTAACATCATGGGAAACAGCTCAGTGCCGGTTCTCTTCTAAAGTCCCCTCCATTGCTCTGACCTCATGTACCTAAACTTGCAGGAAGTGGGCTGCCCTCTCAATGCCTCTTTCCCCTGGCTGCAGTGAGGAGCTCTCTGATGCTTTTAGTCTCCTCACAGTGCACAGGAACCCAGCCATCAAGCCCAGCACATGACTTCTGCTTGGGGACTTGACATCTCTCTTGTTAGGTGACCTCATCCACAGCTGTCTCAATCAGAGATACGGGTTCTGAATAACATTGAACCTAAGTATCTCATCCCCCCATTCCTGATGCCTGCTCTCCTTGTTACCTCCGGCCTCCACCCCGTCTTCTCTCTGTCCCCCACCCCCTTCTTCCTTGTGCAGCTGGCTGGCCCCGGGCAGGTTGGTGCTGGAATGAGTGCTCAGTCATTGTTGCTGGAGGTGGAGTAGCTCTGTGTTCTTCAGAAGCAGCCCTCCTCCACCACCAAGGGCTCCCAGCCACCAGGAATTCCCAAGGTCTCGAATGCCAGCTTTTTCCATAAACACAGTCTTCCCCATCTCCTGGGCGTTTTTGGCTCTGGGCTTCTCAGGGGCTCTGAGTGCTCCAGGCCGGGCCAGTTGGTCTATTAGATCTTTGTAGCTTTGGAGGAGAGGTGGTAAGCCTGGAGAGGAGAGTTCTGGAGTGGGCCAGGCTAGGGGGGTGGAGATGCCCTCCATCTTGGATGTGCTGCCCGGGGAATGCAAGCCCTGTGCACCGACCAACATGCCATCCCCGGCCCTGACTGGCAGCCTCATTTACCATCTCCTTACTGCCTGAAGACTGGCCAGGCCCTTAGCTCCCCAGGGAGAATTCAGACCCAGGCTCTGCAGAAGTAATAGGTAATGCTTGCATAACGCTTCCTGAACTCTAAGCACCCATACTTGTTAGCTCAGTCCTCACAACCACCCCACAAGCTGGGGAACAGTCTTGTTCTCATTTTACCAATGCTTCCAAGATCACCCAGACATGGTGCGTGAGGCCAGGACCTGAAACCGCAAGCACAAGAACCTGCCTCACAGAGTGGTCCTCCCGATGTTAACTGACTTGGCGGCATCTTGATGAGACGATGGCGGGTGAAGGCAGGTTCCCCTGCTGCCCAACTTTCCAGGTTTACAAAATTTACTTCCTGATTTGTTTGCAAATGGGCATTTCTCTACAAAAACTGCTTCAGAAATTCCCAGCCCAATCTGAGAGGCCTTGGCATTCTAGCTGATGAGCCAAGGCTGCAGAGAACAGGAAGTGAGGGCCCTGTGGGAAGTCCCAGCGGTCAGGAGTCCCCAGGGAAGGGCACCCTGCCCTCCTCTGGCTCTCTGCACCTCCCAGCCGACTTCAGGCCCTGTGTGTTGAGTGGAGGGACCCTGGGAACGAGCCCAGGCCCCAGAGACAGGGTTAGGGGAAAGCGAAGCCCTCCCCCAGGTCCCCCCTTGAGACCCCTTCTGCAAGTAAGCATGGTCTTCCCTTCTGCAACAGAAGAGATGGGTTTGAAGGTGGCCAGGAGGCTGGCCTGCCCCCTCACTTTCTTCTTCCCCTGTGCCCTTAAATCCCTTCTAGAGCAAAGGCCTGTTTCAATGCTACAACTTGTAATGCATTTTATAGTCTGCATGCTATGTCTTCCTCCAGCCTGCCCCTGCTCTAAGGGATACTTCTAGAGTCATACAGCTGGTTAGCTGCAGGCCTGAGGTCAAGATCTGGGACTTCTAGCTTGTCAAGGAAGCCCTGGCCACTGCTCCCCATGCATCAACCCAGACAGTCTTAAGGATCCCTGAGTTGTCTGCTTCCTGATGGCGGGATCCAGGGGCATGAAGCTGGAGAGCAAGTTCAGAAGGACAAAGAAGAGAAAGTTTAGGACGTAGGGTCTTGGAGAGAAGGTGGGGAGAGTATCCAGACTCGTGGACGGTGTCATGCCAGCTGCTGGGGTGGGGATCCTGAGGGTAACTGGAAGAAGGGTTGGACACCCCGCTGCTCCATTAGCCTTGTCCCCACTGTATGAGCCTCCACATGGTCCCCAAATAAACCAAGAAGATCCCCACCCAAGGGCCTTTGTGTTTGCTGTTCCCTGCCCTGGGATAATCTTCCCCTTCTTTGACATCACTCAGGTCTCAGTTCACGAGTCACCTTCTCAGACTGGCCTTCCCTTCCACGTTATGTAAAACATGCCCCCGTCCCTAAGCCCCTCAAAAACAGATCATGCTTCTGATTTCCCCTGGAGCACATACTGTCCTACGAAGTTAGTGTATTTGTTTACTAGTTTCTTGTCCGCCTTCCTCCATTAGACTATCAGGGACCTTATCTGGCTTTCCCCCAGTGCCCGGAAGAGTGCCTGGCACACAGGATTCAGTCATTCCACGTTGTCTGGATGAAGGAGCGCGGGCACGTGTGAATGGGCTGCAGTTGGCTTGAGCACAAAGTGGGGTGGGCACAAAGGTCCAGCCTTGCTAAGCCAGCCCAGTTCCTCGTGTGAGACCTCTGGCTTTACAGAGATAAGAACCCGTTTGGCTTCTGTTAGCCTGAGTCACCCTTTTGGAAGCTGGGCCTGGCGAGCCCTGCATGGGTGTGTGGAAGGCAGGCGCAGGCCCTTCCTCTTCCTCTCCACAGGTAATCAGGAGGGAAGGAGCGACTCCGCCCTGGGAGGTGTGGGTGGCGCAGGTAGCGCCCACTGCTTCTCCTTTCTGTGCAGCAGCTTGGTCTGGAGCCAGAGGCTGGAAGGTCTCAGAGGACCGTGGATTCTACCAGGCCCTTCCCATGGCTGCAGGTAAGTTTCTTTCACTTTTCCATCTGAAAAATGGTGGGGGAGGGAATAGCTACCATTCGTGTTTACCAAAAAGGCTCTCAGACTCTGAAGAGCAAGCTTCCAGGGAGACGTCAAGGGCAGGTAGCTCCAGGCCTGTCTGGGAGACCTGGCCGAGGGGGAGGCAGCAGCAGTCCCCACAGATGCTGTGGTGGGGCCAGGGACACCAGCCCAATGCCTGCCAGGCCCGCAGGTGACAGAGGGGACACACCTGCTGCAAGAAAAGTCCTGGAGCTCTTAGAGTCTGTTGGTCATTTTCCACTGGTGAGAGAGATGTGGAAATTGGGGATATATTTCTGTCCAATGGGAGAAAGAACCATGTGAACTCAATGAGAAACACTGACAGAATTGGGCACCAGGTCCCAAGATCTGAAGGGTCAGACGCAAGGGCAGGGACCATAATTCCGTGGCTACCCCTGATTCGTTCTAGCAGATGGTTGTCTCATGAGGGTGCAGGCTCAGGTGGTCAGAACTCCTCAATTTTCAGGAATAGTCAGATATTCCGATTTCCTTCAGAAGTATTTTGATTAAATGAAACAGCAGAGTGAGCAAAGAAAATATTCAACCTGTGGGCTGCTACTGGTTTGCAATCTCTGCTAAAGATCTGTGTGGGACAGAGAAAAGATCTTAAACCTGGGAGTCTGAAGACCTAGTTTCGAATTCCGTGCTCGACCTTGAATGGGTGAACTGTTTTCCTTTCTGGGTCTCCCTCTTCTCAGTATCAAGAGGAGGCTGGCCAACTCTCAGGGTCTCATGGGCACGGTCATAGCCAATTCTTCCATAAGCTTGCGGACCAGGTGCTTCGCTGAGCAATGAACATGGCCCATCTCTTCTAATCCTCACCACAATCCTATGAGGAAGCACTAATACTGTTCACTGTTTCATAAGTGGGAACTTGGACAGAGAGGTTAAGTAATTTGCCCAAGACCAGACAGCCACTCTAAGGGGAAGAGCTGGGGTCCGCTGCAGACGGTCTGTTCCAAACCACCCTATCGTGCTCTCGGGGTGCAGAGACTGAGTGAGCTCATGCAGGAAGAAGGACATTGTAAACCACAAACAGTTTTTCCAAGAGCAGCAAATCCTCCCCTTTCCCTCAGCAGGTGAGGCAGTTTCCAGTGGAGTGTGTTAAAATGTCAGCCCACGGTCTTACGCTTCTTTCAAATGTGTAAAGAGGATGCCATTCCCAGAGCCAGACAGTGATAGAATGTGAAGGAACCTTTATGCTTAAAAACAGTTCACTTTGAAGTATTTTCAACTGGCACATGGTAGGCGCTGAGTAAGTTTGAATTCAGGAGACGAGGGCTTGCAAGCCCAGTGAAGACACCATGTTTTCTGGGAGGCCAGGAGCAGGGCTCGGAGAAGGGAGACCATGGAGACCATGGGGAGATTTAGGGTTTGCCTCAAGGTCTGGGAGCTCGAGGACAGAGGATCAAGGACCAAGGTGGGTGTGCACCTGGGATGCCAAAATTCCCTCACTGGCCCTCTTCCTCCTCTCTAACGCCACTGACCTCACAGCTAAGGTGTGTGAAGAAGGTGAGGCAGGAGGAAGAGGATGTAAAGGTGGAGGCAGTGATAGTGATAGAGAAACTCATTTTTACAGCCTAAGTTTGAAACCAATGTGAAGCTACTAGAGGCGGACCTATCTTGATTAACATAGTTGGAGGAAGTGTGAATGGCTAAATTAAAAATTAACTTGATCCGAAGGGGAGTGATTGACCAACGTTGCATCTGCTGTGGTCTCTTTTCCTGAGTGGAAGGCTAAGGCTTTGGTTCTTGTGGGCTTTATCTACCTATGTATCTATCTACTAAAACAGACCACATCTCTGCTGGGCAGGACACAATGATGGGCAGCTAATCGTGCCTGCAATTTGCAGCACTAGCCACCAGATGGTATGAGCACCTTTTTAGGATTTGTATTATAGGGTGACCAATCATCTCAGCTTTCTGGAGATGCAGGACTTACCGTACTAACATTGGAAAGTTCTGGAAAAACCGGGCAAATGACTACCTTAGTCCAAAACCAGCTATAGAGCTTTCTTGTTAAGCTCCGTAAGGTTTCCAAATCATCCTTTATTTATTACCAAAAACCAAACTCCTAAAAGTTCCAAGCAATTGTGGAATAAATTGTTTCTCTAGAAGACATGAGTTCAAATCAAAAGGAACGTCATAAGAGCAAATATAATTGTTGCTTCTGTCCCCTGTGCAATGAAGCGGAGAGGAAAGAGGTCAGTTGCCTTTCTGGCAGGACTGGCGTATGGGAAGGAATGTAAGAGCTGGGTTCAAATCCTGCCTCAGCCATGATCTGGGGCAAGTGATTTAATCTTTCTGAGCCTTGATTTCTTATTCTGGGAGGTGAGTATAAGTATAAACCAGTCTTGAAAGTGGGTGTAAAAATGCCCATCTTGCACAGCGGTCATGAGAACAAAGTGAGAACCATGGGAAAGAATGAGCACACAGCCTGAGCCTGAAGCACAGAAGGTAAGAAACCCAGCTGTGCCCTCCCCCAGTTCCCGACCTGCTCCCTCTTTGTCTACCCTTGGAGAAGCTAGCTGCCTTATGATGCTGGTCACCAAAACCAAGAAGGCAGGAGCAAACATGTGCCTCTAAAAGGACCAGATAAGCAGATAAAGAAAGGCTTTCAGTTCAGATCCATATCAGACCTGGAACTGCTGGAGCAAAAACCATCTTAGAAGACTTGGAAACTTGTACGAGATCCACAGTAAGTTTGTTATTTAGACCAGGAGGAGGGCACGCTTCTTGTGAAGCCGTGATTGATAACAGTTGACTTTAAAGATTTTATTTATTTATTTGACAGAGAGAGAGATCACAAGTAGTCAGAGAAGCAGGCAGAGAGAGGGGGAAGCAGGCTCCCCACTGAGCAGAGAGCCAGATGTGGGGCTCAATCCCAGGACCCCGAGATTATGACCTGAGCTGAAGGCAGAGGCTCAAACCATTGAGCCACCCAGGTGCCCCAATAACAGTTGACTTTATATGCAATCTCCCAACCACCATTCCCAGGCCAGGAGGGCACTCAGGTCGGCTGAGACACCTGGGAGAACCTCTGTCTCCAAACCAGGCCTGTCGCCGTGCGCAGCTTCTCACAAGCTCCTGAGTTTGGTAAAAATCGACTTGGTTACGGGGCAGGGCTGGCTTGGTGGAAACTGACAAGAGAAGATGTAAGTTGGTATTTGCCCTTCCTCCTCCTATTTGTACTGATATATTTACTCAGCTCTTGGGAAGAGTAACCAGAGACTTTGTACCATTATCTTAGTAAAAATTTCCGAAGTTTGGGCATGTGTGCTGTGTGCTGTGCGCTGTGACGCTCACGTACGCAGGAGTTGGCTGAAGGATCTAAACGTGAGATCTAGGTGTTGCAACTTAAGGTGCACATCTGTCTGCCCAAAGCCGGCTGCTTGAATTTTGATGAATGTTGTTTGTGTGACCTGCCTGCGGGCCAGCAGACACAGCTGGAAATGTTTACACCAAGGTTCACTGAGGTGTCCTGGTGAACTGGATTTGTCGGGAGGGATCGCTTGCTGTAAGGGGGATGGGACCTGGGGGCTGAGCCGCTGGGCTCAGCAGGGAGAGACTGGAGAGACTGGAGACTGGAGTTGGGAATTAAGTTGGGAATTAAGATATTCTCTCCCAAGAAGGACCAAGAGCCTTCAGATCTCCCCACCTCTGTGGGGCGCTGGAACTGGCAGGATCGGCTTGTGAGCGTCTCTTCCCAGCTCTGCATTCAGCATGGTCCTGCTGGTGGCTTGGGATCATCCATGGAGAGAGTGTTTATCCCAGAGAAACCATCAAAAGCTACTAATAGGAACCTTTTCGGAGAAGCCAGCTGTCCGCATGGACCAGCACAGCACAGCCCTGCCTTCAGGCTCAGTGGCCCCAGATCACACACCAGGTCTCATCTATCTGCCCACGGGCCCCAGGATGATCTTAATGAAACAAATCTGACAGTGTCACCCTCTGATTCCAGGTTCTTTAAGATAAATTCCCTGCCCCTTGGTGCGGCATTAAAGGCCCTTTCTCCTCGGACTCCTGCCCAGACTTTTTCACCACTTCTGCCCCTTCCTCCAAATGCTGTTTGGACTCTGCCATCCTGAGAAATACAATTCAAAAAATATACATCGGGTTTCACATCTGGCCCAGGGCCAAAATTCCTGCTGTGATAACCAGCAAAGCTAGCAGAATGTATTTCGAAATAATCAGATGGCATCAAAGAATGACCAGGGCTTTGAAGAACTGCAGAGGCCCCGACAGGTGGAGGTCAGCCTGGGGGCCTTTTGGCCCGGGAAACATTTGCTGGTTTCAAAAGCCCCATCTGAGTTTTGGACAGTCTTATGGGGTTGGACAGGGGGTGGGAGAGGATAAAATTTGTGTTTTATCTCCCGCTGAGGAGAAGGGGCCCTGATAAACACCCCAGATCTGGGCTGGGACCCTAAAGGACCAGGACTGAACAGAAATGGAGTAGCCTGCCTAGTTCTTGATGCCCCAATGTGACTATTGGAAGCCTGCTGGGGGGGAAGGTCACCTGGAAGCACCCCCAGCCTCACTGCCCAGGGGAAGCAAAAGGAAATCATCTCTAGATAAAGACAATATGTCCAGAGCCTCAAATGACCTCTACAATGTTTGTTATACTACCGTACCCAGCAGTCAATAGAAAGCAGCCGGGCATACGCAAGACAACCTGTGCACCAGACAGAAGCGGATTCCAGAAGGACACGCAGCAGGGATTCAGATAACGCCTTGAGTGGGTGCAGGCTTTACAAGAACCATGAATACCATGTCCAAGGATTTAAAAGACAAGACTGAAACTTTTGGCAGAAACCATACCCCCCCCCAGAAAAGGAAGCAGATGGCAATCCCAGAACTGAGGGATGCAATTAGCTGAGATTGAGAAATAGCATTTATTGAACCCTTCCTATGTGGATGGTGCCCTAGAGGCACCAATGGCGGGCCAGGGCTTGGTCCCAGTACAGCCTGTCGAGTGTCACTCCGAGGACATGGTTGTCCTAGTTCCCTCTGAGTGGGCCTTTGTCATTTCTGCTGTCACCAGGGCAAGGCAGGCCTCAACATGTAGAAGGCACTCGATGTAGTTTGCTGCCTGAAGCTCACAGGGAGAGCACAAGGTCTGAGTGGGAAGGCAGGGTCCACGACGTGGTGTGGTCATTGAACTGAATTCGGGAACTGGAGTGAGGGGTTGAGCACCCGGAACCGAGAATAAGTTTAGTCAGAGATTTCCTGTGGGCAGAAATCATAGGGACACCAACTGTTTTTGATAAGACGGAACCAAGAGTGGAATTGTGGCCAGAAGCGTGAGGGGAGGGGAGGAGCCTCAGTCCCCCGCTCACTTCCTCCCCCAGTCCAGACGGTGAGGGCCTCCCCCTCTGGAGTCCAGCCCGGCGAGCCGAGCGGGGTGGATGGGGTTAGGGGCATTGTGACTGACCTTTCCCACTTTACGTGGGGGCGAAGAGGCAGACGCAATAGCTTTCCATTGTGTGAGTATCTGCTACGTGCCAGGGTCAGGGTTGAGTACACCGTGTGCAACATCTCAGTCCTCACGGAACCTGTGACAAGGCCTCAATTATCAGCCTGGTCTAATGGATAATGAAACTGCAGACAAGAGAACAGGGTGTGGGTGGCCCAGCTCCTAAGTGACATGGGAGAGGGCAGGCCCAGGTCAGCCTGACTTCTCAACCCGGCCCTAGGGACTCCCTCCTCTCCACCTGGAAAGGCCTGCTAGGCCACTTCTCCAGCAAAGGTGGAGAACCCAGGGTTCTGCTCTCTGGGAGAAATCTGTCTCTCTGAATTTGGGCTGGAGACAGGGGAGCATTTACCCAGGAGACACAGTGTGGGTGGGACCTTGACCTGGAATGCTGTCCGAGGGCAGGCAGGCAGGACGGAGCCCCTTGGGGTCCCCTGGGCAAGTCATCCTCCTCTTCAGTCTCCAGGGATGTTTTTCAAGGGGTGCTGAGGTGACATCGAGGAGGGCTTCAGAAGTGGCATCGGAAGACAAGTAGGAGAGAACTTACCACAGTGGGGGCTCGCTGCCTTCCATCTCAGCAGGGGTGGTGACCAGTTTAAGCCCCTGATGATTCGTAGGTGTTCCAGAAACTATAACCCCCAATTCAGCAAATGCTGAATGAATGTGGCAAATAATCAAGCAGGTTCTTACCCATCACATCCTCCAGCCAGCCCTCCCCCAAACCAACAGAACTCCCCCTTGGCCCTCAAAGGTAGATATTCTTTCTTGCCTGTGTTTCAAAGGCGAATGCCTTCCTCGAGGTCACTCATTTTGTAAGGACAGAGGGGACAAGTACAAGTCACTTTGTCCCTCAAAGTAATCACCCAGGGAAGTGATACAATTTGTGCAGAAATGTTCCATTTGCTCTGAAAGAAGAGTTCTTTAAAGATTTGAGAAATTCATCTGTAACCTTCATTTAAAAAAAATCTTTTTAAATTGAGGTGTAGTTGACATATAACATATTAATTTTTTAAAATTGAGATATAATTGACATATAATATTAAATTATATTTAATTAAAGTATAATTGACATATAACATTAGTGGTATACAACATAGCTGTTTTCATCTATCACCTGTTTTATATACATAGTCATAGAAGTATCTTTTTTCTTGTGATGAGAACTTTTACGATCAACTCTCTTAGCAACTTTCAACTATACAATGTAGCCATCCTCTTTGAAGGATTTTGCCCTCATTTGGACAATGATACTGATTTGTTGGTTAAAAATAAAGTCAGACTCATCAAGACCAGCTCTTGAACAGGATGACCACTGGCTGGGAGTCTGAAGACCGGATTCTTAGGTGTTTGCTGTTAATGCTCTGTGTGGCCTTGGACAGGTCCCTTTCCCTCTTTGGGTCTTTCTGAATGTTCTTCAAGACAGTGATAGGGTGGGTAAGATGACTGCTGAGCTCCCACCCAGTTCTCCAATGGTGTAATCTGTGCTTCTGCATTAACACTGGGCCCTCTGATCATGTAAAGCCCTGTCCATGCTCTTACCATCCATAAATGGGAATATGCGTACCTTTTTCCTAACTTCTAGAATGTAGTAAGAAAAGAAGTTAATGCTTATGTGTGCTCACTGCAGGCTAGAATTTCTTCCTTCCTCTCTCCCTTTCTCCCTTCCTTCCTACCTCCTCCTTCCTCCCTCTTTTCACCCATAGAGGAAGACATGACCAATCCCACTCTGGGCAATGAGGCAGAAGGGGCAGAGGCAGAGGCCCCGAGAAGTGAAGTGACGTGTTCAAGGTCACATGGGTAGCAAATGGCAAGTGGCAGAGGTGAAATCTGGATCCATTTCTGTCCAAGGGTTGAATTGACCCCATTTTCCCAAGACCATACTTGAAAGATGTGGATCCCATGGAGAGAGCTGAGTTCAAAGCACCTCTCAGGAAACTGACTCCACGGCAGGGGTCAGCGGACTTCAAGCCAAATGCAGCCAAAACCAACTTCATTTACAAAAACTCAAGCTGCCCTGTCCTACTCTGAAAAACGGAAATGCCCTGCTTTTGTAAATTAAGTTGTGTTGGAAGGTAACTGGCTTGTCATTTGCAGATCACCTATCACTGTTTAAGCGACAATAGCTGAGCTGAGAAATCATGACGGAGACAAACCCTAAAATGTTTACTATCTGGTCCTTTACAGAATGTTTGCTAGTCCCTGGTCCAGAGTCCAGCACAGCTGTCCATCCTTCAAAGAACACAAAGTGTCATGAGACTGTTCCGTGTGCTGAAGGGCCCCACCACTTGGCTTGTTAGAAAGGAGGATTTTTCTACTTAAATCTATTTTTTTTTCTTAAATCTATTTTTAAAAAGGTCAACAAACAGTCTCAGGATACCTGTCAGGCCAATGAGGGAGTTAGTTTTCATCGCGTTCTTCCCAGGAACTCAGTGAAGGGGAAATAGAAATCTTAATTTTGGGGAAATTGCACGGGGGAAAAGGGGAGGGAATCAGTTACGACACCCCGTTGCGACACTCAGCACGGTTGAAAGTGACAACAACAAGGGTTTCTCATTTTGGAAATATGAGGGCATTTCCGTTTCTCAGAGTAGGACAGGGCGGCTTGGGTGAGTGACTATTTTCTTTATAAGCGGCAACCCGGGGCCCGAAATGGCAGTGTCCTGTTGCCTCGCTGTGGCCGCAGGATGGACACCTACAAGTATCCCCTCAGTTACCTGATCTCTTTCCTCCTTTTCCTGTTCCATTCAGAGACAGCCTGCCATCCCTCGGGGAAGAGACCTTGCAGGATGCAAGTCTTCAGGTAAGGCCACCCCTGCGAAGGCCTGGTGGACAGACAGGCAAATGGAGCCACTACCGGCCGTGGGGGTGCCGCTGGCCTCCACGGTGACTGCCATCTGAGTTTGGGCTGGAAAGGGAGGTCCGTTATTCAGGAAAGGGGGGGCACACCCGTGGTCTTCAGGGAGTGTGTTTCAGAATATCTCAGATGGGCAGAACTTGGCCAGAGGCCTGGCTGATTGTCCCGGAGACTCTGGCAACTCAGTGAGTGACAGGTGTGGAGTCAGGCTGAGGCTCTTGGCTGGGCAAGGCGGCCGGAGGGAGGCCCGCTGCAGGCGGTGCACAGCCCGGAGGCCCAGACTGCTGGCCAGCCTTGCCGGTCCGTGTGGACATGGTGGAGGACCTCGCTCCTTTGTGGCCTCGGTTTCCCCGTCTGTGACATGGGGTTAAGGATAACCCCCTGCCTGCCTTACTGGGTTGTTGTGAAGATCAAAGAGCCCCTGAACACGACTGCGATTTTAAAAAATGGGGCCAGGAGTTTTGTGAGATGTCACCAACATTGTAACCAACAGCTGTGGCTCTGTCCCCATGGGCCCTCTGTCTTGTAACATCCCAGGACTAAGCCACATCAGGGTGACTTCACCCTCAAACTGAGTTTCTCTGGCGTGAGGCTGCAGTTCGGGATTCTATGCGTGTGTGTATGTGTGTGCATTTCTAGACATGGGAACTTCTTCATGGGCTTTGCCTCTGCCTCCTCCTACTGACTGGGGGCTCCAGGAGATGCACATCAAGGTCTCTAGTAGGAGACTCATCCAGGAGCTCAGAAGAATCTGGAAAGGTCCGATGCTCAACATGTGCAAAGACTTTTACATTTTGTTCAGCCATCCCTCACTGAGCTCAGGAGCTCCCCAAAGTCACCCGATGCCACGGGCATTGGTAGCCACACTTCACTTGTGAGGAGATGAGGCACAGGTCCAAGGTCATACGGGTGGGCAGCAAGGCACAGAGGGCCCTTGTTCAGGCTGGGGCTATGCAAGCCTGGCTCTCAGCCCTTCACCAAGGGCTCGATAGCCACATGTGGCTGGTGGCCACCATGGTAGAACGTGGGTACACTGCTTTCCAGAGGTGGCAGCTGGGCCTTCTCCATGCCAGGGCTGGGCTAAAGCACCACACCCCTGGCAGAAAGCTGAATGCAGGTTCAGTGAGCTCTAGGGGACACAGGAAGGGTGGGGGGCACAGGACTGGGCACACAGAGGTTGTTCACCATAGCGGGGGTGTTTCGCATTTCAGAATCTGGGATATTAACCAGAAGACCTTCTACCTGAGGAACAACCAGCTGGTCGCTGGGTACTTGCAAGGATCAAATACTAAATTGGAAGGTGAGTGGTTGCCAGGAGAGTGGATGCCGTGTGGGCCCCGGGTCACGTTGGCCTGGAGTCTGTGGCTTGCTCCCCGAAACCTTTGGTTCAAAGTCCTAATCCCCACTGGGTCTTTGTGGCTGAGTTGGAAGCTGGGGGAGACCTGGCCACACTCGAAGGCAGCCTCAAGAGGGTAGGAGGGTTACCTAGTTCTGGAGCCCCCACCCTGCTGGCACGGCGTCCAGGGCCACAGCTGGCAGGGAGAGGGCACAGAAGGCAAGGGGCTCCCTTTCCCTCCATAACTATGAAGGCTTCCATGTTCCTACGTTGTTCAGATCCTAACTACCACCCAAAACGAACGCACCACATCTAAGTCTGGGTTCTGTCCCTTATCCACGGACACCACGTCAGCCATGTTCCGGTCCTTGTTCTAAACAAGCTCCATGAGCTTGGGCAGGCTTCCCCCACTCCATCCCTCAGTTTTTCCTTCAGGGAAATGAGGCCAGCATGATGGCACCATGAGAGAGTCTCTGAGCATGAGCTTCCTGGGATGTTTTCACGTCCTTGTTGGCTGACTTGGTACAATGGGATGGCTCCTACCCTGCCCCGTCCCCTTGTTCTCAGCTCCCTGCCTCGCCCTAAAAGAGTGTGAGACTGGCCTTTTCTGTCCTTCTGTTAATTCTCCTGATGAACACGCCAAAGCACAGGAAGGCTGAGGTTTTCATTGCTGTGTGAGGGCTCAGAGACTACCAAGGCCAAGAGACAGGTTCAAAGTCACCCAGGTGCCTGTAGACCAAGCCCTAGGGCCCAGTGTGCTATTTTCCTGCACCCCTGGGGACCTGGAGCACAGGTGTCCTGGGGAGAAGGAAGGACAGGAACCACACAGAGCAGAATCTAGGCGACACAGTCCTTGAAGAGTAACTCAGAGACTACTTGGTTTGATCTTCTGTTTGAATGTAGACCAGGAAGATGGGGCTTTCCTGTCCTTCTGACCTTCGGGTTTTAGTTGGTGGGTGGGCGGGGGGAGACAGAAAAATCTCCTGGGAGAGTCTGGGCTGCCTCCTTCTCTTTCTGCAACCTGACCCTGCCTTCTGCTCTTCCCCAGAGAAGTTAGATGTGTTGCCCATCGAGCCTCATACCGTGTTCCTGGGGATCCATGGGGGGAAGCTGTGTCTGTCCTGCGTCAAGTCTGGCGATGAGACCAGGCTCCAGCTCGAGGTAAGGACCCATCTCAGATAACAACCACCCCAAACCCCATAGCTGGGACAATGGCAGTAGGCTCTTTCTCGGGACTTGGGGTTGATGAGGCAGGTGCAGCGGGCCTTGCGCTCCGCTTGGCGTGGCTCCCGTCCCTCCCACAGCGGCATCAGCGGGGCGTTCTGCTGGGGGTGGGGGGCGATGATGGCTTCTCACTCCCCAGGCTGCGGTTCCGCATGCTCTCAGAGCACTGAGGTCAGCGTGGGCCTCCTTACAGCATGGCTGCTGGCTTCCAAGCCAGATTATTCCACAAAGACAAGCCTCCATGTGCAGATGTGTATCAAATCCTCACTGACATCGTTCAGCTCACGTCCCACTGGCTGAAGCCAGGCATGGGGCTAAGTCTAGTCTCGAGAAGGGAGAGGGCTGGGAAGGATGGTTGCCTTGGAGGTCCCCTTCTCTGTGTGCCACTCTCCTGCCCGAGGGCCCCCGACCCACTTGGACTCGCCCTCATCCGAGGAAGCGAAGCTTCAAGACCTTTCTCTTCTAATTCTTTTCTGCTCAAACCCACCCATTGGCATCCCACCCCTGTGCTCCTTGCTCCCCGCAGTATGAATGGGAAGAGATGGCTTTGCCTCAGGGGCTTGTGGGTCAGGATCTTTACTCAGTGTGAGTGGCTGTAACTAACTGGGGCACCGTCCCTTCTCCCAACCGCAGGACAGGGACATTCCTTCAGAGGGCGACTACTCCGTGTGGAGGGGGGATGAGGAGGACGTTGTGTGTACCGTGCCGAACGTGCTGCGGTGACCTCTGCCCACCCCCGTCCCCATGCCCTCTTGCCAGAGGCGCAGGCCAGGAGAGAACTCCGGCCTCCGTGTGCACTGCCCTCTGCTGAAGATGCCATGTGTTTACCAAACATCCTGGCCCAAGGCTAGAGTGGCCAGATTCCCAAAGTCAAGGCGTGACTGTGGGACAGCCTCTTTGTGTCACTGCTGTCCCAGACAGCCCGGGACATGTGGCCGGCTGCAGGGGTCCCCGGTCAGTGTTTCTCTAGCTCCTTCTCTAGGCCAGCCAGGGGCCAAGTATGGATGGGCAAGGGGAGGGAGGCAGCACGGGATCTCTGGGCTCCCCAGCCCTCACTGCTCCTGTCTTGGCGTCCAGGCTGTTAACATCACCGACCTGAGTAAGAACAAGGATCAAGACAAGCGTTTCACCTTCATCCTCTCGGACAGTGGCCCCACCACCCGCTTCGAGTCTGCCGCCTGCCCCGGCTGGTTCCTCTGCACAGCACTCGAGGCTGACCGGCCCGTCGGCTTCACCAACACACCCGAGGAGGCCATGACGGTCACCAAGTTCTACTTCCAGAAGGACTAGTGGTGGGTCCAAGCCACACTTCCTCCATGCCTAGCACATCGATGACTCCAGAGATGCCTCTCCACGCTGCCCGCAGCCTCCTGGCTGTCTTGCGGGCTGGGAAGGGCAGCCTTGGTGGGATGGGCCCTCGGAAGGATGGCCAAGAGCCCCCGTGACAGGACTCTGTCGCCAGCCCCTCAGCTAAGTGACCTCGATGCTGCCTCCATGGTAGTCTTTCTAACGTGCAGCTCAAGCCACAGCCCTGCTCCAGGCCTTCCAATGGGGCCTGTGCCTTCCGGACGGAAGCCAGGCTGCTCGGCCAGCTGGCCCTCCGCTCTGCCTGCCATGACTCCTTGTCCTCCTCCCTCGCCCTTCGCCTGTCCGCATCCCGGATCCCTCATGCCCCACGCTGCCTCCCAAACCTTGTTTTGCAAACTGAGGCTGTTCTGTGAGGAGAACTCACAGAGTCTGTGCCACAATGGAAGACAAGGATTTCCTTTTTCTTTTAAGCCAACTGCATCCAGTCTGAAGGAGAGTCCTTTATTTAGAGACTGTGGCCTTTCTGGAAAGGGAGCGGGGGAGGGGGAAAGGAGCTCTCCCTTTTGGTTTCCCTGTCTTATTTTTGTAACACCCTAACCTGCAAAAATAAGAAATTAGTTATGTCGGTCCCTAGTTTTTCTCTTTCTGTCGTGTTCCTCAAGTCTGGCCCCCACTGCCCAGGCCGGCACCATCTCCACTCCAGGCCTTGTACAGCGGTCCCCCATTTTCCTTCCCCAGCCCGCCCATCAGAAGCTCCCAGCTCCCAGGGTGCACAACTTTGGCTCCCCTGGGGCCAAGTCTCCTGGGAGGGAGGAATTGTTCTTGGACTATTTTAGCACTTCGGACACTCTGAGACTTTTTCAAGGACCGTTGTGCCTCCGTCTGTCTCCCACCCCAGAGCCCCAGACTGTGAGCTCCTGAGAGCAGGGAGCATGACCTGGGTGGGTTTCGGGCCTGGCCCTCGGCATATGCTCATTGAATGTGTGTTATGTGTGTAGAGTAGAAAGTCTGCTACTCCCTGTGACTGAAGCTCTGTTTTACAATAAAATCTTGAGCTACTTTGCTGGCTGTGTCTCTGGCCTCACCAGGCTTGGTGCGTGGAGAGCTCGGGAAACGAGGAAGCCAAGGGGCCTTTCTCACGCCGGGGGCTAGGCCTGGCTGCCTCTCTTCTGAGAGTCGTTTCCTCCTTGGGCCTCACTCTCTCTGGATATGTGAGAGCGGATCTCCCTGCCAGGAAGGTGGGTAGCACCACTGTCCACAATAGCCGCCAACAGAAAACAATCCAAACACCTACCACCAAGGAATGAATACAGACATCATGTATGTTCATACAAAGCACAGAAAGCGGGTGGACGGCAGTCGGCTGCACGCCACAGACAGGTGCACCTTGACCACATGACGCGGGCTGTGGGAGTCACAAAAGCACTCCTGGAGCGCGAGTCCGTGGACATAAAGCTAAAACAGGACAAACTGAGCCGTTGCAGGAAGCGGTGTGCAGATGGGGGGTGCAAACAGAGAGAAGCAGGGATGGGCTGTGTCTGAAAGTGGGGCGGCTGGGTGACCCCCTGGGAGACAGAGGGTCAGGTGGGAGCACCTGGAGGTTTTTAGGATCCAGGCAACACTCTATTTCTTGGCTGCGGTTAGGCGGTTTTCTGGGTGTATGCTATATTTCACAATTTTGAAATCTAAAAAAAGAAAAGCCTTGCCCCTCTGGGGAGTGAGGAAAGGGAGCACTGGGAAATGGTGAGATTGCAGGGTAGACTTTTGAATTTGGCCCCTCGAGGTAGGAGCGTAATTTCATCCTCAGACTTGGCTTGGCTACCAGCCAGGCCAGCAGCCAAAGTGGTCCCTCCTCCCTCCCGGGTTCTGCTGACTTCTGGACTTGGTCTCTGGAGCCCTCAAGTCAGGTCTGATTGGGTGCCCTCCATCCTTGAGGCCTGCTGCTCCTTGTTCCCAGAGAGAGCTGACCAAGACAGGGTTTGCAAACAGCCCTCCCGGCACTTGTCTCCAAGGTCCGGGAAACAGAACTCAACAAAGCTAGGCCACGAGGAGGGGCTGCAGGTCTCGAACCTGGCTTTGGCCGAGCCCTCTTCTCCTCTCCCCTTCCCCAACTGGACTTCACGCACCACTTGGCTAGAAGAGGAGATTTCACTGCTAATAACTAAGTTCAATGGGTTAAAAGGCCATCGATTGGAGAAAATCTTTACTATCTTTAGATCTCAGCTTCTCAGAGAAGGCCACCCTTGGGTTAGCCGTCTCTTACTCCCGTGGAAGATGGAAGAAGCCACACACCTGCTCCCTGGGGACCACGTGGGATAAAATGAGCCGGTATGGGAGCGGTGCTATGCGTCAGGGAAGGATCCCGGCAGCTGGTAGATTTTTAGTCCCCGAGAAGGGGGATGTTCAGGGCAGAAAACCCTTCAGGGCTTAACGGCAACAATAGCAACAACACATGTGGGGCCCTACCGCCATCCCGCCCTCTGCTGACAGAAGGGAAACTTGAAGTTCCAACTCTTCATGTGATCAGATCAAGCAGCCGGTCGATCATAGCTAAGTAACAGGCGAGGGATCGGACAATCAAGTGCACGGGCTCTTGAGTGTTCTGGCTCTCCCATTGGGAACATGCACTCCCACACAAGCGAGTTCATGTCTTGGAGGCTCTGTTTCCTCCTCTCTAAATGCAGGTGATAGCGAAAGCCTGGGGCTGACTTACTGAAGCTTTGCCATATTACTGTGGTTGTATTACTGTCACTTGTTTTCTAAGAGTCAGGGCTCAAGGGAATCTGCTTCAAAGCCTTGCTGCTCCAGGTGTGGTTCCGAGATCAGTATCATCATCATCATCAGCAGCAGCAGCAGCAGCATTTGGGAGTAAAATGCAGAGCCCCAGGCCGCATGCCAGTCTTCCTAACTTAGGATCTTCCTCTGAAGCAGGTCCCCTGGTGACTCGGTGCAGGGTGAAGTTTAAGAAGGTCTCCTTCAAAGTGCAGTGCTCATGTGGTGTAGGAACTCAGGAACATTTGTTAAACCAACTCTCATGATTATAAAACCAACTCATGTCCTCAACATCCCTCCCGCTAGCTCACTGATGATACTCAAAACTCCCCTCTTAAGACCTCCTTACTCTGGCTTCAAGGTTTCTTTAAGAGAGGAAAAGCTTTAGGGTGCCTGAGTGGCTCAGTCATTGAAGCGTCTGACTCTTGGTTTCTGCTCAGGTCATGATCTCAGGGTCCTGAGATCGAGCCCTGTGTTGGGCTTGGCGATCAGCATGGAGTCCACTTGTCCCTCTCTCTCATAAATAAACAAAGTCTTTAAAAAGAGAGAGAGAATAAAAGCTTTAAGCCCCTTCTAGAACATCACTAGCTCACTCAGGGATTTTGATCTGTCGTGTTCTACGAGTATCCCAAGTCCCTCAAGCAACACTTGGAATGTCCAATGTGGTCAATCAATATTGGATTAAGCAGTGAATTGGCCATTGATATATCAGTAGGAACTCATGTATTACATGGGCCAGAAAATTTGGGAAGTCAGGGAACTTAGGCCACGGAAGTTTTAGAAAGAAGCCTAGAAAAAGGGAAAAACCCTGGGCGTTGCAGGTTGCAGATTTTGGGGGCACATCAAAGAAAAAGAAACAGCCACAAGGTGGCAGCAGCGCACCCGCGCTTTACTGGGCGGGGCCTTGACAGGTGCGCTTCCTTCCCCCAGAAGCCTCTCCGGAGGCTGCTCAGTAGGGAGTTGCTACTTAGGAGGACATAGGGTGCGGGGGTGGGGGGGGAGGGGACTCATGTGTCTAG
The DNA here is from genome assembly GCF_963455335.1 of Martes martes. Classification (NCBI taxonomy): domain Eukaryota; kingdom Metazoa; phylum Chordata; class Mammalia; order Carnivora; family Mustelidae; genus Martes; species Martes martes. The sequence goes on along the minus strand of NC_137896.1, from coordinate 101,962,193 downwards.
GTGATGTCACTCAGCAGCACAGTGAGGAATTTCTGGGTCAGAGAGTTCTGAAGCACAGCGGCAGCTTGGGGTCTTTATGGCCTGGGGCTTATCCCCGGCTTGCAGATGTTGGGAGCAGTTTCAAGCCAGCAAAGCAGGCTGGCCATAAATGGCTACAAATTTGCTTATTTGGGTGATGTTTAAAGCAACTGGTTGTGGAGGCATTTGAGTTTGGTCTCCGGTGGGCTTTGGAGCTAACAGGTCACGGTCTGCTGTGAACAAATCAACCGCCTAGGGCTCAGGACAGGCTGGCCTGGGCAGCATGTGAAAGTGACATATCTGTGCTTGAGGCAGTCAGGGTGACTGGGAGGTGGGAGGCTTGGCTGGGAGAACAAAGTTGGGGGCGGGGGGGAAGATGGGCAAGCTTCGGAGAGGACTGTGGCCTTTTCTGTCTCTTGGAGGCCTGCCTGTGCTGTCAGACCTCAGGAGCAGGGAAGAGTTCATTTGAAACTTCGAACCTGAAAGTACAGGGCTCCAGTCTTTAAGGCTTTCTCAGTCTAGTCAGAATTTCCCTGCTAACTAGCTGGGTGACCTCGGCCAAGCACCCTCTCCTCTCTGGGCCGAGGTGTTCTCACTTTACAAAAGGAGCGGGTGACACTAGGTCCATGGTTCTCATTCAGCTCACCTGTGGAGCTTTAAAAAAAACTGACCCCACCCCCAGAGACTGGTTTGCGGTCGTCTGGGCATGTCCAGGTCAAGACCCCCTGGACCAGAAGGTTCCTGAATTCAAGTCCTCCCAGCTGCTCCCTCAGAGGGAGCCTCATCTGGCGGCATCTGGAAATGCAAAGGAGGGAGATGGTTCTTACCTTCAGGGAGAGGCTCTTTACCAACTCAGCGGTATATTTTGACTATATTTCAATTTGAGTTGAAGGTAGAAGAAGGTTTTCTACTTTCTCAGTTTGGTTAAGACACACTTTGAACTTCATTTTTGGGGGCATAAATTATGCTAATAGTAGATGTTAAATTGGCATAAAATTTCTGCAGATCTCAGGGAAACCAAATAATTTTGTGTTTTCTCTTCATAAAATTATGAAATCCCTAATCATAGCAGAAAATCTTAGCATGTTTGATATTAAACCCAACTCTCAGAAAAATTTGGGGAGATAGTGAAGTATGTGTTTTGGGGTTCATATCCTCAAACCTGATGAAGCCTAAAGAGAGGGACGTTCAGAGCTTATCAAACTCAATACCCAAAGAACAAATAATCCAGTCAAGAAATGGGCAGAGGACATGAACAGACATTTCTGCAAGGAAGACATCCAGATGGCCAACAGACACATGAAAAAATGCTCCACATCCCTCGGCATCAGGGAAATACAAATCAAAACCACAATGAGATACCACCTCACACCAGTCAGAATGGCTAAAATTAACAAGTCAAGAAATGATAAATGCTGGCGAGGATGTGGAGAGAGGGGAACCCTCCTACACTGCTGGTGGGAATGCAAGCTGGTGCAACCACTCTGGAAAACAGTGTGGAGGTTCCTCAAAAAACTGAAAATAGAGCTACCCTACGACCCAGCAATTGCACTCCTGGGTATATATCCTAAAGATACAAACGTGGTGCTCCGAAGGGGCACGTGCACCCCAATGTTTATAGCAGCAATGTCCACAATAGCCAAACTGTGGAAAGCGCCTAGATGTCCATCAACAGATGAATGGATAAAGAAGATGTGGTATATATACACAATGGAATACTATGTAGCCATCAAAAGACATGAAATCTTGCCATTTGCAATGATGTGGATGGAACTAGAGGGTATCATGCTTAGCGAAATAAGTCAATCGGAGAAAGACAACTATCATATGATCTCTTTGATATGAGGAGGTGGAGATGCAAGGCGGCGGGGGGGGGGTTTGGGGGGAGGTAGGAAAAGAAAAAGTGAAAAGATGGGATTGGGAGGGAGACAAACCATAAAAGACTCAATCTCAAGAAACAGACTGGGGGTTGCGGGGGGGAGGGGGGACGGGAGAGGGTGGTGGGGAAATGGACATTGGGGAGGGTATGGGCTATGATGAGTGCTGCGAAATGTGTAAACCTGACGATTCACAGACCTGTATCCCTGGGGATAAAAATACATTATATGTTTATTAAAATAAAAAAATTAAAAAAAAAAGAGAGGGACGTTCAACTTTCAAAAGAATGTTTTGCCTCTGGGACTTCTGCTGTGTCAAGTATATGGGGGTTTAAAAACAACAACAACAACAACAACAACAACAACAACAACAACAACCACCCCAAACCAAAAAGCAAACCAAACCAAACCAAAAAACAGTTCAAGAAATGTCCACCAGAGGTCAGCATTTTACTGAAGAGACTCCGGTACGCTTACCTTCCATCTTCGTTCTGGAAAGAACCTTGAGAAGGCCAATAACTTGTTCAGTTCATGCTCTCAGGCTGGTGAAAGTTAGGTTTTTTTAATAAAAATTCTCTGAGAAATAGCTGGATTTCACGCCAAGGGAAGTATATTCTCACTCAGCCTCTCAATCAAGCTGTGGTCCTAGTTTGAGCTATTTGCCTCTTGAAGTGCAAGAAATATGCAGCGCGGAAGGTGTCTGTCATGGATGTCTATCGTGCAAAGGGTGAGACTCAGGAAGCTCCACAGGTCTTCTAGTATCTGCTTGAAAATCCCACTCCTGTGGTTCTGTTTCCAGCTGAGGGCCTGGTAGCAGACTGATTGACATATGGAACTACCTCCACCCCCTCCCTGGGAAGAATGTGCCCCTGCCTCACCAGAACTCAAGGCAGGAGCCCCAGTGGCATGCCTGCGAGGGACATGTGCCCTTTTTTATGTGCTGGAAAAGGGTTAATGGAGCTCACAAAAGACAGATAAACAAAAAGGCCTAGACACTTACTATAATGAGGAGTGGATCCAGATCCAGGGAGGGAACAGCCTGGCCTCTATCCTCTCCCCAGGGAGAGCCGACACACAGTCAGCGACTCGGAGTCAGAGCAGAGGTCCCAGATCCTAGTGACCAGTGACCTCAAGCTGCCACACCTTGTTATCCACCTCTGTTCAGAGGGTCTCCCTGCCAAGGGATGGGAACGGCCAATTCTTAGAGTCAAGGCACACTCTTCCTTGGGCCTTGATGGAATCATTGGGAACCTTCTTTCTTCTTGGCAGTATTACTGATTAGTCGTGGAAGTTTCTTTCCTTTCATGGAAGGCCTGTGGCGGAAGCAAAGGGATGGGGAGAGGTAGGCAGGGGTTAGATCCCACCGGGCCTGGCTGGTGATGGTCAGTGTCACAGTCTCTGTCCTGAGGCATAAACAGGCAGCTTGGAAGCTTGGAAACTTGGAAGCTCTGAAACTTACCGTGTCAGCACCCCAGGTCCAATTTTGGGGTGCACCCTCTCTTCCTCAGCACCACCAAATTCCTAGTCAACCTTCATACCCAGGCTCCTGGGCCATGTTTTCTGTGAAGCCGCCGAGGACCATATGTGCCAGTCCTCCATACCCTGCTCTCTTGACATCTCCCCCTGGGACTTGGAGCCCTGACTGCATAGTACTGATGAGGCCCTTCCAAAAGTGCATGTTTTAACCGTCCCCTGAATGCCTAAAGGTGGGGACAAAAGCATATTGCATTTTGCAACCTCCAGAGCACTCGGCTACTTCTGTGAAACTGATGAAAACTTATTGCAAACAAATTCCCAAGCATATTCATGTCCTATGCACGTCCTATTTACTCCTCCCTCTTCTTCCAGCGCTCTACTCCAGAGATCCCCTGGGCTGCTTTCCTCTTCTTCCCTGAGGCTTCTGCATGAATGGCACCTTATTGGGTCTTTTATGGCCCCCCATCTAAGACAGCATTCTACCCCCTACCCCCATCCCCCAAAGCCACCTGCATCACCCTTACTTGCTGTCCCTGAACACCTGGCTTTATTTTTCTTTTTGACCACGATTATCTTCTGACATGTTACATATTTGTTTGTTTGCTCACTTAAATCGATCGCCCTACCACATTTTAAGCTTCATTAAGGCAGGAACATCTCCCCACGTAGGTGCCTGATTAGTAATTCAATGGTCTTCTTCATCAAGCACCTGCTCTATGTCAGTTCCTCATGCTGGAGAAGACAGCCAGCGTGCTCCCCAGCAAGTCCGGCCAGGAGTAGAAACCCGCTCAAATATATGCTGGTAACGGGGAGTAGTTTTACCTGGATAGAACTTGTCTTCTAGTTTTTCTCTCCTTTCTCTTGTGGCATGAAACAACTATTCCTTCTCCTGGGGTAGATATGGGGGCCCAAGGGTACTAATGGCATCTCTATGTCCTTGTTCTGAGAGCCACAAAAGTCTCAGGGGTGTGATGGAATCATATGAGGAGAAAAAGAAGGGTTTGGATAGTGAATGGAGGGTCACAGCAGAGACAGCATGAGCCACGACGGGAACTGAGTGAGAGACACCACAGTCCTAGACATTCACGGGCCTCTCCACCCCACAGGGCAGGATCCCAAGGCCTGGCCAAACGCAATGTTCTTGGCCTTCTTTCTGTAAAGACCCTTCCCCACCACTCTCCAGCTGCCGGCCCCCAGTGCTCGCATTTCTGCAAAGGAGCTTTCATCTCCTGACCTCTCTCCACCGCAAGTGGGTCCAGGGCTTACCTTTGCGTTTCCAAACAGACCAAAGAGCTCCACTAAGCACAGGGGCCATGAGTTCTAGAAGGGGCAGAGCTTTCAATTTATGGTTGTCTGTAACATCAAATTCTTGGGCAGAGGTTCCATTGCTTTCAGACCAGAGCAAAGGACCTGGGGACCCTCCTGGGCTTCTCTACCCACTCCAGACGCCCTCCGTCAGGAGGCGGGGCGTGCAGTCAGCGGAGGGGCGGAGCCGGCCGCAAGTGGGCGGGGGATGGGGAGGCAGGTGCGCCACTTTCCCCGCGGAGAGGGTCGCCTAGCAACAGGAAGCCCAGACCTGAAGTCAGAAGGCTCAGGGAGGTCCAGCTCCACCCTATCACAGCTGGAGAATTCTGAGCAGGCTACTGAAGCTTCCTGAAGCTCGTTTGATTCATTTGAAAAACCGAGATCATAATACTTGGCAGAGTTGTTTTGATGATTAAATAACGTATTTAAAAGTACTCTATCAAAGCTCTCTGTAAAACCCGGCTTTATAATGTGATAACCCAAGTGTCTCCAGATGTCTCCAGGCTGCGGAAACAAGGCAAATCATATGATCCGGGCGTCCGGTCCCCGTTCCAGCTTCCCCCAAAGCCCCTTGCTGCCCCCGGCAGGACTGCTGGGCTGACCCAGTAAGGGGTCCGCACTGGTGTCTGTCAGAACCTCAGCCCCAAACCTTCGATCACTTACTTCCCTCCTCTCCTTATGCAACAGCGTCTGTACCAAGAGCAACCTCTCCAGATAATCCCAGAGCGTCCAGTTCTCAAAAAGCGTCCAAGCGGGTTCCAAAGGGAGAGAACATGGATTTCTCCAGCGCTGGTACCGCTAGGTGGCACTTGTCTCCCCGAAAACCACTCAGTGAGGCTTTTCAGGTCCCAATGAAAAACTTGACCTGTGATCTGTTCCTTCTCTAAGATACAGATTCACCAGAAGCAGCAGCAACAACATTTTGTAGGCACAGGGAAGTCTGATCCTGACTTGGGAAGGAAACATAAGGAAGCAGTGTACAGGGTCCTTCCTCTCCAGTTCACTTTGCCCACAGAACCATTCTCCAAGGCCTCCTCTTTTGGAGGATGGTTTCTGCTTGGCAAATGCATAATCAAATGGCCCCTTTCTGCACCCAGAACGAGAGACCTTGCCTGCCCCAAATGCCTTTCCAAGTGTTCATTTTTCCCTGAAAAGAAATGGCTTGCTGCTTTGTAATGACAATTTCTCATTCAACACAATGCTTCTGAGAGTCATCCATGTGCTGTGGGCAATCAGTAGAATGTATCTTCTCATTTGCTGAGCACTATTCCAACTGATGAATAAATCACAACTGTTTATTCCTGGGCTTTGAGGTCATTTCCAGTTTTCGCATTTGATAAATGAACTCGTTGTGAATACTCCTTTGTACAAGTCTTCTCACGGACACTTATTTTTCATTCTCTTGGGTAAGTTGCTAGGAGCAATGTGTCTGAGTTCGGTGGCAGGTGTGTGTTTCATTTTATCAGAAATTGACAAATTGCTTTCCAAAGAGGTTGCACATTTTTTACCGGTTGTTTTAATTTCTCGCTGATATTTGGGATTATGAGTATTCAAATTTTAGCCATTCTTGGAGGGGTGATGTGGTATCTCGTTGTGGTTTATTTTGCATGAATGATATCGAGCATCATTTTGTGAGCTTATTGGTAATTTATCTTTCAGTGTAAAGTGGCTGTTCAAGTCTGTTGGCCTTTATTTTAATTGAGTGGTCTGATTTTTACTACTGATATACAGACTGTAACCTGGATATAATTCTTCTGTCAGATATATGTGTTGTCGATGTTTTCTCCCCATCTGGAACTTGCTTGTTCATTTCTCTAACAGGGTATTTTGATGAACAGAATTAAACAAAAATTTAAATCCAATTATTGTTGTACGGAATCTTGGCCTCTTACAGAGTTGCAAAAATTGTCTCCTTATTTTCTTCTGGATATTTTATAGCTTCAGTTTTTATAGTTAGGTCTATGATCCATTTTGAATTAATTTTTATGTGTAATGTGAGGCGAGACACGGGTTTTTTTTTTCTTTTGTAATTGCTTTGTTGGATATCATCTTTCACATGCCACACAGTTCAACCACTTAAAGTGTACAATCTAATGGTTTGTGGTACTGTCATGATGAATTTTATGTGTTGGTGGAGCTGAGAGATACCCAGGTAGCTGGTAAAATGTTATTTTGGGGTGTGTCTATGAGGGCATTTCTGGAAGATGTTAGCTCATGCTGGTAGACATGATCCAATCCATTGAAAAGCACATAATGGCAGAGGAAGGATGAATTTCTTCCTCTTCTCCTGCTCTGGCACATTAGCTGCCCTGGGCTTTGGGGCTCAGACTGGGGCTTACACCACCAGTGATGCTGGTTTTCTAGCCTGTAGACAGCAGATTGGGGGCTAATTCCTATAATAAATCTCTTGTTTTGTAGAAATCTCTCTCTAGAACCTGTCGGTCCTAGCTGTCTGGAGAACTCGAAAACAAGCATCTGTGTAGTGTTGTGCAACAAATACCAAAATCAATTTCATCCTTTTATCACCCCAAACACATGCTCCATATTTTTAGCAGTCACTGCTCATTTCCACTTTTCCCTTGTCCCGGCAATGGCGAATCTACTTTCTGTCCCTGTAGATTTGCCTAGTTTGAGCATTTTATACAAATGGAATCATGCAATATGTGGTCTTTTGTGACTGTGACTGTTCTTTCACTTAGCAAAATGCTTTTGAAATTAAATCTGGGGCACCTGGGTGGCTCAGTCGTTAAGTGGCTGCCTTCAGCTCAGGTCATGATCCCGGGGTCCAAGGATCGAGCCCTGCCTTGGGCTCCCTGCTCGGTGGGGAGCCTGCTTCTCCCTCTCCCACTGCCCTCTTCCTCCCCCAACTCGTGTTCTCTCTCTCTCTCAAATACATGAAATCTGTAAAAGAAAAAAGAAAAGAAATCAAATACATGAAATCTGTAAAAGAAAAAGAAAAGAAATTAAATCCATATTGTATCATGGATCCGATAGGACAAATAATATTCCACTGATGCATAAGCTAAATTTTCTTAATTCATTCATCAGTTGATTGACATTTGGGTTGCCCTACTCTTGGCTACTATGAATAACACTGCTATAAATATTCCCGGACAAATTTTTGTGTGGGGATATATTTTCATTTCTCTTGGGTATATACCAGAAAGTGGAATTGCTAGGTCATATGGTACTTCCATGTTTAAACTTTGAGGGACTGTCAAACTGTTTCCCAAAAGCTGCAAGATCATTTTATAATTTTATAATCCCACCAACAGTACATGAGGGTTTCACTTTCTCAACAGAAAGATTAACTGTCTTTTTTGTTGTAGTCAGCCCAGTGTGTGAAGGCGTATCTCATGATGGTTTTGATTTGCATTTCTCTGATGGCTAATGATGTTGAACATCTTTTTTTGTGCTTGTTAGCCATTTGTGTATCTTTTTTTGGAGAAATGTTTATTCAGATCCTTTGCCCTTCTTTTAGTTGGGCTATTTGTCTTTTTATTATTGAATTGAAAGATTTCTTTCTTTACTCTGGATACAAGTCCCAAGGTTCACACTTTACCATGTGGATTTCTAGGTGTTCCGGAACAATCTGTGGAAAGACTTTTCTTTCTCCACTGGAACACCTTGACGATTTTGTGAAATTGCTCAGATGTGTGTGGATCTGTGTTTGAACAGTCTGATTCTGCTACATTGATCTGCTTCTCTGTCTTTATGCCATTTTGGTTTGAAGTGCTTTCTGTTTCCCTGCGATGTCCTTTTTGACCCATGGGTTGTCTAGAGGTATCTTACTTGATTTGGCATTTTCCAGATAAAACACTGTTGTTGATTTGTAGCTTAATTCCACTGAGATGGAGAAGATACCATGTCCATGAGTGGACTCACTGAAATTCAGGGGTTGTTCAACATTCTGTACTGTCAGTCTTCATCCTTTATCCCATAGCGCCTAGTCAATGCCTAATGTATGTGCTGCTGGTTCACAAGGAATGTTTGTAGAGCGAATCGATAAATTAATAAGTTATGGGATGGCTGATGTAGCATCACAGGCCCCTCTAAAAACGACAAAGCATCAGCCCTGCCTGGTAATGTAGATCATGAACTCTAGGTCCTTCGGCCTGTGTGACCTTGGTCAGGCTACTTACCTCTCTGTGTCTCTGTTTCTTTATTACATGAAAAGCTTCCTACCTCGTTGGGTTGTTGTGAGGATTACATGCATTAAGACAGGTAGGGAACTATTGGCTGGCACCTGGTTAACAGAATAACCATTAGCTGTCCTCCCTCTTCCTCGTAAAGAGCCTAGTCAGCCCCATTTTAGGCAGCATTAGATAAAGAGACGGGTTTCTCCAGGTTGCAGTCTCTAGGAGAGCTACAGATCACTGGCTATGTTGGAAATACCAATCACTTAACTTGGATTTTCACACACGGAGCCTTACATAGCTACAGAAATAGAGACCAGATAGTGCCATCAGGTGGGTTCCTGAAAAAGAAAAGCTGCTTGCACATGTCAACCAATGTCTGCGGATATATTTGCTCAACTGTGCTCGTTTCAAAACGCAACTATTTGCTATCATGCCATCAGTCCCCAAAGCAGCCAAGCAGCTAGTTAGCCCCGTAAGTCGACAGTCACAGACAGCTGAAATTCTGGACTCCAAGAACGCAGTTGTTCTCGCGCCCACGAAATACAAGCAATGGGTTTGCAGGGACCCGGAGCAGCGCCCCGCTCCAGGCGTGCACACACATCTGGGTCTGGCCTCAGTTTCCGGTTTCTGGGCCGAGAGACGAAGCAGAGGGCCCGGCCGGCCGTGGACGGCTGGGCCCGGGAGAACGCAGGCGGACGGCCCAGCCCGCGCCGCCGCCGTCAGACCAGTCGGACGGCTTCGCCCCCAGCCCGCCCCTCCCCGGCCGCGCCGCCGCCCGCCCTCCCTCCCGGAAACCCAGTCCCTCCCGCCGGCGCCCCAGCAGGACGCGCCCGGCCCCGCGCAGCCGCCGCCCGCAGCCCTGCGCTCCCGGCCAGCGCCCGGGCGCCGGGCCATGGGGCAGCCGGGCCGGCGGGAGGCCGGAGCAGGAGCCCGGCGGGAAGTTGGTAAGGGCACGCGGGAAGGCCGGGCCGGGGCGCCCCCGCCGCCCTCGACAGTGACTGTGTGCCGGGCGCGGGGCGTGCCGAGCCGGGGAGCACCTGCGCGGGGCTGCGGGGCCTTGCGTTGAGGTCGAGGGCGCCTGCGGACGGGGAGAGCGGGAAGAGGCCGCAGGAGGGTGGAGAGCAAGCTCGGGCCCTCGGATTCCAACCTAATCTGGTGAGAGGGACGGCACACGGTGGCGACTGTGCCCCACTGGGAGAGTCAGCCAGGGCCTGGGCTGCGGTGGTTCCACAGGCTTCTCCAGCTGGACCCGCTGGATCTGGGCTCCAGTATTAGAACTGGGTGACAGCGAGGGGTTCGCTGCCCCTGTCTGTCTCTCTGTCCTGCAGTGGCCCCTGGCATCCTCCCTGCCCACTTGGATGTTGGCCCCTCTGCTTGGACCCCCTGGGTGTGTCTGGGCAGAAGACACCAGAGATTCCTGAGAAGTGAACAGTGTCTGCTCAGCTAACAAACTCACATTCCCTCTAGGGTCCCATTCTGGTCCTAGAATGGAATCTAGCTTGTCCTTTCAGTAGGATGGGGGAGCCAGGGATGTGCCTTCTTTGCTGTTTTTTTTCCATGCTGCAAGATGGATTTTGCTGCTCTGGTCAGTGCCGTCACCCAGACCCCTGTGTCAGTGGCCTGCATGCTAGGTCAGGAGGCCAGTATCAAAGTGAGGGCCCCCCGGCAGCTTGGGGCTCCACCTGCCCTTGAACCTCATTAGCCCAGTCCTTTCTCCAGCCCAGTGCTGATTGAATGTAATTAGCAACTAATTGGATATCTGTGAGCCCCTCTGCATGAGATATACACCAAGGTCAAGGTTAGAGAGCAGAGAGTGCTGAGTGATTCATTCTTTTCTTTCAGACACTGTATTTTCTCTTCGTGGGGCCTATGAAGAAGAGCCATTCATTCATTCATTCATTCAACTCAGGTGTTCACTGAGTGCTAACTACTAATCAGGCAGGTAGGCATTGGAAATACAACTGCTTGTTTACACATGAATTGTATCAGAGAGAAAATAAGCAAGTAAGCAGGTGAATCGCATTATTTCAGAGAGTGATAAATGCTGTAAAAACAAAAGAAACCGGCTGGTGAAGGGCAGGGTGGTGAGACAGGAGAAATTGGCCCTTAGACAAGGTACGAGCTTTCTGAATGAGGGGGGAGGGTAGTATGATTTTCAGGCCCCCGAACTCTGGGGGCTGAGAATAGGATGTCCCCTGTTTCCATGAGGGGGGACTACTGAGCTGCCCCGGAGGGGGTCAATGAGCAGTGAGTGGGTGGTGAGTAGCTCCTCTCTGGAGTCCTTGGGGTACACCTGTTGGGGGCCTTCCATCAAGGCGGAACCCTAAGCTTCCCCAGAAGACAGGCTCTGTGGGTTCACTTGCCTGGTTGTTCATTCAACAAATGCTTACTGAGGGCCGGGTCATTCCAGGCACTATTCTAGGTGTTAAGGACATGATCAGTAAACAATACAGTCTTTCCCCTCATGGAGCTTATATTCTGGTGGGGAGAAACGGACAATAAACAACAATAACAGCGACTTTAAGGTCATATCTGATAAATGCTATGAAGAGCCAGAAAGTAGCTTAAGGGGTTAGAAGGTGATGGGCTATGGTGTTTAATAGAGTGGTCAGGACAGGTTGTGCTGAGGAGATGAAATTTGAGTGGAGACCTGAATGTAGATAAGATATAGGCATGCAATGCTCTGAGAGAAGAACATGCCAGGCAGTGGGAATAGCAAGTGCAAAGGCCCTGAGGCATAAATAAGGTTTGAGCATGCTGGGCATGCCGGACATGCCAGAGGAACAGGAAAGAGACCGGTGTGACTCTGGGAGGTGAGCAGGCATTTCAGAGGCTCTCCTTGGATGGGGCCTCAGCCTGAGGACCAGAGGCATCCCGGGAGAGGAGAGGATTCTCCCTGCTGCTGTGGCAGGAAGACTCATAGGCTCCCCGACAAACCCAGAGTTTGGATATGGGGCAGAAAAACTAGCCTTCTAGGAAGATTCTTACTATCTTTCATTCATTTTTTAAAAAAGATTTTATTTATTTATTTGACAGAGAGACATAGTGAGAGAGGGAACACAAGCAGGGGGAGTGGGAGAGGGAGAAAGCAGGCTTCCTGCTGAGCAGGGAGCCTGATGGGGGGCTCGATCCCAGGATCATGACCTGAGCCAAAGGCAGACACTTAATGACTGACCCACGCAGGCACCCTTCATTTTTCATTCTTTAATTAGGTGATCTCAGTAGACTGAAAAGGAAAACAGAAGAGTATATCATAATTGACATGTATTGAACAATTGAACACGTACTATATGCCAGGCTGTCCTTTGAGCACCTTATGTGCAAACACAAATCCTTGGGGCACCTGGGTGGCTCAGTGGGTTAAAGCCTCTGCCTTTGGCTCAGGTCATGATCCCAGGATCCTGGGATTGAGCCCGAGTCCTGCGTTGGGCTCTCTGCTCAGCAGGGACCCTGCTTCCCCCCCCCCCACCTCTGCCTGCCTCTCTGCCTACTTGTGATCTCTGTCTGTCAAATAAATAAATAAAATCTTAAAAAAAAACCCACCAAAAACCAAAAAAAACCCCACAAATCCTCACAGTAAGTCTGTGAGGTGTGGTACTGTCCCATTTCATAGATGAGAAAACTAAGACCCAGGGAGTAGGAAAGCTGCCCCCTTTCACACAGCCAGTAAGTGAAGAATGGAGTTACAATCAAGTGGTACAGTCAAGCGCTGAGAGACAGAGACAGGGCAGGGGAGGTTTTGGCTGAAGGGATGTTTGTTCTCAAAGGAGAGGAATCCAGTGGAAAAGGGATCCTAGTACCTAACAGCAGGGGGTGGTTAGAGAAGACAGTAGGGGTTAGGAGCACATTCCACTTCTTTTGTTCTTTTGAAGATAATATCTGCATGGGTTAAAAATTCTTCAGAGAGTATTTTTAAAGGTACTACTTGTATGTGTTAAAAATCTTTTTATAAATGTTAATTGAAACAGCTCTTAAGGTACACAGTGAAAAATCTACCCCTCTGACCCCTGCTCCTGTGCTCTCAATTCCCCTCTTTAGAGCTGATTTCTAGAGAATATTTCCAAAGAGATAGGTTCTGCTTGTAAAGGAGCATGTAAGTGTGTATAACTTTCTTTTTCTACACAAATAGTGATGGCACTCAGTTCTGTACTTATTACGATTATGATTATCGTTTTACCTAAGATATTTATTCTGATTCAGGACATACAGAAATAATTCATCCTTTCTCAAATAAATGTGTCATGGCTCTCTGAGTGGGGTGTTTATTTAGCTAGGCCCCTATGGGCTTTGAGGTGGTTCTCTGCCTTGTTGTGTGTGTGCTTGCTGTGACGGACAGTGACGCGTTAAGCATTCGTGGGCCTGTGTACCCGCTCACTTCTGTGACCGTTTCAGCAGGACAAATTCCTGAACCCAGAATGACTGACTTCAACACCACGAGGATTTTAGGGGTCGGTGACTGGTGCCGGCCGGCCTTCTAGAGCCTCAGTGTGACTTAGAGCTTCTGAGTTTCCCTGCCGCTCCCTGAGCTTGGTGGGTTCTCAACCTTCTGCTTTTGCCAGTGTGACAGATAAAAACAGCGGGCACCACGTTGTGGTTTTCCTATGAACTTACAGTGAGCGCTGTTAGGAGCCTCGTACATGGTTTTAGCTCTTTGTCTTTCTCCTTCTGTGGACTCGTCATGTCCTTGGCCTGGAGTTTACATTGGATTTTCGTCTTGTGGTTTGTTGTGATTGAATTATCCGAGGTCTTACTAGGATTTCTTCTCCACCCCTCAAATCTAGTCCCGTCGACTGCCCCCTCCCCATCTCCCCCTACCCTGCCTGTGAGCAGCCTTCCTTCTGGTGTATTTCTGGTGGGTTTATCCTGGGATGGGGACGTATTCTAGAGAAAGAGATGGTGTTGATTTCTGTATGTGTGTATGGTAGACTTACATAAACTGTGTTGTTTATGCAACTCCTGCTCTTCTTACTTTTTAAACCCGATGCTGTTTTTTAAAAAGATGGGTCTGACTGCCGTGTTGAGCCCGTGGTTTGTCGCTCCCGAGTCTGCCCCGCATTCCCCAGCTGGGATTGTAGAATTCCCGTAACAGTTGATTCTTAGTGGCTTGGTCTACAAAGACTGTTTGGAGAAATGGCTTTATGGGGACAGCCTTGGAGGGCGAGGAGGATTTGAAAGATGCGTTGGAGAGTGGGGAAAGGAACAGAGATGACCCAGAGCGCCAAAGTACCAGGAACACTGAGGCCCCGAGACTCTCCTAGACTTCAGGGTCATGCTCCAGGGTGTGGATGCGTGGTCCTGGGAGAGGCTGGGGGGCTCCCATGCCAGTGTTGGGCCTTCCCTGATGGCAACATGGGTGAGGCAGGGGGTGGGAGTCAGTGGGAAGTATTTTCAGGGGGCAGGAGGGATCCCCTGGAGAACTAGGGCCTTCTGCTGGCATGAACCCGAGGAGCAGGAGGTCCCTGCCACTCTCCTGGTGGGGGGGGGAGGGATCTGGGCGAGGGGGGAGGAGCGTCCCCTGCCGGGGAGTGAGCCGCCGCAGGATGGGGCACTGGGGTCAGGAAGGGTCTGGGCTAGCATTGGGGCTGTTAACCTGGGAGACGGGGCGGTTGTGACATGGCAGACAGGACCCAGGAGGGGTGGGCCCGTGCTCGGGGATGGGAAGGTGTGTTCACGGGCACGCGGACATCCAACAGGGCATGCTGCTAAATTTAAGTCCTGCTTATCCGGCTAGAGGATTCCTGCAGGCAGTTAGGACCCTGGGTGTCAGTGAGCATGTGGGACAGGAACCTGTGGGGTGAGGGAGGTCACCCCGGGGAGAGAGTATAGGGCAAGAGCGCCTGGGCAGGGCAGAGCCTGAGGCGGGCAAGGGAGGAGAAGCGGATAGACAGGCTGAGCGGGCCAGGGAGGCTGGGTGCACTCTGGAACTCTCCCTTTGCTGGCTCCATGACCTCAGAGAGGCCTCGTGTCAGCATGGGAGCCAGGGCAGGCGTGGGGTTTGGGGGCTCTGCCTTCCTGGGGTCTCCCGGTGCTGCCTCCGAGGAGGCATAGACAGGAGCAAGAGGGGTCAGGTGGTGCAGGTGTGCGGGCTTTCTTCCCGGGAATGAGCTGTGAGGCCCCAGCGCTGTTCCCGCCAGCAGCTGCCACCCCAGGCCGCCCCTTATCCCTGCAGGTGACTGCAGAGAGAGGACAGATCAACTCCTCCTGGCACAGAGAGGGCATGAGAAGCCCAGGGCTTTGCTGCCATGGGCAGGGTAAGCCTGGGCACCCGCAGGGAAGTCCGGGGCCTTTCAGGAGACCCCAGGAAGTGCCTTGCTCTAAGTGTTGTCTTCCTCCTTCCCTAGCTCAGAGTGTACCTGTTCTGTTTTATGTAACACGGGAGCCTTGCATTCCTGCTCATTATAAGCCTGAATTTCTATTCAGCAGCTAACGGCTGGTCAAGGCCAATTAGCATTATCATATTATATGTAATTCCCAGTTCTTTCTTTAAAGTAAATGCTCGAAGATTAGAGTCAGCTGTAGGTGGTGTCTACTCATTTATTTTTCTTGTCATGATTTTTGACAGAAGAGTTTTCTACCTATACAATTTTATTTCATAGTTTTCCTTGACGACACACAGTTTGAAAATAAAGAAGCCACTGTGTCCTTCCACGTGGTCCTAAGAATAACATCTATGAGAGCACAGGTTTGTTTTGTCAGTTATATTTTTTTAAATGCGTATTCAAATAAATACTCAACCATTAAAAATGTTCATTATGTGTACCATGTACCTACTTAGGTAGACATAGCCTTAGATTCATGAAGTCCTGGAGGAGGTCATCTTTGCCAGGTAGGAGAGGGGAAAAAGACTCTTTGTCTACCCTCTTAGATTCAGTTCCTGAGACAGGCAAATTAAACTGATGAAAGAGTAGCAGTAGAAAGAGGTTTCATTGGCATGCACCTGAGAGCCAACCAGAGAAATAGCTGGCTTGTGAAATGGTTAAAA
Organism: Martes martes; assembly: GCF_963455335.1. Classification (NCBI taxonomy): domain Eukaryota; kingdom Metazoa; phylum Chordata; class Mammalia; order Carnivora; family Mustelidae; genus Martes; species Martes martes. The sequence goes on along the minus strand of NC_137896.1, from coordinate 101,946,396 downwards.
GGGTATATACCTAACTTCATAGGGGAATTGGGGGCAGAGAGAAAAGGGCTTGTATGGGAAGAACCGATAGGTTTCTTTAGGAAAGACAGATGGGTTTTTAGAACAAACGAGAGATGACAAAGTTTGTGATAATGTTTGTCTCTATGGTATGGGTGGCCTTTGAGTGTCCCTCATACTTCCTAGAGAAGGGATTTGGGATAGTTTTTGTTTTGTCTTCTGGGAGTGGCTCTGCCCTGAAGAAGGAATTTATAGCTCCCTTATTTTCCAGAAGTTGCTGTGTTAATCATACGGGAAACTCTCAGAGGACTTCTTTTTGCACCTGTCAAATCTCAGAAGTCTTTTTTTTTTTTAAAGATTTTATTTATTTATTTGACAGGGAGAGAGATCACAAGTAGGCAGAGAGGCAGGCAGAGAGAGAGGGGGAAGCAGGCTCCCTGCTGAGCAGAGAGCCCGATGTGGGTCTCGATCCCAGGACCCTGAGATCATGACCTGAGCTAAAGGCAGAGACTTAACCCACTGAGCCACCCAGGTGCCTCCTCAGAAGTCTTTACCTTAAAATAATCTTCATGGCAACTCTGGGATTCCAGGCGGGTCCCCATACCACCAGCAGGGAGGTCACCCTGGCAGTCACTTGAGGACGGGTGACAGAGAGGGGTCGAAAACGGTGAACACCATTGCAGGCCCTCCCGGTGGCTTGCTAGCTCCCTGCCTCCACTGGAGAGGAGGGACGGGGTTGGCAAAGAACATCCCAGTCTTTAAAGTGAGCAGAAATAGTCAATTATTATTTAATTCAACATATTTAATTTACTAATACTTTTATTATTTTTGCCGATGATAAACATAATACATTCTTATTTTTTTAAATTAGATACATACCAAAATGAGCATAAAGAACTTTGAATCACGTATCCTGTTGCCACACACAGCCACTAGTAACCTATGCTTTGGTATTTTGCTGCCTAAATACACAAACGAGGTTTTAAAAATTGAGAGCATAGTGAATATATAACTGGTTTTCTTAATAATATGCGGTGAGCATCTTTCCCCTGCATTAAATACTGTCTAGAACTGAGATAGTTAAAGGTGCCTGGGGCTCACCATATGGCTACGGGCTCTACCATAATCTATTATCCAGTTCCCAGTTGTGGGTGCTGAGGTTGTAGGCATTTTTGCCGCTGGAAGAACTGCATGCCCCCCACTTCAGCAGATGCTGGTGAGCATCTGTTGGGGGCCAAGAGGGTTTGGAGACCGAGGTGAATGCCTGGAATCCCACCCATGGCTTCCCTAAGGAGGGCAGACCCAGGATGAGAGGCCATGGGGAGGGTGCCAGTCTATGATACCCAGAGCTGGGAGGGAGCGGAGAAGGGGAGCCTTGGCAGACAGAGTCTGGGGTCCGGGGAGCTGTGGCCTGGGCATCTGGGCCTGCGGGGTAGGACCAGTTTTCCAAAGTTACTGTGCCTGCCACGGAATTGGACAACCAAGTCCAAGAGGTAGAAGCTTCTCATTCACCATCGTCATCGTCACTTCCTGGCCCCCCCCTCCAGGAAACCAGGGGCTGCACTGGGGCCCGCAGAGGTGTTGGGTGGTTGGTGGTGGTGTTACTGCCGGACTGGGCTCCCTTTCCTTCTGGCCCTGCCTCTGAGAGACTTCTCCCTCCCATTCTAGGACTATAGGCATCTGCCAGGGAAACTCTCACAAGCCCCCCAACCCCCAGCCCCTCCCAGCCCCTAGCTCTGGGCTCAGATCCCCAGAGGGCTCAGAGTCACGTGGGCCAGTGCAACTGTAACCATCTAACCCTGCAGAGGAATGGTTAGGGAGGCAGGTGTCCTCCTTTCTGTCCTGCCTGAGGCCTCAGGCTTGTGGAGGCTGGAGAGCTGGGAGGGAACAGGGCCTTCTCTGGAGGCAGGAGCATGTGGCTGCCTTGCCCCCCGGACCTCCCTAAAGGACAGAAGTTTGTCCTTCAGGCACACAGGAGCCCACTGAGGTGCTTCTGGCTTTGGCTTTCACACTGTCCAGTAGCTGGTGCCCTTGGAACGCCGGTAGTGAACCGCATCTGCCCGGGAGTTTCTAGAAGCTTTGAATTGGGAGAGATGGTTCAGGCTGTGCCGTCAGTAGTGCTGCTCGCTTGGAGAGAAGTCCTCCTCTTTCCCATCAGTGGTATGCAGGTGACAACACGGGAGAGCAGAAAGTAGATTCACTTCGGTTTGGCAGTCCAGGGTTCAAATGCAGCCAGACTAAAAGCTCAGACCCTCCGTCTCCTCACCTGTTCTGCAGAGTGGGGATAATAGCACCCTGTTCCCGCCCCGGCCTCATGGGCCCTAGAGATGCTGCTTCTAAAGGGTCTGGTGAGTGTCAGTGCATGGGGCCCTCGGGGACAGGCAGGTGTAAGTCAGGTGTTGCTCCCTTCCCCGCCGCCCCCCTCCTCTCATACCTGCGCCTCTCAGGAGAGCAGATGGGTGCTGGAATCCCCAGAACCCCTCTTCTGGGAGGTGGGCCCCATTCCCTCTTCTGTGCTCAGCTTGTCGGCTGCCACCTCCCTACCTGTGCTGAGCCGCTTCCTCTGCGGGCAAACAGGAAGTCACTTCCCTCGAGGGAGGCAGGAAGGGGCTGCCTGGCAAGGCTGCGTGCCCCAGGGCTGTGGCCTGGTCAGGAGGCTGGGTGTCCTCCGGGCCCTGGGGAGGGGATGGTGGGCCGAGCTCGGGGAAGGGAGGTAGATCAAGGCTCGAGCCATCAGGATCCTGCCCTCATCCAAGCCCCACAGCCACTGAGCTGGTGTCCTCCTTGCCAGTGTCCAGGGAGCCCTGCCTCCAGAGTTTTAGTCCTGGCGACCTTGGGAAGGAGATATGAGCTTTGGGAGATGGAAGGGAGCTGGTGGCTGCTCAGGTCAGGGCGTCTGTTTTTGGAGATTGCTGTAAGCAGGAAAGCCCCACACCACCAAACACACGCCCTATACGCCTGCAGACTAGCCCCACGACCTGGGAGGAAAGAGGGGGCACATTTTCTCTCCCGTGGCATTGTCCCCAAGCGATCAAAGAGGAGACGACGAGTTGCTTTCCCTCATTCATTCATCAAGTGGCTGTGGGCACTTAGGAGCCAGGCCTCTGCCGCACAGCCTCGGTGCTCCACAGCTGAGCGGCTGGGCCTTGCCCTTGAGAAGGTCACATGGTAGGGAGCATATGGGCTCATAAACACGCGGAACAGGCAGATCACCCGCCCGACCAGCAGCATGGCAGTCACAGGACCTGCTCATGCCAGAATCCCTGTGGTTGTGTCCAGGCTGGACTGCAGGGGGCAGCCCGGAGTCGGGGTCTGGGAGGTGACCCCAGGTCCTCACCTCCTCCTCGGTCACCACCTCATGGCCACCGGCTTCGGCGCCCCCTCGTGCCTCCTGCTCCCCCAGCCCTACCCGTCCATGACCTCTGTGCGGCCACATTCGATGACCACTTTGCACCTTATCTTCCTAGCCTTCCTAGTAGCATTTGACATAGCTGACCACTTCCTCCTTCTAGTTATCGCCTCCTCTTGTCTTCGGTGATGACACCCTCTCCATGTTTCTCTCCTCTCCTCGGCAGCCCCTCTTCACTCCCCTCTGCAGGCTTGTCCCTCGTAGTCTCCATCGGCCACCGGTTTAGCCCCTTCGTGCTGCTCACACACATTCACCTCGGCAGCCCGGCCCTCCCATCCCCTGCAGGCCTGGTTTCAGGTGCCTGCTTGAGTTTCGAAGGTATCTCAAACTCAATACTTTGAAAAGCAAACTCGGGATTTTCTCCCCTAAGCCTCATCTCCCCCATCCTGCTATTTCCTCGAATGCCATTTGTCCCATCTGGTCGCTGTAGCCAGGAATCTGGAGCTTGCCCCCGCCCCCCGACGGCAGCTGGCCTGCCCACTCAGCCCAGTGTGTATCCCAAGTCCTCTGGCTCCCCTGCTCTGCCCTTTCTGCCCCATTCCAAGCCTGCCTCCTCGGGAATACGGAGACCCCGGCTGGTCTCCCTGCTCTCGGTGAGCCCTTGTCTGGCTCTTGTCTACACAGCAACAGATGATCTTACAAACCAACAAGGCAGTGCTCCCTGACCTGTCCCTTCCCTGCTTAGCCTGCACACTGGCTGCCCACTGGGGACCCCCTGGCACCCGGTCCTGCCTCTCCTGCCTCGTCTTCTCCCACTATCCCCTGAGCTGGCTGACCAGCCACACTGGCTTGCTTTCTGTCCCCTTAACTCATGGAGAACTTTCCAGTCTCAGGCAAGGAATTAGACATGCTGGCCCCCCTTTACCAGGGTATACAGGCCCCCACGAGGAAGGCTGGTCTCCTGCCTCCATCCCTGCTGCTGGCCCTCCGTGCTCCCCGCTCTGTCCTACCTCAGCATTTGTCACAGTTTACAATCGGATATTGAAGACTTAGGCCATTTGTCTATTTTCTGCCCCCATCACTAGATTGGACACTCCCTGGGGACAGATGTCCTGTGTTTTATTCCTGAGGGGTCAGCAGCTTCTCACATAGGGACTGCAGGAGGAGTGGGTGCTGGCCAGCGGGGGGCCCTGGGAGGTCCGAGGCCTTGGAGGAGGGTTTGCAGTCAGGGTAAGGTGACTTTGGGTTTCTGGTATACACAGCTGGGCACAGTTCTATAAAATCCCGAATATAGAAGGAGGGGCTGCTTGGGGTGGTGACAAAAACCGGGTTAGCATTGCACTAAGTCTGAGGCACTCATGAGATAAGCCTGCCCTCCCGTTGGGCAGGACCAGAGAATGAACAGTGGGGGGCCCCATCAGATGTGTTCCAATATGTAAAAATTACAACCACAGCTGGCAAAGTGTTCTGTAAGGTGTGTCCTATTCTCCTACCTCCCATCTTAATAGTGACCTGAAGGTCCAGGTTTGAATTGAGCTTCTCGGCCTCCTGCAAATGTGGCTACTGCAGCTGGGCCCACTTCCAGCCTCCAACCCCTGCCATTTCCCGCCTCCCCTCTTCCCTTCTCTACCCTGTACCACAGTGCATGCAGAGGGCCACCTGCCTACAGGTGCAAGTGCGGTCCACCCCCCTCCCCGTCTCAGAAAGGGTGGTGCACAGAGAAGTGAAGCAATGCCTCATGGCAGGCAGATGGCACGTGCCCACCCCCCCACTGCCCCCCAAGCAGAGAATTCCAGGTTCCTGGGTGTTCTGAGTGTGGTGGGAAAGGGGCTGGTAGGCGTGGCTTTGTGGGGGAGGGATGCAGCTGGAGGAGGGGTAGAGCTGGAGCTAGGGCCTGTAAACTATGGGCTGGGGTGGCCTGGGTCAGAAGGCGCTCTGCTTCTGGGACTCCCAAGTGGCAGGGTCTCTGGGGCAGTCAGAATTATGCGGCCTGGAGCTTGAGGGGTGGGAGACAGGGGCTTTAGAGCCTCAGCAGGGATGTTGGTGGTGGTTATACAGAGGGAGAAGAGACTGGTGCATGAGCGTGGCTCCCCACCAGCCTCTGTCTCTCACTCGTGGACACCTGGGACCTGTGTCCTGCAGACACCCATTGGGAATTCAGCAATGGGGAATGGATGGCAGTTGGTTCTCTTGGTCAGACACTCTGAGTTCTAACCTCAGCTGTGTGACCGTAGGCAGCAGCATAACCTCTCTGAGCCTGCCTCCTGTCTGTAATGGACATAGCAATGCTTCATAAAGTAGCTGAGAGGGGTGGCTGAGGTGCTACCAGAGGACACTTTGTAAAGCAAGACAATGGCATTCGGCTCCGCTGTTACCTATGGGAGAGGAAGCCACGCAGAGTTCCCAATATCATTTATGCAAAAAAGAAAAAGAAAAGCTGCCAGGCCCAGGGCCTTCCTCTGTCCCCCAGGTGCCTGGTGGCAGGGACTGCCAGCTGGGGCAGAGATGAGAACCTGGGGACAACCACAGGGAGGAAGGGGGTGGGGCCTGTCGAAGGCGCGGCACCTTCCCCTTTCTCTCCCTGGGCCCTTGACTGGGGCCCTTGACTGGGGAGAAGGGCGTCGGCGCTTCTCTCTGGGACTGGTGCAGGGTAGGGGCCTCCAGGCAGTGGGCAGCCTGGGGAAGGGGGCCAGAGGCAGTGGGCCTGGGAATGGAGGCGCTTGTCTTGTGGGCAGGAAGTGTGAGGTGGCGAGCAGCTCGGGAGCCCTGGGGAGGCCGCTGGGTGGGAGGGCTGAGCGTGTGGTGGTGAGGGGAGCGGAAGTCGGAAGCACCGGCAGCCACATTCTCCATTCACTGGTGGACGGCCCTTGTATCGGGAAGGCCCGATCGCCCTCTCCCAGGGCCTTTGGAGGTGAGCAAGGTGGGCCTGCTGGGGGTGGCGGCCGGGAGGGAGCTGGGGAGAGCAGGGGATGCGGAGAGTCCCGTGTGGGCCCTTGTGGTAGCTGCTGGGGCAGGTGGACAGGAAGGAGGACTCTGTGGGCCCACTGCGTCCGCACCTTCTGTGGGCCTGGCAGGGCTGGAGCGGTCACCTTCGTCTTCCTTCTCGCTGTCCCCCTCCTCCCTCAACCTACCCCTCCCAGTCTGGCCCCCACTTACCCTGGCCTCTCCAGAGCCGCTGAGGGGTGGGGATCTGCCGTTATGGGGGGGAGGGGCTCCTTCCTGAACCCCTTGTGGGCCTTCCTGGGTCCCTGGTGATGACTGTGGGGCGGTACCCAGTGAGGGGTTTTGTGGCCAGAGGCCTCCAGTGAGCCTTGGAGAGGCTGAAGAGAAGGAAGCCAGGCAGGCCTGGGCTTTGGGTGGGGGGGCGGCTCTGGGTGCAGTCACTGTGGGAGCTCAGACACAGAATCCACCATGAGGGGCTTCCGGTTCTACCTCGCCTTCCACCGCACCCCGAGAGGCTGGGTTAGTGCTAGGGACACGAGTAGCTGGCTTGCCTGGGCAGCCGATGTTTAGACCCATTGACCTTAGGTGCAACGACCATCATTTTACTCACAGATGCCTCCCAGTTCGGGACATTGAGGCCTTCTGCTTGCAGCTGTCATCCTCACGGTAGACGGGAGTCTCCCAGAGGGAAGATCCTCCTAGGGCCCAAGATCATATGGTTGGTGTCACTCCTCTGCTGAAAAGGCAGGGGAGAGTGACCTGTCAGCAGATAACAATACCCCTCAGGCCTGTTGAACCTTAGCCAGGTTGAAAGCAACGTGCCTCAGAGGGTCCCGTCTCCCCAGCCTTCTGGAGCTTCAGCACATCCCAGAACTGCTGCTTTCTACAGATGAGGAACCACCCAGCACAGGGCTTAGAACCTGGGCTGTGGGCTCTTTGGGGAAGGAGGGGGGGACCCAAGAAGGGGTGAGAGTGGTCCAGCCTGGCCTTGAGCCCTCTGTGGGGTCCTTGTCCTTCCCAGGGGGCAGCTGCTCTGGAGACACATCGGGGCTCTGTGCCCCCATTCTCTCTGTACCCCAGCATCTCTGCCCCACCCTCTCTGTCCTCCATCTTCTCTATATCCCATCCTCTCTGCACCCCCATTCTCTCTTCCCTCTCTGTTCTCTCTCTCTGCCTGAGCCCCAGCTGACACCCTCCCCCCCAGGGTCCTCAGCACTACTGTCTCCCCCCCCGCCTCCCCCCCCCCGCCCCCGGTGCACACTTGCATGAAGGCTTCTTCCGTGTGGGCAGGATGTGGGGCTGCCCCTAGTGCTGTCTCTCGCAGCGCCCTGGCCCAGGTTCAGGCGGGAGCATCTGTCTTGTAACTCCAGATAAGAAACTTCTCTATTCCTCTGCCTTCCGGGATGATATCCCTCACCTGGCTTCTCCCTAGGGTTGTGTGGGCACAGGCTCCCTCCTAAATCCCTGGGCGGGCGAGGAGCCTTTGTTTTTTCCATAGGAAGGAAAAATTGCCACGGCAAAAGGAAGGAATGTCTGCTGAGTCTGGAAGCTTAAACGGAGTGAGGGACGGAGATGGGAGGCGCCAGGAGGAGGCTGAGTGCCCAGGGAGCCCACTGGGAGGGTTGTCTGTGTGCTTGTTTGTTTTGGCTTCTTGAATGACCAGCAAAGGAGCAAAGTTGAACTGAGCAGGACGTGCTGTTTCTGAGCACCTACTGGGGGGCGGGCCAGCAGCAGCAGCTCCCAGACCCCTTCTGTTTTATCACAGATCTACAGGATAGCTTGACTCCATCTTATTTCCTTATTTTAGAGATAAGGAACCAGGTGAAGTTTTGGACCAGAGTCACAGAGCTCGTCAGTTGTAGGCAGGACTTGAGTGAGTCTCGTCCGTGAGCCTCCAGGCAGAGGGGGGCTGCAGACATTCAAGGTACCATCTCCCCCGCTCGGGGCGAGCTCTCCTCCAGCCTCCTGTGGTCTCCTTGTACTAGAGGGTACAGGCTGTGTGCCCAAGCAGAAAGCTGGGGGCGGGGGTGGTGAAAAGCAAATCCACTCTCCAAATTACAATCCAGGAGCCAACGGGTCTCCTCGCCCCCAAGATCAAGACAGAGTTGCACTGAAGACAGGCAAGGTCAGGTAGGGGTAGAGGGACTTGCGCCCCCTTGATCCCCCAGCAGTCAGATTCTGCGTCCCGTACTCCCATCAGCCAGGCGCTGCTTGGCCCCAGTGGTTTTCTCCACTAAGGTAGAGAGGGGGGGTCTCCCCCACCTCCTCCCTCTCCACCAGCCTCAGCTCCTTCCCATTCCTTCCTCTCACTGTCTGAGGAGCTCAGAGCATTTTGTTGGATTCCAGAGTCATTCCACTTCTCCCGGAACTTATCCTTCAATTCCCCAAACCATCGAAGGGCCACTTTATTTTGGAGGTGAACAAAACCCACCTTATGAGGCATGTGACAGACCTTCTTCCTCCTTTGTTCTGGTTAGGATACCTGAGACAAGCCATTTCAACAGAGATTTCACTGAACACCGGGGCTGAGAAAAGAAAGTAAACCAAGAAAATTCTAGGTGCTGGAGACCTGAGCTTCTGGTCCCCAGTTCCTGGCCCACCTCTACCTAAAAGGTGCCACCCTCCGTCCAGGAGATAGAAGCCCTTGCCCCACCCTTGACCCTGGCCGTGTCAGGCTGCCCCCACTCCGGTGAGTGGTGGGGCTGCCTTGATGGCCATAGGAAGTGACTTTACAACTCAGTTCATCTAATTGCTTCATTCAGGGAAGAGCAATTTAAACAGGAGGTGAGAAAGAGAGAGGAGATGGGGAAGAGAAAGAGAAAGAATGAGAGGAAGAAAGGGGTCAGGGGAGGAGAGACACTTCTTAAATCCTCAGTGACAGTGGCCTCGCACAGGCAGAGAGCACAAACAAGGTGATTGAATGGGTGGGTCTTCCTCACGTCTCCTCCTCTCTATCCAGCTGCTGTGTGGGAGCCAGGACCCATACAAACATTTTGGCTCCTGGCCTGCAGGACCTCACCTCTGGGAAAGCTCTGCCTCAAGGGCACTGGGCTTCCTGGGAGGAAGATATGATTGGTTCATGGGCAGACTGCCCTTGGGAGGAAATTGTGAGGTCAAAATGATGCTTAATCTCCTCTAAGCCCTAGTCTTCCCAGTCCTCTAGTAAGATTGTTGAGGAGGGGCTTTCTGAGGATCCATCCCTCCCACCCACATCCATCATCCATCCACCCATCCCTCCATCCTTCCCTTTTATCCATCTGTCCATCCATCCATCCATCCATCCAACCATTCATCCATCATCCTTCCTTCCCATCCATCCATCCCATCCATCCATCCATCCATCCATCGATCGTTCTTCCCCCCCATCCTTCCATCCATCCCTCCCTCCCTCCCTTCCATCCAACCATCGATCCATCTGTCCACAAACTCAGAGGACCACAATTCTGTACCATAGAATTCCACAAACTCAGAGTACCACTTCTGAGTCAAGTAGGCACTGCACTGGACAGTGGTAAAACCGATGAATTCAAGAGATTCTCTGCTTCAAAATAATTCATGCTTCATTCAATTCACAAAGTCCCAAAGGAATTGATGTATGCGTGGGGAAAGACAGTGATGCTTAAGATAGCCACAGGCCTGGATGCAGACCCCAGCTCCCCTACTTACTAGCTGAGCTCCCTGGGGCCATTTCTGACAGTCTCTGAGCCTTTGCTTCCTTTTTAGTAGGAAGGAAATGTTACCACTTGTCTCACGTGTGGGGTGGCTGTCCAGACCTGCAGATGAGCTCACATCTGTAAAGCACTGAGCTGCATGACGGGTGCATTGTGAGGGCTTGGTACGTTCTTTTTACCTCCCCCGTGAGTTGCACGTGGGGTTGCCAGGTAAAATACAGAATGCCCATTAAGTTTTAATTTCAGTTAAACAGAGGAAATTTTTAGTATAAGCATGTTCCAAAGATTAGGCATCCTGTATGTGTATTTGCTCTATACCGTGGAGCTGTGTGCTGCCCCTTTGGAATGGCCAGCCTAGAGCCAGGAACACTGCCCAGTGGGCTCTGTCACCCCCTCCCCCAGGTGTCCCATGGGTGGTCTGGAACTTCTCGAGGTGACACTGACCTTTAACTTCCAAATGAACTTGAACTGAAGTATAACGAATGCCCAGAACTTTGGAGGCGGGAGTGGGCATAACACATGCACGCAACCCATTCAGTCCTTCAGCACTTCTGTCCTGAGACAGGTGAACAGAAGCACAAGGAACCTGTTTTCCTGGTGCTCACATTCTGGGAAGGGGATGTAGATGAGTGTGCGAGTGTGCGGGAAAGCACCGGCAGTCACACCGTGCGCTAAGTGCTCTAAGACGGGGAGTGAGGGCTGGAGTGGAGCCAGGGTGAGTTTAATTGATTCCAAGGAGTCGTGGCCTAACCAAACTGTATACTTCTTCCCCCACCGAATGGCCCATCTGTCTGTCTGTCTGCTTCCCTTCATTCCCCAGTCCCCACCCCTACCTCCCTCAGGCCCTTTAGACTCCTTGGGCCCCAGAAATCTGCTCCCTCTCTTTTGGTCTCTGGAAAGCTGCTACAGCTTCTCTGATTTTTTTCCACTGGAGCGCATTGAGGATCACCTGGCTTCTTCTGGGCAGGCAGATCCAGTGATCTTTGATGCCTCACAGAGTCCTGAACATCTACCCTTATGGCTCCTTAATTCATACACAGATTTATTTAGATGTGTGTATTTGCAAAGAGGAACACGTGGGACTCTTGTGTCATACAAATGGCAGGATGTCCTCTCCATGGGCCGCTGCTAGCTCTTCTCATTCCAGTTATGGGCATTTGAACTTTTCCCATCAAGTGAGTTCACTAATGAGAGTAGGGGGAGTGCTGTCATCCAGGCAAAATGCTCTTGTGGGCACAGGGCCATGCTCCTGAGGCTGACACGCAGTCACATACCATGTGTGGACGTGTGGAGGAATGAGAACCAGAGCAGGGGTGTGGGGAGGGGAGCCAGCCAAGCACAAATAGACCAGGTCTTGGCAGGGAGGGAGGGAAAAGAGCTATAAATAAGGTGCTTCCCTCCACCTCTGTCCTCTGGCTCCTAAATGGAACTGCCTTCCTAGTGTTCCCAGTACCCTGTGGGCTGCTTGCTCGAGAAGGCTGCGGTGGGGGGATCTCACCTTCTCTCTCCCACTGGCCTGGGGAGGGATGCATGGATTTGGAAGGGCTGCCCGAGTATAGACCGTGGGTTGTGAGACTCACTCCTCCCTCCCCCTTGGATAGAGGACCATGGCAGCTCTCTTACACAGAGAGGATGGAGAGTAGAAAATGGACGGCTACTTAGGGGGAAGGAGGTATTCTGGGATTGGCCCTCAGAGGAGCCAGCCGAGGACTTACGGGGCAAAGCCTATACACCCCCAGCCTATAAATGGGGGCAGGGCTGGGGGTGGAGACAAAGAACTGAGCAGGAGCCAAGGCTAAGCTAGGAGACCCATCCAAGAAGAGCCCGGGGCAAGACCAGTGCACACTGATTTGATTCAGAGCATCGAATCCAAGATTAAAAATGAGCAACAGCCCCAGCTTTGGGGAAAGCACAATTTCCATAGTCACTGCCAGAACCCGGTGGCCCCGAAGGCTGGCTTTCCCCAGGGACTACAAGTTCAGGATCATGAGGCCCGAGTTCAGCAATGACATAGTCTTGCTCCGAGGTAGGACTGGGGTGGGGGTGGGGGGTTGGGACAGAAAGGGAAAAGTCCAGAAGGGGGTTCTGTTTCTGAGGTACTTTTAGGCAGTGGCTCTTAGGAGGAACAAGAAACTGAAATTCATTGTGGTCCTATGTCATTTCTGTCAGGCACCCTCCTGAAAGAGGGCACAGTGCCAAGCCATGTTTCCTAGGTGAACTCGGGAAATAGGTTTGGACAGTAGGCCCCTCACCTGACCCCGGTTTTCCAGCCCTGGGGATTCCTATTTATTGAGTGTCTGATGGTGGGCCCATAGGTAGGCAGCAGTGGGGGGAGGGGGGTGGTTTATAAGTTGGGAGCAGGTGTGTGTTTTTTTCTTTCTTTCTTTCTTTCTTTTTTTTTTTTTTAAAGATTTTATTTATTTATTTGACAGACAGAGATCACAAGTAGGCAGAGAGGCAGGCAGAGAGAGAGGAGGAAGCAGGCCCCCTGCTGAGCAGAGAGCCTGATCCAGGGCTCGATCCCAGGACCCTGGGATCATGACCTGAGCCAAAGGCAGAGGCTTTAACCCACTGAGCCACCCAGGCGCCCCTAGGTGTGTGTTTCTTTATACCCTTGTTCCCCCAAAGAGTTTAATACTACACGCAAGCGCATATGAGACTTCAGGGTGCAGATGCGTGAGTGAAGGAAGTGGGCCAAAGGGAAGACCAGAGAAGATGTGATGGAGTCAGGGGTGCGTTCTGTGCTGGGGACCGTACTGTGCTGGAAGGGCCATGCCCTTAACCCTGAGCTGCCTGGGATCCTCTACCCAGTGGGAAAACAAACAAGCCAATGTTTTGAAGAAGCAGGGCCACCCAGAGAGCCATGTGACTTGTCTACCTGCAGAGGATGGAGACACGTGCTCCTGGAAAATACCCTTCAAGATTCCTCGGCTGCATGCACGTGCTGCTAGTGTGGCGGATGCATGGGGCAGGTCTGAGCAGGTGTGGTACAGCTCCCATGGGCTCCACCATGGCCTCCCCTCCCTTCACAGCTGGTGGGTGGGGCCCCAGATGAGATGAGGCAGGACAGGAGGCCTGGGAAGTAGAAATAAGGCAGCCTGTGCCTTCCTTTCCTGGGTGCCTGTGCCTCCCTCAGGGCTCCTGGCCTGGAGTCTGTGTCTGCGTGGCTCCCACATTCTTGGCTGATGTGTGCTTTCGGTTTACCACGGCTTTCATGCTGTTCTGAGGGACGTCCACCTTCCCTTCCTGCCACCAACCACTTCAATGTCTCCATTCTCTGCCCCACATGCCCAAGGAGAAGATCCAGTGTGTCCCATTTATCTTTTTCAGGGAGGCCACTCGGCCACCTTCAGCCAGCAGACAGGTGTCTCTGGAGCAGGGCTGCCGTGGTGCGAGCAGTAGAGGTGGGGGGCTGGGGGTGGACAGCATCTCTGGTGCCCCCCTCACCCCAGGTAAGGCTGTGGAGGGCACGCACCCCTTGGCCAGGGCTGGGGCTGTGGCAGGCCCCCAGAAACCTGTCTGATACACAAGACGTGGGCCTCCAGAGGCTGAGCACACTTCGCTAACACGCATTTGCTTTGGGCACTTCCAGGGTAGGCGTGTGGATCCCCCCACCCTGCTGCCCCCCCACCCGCCGCCAGCGCTGCCCCGGACCCACACCATGGGACTGTGAAGGCAGACACTTCTGGGGGTGCCAGAGCAGCTTGCACGCTGGATGATGGGAGACGACAGACTCTCGGAACACCCCAAGCCCATGGAATTTCTCAACCTCTATTTGGGAGACAACCTGCAGCCTGGCCCAGGGGCACACCTGAGGGACACGTGCAGCCTTCCTGACCCTCCCGAACCTCATGGAGAACAGACCTGGGCCTTGGAGCCTCCCGATTCTACGAGGCCAGATGCGCCCCCTGGGGGCTCCAGCACGGAGCCCCTGCACCTGGGCAGTAGCTCCTCCCAGGAGGAGCCCAGGCACAAAGCAGTGCCCCCCGGGTCACCGGGGAACAGCCACCCCCTGGGGAGCCCGAGGCAGAGCCAGAGCACGTCCACACAGGTGGTGTTCTGGGCAGGCATCCTGCAGGCCCAGATGTGTGTCCTGGACCTGGAGGAGGAGCTGGAGAAGACAGAGGGGCTCAGGGCTGAGCTGAGGTGCTGCCTCCCCACTGCCCCTGTGGAGCTCCCCGCTTTCCCCTCTAGCCCCGCGGGCCCCCGGGGCTCAGGCCTCCACCCCAGCTCACCGGTGGACCACTCACTGGTTGATGAGGCCCCGGGGGGAGACAGCAGTGGCACTGAGGGGGAGAACCAGCACTCCTTGTGGGCGAGGGAGGGAAGGACAGACTCCTCCCCGGAGTGGGGTGCTGAGGAGGAGAGCCTGTTCTTTGACAATCCCCTCTTTTTGGAGAGCCCTTGCTCGGACACCAGTGCTTCTGGAGCTCGCTTGCCCTGGGGACTCTCAGACTCCCGCATGGATGTGGGACCCAAGCCCCAGTGTCCCCACATCCTGGAGCCTCCTCTCCCAGGAGGGGGAGTCCTGTGGGAATTGGACAGCGAGCCGGATTTGGGGGCTGGCACAGCTGATTCTAGTGGGCACACCACGCCTCCATTCCCTGTACCCACCTACAAATCTCACTCCTTCTCATGGCCTGTGGTGAATGAGGCCACCAAGGGGACCCCTGAAGCACCTCCTGACTGGGGGGAGACTGAGGTAAGCCCAGCCCTGGGGACCCACTCAAGACTGTGCATAGGGACAGGGAAGGAAGGGCTATTCTCTGTGGTCACTGGGCCCAGAACACTCTTTTTCGATGCTAGGGCCTTTTGGAATCCTGAAGCAATATAGCAGAAAAGCAGGCCCAGTGTGGCCTTCAGAATTACAGGACATTGTACAAATGCCACGATGTCAATGGAACGTGCTGGCAATTAAGTCCACAAATGTCTCTATCTCAGCAGCTCCAGGGACTGTGTCTGGACACATTTGGAGAACAAACAGCTCCTCCAAGGCAGTGTGTTCCTGGCCATTCTTAGACTCAACCCCTCCGAGCTTCAGGACTCTCCCAACCATAACAGGCCAGATGACCTCTGCCCCAGGCAGGAGATATCTGTTTTAAGAGTCTGGCCTTTTCTTGAGAGATTTCGGCATTTGGTTACTTTGAGTTCACCATCTTTCATTCCCACCCTTCCAGCCCACTCCCCAGGGTGGATAGATTGAGCCCTCATGACAATGGCAGAGGTCCTCGATAGCAACTGGGCCGAGCTCCGGGGACAAATGACGTGAGATGGTAGGGAGCACAGTTTTCCCAGGGAACCTTCTGCTCAAGAGATAAGGAAACTCAAGATGGCAGAGCGGGACTAAAACTTTCTAATCTCTCTGGTCCCAGAGAAAATGCAGAAGAGTCATTACCCAGAGCGGATCTCCCACCTGACCCCAAGATAACAGGAGCTGCTAGATACTGTCGGTGTCCCCCAACCCCAAGGCTGCAGTGTTGTGGCTCTGTCCCGTGAGAGTGCGTTCTCGCGACCTTGTTGCTCTAGGGTCCTTGGGGTCCTCAGGGGGATGCCTGGGGGCCCCATCCTCACAGCAAGTGGCCATTGCTCCGCCCCAGTGCCTGGGTGCTGTCACCCTCCCTATAATACAGCCGGTCCTTGGGCTGGTACTGCAGACCACGGAGGGAGGAAGATGGGGACAGAGAAGACTGGAAATCAGTGAGCATGGAGGAGGGGTTCCCAAGGCCTAGCGGGGTGCATTAAAGCCCTAAGAACAGTTTCCCTTGGGTCAAACCTCTTGCCTTTCTTTCTCTCTAAGACTTCTCTGGGGGACAGCCTTGGCCCCGCCCCATCTGCGGCATCCGGTGTGGACAAAGCATTGACCTGGGAAACAGGACAAGTAGGATCTGACCCCAGCTCTGCCAGGCATCCTGTGCAACCTTGGGCAAGTCACTTCCCCTCTCTCGGCCTCCCCTTCCCCATCTGTATGGAGGAACGTGAGCCCCGGTGATTCTCGATTCTCAGGGCGGGCATCAGTACCCCTAGGATGCAGGTCTTCTTTCCGGGGTTCCTCTTCTGATCTGAGGGCCCTGATGAGACTGGGGCCCTGTTGCCAGGGTGGGAAGAGAACAGGGAGGGAGGGCCCTGGATATTCAAAGTCATTCTCCCCCACCCCCCTTCTCAGTACCTCCAGGGCTCACGGAGATCCTGTGCCTCTCTCAACAGGCCCTGCCCAGCCCTGAAGGCTGGCAGACAGAAGAGGGTCCTTCCTGGCCGGGGGTACCTCTGATCTCCCAGGACCAAGGTGAGACCTCTTGTGGGCTCTGGGAAATTGGATGTGGGAGGCTTTGGATCTGGGTGGGGACAAAGATCGTCCTTGGATCCGTAGAGAGCATTGAGAAGTCCCATTGTATCATGTGGAAGGCAGACCAGGGGTGAAATCCTGCTTCTCCTGTGACTTCATTCATACAATGGGTTTGAAAATGCTCATTTTGTAGAATTCATGAAGAAATGTGCCAAAGACCCAGCATTTCTGACGCCTGGGTCCTAGTGGTTTAGAAAGCCCTGAACCCGGGGGTTGCCTGGGGTCTGGAGTCGGAGGAGCCTTCTGCCCGCTGCCTCCGCATGTGGGAGGTCCCCAGCCGGAGGAGGGACAGAACGCGCTGCCCAGCTCCAGGGGGAGGAGCCGAAGGGAGGGAGCTTGTGGAGGTGGCCCTCCAGGCTGTTTTCCTGGCTCTGTGGGGCCCCTTGGCCCTCAGCCTGCCTCTCACCCCATGTCAGCTGTCCTCCATGTTCTTCCTCAGGTGACAGTGATGCGGAGTGTCCCCAGGAGTCTGCTCTGCGCACCTTGGCTCCTGGCCCCTGGGGGAGCCCAGCCTCATCGCCGGAGCCCAGCAGCCCCGAGTCTGAGAGCAGAGGCCCTGGCCCCAGGCCCAGTCCTGTGTCCTCACGGGAAGGCAGCCCATTGCCCCGGGGCCCCAACTGGGGCAGCAGTCTTCCCGAGCGGACACTAGATGCTTCATGCCCTTCACTCTTGGAGACAGATGAGGCAGAGCCAAGCTTCCGGGAGAAAGAGGAGGCAGGAGAGCCCCCACAGCCAGGGGAGGAAGGGAAGAGTGAAGGTCCAGCCGGGACTGCCGAGGCTGGAGCCGTCCAGCCTGGCGCGTGCTTGATCTCTGCGGCAGGGTAAGTGTCCGACGAACCCGCTCTCTGGCTTCTAATTGTGGATACATTTAAGAATTCCCTGGCCTGGATGGAGCATGAGAAATGCCTGCTGGGATTTAATATACTAACGTGGATTAAGCCAGGATTGTACGACTGGGTGCCTGCAGCTTTGAGCAACACTGGAGGGTTGGAAAGCATGAGAAACCAAAAAGCAGACAGTTTTACACACGGGGCAGGATTTGTGCACGGCGAGGCAATGCCCCAAGAGCCTGGACACCAGGAGAGAAGGGGGGGAGGTGTTTGGGGGCCCTGATGAGGGCCCTGTACCCAGAAAAAATGGGTGTCATGCTAAGCAGGGTGGGGAGCAGGAAGGTCAGAGCTTGTGATGGGGGATGACACAGTGCTGTGAACTTGAAGGAGGTGTCTGAGAGAAACCCATCCGTGAGCCTTAGGCTGAGGGTATGGCTCAGATCTCAGGGGAATGCCAGAACACCAAGGGCAGGTGTGACTGGAACCAAGGAAGTGGATCTCAGGACCCCATAGCAGGATCGAATGACCCCAGATCTGTGGCCAGACGCAGGAATAGGACCACGGGGAAATCAAGCTAGATGTCTGCCTCCCTCCGGAGGCTGCAGGGGGTTGCCAGTGCCTGGGGCCTCCACCTGGGACCTCCTAAAGAGGCAAGGGGGAACCATGATGGGTCGGGTTGCACTAACTGGAGGGTTGGGCCTCCGCCCCCCCATCTCTGTGTCACGGGGTGATGGGGACAGAACCTCAGGCAGTGTCAAAACAAAAGCATCTCTCTCATGCAAACTGAAAACTGTTCAGCCTCTGGAGGTGCTGGGAGGCTTGGGAATCGGTGGGGAGTCTTTCCGGATCTGAGAAGAGAGGGCTCGTCATACCAAAACTAAAGTCAAGTTCAGCCCAAGAGAAAAGTAAGTAGATCCACCTGAAATGAGAATCATATATTCATAGTAAGTAATGAAAAAGGATTGATTAGGACTTTTCTTGGTAGGATGCTAAATATTATTACACAAAGAAGTTGAGTCTTATTTTCAGCACAATATTGAGCTAATTTTCCTGGCCCGAGTGTGCTGGTCCCATGGGAGCTCTCTTTTGTACTTGACTGTCAGAGTGAGGTCACAGAGGCTATTTTTATCATATTTTATTGTTTCATTTTATTTCATTCCAATCAATTAGTTTAATTTTTAATTTTTATTTTTTGGAGGGGGAGGGGCCAAGAGGAATGGGGAGAGAGAGAATCCCAAGCAGGCCCCACACCTCCGTTAATGAATTTAATCATAGCTTTATTGAGAAATAATTCACAGACCGTACAGTGCACCCATTTAAAGTACACAATCCCATGACAGTTTGTTTGCAATATGTTTTTCCCCCAAAGCAACTCCCCATCTAGATACTATTTTTGTAACAACACTAATCCACAAGGTTATTTCTGGGCTCGCTCAGCTGATTATCAAACAGTGCTCTTCAGATGTGACAAGTGTGTCGTCATTTTTCTCCTCTCCAACGGCCCACTGGACTAACGCCTCTGCTTCCTTGTCTGTCAGTGGCTTTTCCTGCGACTCCTAGAATCTTCCGGCCTCACTAACACAGACTTCATGAAGCCCCGTGTTTTTGGGGGGGCGAGATGCATGTGTCCCTTTGCAGCGGGGTGCCGTTACACCCCCAGAAGCCTCAGGGAGGAGTGAGCTGCGAAGACACGGCCCAGGCGGGGGCAGAAATGGACGTTTGTGTTCGGGCAGAGGGACTGTCGGGTGTGGCCTCGTGTTATAAGTGTCAGTTTACCCGTGAACATTTGCAGGTGCTGCTGATGCTGCTCCTGTCCAGCTCCCTAAAGCTGGTCACTGGGCTATGGAATATCCCAATACCCCATAAGAAGGATCCCCCAGCCCGGGTTGTCGGGTTGCCAGGGAAATGGAAGAGTCCGGCAGAGACTGTGCTTGGTTGCCTCCAAAGTTCGAGTGTCAGATGCTGAGTGTGTCACAGGAAGCCACCTCTGACCGCGCTCCCCACCCCCCGCCAGCTGTCACCAGCCTGAAGCCAGTCTCGCTTTCTAATCTCCCCTCACCCTTGCACCTTCCTTGGCTCCAGCTCTAGGAGGAAAACCTGGAGCTGGGGCAGGGAGAGGGAGGGGGGCAAGGGGGCATCACGAGCAGGGCAGGACAGATGAGGGAGACAAGTGGTTGGTGGGGATCAGGGAGACCAGTGCCGTCCCTCCTGGGCATGGGTTCAGTACCACTGGCATCTTCAAAGAGCTGCACCTGCCGCCTGAGGTGAGCTAGGCTCAGAACGTCCTTGTGGTTGACCTGAGAAGGCGCCGCGTGCTACGCTTGGCTCCGGCCCTTGCCAGCCTGCCGGGTATGCCACGTCTCTGGATCGTCCCAGTGCCTGGGCCAGGCCAGGCCAGGCACAAGTTTCCCCAGTGAGGCCCTGGTCCAGCTGCTCCCCCAACCACTCTATCTCCCCTGCTGAGCACCCCTTCCATGACTGACCTGGAGGGACACTTGACCCAGTACTCCCACCTGTCCATCCCTTGTGGGAGTCTGAGGACACTATTGGACATTCGCAGGCTTCCCGAGAGCCCCATGCCCCAGGCGCAGTGCCCAGAGGAAGGCCAGAGGCCACAGACTGGAGACAAGCTGGCTAATGGTGTCAGCAGCGACAAGGTGGCCTGGAACTTGGCTTCTCGCCTCTACCACCTGGAAGGCTTCCGGAAGTCTGAAGTGGCCGCCTACCTGCAGAAGAAGTAAGGGGATTTGGCCCTGAGCAAGGCTGGAGGTTGTGTCGGGAGAGGGAGGCATGGTCAGCAGACTCCATCCACCGGCGGCCCCACTGCCAACCTTCATCCCCTCGTTCCTGTCCTAATCCGTCCCCAGGCAGTGCCTGCCTCTTCCTCTTAGTCCCACTTGTCACCCCTTCTCTACACTCTTTTTTTTTTTTTTTTTCCTTCTCTACACTCTTGAGCCCTGCCTCGAGCCACCGGACCTGGCCACCTTGTCCCCCCCACCCAATTCCACGTGTGCTCCCCACTCAGCAGTAGACGGGTGGCCACGGCAGACTAGACCCCGGCTGCTCCCTCGCCCTCTCACCCTCTGGGGATGTGCACAGGTCCTGGGGCCCCTTGGCATTTGCGGCCCCAGCCCAGACAACCCCCCCACCCCCACCTCCACCCCCACCCCCCGCTGCGGGCTTCATTCCTGTTTCCTCTCTGCAGCAATGACTTCAGTAGGGCTGTGGCTGAGGAGTACTTGTCCTTCTTCCAGTTTGGAGGCCAGAGCCTGGACCGAGCCCTCCGGTAAGGCCTCCAGGCCCTCTCTGGGGAGGAGGGATGGCTGGGAGGTGGTGGCCCCCGTGAGGCCGGAATCTGATTGGCCTCCAACTCTGGAGCCTGCTGGCCGCCCCAGCCTGGGCCCTGTCCTGGACTCTGGTCCTCCTTCCAGGGGCTTCCTCCAGGCCCTGGTGCTCAGCGGGGAGACTCAGGAGCGGGAGCGAATCCTCTACCAGTTCTCCAAACGCTTCCATTACTGCAATCCGGGGGCCTTCTCATCTGCAGGTAGGGAGGGGGCGGGCCCCAAGGGCAGGGCACGCTGGGCTGCCTTGAGGGATGGCATGAAAGTGTCCCCTGGGTCTGCTCAGGCATTTACTGGGTACCAGCTCATGGGCATGTATTTGGGGGGCTGCGGAGACCCAAAAGCATCTGCGGTCACCCCACCCAGCCTGGGCAGCAGAAAGGCAGGAGTCCTGGTTCTAAGGAGCTTTCTCTCCACTCGCCTCCCTCTGGGGCAGATTCCGTTCACACCTTGACCTGTGCCATCATGCTCCTCAACACGGACCTGCACGGACAGGTGAGGGCACGGGGCAGCTAGAGGCCAGAGGCCTGGGATGGGGTCACGGAAGGGCTCTGGGGGAGGTAGGTCTGGAGAACTGGAGAAGGTTCCAGAGTGGCCAACAGTGGTGGTGGGGGGGGGGGGTTATTCTGTGGGGGTGGGGAGTGTGTGCCTGCTGCCTTACTTCCCTCAATGGCCACAGAACATTGGGAAGAGCATGAGCTGCCAGGAATTTATCACCAACCTGAATGGCCTGCGAGACGGCGGGAATTTCCCGAAGGAGCTGCTGAAGGTAAGGCACATGGGGCTATTCCCTGGGCTTGTGATACCGGGGTTCCCTCTGTAGCTCTTTGTCCCCCCCGAAGGTGGGGGTGATGCTCAGCCTGGGATTGGCTCTGCTGCAATGTCCTCGGGAGGCCATGGCCTGTGTATGGAAGGTACTAGAGTGTGCGTCCTAGCCGGCAGCAGCCACACCTTAGAGTTTGTTGGCTTGTGGGAATTCCTAGGCCCCCTGCCTTGGATCTACTGAATTAGAATCCCTGGGGCTGGGACCCCTAAAATGTTCTCTGGAGTTTCCAGGTGATTCTGAGCATGGGGAATCTTGAGATGCACTGGGTCTTTGGTTCTCGGAATGAGCAAAGGGCAGTTTCAAGTGCCAGTAAGTCTAAGACTTAGAAGCCAGAAGTTCTAGGGTGTGAACTCTAGTTTTGGGCAGCTTACCCCCTGGCCTGCTTGAGTTCCTCCTGGGGTAGTGACTACATTACGGCATGGTGCTCACAATGAAATAAAGGTCGTCAGGGGCCTAGCACAGCACGCGGGGCACACGGCTGGCTTTTCATACGCAGTGATGCACTGGTTCTTTTGTCTGCGTGGTGGACGTTTCTAGAACACTTGCTGTGTGCTTGGCACCCTGCTAGACATTGCAGGGGCTAAAAAGGCAAGCAAGATTGCATGGACTTGAATACTCTGTTAGATCATTTCCAAGTCCCAGTACCTTGTTGACTCATTCCTTCACCATCCATTTGTTCCCCCCCCCCCCCAAGCCTTGGTCGGCTGTTCCTGCTCTGTCCCATCCCTCAGGGCAGGATGGTACTGGATGATTCATTTCCTTTCCTGGAGAACTAGCTCAGGCCTCCCTAAGCTTAGGTAGGGACTAGGATTGCTTTGCTCATTCTGTCTGGAGTGTCTGCCATGGTGCCTGGCACATGGCCGCTCCGTCAGTGGCTGCACGCTTGCACGCGTGGGTAGCTGGATGCATGCGGGAGTTGCTTCCTGCTCAAGGAGGAAGGCAGCTGTGCTGGGGGTAGAAGAGGCAGACTGTAGCTTGGCCCTGTCTGACCTGGGCCAGCCAGAGTTTGGGCCCCACGGGCCGAGGCTCCCTGCCCACTGTGTGTTTCTGTTTTAGGCCCTCTACTGGTCTATCCGAAGTGAGAAGCTTGAATGGGCTATGTAAGTGACAGTCCCTCTTCCCTCCACTCTCTGCCCCTCTCCCCTGTCCCTGGGCCTGTCTTCCCTCCACCTGCCTACCTGAGAGTTGCACGAGCCTGGGAGAGGTGCTGGACAGTGTTCCCCTCTGAGTGGGGTCCAGCCAGAGGCTGGGCCCTGGGCGAGTCTCCAAGGGGTGAAGGAGCCCAGGTAACACCTGGAGAAGTCAGGGGCCATGGGGGGTGGGGATGACAGGAAGGGATGGGCTGGCTTTGAAAGACTCCTTTTTGGGGATCCTGGGGTACAGGTGCATGGGCACCTCCTGGTGGCCTCTGCCTGTCAGTACCCCCAACCTGATTCTCTGATGTCCAGGGATGAAGAAGACGCAGGCCGACCAGAGAAGTCCCAGGTGTCTCCCCCCACCGGCAAGCTGAGCAACCCTTTCCTGCAGCTGGCCCAGAACCCCACAGCACCCACCTACAAGCAGGGCATCCTGGCCCGGAAGATGCATCACGATGCAGACGGCAAGAAGAGTGAGTGTCTGCTGCCCTGTGGCGTGGAGGGCTCGTGTCCGCCACCAAACCCAAGTGTGTGCGTGCCTGCGGGAGTGCCGAGCGGCTTGGCGCAGGTGACCTGGGGGCTGGGGTGCGGAGGGATGGCACGGTCAGGGTCAGGGACAGGCAGCCTTTGTTGCTTCCTTGATGGGGATCATCTGCTGGGCACCAGGTAAGACGCCAGGGACAGGGGTACAGAGACAAGACATACCTAGGTACTCCCTGCTCCCCAGGCCCCTGTGGTAAGGGGGAGGTTAGGTGAGCACATCAGTGTCTCGGATAAAAAGTGGAAATGGCTGAGGGGTGTAGGGAGGGGGAGATCAAGCATGGGGGTGTGGAGGAGGGGCAAGCTTTGATTAGACTTGGGGGTGAGGTGTGGGGGACAGGGATGGGTGAGGTTTCTGGGAAATGATGGTATCTGAGCAGAACCTTGGTGGAAGAGGCCAGAGGGCATCCCCCCCAGACAAAGGAGCAGGCATAGCCTGCTGGGAACAGAACGGCAGGAGGTACATCTGGCCTCACTGCGGACAGGTGCAGGCTTTATAGCAGGGCAGCGACAGGACCAGAACAGTAATGGGGTCCTGGATGGATCAGACAGGGTGAGGTAGCCGGCCTGGGAATTAGCATGTGGCTTCTTGAAGCCATAGGGCTTGTGCAAGGTGGAGAGGTGACCCCAGAGAGCCTTCTTCTGCACGAGGAGCTGAGCCCCTGTGCCTCTCGGGATGGGACCAGAAAGCCGCCTGGTGGCAGTGTGCTTGTGGGTGGGAGTGTCGAGAGAGGGGACAGTCGGTGTGGACATCTGCTTTTGTTGTTGGTGGGGCTTGAGTGCAACTGCCAGGGTGTGAGGTGTGGCACCTGCTTGTTTGTGACTGTGTCTTGTGGTGCTGGCATGTTGCTGCGTGTTTATGTGCACCCGGGGAGGGATGAAGTTGGCGGGGAGAGGGGGTCATATGTGTCTGAGTCTGGTTGTGTTCTGCTCCTGGGGCAGCGCCGTGGGGCAAGCGCGGCTGGAAGATGTTCCACACGTTGCTTCGAGGGATGGTCCTTTACTTCCTGAAGGTAGGAAGGGGGTGCATGGCCCTGACAGGCAGGGCAGGGAAGGGCCCAGAATGATTTGGAGGGTGGTCAACTTATGATTACCTCTTTTCTGAGCCCCTGTGCCGCCCCCCCCCCCGCAGGGAGAGGACCACTGCCCCCCTGCAGGGGAGAGTTTGGTGGGGCAGATGGTGGACGAGCCCGTGGGGGTGCACCACTCGCTGGCCACACCGGCCATCCATTACACCAAGAAGCCGCACGTCTTCCAGCTGCGGACTGCCGACTGGCGCCTCTACCTCTTCCAGGCTCCGTAAGTTCCCGGGGGGGATGGACCAGCAAGGCCCCGGCTCGCCTCTCCCTGGTTCCTCGCTCACCACCCTCTGATGGCTGCTGGCCAGGGCCCTGGTGGGAGCAGGAGAATGCTGGTGGCAGGGGTCCTCAGGCCGCACCTGCTCCCCCGACCCCGCCCACTTTGCCACCGACTGGGCCTCTTCCCTGGTCCAGCGCCTGGTCGAGCCTCCTACTTCTGAACCCAGGATTCCAGGAAGCCTCTAGTGATCGATTTTTTTTTTTCCCATTTGATCTAAAAATCTATCGCCTTCCTAGATTTTCCTCTTTGACGGATGATAAAAGCCACCGGCACAGGTCAACCACCTCGACTGGTGGGCGGGCTTCTGGCTTTTTGAAGCGCTGAATCCTGAGTCTGGAAGGCTGTGCAGACCATAGGAGGTTGGGGTGGGAGTGGGGGAGAGGGGCAGGGCCGACTCTGTCACCTTGGGGTCTGACGGTCTCCTCTGCCCTCAGCACCGCGAAGGAGATGAGTTCCTGGATCGCGCGCATCAACCTGGCCGCCGCCACGCACTCGGCGCCGCCCTTCCCCGCCGCGGTGGGCTCCCAGCGCCGATTCGTCCGGCCCATCCTGCCTATAGGTCCCGCGCAGAGCTCCCTGGTACGGGGGCCCCGGAAGGGGCAGGTGCAGCGGGGAAGGGGGCTGCTCGGCCCGGGGACGAAGTGGGAGATGGGAGGGCGGGGCTGCGCGCTTAGCTTAGGAACCGGGAGAGGGGTGAGCTGCGCACCTTGGGTCCAGAACGTTGAGGGGTTTGCGGTGGGCTGCGCACCTCGGGCCGGGAACGGATAGGGGTGCGGTGGGACAGCTTCCCTCTCCGCCTCCCGCTCCCAGGAGGAGCAGCATCGATCCCACGAGAACTGCCTGGACGCCGCCTCCGACGACCTGCTGGATCTGCAGAGGAACTTACCGGAGCGGCGGGGCCGCAGCCGCGAGCTGGAGGAGTACCGCTTGAGGAAGGAGTACCTGGAGTATGAGGTCAGGCTGCGGAGTCTCCGCCTTCCCTAGTCTCTCCCACCCCCTCGGCTGGGCTCTCTGTCGCCCTCTCGTGGCCGCATCCGGCCTTGCAGCCTTCGTTCCCCGGAGTCCCTCAGAGCTGGGGGAGGCCCTGTGTGCGAATTCATATGCAGGGCTGTGCGCAAAGTGTGTGCGTCCGTGTGCACTCAGACCCCTTCACTTCTTGTCCTGGGGGCTCCTAGAAGCTGCTTTTCTGGAAACACTCACAGGAGACGTTGATCAGTTTCTTTCACCTAAGAGTGTACTGTATTTGGCTTTACTTAAACTGAAGGAAAAACTGTGTTTTAGTTTCATTATTTCCCCTAATACCTGCCTAGTCCTAATAGGCAGTATTTATGGCGTTTGTCATACTTGCCTGTATTACCTCGTTTAGTTGTCTAACAACTGCCGTAGGGACCATGATCTTCACTTTACAGGGGAGGAAACAGGCAAGGAGGGATGAGACAACGTGTCCAAACCCCATGAATTCACATCCTACTCCAGTCAGGGCTGTACCTCATTTATAGCCTTCACCAAGGACCTTTTCACCCCTCTGATTGATGCTGCACTGTTTTATCCCCTGACCCCCCATTCTATCTCCCCATCTCCCCTTACACCTTATGCCTCTGGTCAGTGCGCACGTTCTGGGACCCAAAGCAGGAGGGGGTAGGTGAGGGGCAGTATGAGAACAGAGAGGGTCAGAGCCACCCAGAGGCAGAGACCAGAGAAGGGAGCAACTGTGTCATCTCTGGCTGTGTGTGCTGGGCTTCATGCTGTCCCCTCCCTGCCTTTGTGGCCCAGCCTTTGTCTTGGTAGGTGCACTGCTTCCCAGAGGCCCTGGGGGAACAGGACCCAGCTCTGCCTGCAGAATTCTAGCCTCTCCCTACCTATGACCAGCTGCAACCTGTAGCAACCCCGGGCCCTCCCTAGACCTCATTGCCCTCTTGATCAAGTGGAGACAAGGACTCCTGGGCCACCCAGCCACCCAGGGTGAGCAGGCACTTACTACAGTGGGACCCGTATCCGAAGGCTGCTAGTTACAGAGGCCTTCCGAGTGTTAAACAGATGAAGGTAGTTAGCATCCCGCTCTCCAGATGCCAATTGTTAAAATGCGATTCAGACTCAATTAGGCTTCAGTACAGATGTGAGCTGTTTGTGTGCAATGCTGCACAGATCAGGCCTAGCGGGTTATGGATCTTTTAGTGTCTCGGGGATGGAACACGTTCTGGAGACATTAGTTACAGCGCTACAAGGTGGAGGCTGTTAGAACAGGGCTGGGCTGGTGGGTGCTATTAGAATCTTGTCCAGGTAACTGCAGGGTTAGGCGATGTGGCTGCCGTGTTCTGCAAAGTTGGCTTGCTCAAGCTCAATGCAGACACTGGCTGTGGGTCCAGCACTCTTTCTGCAGAAATCTTTACTGTCAAGAGCTTTGTACATGTGGGAGCCGTCTTCCCTGCATGCTTCTGGCCTCCTCCTGCGCAGAAGCACGGCTGGTGTTAAGAGGGCGGGGCCATGTATTGCAGAAAACCCGCTATGAGACCTACGTGCAGCTGCTGGTGGCCCGTCTGCACTGCCCCTCGGATGACCTGGACCTGTGGGAAGAGCAGCTGGGGAGGGAAGCCGGAGGCGCTCAGGAGCCCAAGCCCAGCCTGAAGAAGTCCCACTCCAGCCCGTCCCTGCACCAGGAGGAGGCTCCCACCACGGCCAAGGTGAAACGCAACATCTCAGAGCGCAGAACTTACCGGAAGATCATACCCAAGAGGAACCGCAATCAGCTCTGAAGCTGGGACCGCCTCACGGACTCGGGCCCCGAGTTCGGGGGTGTGGGGGTGGGGGAAGGGACCTGAGATGAGACCCCATGAAGGAGACTTGCTTCAGTGGGTCCGGACTGGGGAGGAGGCCCTCCCTTTCCTGCCGAAGGACAGCCCCTGTTCCTCTGCAGTCCTCACTGCCCCCTTTGCTGGAGCTTTCCTGCTACTGCTGTGCCCACCCCCACGGCAGCTGCCAGCTGCCCCCGTCCCTGCTCACTCCCAGGGGAGGACAGAGGTCAAGGGGTGGACTGCGCTCCCATGTCACCCTCTCCTGTTCCACAGTCTAGAGTGGCCACATTGCTTGGGCCTGGGGGCAGCTCAGCACTCATTTGAGAATCCGAGAACCTGCAGGCCCTGAGCTTCCAGAAGGGAGGCTGGGGCAGCAGAAGCCTCTGGGCAGTCAAGCCAGGGGAGCCACAGCCCTGAGGACAGTCTTGCTCTGGGAGTCGGGTGGCCTGGGGTGAGAGGTCCTGGGAGACCCCAGGCAGCCTCAGGTGACTGAGAGAGCGGGGTGGCTCGGCCCTGCCCCCTGACAGGTAGGGCTCCTGGGGCTTCGAGGACAAACTCAGTGATGCTGACTCTGGGACCCGGGGCCTTTGTGTGCTTTCCCCCACAATCACCCGTGCACCTGGGGCAGATGGGAGAGGCCACACCCCACACACCCAATTACTAATCATCAGAGCAGAGCCATTGGTGGTCAGTGAAGGCCAGAGGGCATGGGGCCTCCAGAGCTCTGTGGAGAGCCCTGGGAACAAGGGGCCTTTGTTTCCTCAGAGCAGGGAAGGAGGTCCCTCAGGTTCAGACCTGGGAGAGGCTGAGGGGCAAGAGGCCATGATATATCCCCTGGGGGCCCTCTTGGAAGGAGCTGGTCCGGGAGCTATGAGGGCCAGGTGGAAGCCTGGCTGCCTCCCATGCAGCCCATCCCATGAAGTTGCATTCCCAAGGAGGGGCACCAGGGACCCTTCCAGAATCCCTCACCCCCCTGCCAGCTCTCAGGGGGCTTTGCTGCCCTTCCTGGGAAGTCCCCCTGAGCTGCCCTCTGGCTGCCTCCCAACTGGGCTCTGGGGGAGGTTCCGGACACTCACGGACCTCGGGCTCTGCCTGTGGGAAGGAGGCTGGGATGGAGAAGCAACCACCATTGTCTCTGTTCAGCCAAGTGTGCGAGCAGGCTGCCTGCCAAGAGGGGCCTCTGCTGCCCGGCTGCCGCCTGCTGGCTGACGCACGGCCTCTCCAGCCTTCCTGCCGGGGCCCCTCTCCTCCCATCCATGCTAGAAATCAGCCCTGGGGCCTGGAAGGCCACCAAGCGGGGCTGGCCCTTCGGGGACCACAGGGGTTGTCTGGCCAGGGCTCAGCTCAGGGCAGGGCCGGGTACTCAGTTGGTGTACAGTAACTGCAGGCCAGTGAAGAAGGAGGTGTGCACGTGTGTGCGAGAAACCGAGGGTCAGGGGGATTGGCGCAGCTGGGACCACCTGCAGGATCCCAGGTTGGGTCTCCCTTTGCCTGGGTGCCTGTGTGCGTCTGAATGTGCCTGTGTGGGTCCGTGTGCGTGTGTGGAACACTGTGTGTGCAGGCTGTCAGAGCCTCGGGACCTCGGAATCATTTGTTCACCCACTCACTCATTCGTTCATTCATTCATTTCACAACTGATATTGACCACTTTTTATGGAACCCATCTCTGGCCTCCAGGAGGTAACAGCCCTGTCCTCTGGCTCCTTGCTGTTAGGGTAGAGGCACACTTGGTCTTGCTGGAGAGGCATGCGGAAGACACATTCCCACTCTGCTCAGGGATTCGGATTCAGTAGGTTGGGGTCAGAGGCACAGATAAATATTTTTAAAGCAGCTTGGGTCACTGATGTGCAGCTAATAGGTGAAAACCTAGTATCAGATCGAGGTGACTTGCCCCAGGACTGATACAAGCTTGGCCTTGAGTGGGTTATTTGACCTCACTGAATGTGTATCCTTTCTAAAACCAGAATAAAAGGCAGAGGTTTGTCTGCATTTTTGCATGTATGTGGCAGTTTGATGCTTCTTTGCTCATGTGGGACTGGCACCTGTCTTTCACCTGGGCACCTGAAGCCTTCAGAGACAGACGGGGGCTGAGGGACCCCACCTGGCCAATACAGCCTAGGCGCTGCTTGGACTGGAGGCCTGGGAAAGTGGAGAGGGTGAGGCCAGGCTGCAGTTCTGACACACGACCACTGGGGGGCGGGCTTGCATCTTTCAAGCTTGTGTGCTCAGGTGTCCAGCTGCAGACCTCTGCTCCCTGAAGAAGAGGAAGTTAGTCTGTTTGTCCCCAGCCATCACCAGAACCAGGACCTTCCACTTCCCTAAACCCACAGTGGTCCAAGCCAGGCCCCCCAACTTCTGGAGAAGTCAGCCATGCGAAGGGTTGCAACTCTGACATCTTCCTGCAGATGGAGAGGAAAAAGAGTTTCTGGAGCCATAGGGGGACAGCCTAGAGTTCCCGCAAAGAATTGTCCCCACAAAAGTGAACACTGAGGGAGCTCCCAGTCCTACTCCTGAGGTGGGGGCAGATGTGGCCCACAGGCGTATGTCTGACCTTGTGTCCACCCTCTCTTCCTTTCCCACCTGGGAAGTGGGTTGGTGCATCTCTTTGCAGAAAATGGGACGGGTGCAGGTTCTTGGTGATGAGCTCAGGCTCTGTAAGGCTGGCTGGTTTGCCTCTGGCTCCTCCTTTCCCTACTAGGGGGGGCTCAGCCTCTGGGGCCCCGGGCCTGGCGTGACCCAGGTGATACCCCAGATGTAATTTCTTCCTGGTCTCTCAGCATCTCTGTTTTGTGTGGCTTTCTGCTGATAACATTTATTTGCTGGTTGTTTGCTGGGCACCAGAAAAGAGTAAAAGACCGCCGAGGCCCAAGGCTTGGGTCCTTTCCTTTTGGGGGCCAGAGTCCGGTGGTGACAACAGATGGGCTATAATGGAAGAAGCAGGGTTGCAGGACTGGGGTGAGGGTGGGCAAGGGAAACACAGCAGTGGGGGGGGGGGGGTGGCGGAGCCTGGTCACATGGGACCTTGCCTGCAGCTCAAGAGTGTGCTTTCCAGCAGGAGAGGCCCAGACTCGTGGCTTGACAGCCAGCCAGCCAGCCTGGGAGTCCTGCTTTAAGAAAATGAAATGACTTGAGTGAATAAGGCCAATAGGGAGAGTCAGAATGGGGCCTGGAGACCCTCTGTACTACCTGCGCAACTTCTTTTAAGTCTAAAATAAAAAATGAAAGGCAGGGGGGAACCAGTGGCCTGGAAACTTAGGACAACCTGGCAATCCGCCATCTGGCCCTTCTCCCTCCCTGACCCCCAGGCACATGCCTGCACATACTCACATGTACTTATGGCTTTCCTGAATGCCACACTCTCCACGACGGCTCCTCCCCACCGCCTCTCTATCAGCTCTTCTGGATGTCTTGTCCCCTTGCCATCTCACGGTGGCTTACACCTTTACCTGTCCCTTCCCCTTCCCTTCTCTAGCAGAAGAGGTGCTCACAGCGTTCTTGGGACCAACCTCCTCCCTGAGACCACACACCACCCCTGCTTCTCCTGCCTGCCGTGACCTCTCTCCCTCAGGGCTCCCATCTGGGTCTTTGGGTCTACTTTTACCCCCTTCTTCATCCCTTGCAAACAACTTCCAGTACATCGCCCTCAAGAGGAAAAAGAAAAAGAAAAGCCGACATTTGACTCTTTGCTTCTTGTAGCTGAGACCCACAGATGTGTTGTCTTTGCTGGCTGTTTCTCTCCCTTGCCTGGGTCCCCTTCACACCTGGCTCCCCTTCACACCTGGCTCCCCTTCACACTTGGCTCTCGTTCACACCTGGCTCCCATTCACACCTTGCAAACTGTTTTCTGTGGTACTCATCTCTGAAATGAGGACACACCAGAAGGGCCACTTGTGACCCTTAATCATCAAATCCAGTGTCTTCTCAGCCTTCATGCCCCTCACCTCTCAGCGACCTTTAACCCAGAGACCTGCCTAGCCCTGCACAAGGCCCAGCATGATCTGGTCTCAGCAGCCAGGACCTGGAGTTGGACTGCCTGGGATCGAGCCCCCGTGGTCCCTTTTCTAGCCGTCTGACCACGGGTCAGTTACCTACCCTCTTAGACTCCAGATTGCTTCTTTATCAAACAGGGATAATAACACTATTTACCTCACAGAGTCCTTGTGAGGAATAAGTAAAATTATGCACGTAAACGTCTCAGAACAATGCCTGGCACTGAAGAAAAGCCTAGTAAGTTAGCTATTAGCTCACGGCCTTGCTGGCCTTACCCCATGCACCCTCCCCTCCTGCGGGCCCCGCTTAGGTTCTCCTCTCCAAATGCCAGGCCTTGGTTTTTCTTCTGCCTGGAAGTTGCAAGTAATAAATCTGAACTCAAATGGGCTTTAGCCAAAAAAGAGAGGACATTTCATCGCTCCCATAATGAGTCGCTCTATATCCAGGTCAGGTGAAGCTTGAGTGAGGGCTCTACACTGAGCCTTGCCCCGCTCTGTTCTTCTGGGCTCCGTCTCCCAGGCTAGGAACCAGGAGGAGCCCTCGTGGTCCCAAGGCGGCCCCAGGAGCTACCAAGTGGCCCTCTTCTTGGTGCCAGTCTAACACAGAGAGACCATCTGCTTCTTGGGAAGTTCAAACTCAAGTCCAGTAACGGAGTCTCTCTGAGCTGCCCACTTTGAGCCATGTGCCCATCTCTGAGCCAATCACCAGGGTCAGGGGCTTAGGATAGGCCGAGTCCACCTTCTGAGATGGGGTGGTGGTGAGGCCGTATCACACAAAGGATGGAGACTGGGACCAGCTGCGGAGAAATTCTGAGTACTACTGGTACCAGGACGGGGAGGAAACCAACTGTATCTGGATGCCATCTCCTCCAGGAAGCCTTCCTTGATCCCTGCTCCCCAGTTAAGTCTGTAACTTTCTACATCCCTCCCTTCCCCTGCTATCCCCTCATTCCCTTCCCTCTTCTTTCTGTCCCTGCTCCCAGTGGAACAGGAGCTGGGCAAGCTGGTTCCCATTGCTCAGGAGCCGACACCTGCAGTCCGAAAGTGTAACTCTCAAAGCTGTATCCCCCTGGGCTTCTGGCCTCCATGTTCTCCTGGTTCTTCTCCCTTCTTCCACTTCTTTCTCTGTCTTTCCTCTGCTTTCTCCTCCTACCCCTGAACTCAGTCTTCCCCCAAGGTGCAGCTTTTGGAGGCCTTCAGGATAGCTTCTTGGAAAGCCTCCTGATGTAAATAAACCTTCAGCTCTGATCTCTGCCCTGGCTTTCGCCCTGGTGGTCTAACTGGACAGGACTCGGCCCTCAATATTCTTCCCGGAGAGGATAAGTTTCCATGCAGATGTTACTTATTACACATAAGACTGGATTGAGTGTCGTCTCCGTAAACCTGTCCTCTTCTGACTCCCCTGTTTCTATTAATGATTCTGTGACGGTTCTGTGACTTGAGAGGTGACACACCAGGATTCTGAGGATATTTGAGCCAAATGGGCCTTTGCCTCACCTTTGGTGTCAGGCGGAAGCTTCTGGTTTTCTGACGTCTTTGTCTCTGTCTGGTGTGACACAGACAGGGTCTGGAGGAGGTACATGGACAGAAAAGCGATGACTCTCTCAGTCAGGTAAGGGACCGTGAAACCCTTCCACTTGGCCACTGCCACGAGGCTCAAGGCCGATCTTCAGCTCAACGGGGACTGCTTGGGGCCGCTCACTCTGCATTTTCTGGGGTCCCAGTACTTTAGTTCTTATTTGTATTTTCCTAATTTATTGCATGCATTTCCTGTGAGCTGTCTCAAATCCTCTCTGGAACAAGGTGGGGAATACATTAATATTTAAAATAAAATAAACAAAATGTCAGTGTGTGTGTGTCTTAGGTTGGAAATTCCTTAAGGGCAGGGACCATGTCTGTTTATATGGCACCTGGCACAGTGTCAAATTGAAGCTTAACAAATGAATTTTGATGAAGAGGGAGAAAGAAGCTGCCTGCAGGAAGATACGGAGATTTAAACTTCACCCTCCAGCTGCCCCTCAGCCAAAGCCCCTTTGGCAAGGGGCACCCTTCCTCACTCCGTTCCTGACCATCCATGTTCCCTCCTGTCATTCCCACCCTGTGACCTTCCTCATGACCAGCCCTGTCCTCACCCAGACCCTGCTGTCTTGCAGCTGGTCCCCTTCCTCACACAAACCCAGCCCCAGCCGCACCTCACCCAGGGCTTCACCCCGAAACACCCAGCCCCCCTCCCTTTCACCCTCCACCCCAGCCCCACAGGCTCAGTGGAGGCCGGGCAGCAGCGCATGGTGCTAGGGACTGCCACTGGCAGAGAGGTTGGAGGTGCTGTCCCCACTCGTGCCTTGGCCCCGTGGGGGCCTCCAGCCAGGCGGGGACGTGGCTGAGGGAGGGAGAGGGTAAGCTGCTTCAAAACTCCAGATGCAGCAGTTAAAAAGAGGACAGAGGCAATGATCCTTCAAATTGCCACATCTGTATAATCTGCCTTTTATTTTCTGCTTCATGAAGTTTTATTTCCTATTATTTATTCACCTCCCCGCCCTCCCCTCCCCCGCCTCCGCTCCTCCTTAGCAGGCGACATGCTCAGATGGGCCCTGAGCCTTGGCCTGGGTCTCAGCCCACCCCCACCCAACCCCCACCCTGGGCCTGCTGCTGAGAGAAGGCACCTGCTCCCCCTTCTAGGACGCCCCCCCATCATTGTGCTACAACCCCTATGGGCCCCTCCCTACACCCTCCAAGTGGGGCTTGGCCTAATGCGCTTGTGGGGGAAGGGATCAGGGAGGGGAGGCCTGTCCCCCAAGACTGGTGTCTCTGTCACCAACACTTAACAGAAGCTTATGGGAAAGAAGAACCCAAGGACCTAGAACTCACAGCCAGCTGGAGTCTCCATCCCCATGTATCCCCTCCCTGCTCTCCTGTGTCTCATTTCCTACCCTCCACACCTCTCCCTCCTCCTTTCTTTTCTGCTCCTCCAAGCTGTGGTTGGAGAAGGGTGGGGGGAGGCAGCCTGCTGAGCTGGGGAGGGGCAGGTATTGAGATGGGACAAAGGGGGGCGGCCAGCAAAGCCCGCACAGGGAGGGACAGCTGCCCAGCTGGTTTAGACGCTGGGACCCCTCTTCCCTGGCCTGGCACCACATAGCAGGAACAAAGCAGCAGCTCAGAGAAAAACCCAGGGCTTCAGGTCCCAGGCTCTCGGCTAGTGGCATTTGAGTTGGAGTGGGGTGAGACGGTGTATGAGAAGGGTCTCGCTTACATTTTGCATTCCCCTCACCTAGCACCCTCCTTCTCCCTCCTGGGAACACGAGCACAGGAGAACAGCCCTTTTCTGGGGATTGAGGTCTGGCTTTTAAGGCCCTGGGTGGGGGGGGCGGTTTAGGGTTTGTGGTTGGTGTTCCTGGCGGCTGCTTCTTCATCTTCGAGAAGACAGGGATGCCAGAGAAAGGCCTGGGAGGGACAGGAAGGATTTTGCAAATATTGTCTGAAACCTGAAAGCACTCAAGGCCTTCATCACTTTTCCACCTTGTTCTGTAGTGACTTTCGTAGAAGTCTCATTTCTATGGTCAGAGGGATTTGAGGGTGGGGGGCAGTGGGTGGTAGAATCCAATCGGATTCATCTTGTTCTCAGCTCCGTGCCTGTCACTGAGTCTGGGACGTAGTAGATGGTTCATGAGCGAACCCCAGATGAACATGGCAGTCAGCATGAGAGCTCAGCAGACTTCCCCGGCCCCCCCACCATTTACTGTGATGCCTTAGCCTCGCTCTGGTTTCTGCCCCAGTCCTGGAATCCTTTGGAAGCCTGGCTTCTCTCCTCCAGCCGAGGCAGGGCCCCAGTGCCCTGCGTGAGTGGGCACCAGAAGCCACCCCACCCCACCCCAACAGAGACCCAATTCCAAATAAGGAAATATGGCGTTTCCTGTGGTGTTCAATGGAAAGTTACCTGGGGAATTTGGGAAAAAGAGGCTTCATACCTGAACCAGTCAGATGAGGCTGGGAATGCCTTTCACTGACCCAGCAACTATTGAATCACAGTGTTAGGGCTGGACATCATGGCCCACGCCATGCATTTCACAGCTGAGGAGACTGGAGTCCCCTGGGGTCTCCAGTGGGGAGGTGACGGGGAGGGGTCCAAGGCCCACCCCCCAGCTCTGGGCTCCTTCCCTCCATCACTGGCCCCTCTCTCTCGGGGAGGGGTGGGAGAAACAAAGGTGATGACCGAGGCGTTGTTCTGATGACAAGAACCAGCAGGTTCTGGTACCCCTCAAATTCAGTCCCCAGAAAGGTAGGCAGAGCAGCCCCCTCTCCCTGGCACCAACAGCTAGTTTCACTAGCCTCCTCCCCCTCCTTCTTAAGCTTTTCTCTTTCTCTTCCCTTCTTTTGGGGCGGGGGAGGGTGGGGGAATGAGTTTCCCATTCAATCCATTCAGACCAAGCTCACCCTTTTATGGACGATTTGTGTGTCCTGCTTCGGTGAAGTCCTCTGGGAGGCCTGTGGTAGACAGATAAGATTGGGCCCAGGGAACCTTCTGCTCTCATCTCCCCAGGGGGATATATGTGGGGGGAACCCATGTGGGGAGGCAGGGGCAGGCCTGGAAAGAAGGCAGGAAGGTGAGAGGGTTTGAATGTGAGTTTCCCATCCACACTCAGGGTGAGGCTGAGGTGGGGAGGTATGCCTGGGGGCTGGAAGTTACAGCTAGCTACCAATCCCCTGTCCCCAAAGTAAACAAGCAAAAACCAAACAACAAAGATTTATTTGCCAGCCAACTGGGCTGCCGTTGGAGGCCGGCTCCTGGAGTGGGCCGCAGGCTGAGGGCCTGTGTGTGTGATTGTCTGTGTGCAGTGGGCTCGGCTCCCTGACGTGGGGGAGGGGGTCTGGGCTGCGAGAAGAAGGAGGAGGTGGAAGTAGGGGGTCTCGGAGCGGGTGGGGACCGGAGGCGCGGTGGGGGGGGGAGGGTGTTGGCTTCATGCTGGTACTAGTTTGATTTATCCCTAATGAGTTCTCAGCACATGGCTGCTCCCGGCTCACTCCAGGGGCCAGCGCGGCCTCCCGCGGGCCCCAGCCCGCCCCGACTCCAGAACAGCCGCCGCTCGCTCAGAAAAGAGCCAATTTCCACACTGCACAGTCCGCTTCACTCAAGGGGAAATCACATTTCCCTGGGAGAGCCGCAGGCAGCGCTCCACTCCACAACCTGGCCGGCTGCCACCAGGCACAGATGCGGAGGAGCTGGGCCCGACCTCCCCGCTCCCCTTCCCCTCACCCAGAGAGCCCCGCTTCCCGCTGCCGCTGCTGCTGGGGAGCCCCTAGTCCTGGCCCCGAATTCCCGAATCCCCAAATGCCCTCTTTGGCCCTTCGCAAGAATAGGAGAAGGGGTGACTTTGGGGGAGGGGGAGGATGCTGGCCAGGAGGGGCCCCATCTTGCCCCTGTCCTCCGGCTTCTTCGAAGGGCTGGCTGCGGGTTCTGTCCCAGGGCCTGTGACATTGCAGGTGGGGCAGAAGGTGGTGGGGGTGCGCCTGTGTGAGGGAGTGGACAGCTGTGGGCCTGTGCACCTGCCGGGAGAGGGAGCCTCTATGCCTGTGTCCCCGAGTCCCCAAAGAGCAAGAGGAACAGAAGAAGGTAATGAGAAGAACAAGGAGCCGAACGATGAGGAGATGGAGAGAGGAGAGTTGGTGGCATTTGTGGAGCAAAATGCGGGACCTCTAAGCCCTTCCTGAGCATTCGCCCACTCTCTCACAGGTGCACACCCCTGCAGACGCCCACCAAGTGGGGGAGGTAGGGGGGGCGTCAAAGGAATAATTTCAACAGACCCCGAGGAGAAGGGACTGGAACAAAAACTAAGAGATGAAAGTGTCAGGATGAGGAGGTGAGAGAGGAGGGACAGGACTTGTCACAAGATTCACCGTGGCGGTCACTCCGTTGGCTCACTCCCTCTGGAGGGTGACTCAGAAGCTGGGGAGGAGGAACAGGGAGATCCCCTACCGATGAAAATGCTTTGTGACCCTAAAGGCAGGAGAACAGCAGCCAAGGGATGGCCTGAGGAGAAACTCAGGGCCAGGGATAGAAGGGAACCGGGATCAACCCGGCCCTGCGCTCCTCCACCTGTAGCTTGACGTCCGGGCTATCCATCCGGGACTGCTGGCCCCGTCAGGAGTGCAAGGCAGTGCCCTAGGTGGTCACGGACCTTCTAACCCTCTGCACAGAGTCACAGCTGCCTGAGGTCTCTGCAGAGGCCTGGCCACGTCTGGGCATCCAAGCCTTGGATTACGACGCAGAGTTGGCCTTGGACGAGGGGTTGGGCTGTGGTCCCTCCTCCTCTGAACGACGTTGAAAAAGTCAAGAAATCTTTAGTTCTCAGTTTCTCCAAGTGCAAAATGGAGTCAATGTTCAGAATCAGGGACACAAATTGACGCGAACGAGCTTTTTTATAAGCAGAAACTAAGCCTTTGTGAAGGGTTAGTACTCTTCCTGAGGATGGGGGAAGATGAAGGTGGGAAGTAGGAAATGAAGGGGGCTGGGCAAGGAGCCCCAATCCCCACCGGCTTCCCTCTTCCCCTGAAGCTCAGTCCCACTGACTAGAGGTCTTGAGGTCTCTAGGCCTCTCCTCCTGCACCCCTGAAGGACAAGGACATCAGGAATCACCTGATGAGGACCCAGGTAGGTACACACCAGAAAAGCAGGATGAGGAGGGAAGGCAGGAGAGGGGCAACCCTAGCGAACCCCTCAATCTTGCTGGTCCCCTATTTCCTATCTGTAGACTGGCCACCAACTCCTCTTGCCTGAGCTTGTTGCCAGGATAGAGTGTGTGCCCCCGTGGAAAATAGACTTTCTTTGGTAACAAATCATGGCAAAAATATTGGAGAAGGCAGGGAGGTGAACCAGCCTGGGGCTGGCCTTGGAGGCAGGACTCCCAGCTGCCCCTGTCCCCACTCCTAGAGGCCTGAGGATCACACCAGCTCCAGCCCACCTTGGAAAGATGGGCTGTACTCCACCTCGTGACCCAGATGGCCTGAGCTGCTCTGTCTCCTAGCGGGAACTCTTACGGCCACCTTCGGGGGCTGCCTGGCCCGCTCAGACCTCTGTGAGCTCCTGACACCCTGGGCAGGCCTGGCCATGCTGGGAGGGGCAGGGGGTAGAGGTCGCTGAAGGGGATGAGTGAAGATGAGGGAGCAGCAGGGAGAGCTGCCCAGAAAGCTGAGGAGGCTTCCTCACACCGGCTGTGACTGGGATTGTTCTAGCTGCTATGCAGGGTGGGTGAGGCTGGGCCCTTGGTGCCTTGGGAATGCTCAGGCCCAGGCCCCATCCCCCATTCTCCTCCCCACACGCTCTACTCCCGCAACCCTTCACAGAAACCTTGCTACATGGTAACCCAACCCCTATGTCCCCCCATCCTCCTCATAGTCCTTTACCAAGTCCTGCAAGTGCGGCCCCGACTTCTCTCAACAGCGCCCCCCAGTGCTGGGGCACCTCAAATGGTTGCTTTCCCCAAACGCATAGATGACTGCGTTTTCCAAAGGGGGACCATGGTTTGACCACAGATCGAATGTCTGGGTAGGTACCGGCCAGTACACGCTGCCCTTGGCCCACACCACACACCACACACCACCACTTGCTTGAGGCAGAGTCCCCAGGGCTGCTCAGCCCACCTCGGAGAAAGGAAGGGGAGTTCTGAACCATGGTCACCCCCTAGCAAAAGCACGGCCCAAGTCCCTTTGCTGTTTGGGGTTTGGAGGAGGCCTGCCAGGGGCACCAAGTGTTCCCAGAGAGAGTTTTGGCTGCAAATGCAAAATTGCTCTGCAGGCTTCTTGGGACACCGCGTATCTCAAAGTGATCTTGGATGGAGTGGGGTTGGGGGGGTGGTTCTTTGCTCCACAGAACCTGGTGGGGGGCTGCCTTAGGGCACTCAGGGACTCAGAGGTTTGAGATGATGAGGAGCCTCATGTAGGATGGGATTCAGTCCTGTGGCCAAGCTTGTCATAGAGGGAAGGGCTGTTACTGGAAAATGAGCCTCAACTCGGGTCCTCTCAGACACGAGGCCTGTTTTCTCTGTGGGATGGTCCCACGGCTCTACTCTCACGCCGTCCTTGGTGAGCATCCCCAGCCTCTCTTTAGGGAAGACCGGAGTGGGGGGGGGCGGTAAGAGCCCTATGTCTCTTCCTCAGCCCTCCTAGTCTTGGAGTCCCTGGTGGGTGATGAGTTCTCTCTTCATCTGACTAAATCTGAGTGGTCTGCCCTGCTGTCAGCATTCAACAGGGTGCGTTGCCCCCTTGTTCCAGCTGCGCCCCACACAGAGAAGGTGCCCGCAGGCCAAGTGTCCTGGTGGGGTCAGAGCCCTCATGGCCACCATTTTATGTTGACCTGTGTTCTCCTGCATTTCTCAGACAGGGATTGTCTGAAGTCCCCACAGGCTCCCTCAGCCCTTCATGGCCCTGCACACCCAGGGCCTCCCTGTCACCCAGTCCCTTCAAGAGGACTTGATTGAACCCACCATTTCCCACCTTGAGCAAGTTATTTCATTTTATCTGAGCCTCAGTTTCCTCAAATGTAAAATGGGACTAATCCCAACTTATCTACTGGACGCCCTTCACACCGACTCTGGCACACAGCACTGCCCAGGAGATGTCTTCTCCCCTCCTCCTCTCCCGTTCCAGGAGGCACGGGAGCTGTTATGTAGGCCCCAGGTTATTGTGTTTCCAGAACCTTCACCAGTCCTCCCTGCAGCTTCTCTGGCTTCCTGTGCATAACAGGAGTGACTACTTGTGGGAAGTCTACGATTGGCCCCCGGCACCGTGCGTGTGCTCATTTTATCCTGGCGTTCACTCACAGTGGAAATCAAAGCTGAGGAGAAGTGGCTGCCCGGAGTTCAATGTCTAGCAACAGAGGGAGGGGGGAACACGAAGTCAGGGCTCCTGGGCAGCCCACGGTCCTTCAACTCCCCGCCCCCCACCCCACAGTGAGCTCATGGTTCATGGGGGCTCTGAGGTTCTCTGGAGAAAGCCCAGACCCAGCCTGCTTCCTTCCCCAGCCAACCCCAAAGCCTGAGACGAAGAGTAATGGTTTATTGAGTTATGTGGTAATGGTGGGTTGTCTTAAAAAAAGAAAAGAAAAGAAAAGAAAAGAAAAGAAGCATCAAGGAGAGAAGCCCAACATGGCAGGGAGACAATCCACTGAGAGGCCAAAGTCTGGGGGTGGAAAGAGGGAAGCTTGACCCCAACAGAGCTTCATTTATAGTATTTACAGTCAGGCTTTGGCGGGGGCAAGGGCTGCGGAGGGGAGGGGGCGGAGAGGGCACCTCCATGCTGGCTTGGGGAGGGGGTGGCCACGGGGACTCTTGAGTTGCTGTGGGCTGGGGCTGCAGGGGGCCCACCTGGCTGGGCAGGGGCTGTCGGGGGAGGGCAGCGAGCCCCCAGCAATTGGGCCTCGCTCTACCCCAGGGCTGCAGGTTACTCCCCAGGAGCCAGGGTTGGAGGGGGTGCCTTTGGGAATGTTTGTCTCTAGCTGGAGTGGGCTGATCTGGCTGCGAGGGGGTGATCCACCGGAGAACTGGGGCGTGCTCACACGTTCTCAGCAGCAGGCGATAGGAAGGTCCCGGTGACCATCAGGAGGAGCTTCCGGCTTTGACCCAGCCCTCAGCCCCGGCCAGGAGGGAGGTGCGGAAACGCCAAGCAAGCTGAGCGGAGAAGGTGGACAGCCAGAGCCTCAGCTGTGGGGCAGGCGGGAGGCGGCTTTCCTTGGGGCGGTGACAGGAGCATTGGCGCCTGGCTGCGGTGTGTGGGCCGCGCCTCTGAGAGCCTGTCGATGGAGGAGCCAGGGGGCCCCCGTGGGGCCCTAAGCTCATCGTGGGCCTCTGTGCCATCCCTCTCGAGCTCCTTGACTGTTCCTTCTTCTCTCCACATTTCTCCTCCAATAGTGTCTCTTTTTGAACGGAACAGTTCTCTCTTTCCCTGGGACTCCTGCCCCTCCTTATGGAGTCTTAGAGGACAGTTTGGCCTTCTCCAAAGTCATCCTGTCTTTCATGGTTCATTAAAACAACCACACAGGGAGTGTGCCGCAGTGCTGGACTTGTGGTTATTTTTCATGTAATAAATAAAGATTCCTTTGTGTGACTCTCTGAGGCCTGTCCCAGGCCAAGTCCTCCTGGTGCTCAGTTGCTCCCACTGTCCCCATAGCAACTACAGATGGTCAAAGGCCGTGGCGGTGGTGGGTGGCGCACTTGGCCTTGATGTGGAACTGTAATAATACGGGGAACCTGGACATGTTAAAAAAAAAAAAAACAACAACAACCACCACACCGCTGGTCAGAGGGGAAATTGCACCACACAGCCTCTCCTGCATCTGCTAACCTTGAAGACAACACAAGTTAATCATCTACTCCTCAGGCCTATCTGATCATCAAAGATTAACTCCTCTCCGGCCCTATTTCCTCCTTCTCTGGCCTCACCTTCGGGTTTCTGGCCAGAGTGAGAACGCTGGCTTCTTGCCCCTCCTCCCAGGATCGCCTTGACCTTCAATACCCTCGTTTCAGGGAGAGGGCAATTGGGAGCAGTTACATCTGGAACCCCGAAGAACCAAGCACACTGGGGGATTCCTGAGGCTGTCCCCACCCTTGCCCAAACAGTGAGAGGTCAGAGAATCTTCCTCTTAGGGCCTAGAAGGACTAGAATCCTGAGTGCCCAGGGGGAATGTGGCTTTGAGGGCCTCCCTGGGGAGACTCTGTCCACCTGCAGGATGGGCAGCCCAGGTGGGGTTGGCAGGGAGGTGCCCTGCCCCTGGCCCAGCTCAGCAGCCTCATCCTTCCTGGCAAGAGCGAACAGAAAGGTGGCTTAGAGTTGAACCCATCTGGCAAACAGAGCCCAGGTGAGCCATCCTTCTGGTCGCTTCTGGAATGCCAGGAGGTCACGGCAGGAGAGGGGGTCTTGGGAGACGGATGGTCCTGCCAGGCCTGTGACGGTGCCCATGGGGTGGGCCACACTGGCCTCATCGCTTTTCCTGGGCTCAGGTTTGCTCTGAGACCCTCAAGGTCATCGTTCGGGGAGACTCTAGCAGAAGTCCTTGAGTTTCCATTTATGGGGCCTGGTTTCCTAAAAAGCTTCTGTATCCAGCCCATGGCCCCGGGCCAGAGAGGGGTGAAGGGGAGCCCATGGCTCACTCTCTGGACCTTCCACCGGAGGGGGCATCCGCATCTCAAGCCAAATACTGGGAATGTGAACAAAGGATCCCGTGTAAGGGTTTTGGTCTGGAGTCATGAGGCCCCGTGCAACACTGAGATGGTTTATGTGTACAGCGGGATGGCCTCGTTTGCCAACAGCGCGCTCCCAGGGGCCAGAGGGCAGCTGGCATCCTGCTGGGCGCCCGTGTCTCAGTGTCACCTCGGCTGGACGTGGCTGCACTCTGATCCCCTGAAGACGGGAAGTCCACTCTGAGACTTTTCTAGAGTCCACCCTTGCCCTCCCAAGGCCTGAGCCCCGAATCTTACACCCGACACATGGCCTCAGGCGGCAGGAGGGAGCACAACAGGGAGAAAAAAGT
Source organism: Martes martes (assembly GCF_963455335.1). NCBI lineage: Eukaryota > Metazoa > Chordata > Mammalia > Carnivora > Mustelidae > Martes > Martes martes. The sequence continues at coordinate 101,903,762 of NC_137896.1, read as the reverse complement.
CTCCCGCTTCTGTGCTCTCCCTCCAGACAAGCAGGGGCTCTGGCTTCTCTCCACCTGCTTGGCCTGCCAAGAACACCTGTCTCCCCAGAACCTCCATCTCATCTGGGCCTCCCGGCTGCCTTTCAGACGGATTTTTGGCTCAGCCTTGTACCCCGACCCTACCCCATGCAGCAGAGGGCCTGGGTGGCCCCCAGCGGACTTACTCAGCAAGCTGGAGTTGGGGAAGCGCCAGGCCTCGCCGTAGGAGGAGTACGGGGTGTGGCTGTAGGCATTGCCAGAGTATTCACTTCCTGTTGGAGGCACACAGGTGAGAGGCCTGTGAGGTGGACACACCAACGTAGGCTTGGGGGTGGGGAGAAGGGTCTGCAGGGCTGCCATTGGGTGAGCCCTGGGGCACAGGGGGAGCTGGGGCAGGAAAGGTGAGCTCAGAGGACCCACCGTTTGGGGGCCCCTAGTCTCCATCATTTTGGACAGAGCCCTTTATTGCCCCGTACCAGAGGCACTGCCCTGATAAGCTTAGTCCTCCCAGCTACCCCAGGAGGGAGGTGATATTTTAAGGCCCATTTTTCAGGTAAAAAAGCTGAGGGTTGGAGACCCGCAGAAGCACAGGCGGCTGAAGGGCTTAGTGGTGTCTGGAATCTGTGCTGGGACTCTAGGGCCCAGGTTGTAGCCGCTTTTTCTGCTGCGTGCACCTCCGGCAGAAGGCCATTCCAGGAGGAGCTGAAGGGAGTGAGAGGGGTGGGAAACAGCCACAGAAAGAATCCGCAGGTACACTTGTTAGCCTCCCTAGGTCTGAGTTTGTTAGGGGCGGGGGTGAGGCTGTGGCGGGAAGGGGAGGGGGTCCCGAGTGAGGATTAGAGGAAAGAGCAGAGGGAGGAGCCCTGCAGGGAAATATGTCCCAGGACTTGCTCTGAGGACGTCCCTGTCCCATTCCAAGTCTGCCCCTTGAAGCAAACTCAGTGCGTGAATTGAAACAAAGTTAATCAGATCACCTCCTTTGGTGAGCGGATTCTTGGCTTTACCAAAGGAGTGACTGACCAGAGAAATCCCAGAAGGATTCCCTTAGATGACAGCAACAGACCCAAGCAGCCCACTCCAATACCATCCATACTCCGCAGGGAGCTTAAAGACTGCAAAACGCTTTCCCACTCACTCGTCCCCTTTATCCTCACCAGCTAGATCTGAAGCACCCGTTAATACCGCCAATTTATAGGGGAGGACGTTGGAGTGCCCCCAGGATTAAGCAGTTTGCCTCAAATCCCGTGTTGGCAAATGGCAGAGCAGAACTTGACCTTAGGGCTCTAACTCTGAATTCCAGAGAATCCCTTTATGTGCTTCTGAGCTGATGCAATGCCAGGTTCCTGCCAACCCCGCCATCCCCTGTCAGTCCGCACGGCCTTTCAAAACCTCATCTGCTGTTGGGATCTGAGGACCTTCTGTGGCTTCCCATCTCTTTCACAGACTCTGGAAGGGAAGCTTAAAAGTGCAAGCTTTCCAGCTCCAGCTCCCCACCACCAGATCCGGAGCTGGCCTGCCTGGAGTCAAACCTCTGCTCCCCACTCCTCAGCCAGTCACATTTCCTCTTGGAGCCTTGATTTCCTCATCTGTAACATGGGGTGAATTACTGTCCCTATCTCATGGGATTTAGGGACAATTAAATTAGATAATATCCATTAAATGGTGAGCCCCACACTTGCTATATAAAAAGCACTCGGGACATGCTAACTTTTATTATTTTCCCATTAAGCAGGTGCTAGAATAAAGTTCAACAGAGGATCACGAATGAAGAAACCGCTCCCCAGAGAGGGAGAGACATTTACCCCAGGTCCCGTGTTCAGTTAGAGCCTGCACTAGGATCCCGGCCCCTAGCTCCTACTCCAGGGGTCTTCCTTGTGTCCCACAATGCTAACTGTTCCCCATTTACTGCTGGTGGACCCCAGAATGGCCTGGTATCAGAGCACCCTAGGGGGAAGCCAGGGGCCCCATGCCTTTCCTTCCACCCGGTGCCAAACACTGCTGTCTCCGAAGCACGAGGAAGACATTGGTGGAAAATACACATTGCTTCCTCTCTCATTTTGTCACTTACTCATGCATTTCACTCACTCACACACTTATTTACTGAACACATGTTCACCAAGTACCTATGTGCTTTGGTCACACGGAAGCTGGTGTAGGGCTGGGGGCTCAGGAGGGGGTACACGCCTGGGAGCAGCTTCTCCCCACCACCAGATCCGTCCACCTGCCCCAGCCACATGGCTGAAACGCCCCTACACCCACAAAAGGCCAAGCTGTGCCCTTTGCTCTGCCTCCCACCCCACTCACCCTTCCAAGGTCTTGGCCCTACAATCTATCCCTTCTTTTTCTGCTCTATCAATCTCTCCTTCTTAATTTACCACTTCCTCCAGCCAGCAAACATGCTCTGCCATCTTCTTCTTTTTTTTTTTTTAAAGATTTTATTTATTTGACAGACAGATCACAAGTAGGCAGAGAGGCAGGCAGAGAGAGAAGGGAGGAAGCAGGCTCGATTCCAGGACGCCCGGGATCATGACCCGAGCCCAAGGCAGCGGCTTTAACCCACTGAGCCACCCAGGCGCCCCACATGCTCTGCCATCTTCTGCATCGTTTTTCTGCCCCAATTCTGGCTACCAGCCCCTTTCTGTGCTTCCTTCCTGGTTTCTGCCCTCACCTCTCATTCCCGTCACGAGTGCTGATCCCCGAAATCCCACAACTTCCACCTCGATCATTGCAATGGTCACTTCCCTGTCCACTCCCAATCCCCTCCCCCAACCTCCTAGCTGACTGTGATTCAGGTCATCGCTCCTTCTAACGCCTTTGGGTTTTGTGATGCCTCTGCTGCCGGATCCACTGTCCTCCCCCCACTTACTCTCTTTGCTAGTTTCTTCTCTCCTCGAGCTCTAAATGCTGAAGGCCTGGTTTGTGAGCCTTCTGTGATTTTCCATCCACATTCTCTTTCTAGTGATCTTGTCTAATCCCTTGGCATTAAATAACAGCTCAGTACGATGGCTGAAATTTATGCCCTAGCCAGAATTCCTTCCTGACTTGAGACATATATCATGTGCTACTGCCTTATTAAACTGGGTATTTGGAGGTGTCTCAATCCTCTTGGGGCCAATAGAACTCTTGATTTCCACGTGCCACATGCTCTACCTCCTTCTCTCCTGGTCTCCCACATTTTTACTTGCCACCACCACCAGTCATGCATTTTCCCAAGCCCCAAGCCTAGGAGTCATCCTTGTAGCCTCTGTTTTGGAACCCCTACAGCCAAATCACCAGTAAGTATTGTTGACTGTACCACGAACATAGCCTCAGTGTCTCTTTTCTCCTCTTTCATTGCTACCTCCCCAGCCCAAGCCCCATCTGTCTTTTTTTTTTTTTTTTTAAGATTTTATTTATTTATTTGAGAGGAGAGAGAAAGCATGAACAGGGGCAGAGGGAGAGGGAGAAGCCACTCCCTGCTGAGCAGGGTGCCCCATGTGGGACTTGATCCCAGGACCCTGGGATCATGACCTGAACAGAAGGCAGATGCTTAATCGACTGAGCAACCCAGGCGCCCCTACGGTCATGTCTTGAGTGAACTATTGCAATTGTCCCTCCCCTAATTGGTCTCTGTGTTTCTGCTTTTGACTAGCTACTCTCTGTTTTCCCAGCAGCCCGAGTAGTCTTAAAATTTGACCCAGCCACTCCCCAAGTCCCCTCCTTTTGTAGTGCTTTCCTCATTCACTTGTTGTTCTTAGATATACTCACCCCCTTTTCATGTGTGATCACGCTAAACTGGTTCTTGCCTCGGGGCCTTTGCACTTGCTGTTCTTTTGGGCTGGGGATGGCCTGCTCCTGTTCATCACTTGGCTGACCACTTTGAACACCTTCTCAGAGAGGTCTCCCCTGTTCACCCAATCTAAAGTAGTTATCTCCTCTTCCTGTGGCTCTTTGTGACATCATTCTACTTTATTATCTTCACAGCACTTATCACTATCTGAAATTATCTTCTTTATTCATTTGTTGACTTGTTTACTGTACTTTTCCCTCCACTATTAGGTCCTAAGCTCCATGAATAGAGGGACCTGCCTTGTTCACTGCTATAACCCCCAGGATCCTATGCCATAGAGATTCAACCAGCATTTGTTAGGTGAAAAGGTGGTGAATGAATGGAAGGATGCAAGAATGGTTGAAAGGCTGGGTAATGGAGGACGGATGATAGGAAGATGGATGGATGTACGGAAGGACATATGGAGGGATGGACGGATGGGTGGATGGATGGGTGGGTGGATAGAAAGATGGATGGCTCACTGGAAGGATGGATGTAAGAAAGGATGGATAGATGAGTGCATAGAAGGAACGATGGATGGAAGGAAAGATGAATGGAAAGACGGAGGATGGGAGGATGGATGAATGGGTAAGAAGAAGCACGGATAGGTGGAAAATGTGTACAAAGACACACAGTGGAAAGCTGAGTGGATGGATGAATGGATCCATCTGTCTGGAGTTGCCAGTCAGCTCTAGAGCTGGTGTGAGGGTCATCAACTCTGTTAATGGGGCAGGAATAACAACAACCATGAGAAGGCAAAACAGAAGATGAGTGGATAAGAGAAGTCTGTCCTGGTCCTGTTCTTATGTCGCTTTCTTAGAATTTGTGTTGTTATTTCTGGTATTGTGGGAGGCAGTGTGGTATAGTAGGAAGAGCCCTAGATTTGAAATCAGAAGACCTGTGTTTGAATAACTCAACCACATAGTGTGGTTCATGGAGACCCTGAGCACACTAAGCTTGTTTCCTTATCTATATTAAACTAGAATAATACCAGCCTCCTAGTCCTATGGTGAGGATTAAGCAAGAAAGTTGTATCTATGAATGACCAGGCACACAGAAGTGCATAATAAATGATCTTCACCTTCCTTCCACAAGTGATTGAAGAATGTCACTGGCATGCCTTGCATTAAGCACATGTTCTGCACCTAGCACACAGTAGATGCTCAGTGAAGGTTTATTTTTTTTATTTTTTATTTTTTTAAAGATTTTATTTATTTCTTTGACAGACAGAGATCACAAGTAGGCAGAGAGGCAGGCAGAGAGAGAGAGAGAGGAGGATCAGTGAAGGTTTATTAATTTTAATGGAAAGCATCACCATTTAGCCCACTGGAAGATTGTGACTACTGGTAAGAGATGGAGAAATAATATTTTATGGGGGAAAAAAAAAACAACCTTCCTTAAGAATTCATTTGTACGGGGTGCCTGGGTGGCTCAGTCCATTGATTGTCTGCCTTCCGCTCAGGTCATGATTCCAGGGTTCTGGGATCGAGCCCCACATCAGGCTCCCTGCTCAGCAGGGAGCCTCCTTCTCCCTCTCCCTCTACTGCTTCCCCTGCTTGTGCTCTCTCCCTCTCGAAAAAAACAAATTAAAAAAAAAAAAAAAGAATTAATTTGTACCATGGCATTCCTAGGACCCAGATGATGCCCTAAATAGTACTCCATTTTCTGGAAACTTATTTACACACAACTGATTGGGGAAAGGCAAGGCCCATTGCAATTCAATGGCAGTTCATCAACTGTATTGTGTTTTTGTTTTTGTTTTTGTTTTTTTTCCCCACCACACTCACTCAGGATGAGATCTTTCTGGAAACACCTGGGGGCCTTTGATGAGAGGCCCAAACCTTCCAGCTACCTCCCAGGTCAGACTCCAGGCTCCTGGACCCCCTTGCCCTGGGCCTGGCCCTGGGGAATGATTCATAATTAAGAGAAAAGCCCTGTGCTTTCTGTTCCCTCCTCCTCCTCTAAGCAGGCGGCCTGGAAGGTGGAGAGGTTGGAAGGGGGATGGGGGAGCCGACTGGAGCCTGAGATTTTGATTGAGAGGCCCCATTATCCACACTCTTAAAAAAATAACCGAATCTTTTCCTTTTTTATCTTGACCAATCTCATTTCACGCTCCAGAAGAGGAAGGGAGGGAGGGAGGGAGTCCAGGGCCAGGAGGGAGAGAGGAGTCAGTATTCTGTATTTTCAACGCTGCATTAAGCACATCGCCACGGTAACCAGGCCGGCAACAAGTGCCAGCTCAGCAGGTTCCCAGGGAGCTCAGAGCCTCCTTCCCTCCCTCCAGTCTCCCTCCCCACCCTCAGCCCAGGGGAGCCCAGCCCACCTGCCTCAGCATTGGGCACCCAGAGTGGGTGGCTGGCAAAGAACAGTCCCTGCCAGGGAGGGAGGGAAGCAGGCCTGGGTGCATCTGCTAAGGGTCTGGGGTCAGAGCCACAGAGGCTGGCCTGGGGGTCACAGATGCCCTGATTCACAGCCCGTTCCAGAAGCTCCAGGTCCTAGGGCCTCTTGAGGCAGTAGAAATGGCTTGATTCTGCCCTATCCACCCTTGGGTCCTTCCCATAACTTCCCATAACTCCCTAACAGAGGGAGTGCGACTCGCCCCTTGTTTTCCTCCCTTGCCTAGACCTTGACACCCTGGGTCACTTTTGGGCAATGATCATGCTGGTAGATAAAGAAACCCAAAGGACTGGCTGACAGGAATCCAGGACGGTCCAAATGATGGTGGAGAAATCCTCCCAGCAAGTCTCCTGGAGTACCTTGGGAGTCCCTAGAACGTGGGTCCCACCCATACAGGGTTGAGTGGGGGTGGCGTATAGAAGAAGGTATATATCAACCATCATCATCATCATCATCATCATCACCAACACCATTCACACTCAGACTGTGCAGAAAGGGCATACAGATTCACCAGAGGGAAATGCCTGGAAGACCATGGATGGTTCAAGGGCCAGGCTGGTGTTCAGCTCACATGGCTCTACGGACCCCTAGAACACTCTCCATCAAGGCTCTCCGTCAAGGCTCACTGAGTCAATGGAGGAAGTGGCAGAGCTTGGATTTGAACACTGGTCTGCCTCAGCCCCACCCATTTTGTCATGGGGAGTCTGGGAGCGTGTGGGAAGAAGGAGGATGAGCGGGGGAGAGTTAAGGAGCCAGAACTAACATCTTGCCTGGAGGCATTTACAACATGTGCCCTTTCGTGGGTTCTTCCATGCCCTTTGGGAAGTCTGTGCATGGGACACACCCTCCCTCCTGTCCCCTCTTGCTCTACCTCTGGCCCACACCTCCTGTTTGTAGAACTCCCCTCCTGCCCAGTCCCCTGCCTCCTTACCTGCCACCATGCCCGCGATGGCAGAAGAGGCATAGCTGCCCTGTCCACTGGTGGGGATGTGGGGTGGGTATCCGGGCAGTGTGGGTCCCACCATCTCTCTCCCTGGAAAAATACAGCGAGGAATCGGTTAGCTCAGCTACTGTGGGTTCCGGCACTTCCTATCTTGCTTCCCTGAGGCTCAGCAAGTCTTTCCTCCTGCCAAGGCCAGTTCTCTCTAAAGCCACTCTCCAAACCCGCTTTCCCCTCCTCCCTCCTCCAAGTTCAGGCTTTCCCCCTTGGCCCAGGCCTCAGGGCGCAGGCCACTCCATGCGGGGAGCACTGGCCTATTGCAGTCCTGTATTGTGGCCCGTCCTCCAATGATTTCACTTGTGTGAATCTTAATTCACCCACAAAAATCTCATGGTGTTGGAGGGAGGCTGGAGGCTATGTCTTCTGGGTCCTTGTTATCCCCGCAGCGTCGAGCACAGCAGTGGGTGCAGCCGAAAGTAATAGGTTAGAGGCCGCCGGACTCAGACTCATGGTCTCCCAGCCCCAGCTCTGAGGCTCAGGAGCAAGGGATGGCACACGTGTGGCCTTTGGGCCACTTCCTTCGACCACCCTTTTTCTGGACCCGAAGCAGACACTGCTGATCAATCACTGTACTGTTTTCCAGGGGGCCAGAGAGGGTCCTCCTACTAGAGCTGTGAGGGACACAAAACCTACCGGCGATCCCTGACCTAGAAAGGAGATGTGGGCTGGGAGATACTTAGCGTTTACAGGTGAACATGAACTAGACAACTGGTAATCCCATTTCTGAGGGAGGGAAAACCCCACATTTTCAGTAAAACAGACACCCCCCTCTGTTTATAATGCCCTTGCCTCGGTGGCACTGAGGCGGCTCTGGAGACCTGTCTGATTGCCCTGGCTTTACTTCTTCCTTATACCGGTGGTCAAGCCTTCCCGTTTTGGACTGGCTGAGTTTCTTCCACTGCCGCCATGTCCCACAGGCCCAGATCGAACTCTTCCCTCACCCAGGGATTCTTGGTAGCACATCCTGGCTTGCCCACCTCTGCCCAGGTTAGGACCCCCGTGCCAGCATATGTATTAATAATGCCCATTTCACTCTCAAATGCCCCAGTGTGAGTGATGAATTATTTGGTCAACCCAGTTCTTGGTGATGGTTACGGGATTTCCTCAACTCCAGCACTCTTAACATTTGGTGCCATCTTTGCGTGGGCGCTGTTCCTTGCATTGCAGGACGTTCAGCAGCACTTGTGGTATCTACTCACGAGATGTCGGTAGCAGCCCCACACCCTCCCTTGCCCCCGCTGTGTGACAACCCTAAATATCTCTAAATATTGCCCTATGTCCCCAGGGGGCAAAATCGTCCTGGGTTGAGAACCACTATGTTCGATTATGACCATTTCCCCCAAATGCCTCTGCCTCTTCCGCACAGGGGCTGCTTCTTCTCTTAGGACTTGCATGGACTCCCTGTGAGCCTGTCAACCAATTTGCCAAGGTCATTCTCTCTATATCCCTGCTTGTCCAACTTTTTTTCCACTCCAGGTTCCCCCCTCGCTCCAGGTCCTGCATGCTTCAAACTCTTCAACGGGTGGCCAGGAATGATGAGAGGGAAGGTATGTCCCATGGAACCTTATGAGTCTTCGATACCAGAGGGACTAACTCTTACCTTGATTTCTAGATACTCCCTGAAGACCGTTTGCGCATTCAGTAAAGATTTTTTGAGTAAGTATGATGTCCTAGGCACTTTTCTGAGTACTGGGGATACAGCAGTGAATAAGAATGCTAAATTAGCAGGGCTGCCATTAACTCAAGATGGGGCACGAGATCGGATGGGTGTGTGGAGGCAAGCCTGGGGGTCAGCAGACAAGACCCGGCCTTCTGGGCTTCTGCCCTTTCTCTGGAGGGAACGGTATAGGAACCAGAGGACCTCAGTCCTTAGTCTGCTGCTACAGCTAATTTTCCAAGTGCCCTTAGACCAGCCACCTATGTGCCCAAGCTTGTGTCTTCGTGTGCAAAATGGGAGGAAAACAGGAAGAGTAGCCTTATGCACCTTATTACTACTGCTACAGTGTGACCAGCATAGCTCAGAGCCAGCGTTCCATGCTACAGGTGGACACTGATCAGGGCAATGGACACATTCTATAAATTGCTACATGTCATGGGAACCATTGGAGAACAAATCTTATTTGAATGAGCCATCAGTGTTTATTATTTAAAGCTATGTGAATGTTTTCATACACCACCTCCTAATTTGTTTGACTTTAGTACAATGTACTGCTGTGGTTAGTGCTGGACCAAACAGGGAAGAATCTACCCAAATTCCACAGGTGGTTTCAGTTCACTTGACCCAGGGTCCAAACAGATGAGGGACTGAAAACCCAGGTGAGGCAAGGAAATTTCAGTATATTCAGAAGTAGAGGGAGAAATACGCGCAGGAGATACACCAAGGTAAAATCTGATCTCTCTTCCAAGAAGAGTGCAATACAATCAGCTATCAGACTCAGCCCCTTCAGCCCTCAGATGAAGCATCTGGCCAGGTACTGGAGCCTATGCGAGAAAGGGGTGACAAGAAGCCTGTGGGGCGGCAGGGGTACAGAGGGTAGACAGGTGCATGCAAAGGAGAGTGATGGAAAAGGATGGTAGCTAATTCAAGCCTGATGCCTTCTCTCTTTCCTCCTCCTGCTTCTAGATCCAAGCCAGACTGCGGCTGAGCGACAAACCCCTTAATTGCTCTGAATTACATCTTCCTGTCTGTCTTGCAGATTAGGTTCAGCTTGCCCCTAAATTCTTTGGTAGGGGCTCCCTGGTACACTGTGTTGAGCAGGATTCTGAGGCTGTATCTGTGTCTACCAAGACCGTGGCTGGAGGTGAGGAGGTCAGTCTTGGCTCTTAGGCCACCTATTTGCTTGTGCTGGCCTAGGTACTCTCCAGGCCTCTTGTGGTCCCACATTCCCCTCTTTCCCACCCTCATCCATCCCATCCCATCACCTGATCCTACTGCTTCTTGAGCTTTGCAGTTCCGTGGGCCCAGCCCTGGGGCACGGGCTCCCCTGAAGCCACAATTTAATTTAGCCGCAGTTGCCCTGTGGGATCCCACCCCACGAAACCAGCCCTTAGACTGCTCCTAGAAATACATTCATCAGCCTCACTCCCTTAAATTCTAAGATTTCAATTTTCACCTCTTCTCAGTCCCCAAGTTTTCTCCCGGAGGGACAGAAGTTTCTGAATCAAATGCCAGAGCACATCCCAAAGGCTTCCAGGAAACCTGGCCCTCCTGGAAAGCCTAGCAAGATTTTCTATAGGATGGCTCTCACCCAGGCTGTGGCCCCTTAAACTTCCTTGTCAATCCCTCAAAACTCTGCTTCTGTTCCTTACGTAAGTGCTTTCTTCCAAAAAGCCGCGAACCTTGCAAACTTCGCAGAAATGAAACCACAGAAGCCATGAGTACATGAGTTCCAACGTGGCCCAACCATGAGCTTTAACTGACTTACTTATTTTTAAGGTTCTTCCTCATGAGTTTCTTTGATTTGTAACTCCTCGGCACTCAAATATACTTCCAACACGGCCCTGTTTTTCAGAAGGGGATGCAGACACAGGCCCGTGTTGGCTGGCTATGAAGTGGGGTTCTAAAAGAAAACACTAGCACCCCAGAAATACTGGTAGACATTCTAAATATTGGTAGCATTCCTCCGAGGAATTCAGAGGGTAGAGGTGATTGCAGACAATTTTATTTGTCCACTTTGATGTCTGCCCTCTATGTGACCCCTTTTCAATTCCTTATCTTGTTCTGATAGCAAAGAAAATTTATAGCAATCCAGAAATCTCTTTGGCAAGACTAAATATAATTTCGCACAAAAGAATGGAGGCGGGTAATGGACTCTTTGATGATAAAACCAAACTCAGAGCTTTCTGATCAGCTGAGCTGGAATCAGCCCCAGGACAGGCGGGACAGGGATGGCCTTGATATCACTCTTGCAAATGTGTTGGGACCCAGACTGGGGCATCTGAAGGGAAACGACAGGAATATTAGGGGCAATCCTACTGTTCCCCAAACCCTGATGCTACTTTTTTGGCTGATTAGGGAGAAGCTGAGACCCAGAAGGACAGTCACCCTGGAAATGGCACAATCAGAGCCACTGAGCGAGGAGAGGAGGTGACCCCAGGGGGAGATGGAGGTGCAGCTGGGAGGATCCTGAGAAGCCACTCGGAGGAGGAGAGCCAGGAGGGCCAAGCCGAATCTGGAAGGAAAACTCAGCTGGTCCTGCCCCTTCCTCCGGTCTGCAGCACTACCTCAGAATAATTCAGTCTGGGCTACCTTCCCTTCCTTTCAAGTTCACCTCTTCCTCCCTTGGGTCAATTTCTAGGCCCTTGGACTCTTGAGATCATTCCTCCTAGCCTTCCTTCTCCCTGGATCTCCTCCCAGCCTGATCACCACGGCTCAGCCTCAGCGTAGGCATTTAGGCCCATTCTTGACCAGAGGCTGCAGGTGGTTGGTCTTCAAGGAGCTTGGGTCAACACCCTGGGCTCTGCATGGACACACTGATCCCTAGCTACAGAGCTGGCCCAACTCTGTGAACTGCAGCCCTGACTTGCTTCCTGCTCTTAGCAACCTGCCTGGACCCAGTCCCTCCAAGTCTGGGCACCTCTTGCTTTTCTGAGCCCCTGCCTCTGGTGCCACGTCTTCTGGGCCTTGCAGCCCCCCACTGGCTCTCGCAGGGGCCACGATCGGCACCCTGGCATCTTCCTTACCCCATGCGGTGGATAACCTTCCATTCCTGCCATCGGTCCGGAGAGTGGGCATGGCCACTAGACTAAGAACTGGCAGAGAGTGGAAGTGGCACCCAGTTTGACTGCATGTTGACAGGGGGTGCTTGAAGCCCTCACAGGGTGACGGGGAGGGGAGAAAGTGGCGGGGGGGGGGACTGTGAGGGGGCACTTTGCCCCGGGCTGTTCCAACTATACTTCATATGACTATCCAAGACCGCTTCCCATGGCCACCTGTCCTTCCCGCTCCACTCAACTGGGCCTGCCAAGTCTTTGGGCGACTCACACAGTAACCAAAGTCCCATTCCTTAGCATCACACGCTTCACCCACACCTCACCCCTTGCTGCCTTACTGCAGCCCTCCTGCTCCGGGCCTGCCATTCACACGAAGCGGGCAGTCTCACCCAGCGATCGGGCCTCTCCACCCCACAGAGGATGTGAGTCCCTTTACTCCCTGGCTCGCCTCCCACCCTCCCTATCCCATTTTCTCTGGCTGACATCATCCCACTCAGCTCACGGATTTTTCTCCTTTAATCACTTTGGTCAAAACAAATGACCCATCTCCGCTGACTTCACCCTCTTTTGAAATTTTGAACTCTGAGTCAACATTCGCTTCCTTGCTCCATACCCCGAAACACTGTCTCTCAGCCCACACACTGGACTTCCTTTGTTAACCCTTTACCTCTGTGCCCACTTCTTCCAAGAGGACTTCCCACATCAGACGTGGGCATGCACAGAGAATAAAAATCACAGGTGCCTGCCAGACAGAATATAGAGGCAGCTATCAGACAGGGTCTGTGAACGTGAATAAGACGACTTTGTGGTCCCGCTGGGCAGGCAGAGGTCTTGGTTTTCTAGTTTGGTGGTCCAAGGGCTTTCAGGGACAGAGTCCCTGCTTCAAACAGAGTAGCTCTTCATTTGTCTGGTTTGGATACCTGGCTTCTGTAAAAGCTGTCACTTCAAGAGAGTGTTTTGAGGCCCAGAAAGTTGAAAACCACTGGCCCAGAAGGGCTGCCTCACTTCTGGCTTCCTCCATGGGTTCTAGTTCAATGCTTTGGACCCATATCTAAAATAGTCCCATTTCTGGGGAAGCCCGTCCAATATCTGGAGATGATAATGGATCTCTGCTCCCTTTGCTTATTCCACTCCAGGCCTCCTGCCCAAGCCAGACACCCCGACTCTTTCAGCTACTGCCTAGGCCCTGGCTGGATGGGCTGATGTCCTTCTGCTGGGGAGACCCAGTTTGATTTATAACTTGGGGTGAACGCAGGCTGAGCCCTCGCTCTGCCGGACACCACATGCCTATTCAGGGACCTTGACCAGGCCCTCCTCCTTCCTGGGTCTGTTTCCCATCAGTGTAAGGAGAGATTTGTTGTAGATGCCCCTAAGTGCTTCCAGCTTTAAATGTTTTGAGCCAGTGAGGTTCCTGATGGGAGGTCCCCCTGTTCTCCCATCTCTCAAGTTGGTGAGTAACTCTGCTTCAGTGTTCTCCAAGGGTGACCCTGCTAAGCTGGGTACAAGAAGAGATACACTATGGAGACCTAATGGGGACAGACCCTGTTGTCTTTAGAAATTTGGTCCATTCATTGGCTACAAAAGCCAATGACTTTTTCCCCTCCAAAGTTCTTTTTTCCTTCTTTTTTATTTCTCACCCTAACCAAAGGTTCACTGCTTTATACTGCCCGGCTCCTGACCTTAACATCCCTGCTTGTCCATGGGGCTTTGGAGCGTTTCTAGAAATCAGCCAGGCACCCCTCTTCCTGGCATCGACTGCCTCTCCGGCCACCTGATGTTGCCAGCACAGAGCACCACATATGGGCATGTCCAAAAGTTGCGGGAAGATTTAGGGAATAGAGTGATGGCGGACAGAACTGAGGGCCAGAGAGGGGTCTGGACCCCAAAGCAGGGGACTGGTGGCCGGCCCTGAGATACCCCCGCTCCCACCCCCCGCCAGAGCTGCCCGGGACCTCCCTGTCGTACCTGAGAGGAGGGCCTGGCCCGTGAACTGCCCGTACACGGAGGCAGCATGGGGAAAGGCATTGAAGGGCGGGACCGAGGCACCGGCTGGGACCCCGGAGCCGACTTGCTGCAGATCCAAAAAGGCGGAGCTAGATAAAGAGGAAGGGGTGGAGCTAGAACTGGACACCTCGGGGGTTTCCTGCTTTATGGCGAAGGGTGAATGAGGATCTGCCGGAGGGAGGGAGACAACAAGGAGAGAGGGGTGTGAGATGATGGGGTGGGCACATGCACAAACCCAGCCATGAGATGTGGGGTGGGGGGAGTGCGGGCGGGGCGCTGGGGCAGGCGGCTCCTCTCTGAGTCTGGGTGTGACGGGAGGGGCTGCGCGTGTTCTTCGGGGTGATTGGGGGGTGGGGGAGACAGAAGCTCTGCCCCCGTGCTGTGCCTCTGAGGTGTGGAAGGACTGTGTGTGCCCCCCTCCCCTCCCCCACTGCGGTGGGGGAGCGCGGAGGAGGCGGTGGGCCAGCGCGGAGGACGTGGTGGGCCACCGATAGGCCGGACCCTCTGGACCCCCCTGGAGGCCCAGCCGGCACAGCCCACCTCTCCTCTGCAGGCCCAGGGCCCTAGCCCCCTCCACCTCAGGGCCGTCCACGCTCTGCCTTCCAGCCCCTCTGCGCAGCTGGGCCCACGTGGCCCAGGACATTCCAGGCATCGTACCTGCCACCACTGGGTAGGTCTGGTGAGTCGAGAGGTTGCGCCCCAAGGGTGTGTTGGAAGGGGTCAGGGTGGCCTTGCCGTCGTCCAGGGCGGCGCTGTTGAGCAAGGGCAGCGGGTAGAGGCCCTGGGGAACAAAGAGAAGTCAGCGTGTGTCAGTCCTCACTAGGGGACCCTGAGACCTGATCTGTGCAGAAAGGCTCCTTTCTTCCTTCTTTCCACTCCAGCTGGACTCCCCTTAGCCTGTTCAGTGGGTTCTTGGGTTTCTTACTCTCCCTCTCGACTTGCGGCCCCACTGTTGTCCCAATCCCCGGCTCCCAGCTTCTGCTCCTGCAGCCCTGGGATTCAAAGCTGCCTGGTGGCCCGAGGGCTTGGCTGGATGGCCACCTCCATCCTTGTCTCCCCACAGGGTCTGGACCCTCCGAGAACAGGCTGCAGGGCAGGAGCCGTCTCTCTGTGGTGGGGTTCAGAGTGCTTCACCCATTCATTGGTTTATGCCTCTCCAGATGGGAAACACAGCCGCGGAGGCCACGAAACCCGGCAGGTTCCCCTATGGGGCAGAGGCAGGATGGAAACCTGAGGGGTCTGGCTCTCCCATCTATGCTCCCCAACCTTGTGCTCAACTGGATGACATCATAACCACAGCTGTTTGCCAAGGGTGTGCATTAGAGCTTTGCCCACGTTATCCTGTCCACTGACCCCCACAGCCCTGTGATGTGGGCAGGCAATACTGTGTCTGTTTTATAGGTGGAGAGACTGAAGCCCGGAGAGGCAAGTCCCCAGGCAAGAGTGACACAGGTGCTAAGCTGCCGCAGGTACTCTTCCCTTCAGGAAAGCGGCAGATTTAAACCCCCCCTCCCCGCTGGGAACAGGTGGCTGTCTTCTTCCTCTTCTCTATATCCAAGTCAATATTAATTTGGTGCTTCCGCTGGAAGGTGATCCTTGGGGTTAATTTTGTTTAAACAAAATAAAACAAACAAAAAACCTCTTTATTAAGTACCTGTGGGGTTTTCTTTCTCCCTTGTTTAGTTACAGGCAAGCGTGCACTACCCCTCACCGTGACTCCCTCCCTCGAGGGGACAGGACAGCACACACAAGCACACACCTGTCCTCCACATGTGGGTCACACACGTCACAAACACATTCTGTGTGCAACGGTAAAAGCAAGGAACGCTCCGCGGTTGCATAATGGGTCCACTAAAGGCAACCACTTCCAACGATTTCTGTGGAGCTGAGTTTTCCAAAGGGCTACGGCGCTTTCGGGTTGCCTGCCAGGCACTTCTGGAAGATGCAGGCAATTCTAGAGGCCCCCAGGGCACCATTGTCATGTGGCCGTGATTACCGACTGAATGGTTCTCTGGTTCCATGGTTTTCCGAGGGGGGCCTGCTTCTAGGTAGGGGGAAGCTGCTTAGAGCCAGGCTTAATGAAATCGAGCAAAACACCTAATTTCTAGAGAGTGTAAGAAAAGTTTAAAATGCCTTATGGTTGTGTTGATTTGATAACAAATACAAATTCAAAATCCCTAGCTTTCCCAAATCCAGACAGTTCGGTGGGGAAAAAAAGTGTCCCCCAGCTCCCCCCAAAGTCCCCAGTCGTCCCAGTGATGGCTGGATTTCTTCCTGGGATTGAACTTGAATCTGGGTGCACAGGGACATAATGCTCTAGCACGTGGGCCAGCTTGAGGCCTGGGTCTGCCGTGACCAGCCACTCGTCCCTTTAACAGGGAAAACTGAATCTGCGTCACCAGGCGGATGTAAGGATTATATGAGATTTTTTATACGTACATTAAATGCTTAGCACAGAATGCCCAGAACGTTGCTCTAAAAGGTATTATTATTTCTGAATTCTGTGCAGAGTCATAAACTGCAAAGTTCTCGGTCGCTGTCATAATATTCACATTCAGCTGATGTGTTCCTGTTGCACTCGTTAAAGAGAGGACAAAGAACTGTTCCTCACTGTGACTCCTGGCTGTGCCTAGTGGTGAAACAGCAACCAGAACTAGCAGTGAGGCCACGTGGCATTTCCACTGAATGCTTTCCCCCTTGTTGATCTGATAGGGAAGATGGCTGTGCCTCCCCCCCCCACCCGCCCCCCGATCCTGAGGTCGGGTGTGAGGACATGTGCTACTCTCTCTCAGCTCCCCAGGCCAGAGGGCCTTCCTGGGGCCAGGTGAGAGCGTACAGTATCCTTCGATGACATAGTCCGAGTCACCAAGGGCAGGAGAGGCAGCGGCTCAGACACAGGGAGCCCTCGGCACAGGCTGGGCACTCCCTGCCCCTTACCACCCAGCCGGGTGAATGAATGAGCGAGTAGATTGGCTGAGGGAGGAATGAATTGTGGATGGACACTGCCGAGCCTCCATTTCCTTATCTATAGGACAAGAGGTTAGAGCAGTTCCATGGTTTTCAAACTCTCTTTCTCTAGCCTTCAAGTGAGAACTGATGTGGAAGCATTGTATCTAAAACAGGGAGCCAGCAGGCCAGTCAGAAGGAAATCCGGGCCGGCAGACCTGAGCTCCACAACCATTCACTCCCCCAGGCTCTGTCTACCCACCCCCACCCCCCCAGCCCTGGGTTATTGCCACACAAATAGAAAGACTGAGCTCCGTGGTCCCCGAGGTCCCTGTGGCTCCAGGACTCTCTAAGACCGTGATTCCCTATGAGCACGGGCCAGCTTGGTGCTGGGTTGGTCTCCCTGTCATCATCAGGCGGGGCCCTCTGGGGGCTTAGCCATGGAACCAGGAGGCGGCTCTGGGACCCAGCGGGTGCCCAGCGTCTAGGCAGCAGGATTTCTGCAGGAAAGCTGGTGCTTGCGCACAGAGTGGGCTCCCTGTGATCGAGCCCACAGCTGCAGCTCCTCGTCCCTCGGGGAGCCGTGTGCTGACTCTCAGATGAGCACCCGGGCCCTCTCCCCAGGTCTGCTGACGGCCAACTTTCTCTGCACCCCCTCGTGGTGGCCACAGCCCAGGCTGATAAAAATCGCTGACGCAGATTGCCTGGCCAGCTGCGGTGCTGGCGTGGGCCCAGCAGCCCAGACGGTCACTGGCTGTGGTTCAGCCCCTTATTGGCCTCGTCCACATTGTCCTGCTCAGACTTTCAAGGCGTAAGGCTTGCCTCACTCCCGGATCAAATGACAGCATGAGCAAAGTGGGGTGAGCAGACCCACCCTAAGGGAATTCCTCTGCTGGCTGACCTGGGGAGGGGGTATGGGGGTGGGGATGGGAGCCACTGCTACTGTGGACAGATACACATGAACGGAGGGGCCAGTGGTTCTAGAAATTCTGTCGGAGCTGTGGAGTCTCTGCTGGCCTCAGCGGGGAGACCAGGGACATCTCTGTTAGCTTTTCCCAGAAGCAGACCCACTGTGAACCATTTTACCTGTCCTGAGCACTAGACATCACAACTCCCCCGCAACCTGCAATTCATTGTTCTGGATTTCTCAGCTCACTCACTAATACAGCTTTACTGAGTATCTCTTCTAAGAGGGGCCCCACGTTGGTGCTGGAGAGTAAAATTAAAAAAAAAAAAACAACCAAAAACACTTCCGGATGCTGCCCTGCCTTAGGAAACCCACTGTCTACACCTCTGCCCACTGGGCAATTAGAGTAGGCCGTGAGAAGTCACTGGGGTGGCGTGCTGGATGGACAGAAGCACGGACCAGGGAGACATGAAGCATGGCTGTGGGGCGGGGCACGAATCATGGGTAAGGGGTGCTTGAGCTGACTCGTGATGACGGCCAAGCAGTACTTTTCCAGGCAGGTAGGTGGAAGGCAAGGCGCTCCGCGGGGCGGGCACGCTGTGTGCCAGGGCAGAGAGGGGTGAACGGGAAGGACATGCTCGGGAGCGTGAGTAAAGCAGATCTTATGGTGTGCAGGTGTGAGTGGCCGGGGGTAGGCTGGCGGTGCTGGTCAAGGTCATGGTGTAGGGCTTTGAGCTGCCACTTCAGAGCTGTGGGAGCTGACCCTGCGCTCTGGGAAAGCCGCAGAGGACAGAGGGAAGTCGAGGCCTGGGTGTGTCACTCTTTGGGAAAGGGCAGATCTCGGAGGCTAAGGGTGAGGGAAGGCGAGGGGGCTGGGGGCAGAAGGAGGAAGGTATCAGCATCTGGTAAAATAAAGGCTGACTCGGCAAGGAGCCGCAAGAAGCACGCGCCCTGGGCCCACTGGTGCAACTTCTGGTTGATCTGGTAGCAAGCAGCAAGCGGCCTAGGAGTCTTCCTGAGACCGTGCTGGGGGGCGGTCCCTGCCTGCCACTGCACCACCACTCACCTGGCTGCTCACCTGCTCGCCTTTGGTGTGGCTGGGGGAGGCATAGGCCTCTGGGTAGTGCTGCCGCTCGAAGGGGCACTCGAGCGGCTCCAGGTGGTGCTGGCTGAAGGTGTCCGTGCGCAGGTGCTTGCGGGGCCCACTGCTGCTGCTCTGGGAGTCGATGCTCAGCCGGCAGCTGTCCTGGTCACCTGACGTCCCCAGGCAGGGAGAAAGCATTCAGGGGACCCACCTACTCATGCCCCAGGCCAGACTGGAGGGGCAGACTCCGGGCTGCAGAGGGACGGGGAGGACCTGGCTCCAGGCCCGGGGACTGTGGCCCGCTTAGGGACAGGCCATGTGCTGTAGGAGGGAGTTACCGGCCTCTGCAAAGTCCCCTTGGAGCCTGAGCAGACCGCCCTCCTGCACCCCAAGCTGCCCTCTGGTTCCCTGACACTCACTGTCGTCCATTTTCCTCTTGCTGTCGCTGCCCGGCTGAGCGATCCCCAGGAGCCCGTTGATGGAGTAGGTGGAGCCCAGAGAGTCTGACTGGGGTGACTCTGGGGGGGTTACAGCCGAGCTGGGGACTGCAGTGGGATGAGAGGGAGAGGGTTAGCACATGGAGGGGGGACACCCCTCAGAGTCCCCTGTGGGAGGGGTTCTTGGAATGGAGGCTGCCTGAAATGTTGCCGCCCCTAAGTGTGTCAGTGCATCTTTCCCGGGACCCAGCGAGGCTTTGTCCTCGCAGAAGGGCTCAGTCCATGCCAGCGGGTGTGTCTGTGTGGGCGTGAGTGTGACTATGTTTTGCCCATGGTGTGCGTGTGCAAGGTTGAGCGTGCCAGCACATCAGCACTCACTCAGCGTATGTCCTGGGCTCAGGGACTTGGTGGCCACACAGCTGTCCATGGGGAGGTTGAACGGTTGCTGCACTTTGGTCCGGATGATTCTGTAAGGAAGACCAGAAAGGCCATTGGAGAGAAGAGGAGGAAGCAGGACTCATGAGGCCTGGGATCCCGTGCCTTTCTGAGTTTGCTTGGGTATCTTAGAGGTGCCTCAAGGACAGCCTGTCTAAAACCAACCCCCTGACCTCACTCCTCACATCTGGTCCTTCCCAGTGTTCCTGTTTCATGATCAGTTCCACTGGGCACTCAAGACGGAAATACCGGTGGGGCTTCACCTCCACCCCCCTCCCTCCTCTATCAAAGCCATCATGAGGTTCTGGGGTTTGACCTTCTAAACCAGCTTTGGCTCCTCTCTGCATGTCACTGTCAGCAACTTTATTCAGGCCACCACCAGCTCTCTCCCTCGGGGATCCCTCACTGCCCCACCCCTACCTGCTCTTGACTCTTTCTAATCTGTTCTCCCTATTGTACCCAGAGTGGACCTTTTGAAATGCAACTCAGCCTCCTGCTGACAGTCAGGGAAGAATATGTGACATGGCCACCAGCCTCTAAAAGGCAGTCTTTGCTGATATTTCCACCTCAGCCTACCTTGTGCTCCCCTTCTGTCTGCTGGCTTCCTTTCAGCTTCTTGTCTGAAATCTCTGAGCCACAGGGCCTTTGCGTGTGTTGTCTCAGAACATCTTTGGCTTCCCTTTTCAACTAGTTAACTCTTACTCATTGTTTCTTTCTCAGGGACATCTTTTCTTTCCTTCCTAAACCAAGCACCCTATGCTAGCTCATGTACCTCATGTTCCTCTCCCTAGAAGGACTGAGAGCTGCATTTTTACAATTGTGTGTGGGGGCACTCAGTACTTGATAGTATCTGTCTTCTCACTAGACTATAAGCTCCACAAGGACAAGGATTGTGTGTTCCCGGGGCCTAGCACATAATGAGTGAATTACGTATATGGGAATGAATGAGTGAGTAAATGATTGATTGGGGCTATGAGTGAATAATTGAATGACCAAACAATTGAGTGAATGCTTGAATGAGGGCCAGGTTAGGGGTCGTGTGGCCCAGGAAAGGGTCACTTCAGGATTCTTTTATCGAATTAAAGAGGATATAGCGTGTGAGGAAGGAAACTGGCAAAGCACAACTAGGGGTGGGGTGGGGTGAGGTGGGGTGGGGACGGGAGTGTCTCAGAGCAGTGGGGAGGTGTGGATCCTGCCCTGTAGCACCTGGGGTGCTTCCTGCTTAGCTTTTCAGCAGGAGGGCCCCTCCTAGGCTCTCATCCACCCAAGCCAGCCCTCCTTTGGGTCTCTATCATGGTTCCCCCAAAGCCCAGGTACCCTGACTCCTCCCCTCCCCCAACCCGGTGGCTGTGTCCCTCTCACCTATTGATGGAGCTGACACTGGGCACAGTGTCATTGTCACAGACACCCTCCGCCAGGAGCCGGTCTCGGATCTCCCAGGCAAACATGGTGGGGTTCTGCCGCTTGTAGTCTCCAATCTTCTCCACCACCTTGGGGGTGGCCACCTTGGGCTTGGAGCCCCCTATCACTCCAGGCCGGATGCTGCCAGTCTCGTAGTACCTACTCCAATAGAGAACCCCAAAGAATTACCCAATAAGCAGGTGGGGTCTCCGGGCTGGGACTTAGCCAGAGACTCTTGTTCCTCCCCAAGGCTTCTGGGGGTAAGATGTACCCCCAGGGCTGGGCTCAGACACTTAATGTTCCTGGCACTGTCTGTTTCCCTTGCATGAGTAGGTTTATGCTGCTGCCAAACCAGAGCCCCCAGCTCAAGACTTTGCCCTGGACACCTCGCTTCTCCCTTTTTCCCTCCTGCCAGTGTCCCGCATCTGAGCTCCCACAAGAGCCTCCTATGGCATACAAATGATCTCCCTTCTGAGAAAGGAAGTTTTGCTGCGTATGTCTGTGCGTCCGTAAAAGTTCATAGTAGTGGGTTTCTCTACGCAGCTTTCCGGGGTTAAAGCTTGATTCACCGTTCTTGGCCATCCTGGCTTTATGCTTCCCTAGGAGGCCAGCTTGGATCGTTGGGCCCTCGGCTCTGTCTTACTGGTTTACCTTTGCTCCCTTACCTTCTCCCCCCGCCCCTACCACCATCCCGGCTGGCCACTGGCTTTCTACCAGATTAAATGGTTCAGGTGGAAGCTGTTCTACCTGGACTCTGGAATGCCGGCCTGGCCTGGATCCCCAACCACGTCCAGCCCCTCAAGCCAAGCCTGCTCTCCCAGGCTGTCCACTTTTCCTCTCCTTCGAGCCCCAGACAGCTGCTTTGGTAGATCAGTGACTTAGGTCAGGATAACTTTCCCCTCTTTGTGGTGGAAACTCTCTGGTCTCTTCTTTCAGAGAATAAAGCTTGTTCTTTAAAACTCTGCTTGTCCACCATAGCCATTCCAGACTCATCTCTCGAGGACACTGCAGTCCATCCTAGGAGCCCCTCTCCTGACCCGAGCCGGAGGGGGTGGGGCAGTGCCCTTGTCCTTGGCAACTTCAGTCAGGAAGCCAGAGCTCTCCACAGTTCAGCTACAGTCAGGTCCCTTTGGCTCTTTAAACCAGGACTGTTGCTGAATCCACCTATGAGCTGGGTGAGGGAGACAGGTACACTGAGCTGATGCAAAGCCTCAAGTCCCCCCAGGGCAGGGGCATTTTGGGAGTGGCTCTCCAGGCTATGCTGTGTCAGCCCAGAAGCAGGGCTTTGCTGCTTCTGGTCCCTCCTGAAACTTTGGGCCAGTGGTCCTCAACTCTGGCTATAGAAAACTGGAATCCCTTGAAGGAGCCTTAACACTATACAAAAACTTGGGCCTGCTCTCCTAAAGTTCTGCTTTAATAACGAGTGTGGGCTGGGGCCTAGACACACATACCTACTTTTTTTTTTTTTTTAAAGATTTTATTTATTTATTTGACAGACAGAGATCACAAGTAGGCAGAGAGGCAGGCAGAGAGAGAGAGGAGGAAGCAGGCTCCCCGCAGAGCAGAGAGCCCGATGCGGGGCTTGATCCCAGGACCCTGGGATCATGACCTGAGCTGAAGGCAGAGGCTTAACCCACTGAGCCACCCAGGCGCCCCACCTACTTTTTAATGAAGTTTCCCCAGGTGACTCCATCGTGCAGCCCTGGTGATGAACCACTGCTCTGGCATGAGTGTTTCTAACTGGTCCCTGGTCATCCCCTAAAAATCACAACACCCAGGCCTGGCTCCTGGAGAAGATGCTGTGATTTATATGATGGTGTGGACCAGGCTTAAGGCTGTGCAGCTCATCAAGGAACCCTGGTGCTCCTTTGCAGGTACTCTGGGACTTAAGAGTTTGAGAAGCACACTCAAATATCCCTGATGCAGGGAGTGAGACGGTGGGAGCCACCTCTCCTCCTGTGTGTCCCCTCCCTGGCTGCTCCATTTCCCTTGGTCTCAGCCAGGGTGGGGATGGGGTGCTTTGGGGAAGAGGCTCCAGCTTTAAGAGTGGGGAAGCCCCTAAAAATGAGAGATGGGGCAAAGGAGCAAAGGGGGAGGGAGAAATGAAAGGAAGGAGAAATAGACAAAGAAAGAAGCAAGGACAGGAAAATTACAGAAGAGCAGTGGGTGGGGAGGCACCACGGGTTGGGAAGCTAGACGTGGGAGCTGACCTAGTGCCCCCAGAGGAAGGGGCGTGGCGCGAGATGGGCCTCCCAAGGCAAACCCTGCGCGGGAGGTGGCTCGTGGTGAATTTCGTGCTTACCTGCCGAGGATCTTGCTGACACAGCCATGGCTGACTCGGAGCTGGCGGGAGATGTCACAGGGCCGCACGCCCTGGTGGGCCAGGTCCACGATGCGTTGACGCACCACTTCCGGCAGGGGTCGGCCGTTCACAAAGGCCCCTCCCAGCTGGTTCAGCCCTCCGTGGCCTAAGAAGACAGTAGTCCCAGGAACAGCTGTCAAGGCCAGGCAGGGCAGGGCGGTGGGAATCAGCCCTTGAGTGTGGGTGCTGTGTGCACGTGCAAATTCCCACCATCACGCCCTCCAGTGCTCCTGATGACTCCTCCTCTCTCCCGTTGCAGGGGGAGGCTAGTTCCCGTTGGGGAGGGTGGTGTATGATGCAGGAGGGACACGCGCCATCTGGGGACCTATTGGGCCTACTCAGTCTCCTCTCAGACCCTCAGCCCTTCACTCTGAATAACAACCCCCCACCTTCTTCCCTCCTTCTGACGAGTATCTAAAGATTGGAGATGCCGGGTCTTCCTACTCTGATGCTGAGCTGTGTGATGCTGGAGAACGTCCCCTCTCCTCTCTGGCTCCCCTTTCTTTATCTGTAAAATGAGGGCATAGACTAAATCAGTGGTCTTTACGTTTGTCTTTGTCTTTTGTCTTTTTAACACAGAGCCAGATTTTATCAGCACAAGTGCATCAAGAAACAGGAATGAACAAAAGCAGAGATTCTGCAGTCGAGCTGGGGCAGAGCGGCCCAGGCCTCATTTGTGGGCTCCCAGCCGTAGTGATCCCATGACTTCTTCTCCCTCTAAGGGGCCAGAGAGCTGCAAGGTTGGGCAGAGATCTCCATAGCACGTGTTTGCGGGGGTTCCAGGGTCATGACATGCTGGGCTGCAGGCCACGATGCAGAATGTGGATGTGTGTGCATGTTTCCTTAGCTGTCTTGCTAACTTGCCCTCGGCCCTCTGGCCCCAGCCTGTGTTTCATTCTGAGCCCATCTACCTAGTCAAGCACATATGTATTGAGTGCCTACCATGTTCTGGGCACTGTACCAGGCCCTGCAGGTGCCCAGGTGAGTAAGACAGATGTGATCTCTGCTCTTGTTTCATGGCGTTTACTAAAGTGAGGGCCCAGACCAACAAACAGCCCATCACCAGACCATGTGACCACTGCTGGGACCAGGACCAGGCAGGGGGTTATGGGAACTACTGGAGGGGACCAAGCCCAGGCTTAGGGGACTCTAGAAGGGTTCCTGAAGAAGTCTACACTATAACTGAAGGTAAAGAGGTATTTGCCAAGGGAAGGAGAGAGGGAGAAAACTGTTCCAGGCAGTGGGAACAGCATGTGCAAAGGCTTAGAGGCAAGAAGGTGCTTGTCTGTTAGATTTACCAAACTTCTCAACTCTTGAAAATGCCAAGACCCAGGGTGCCTGGGTGGCTCAGTGGGTTAAAGCCTCTGCCTTCGGCTCAGGTCATGATCCCAGGGTCCTGGGATCGAGCCCCACATCAGGCTCTCTGCTCAGCAGGGAGCCTGCTTTCCCCTCTCTCTCTGCCTGCCTCTCTGCCTACTTATGATCTCAGTCTGTCAAAAAAACAAAAGACAAAAAACAAACAAAAAAAAAACTTAAAAAAAAAAAAAGAAAATGCCAAGACCCACACTAGGCTCATTCTGGGGCTAAGATCACCCTTTTGCTGATGAAGAGACTGGGGCTTGGAGAGTGTGAGTGACCTGCTTTCCATGACTTATGTGATTCAGCATATATGAGGAGCGCCCAGGCTCTAGCCAAGGATTAAGGCTCCCCTCAGTTCTTGGGTTGAGCCTTGTCCTATGGCCAGAACCAACCCTGGCAGCTTGGCATTGGTCCTGCAGTCTGTGCTGAAGGTGTCATGATCTGGGCATAAAGGACATCATTTCACGCCAGGGGATGACTTGGTGATCTGGCTGGGATGGTAGAGCTCCAGGGGTAGGAGTCAGGGGGAGCAGGCAGGTGAGGAGGAAGAGCCCACCCCAAGCCTTCTGTGTGAGCCCGTTAAGGACTATTTATGGGGAAGGGTGGGAAGTGCCTCCACGGGGCACACAGTGCCCATTACCGCCCACTGACTTAGCACATTCAGAACTGTCTTGCAGTGTCTCCTCGGGGGCCCGAGCTGGCTTCAGCAGAACAGTCAATTTCTCTTAAATGAAAAAAAAGAGGCTATAAGTCTCTGGCCTGGGTGCTAATTCAGGAGGAACAGGCCTGCTGGCCAAATACCCAGCAGGAGGGACACAGCGATCCATTTCCCCGGTAGAGGCAATTGGGTGAGCTTGGACACAATTTTCCACCGTACCCATACTAGACAGCTTGTCCCAGAGAATGCTTTTCCACCAGGGCTGGGAGGATATCCCAGATGGCCCACTTCTGAACCCCTTCCACTGACTTCTCATGGCCACAGGCCGTCCTTGGACAATGGCTTAGTGTTTTGACCCACACTCCATCCCTGTGGTCTTTTGGCTCTTTGGGTGCAGACACTGAACACAAGGGGGCGCCAGACAGCCACCCAAACGCACACAAGACCTTGAGACAGTCCAGCTTTGTCCCCATTTTCCAGAACTTAGGCTTCTACCTCATCCACCAAGGCTCAGGTGTTTGTCCTAGGACTGCTCTGTCTGGAAGCAAGGTTTCCTACACGTGGAGTTCTTCACCAGTAGAAAGGTAGCAGGTTTAAAAAACCAAGCTCCATGTTTGGGGTGACCTAAATTGGGTATTGTGCCTTAAAAACAACAACAACAACAACAACAAAACCCCAAACCAAACAAAAAACCCCTGTCTGTCTCTCTACTGAAGAAGCTATGTGGGCTATTGTCCTAAATCTTCCTGAAGGACTTATCAGGATCCTTAGAGACCCAAGCCCTCAGGAACCCTCCTTGAAAGCTTATTTATTAGATCATCCAACATCAGTGTGAAGAGGAAGTTGTTCTCATACTTCTGGTCCTTAAATTATAAATTCTAAGTGCTTTCTCTTATTTTACTGGCTTTTGAATGACTTTGTGTTGCTGTACAAAGAGCACTGGGCCAGATTCCTGCATGGACTCTGCCTGTTTTAATTTTATCATTTGAGAAAGTAGATTTCTTTTTTCCCAGACTTACTGTTCTCATCCATTGAATGGGACTTCGTGCTGTGTCTGCTGTTGACCTATAACAGCAGTTATTAGAAGATGGGGAAACGAGGATGTAGGAGTGTTTGGTTTGCTGAAAATCTTGATTTTGTGCAAAATTTTTCTAATTTTTAGTATTTACATGGTTGAATGTTGTGACCCCAAGCTCGGTCTTAGGGCTGGAACAGTGGTTCTCAAATTTGAGTGTGCATCAGAATCACTGGGGGGGCTCATTAAATCACAGGCTGATGAACCCAATGCCCTGAGTGTCTGAATTAGCAGTTCTGGGATGGAATCAAGTATTTGTTTCTATGAAGTTCCCAGATACTGCTTGTCTGGGGCCACATGTTGCAAACCACTGGTTTAGGCTGGGTGATGGCTGGTAAAGAAAATCAAGAGAGGAACTACCACCTTGTCCCCACCAGCTTCAAAGAATAATAAGAAAGAATAATAAGAATAATAATTCATACTGTTTGTATATCATAGTTTTCACTTCTTCATGTACAATGTGCCTACCATGAAGGTGGAGGAAACTATCTTGAAAAGGTCAAGAAATTGGCCCTCAAGGAACTTACAATCTTTGGGAGATGCAATCACATATATTGGGAATCACTGTGCTAAGGGAGAAGTTTCTGGAGAGAGGTTAAGTTCAGGTACTAGGGGAGGCCATAAGTGGTCAGTTGGAGGTTGCGGGGAGGGATGACTAGGAGGTAACCAGGTAAAGAAGTTTCCACAGGAAAATAAATCCCTGCACAAGGTCTTGGCGCTCTCAAGACATTGGAAGACATTTACTGTGGTGTAGGACAGGCGGAGTCTGGAAAGAGCCTGCTGGCGGAAGATGGAGATGGTCACTATGGTTTGAGGTTTTGAGCTGAGTCTTTGTAATGAAAAGACTTTTATCCTTCCTGTGTCCGGTGTGGGGGAGTGGGCTCCTTTGGGTGAGTCACCACCAACTGCCCAGAGGTAGGTGCAGACTTCCTTCCTGCCCCGGGAAGTGCTGGGCCACCCACGGTGCTGACCACCTTTCCATGACGCTATGGACGGGGTGGGCTTTGAGGCCGGAAGCCAGGAGTGGGAGCCCCGGGTTGGGCTGGGGGGAAGGTGTGAACCAGAAAGAGGTTTGAAGCTTCCTAAGCAAAGGTCCTTTGCATGGTCTGGAGCATCGTGGGTGGGGGGAGGTGGGTAAGGAAGAGGAAGACAAACCTGTCTGGCTGGACACAAGCAGGTTCTAAGTGTGAAGGCCCTCAGACAAAGGGATGCCAACTTTCCCAGGACGAGAGAGGACCAGTGAGGGGTCTGGAAGCCTGCAAAGTCTGCTGTCAAGCAAGGTATACTTTGGAGAAGTGACCATTTAGGGAAGCATTAGGGCTTTCTTTGGTCATTTCTTTACCCCTTATAGAGCTCTGAGGAGCAGGAATGGTGGAAGCAAAAGAGAGAGGCTCATCATGCAAAACTCCTGTTACAGGCACCAATCCCACATCCTTAAGGCCCACACAGAACTTTCCTGGGTCCCCTATAGTCCTCTATACAAGTCGCCATCATGGCACCGATTACAGTGATCAGTCTCTTTGTTTCTTCTCCTCAAGGGCAGAGGCCCTGTCTTTATCCACCCGGCACCTGCCACAAAAGTCTAACTAATGCTTCTGTGTGCACATGCAACAGAGAAATGCTTTCCCAATGTGAGGGGCGGGTGTGCGGCCATTGTGATGGTTACTGCGCAGACTCCCTGCGGTGGGATCCCTAAATGGCGGACTCCACAACCGTCCCCTTTCCTTCTGTCTGGTTTCTCACGCCTCTGCCCAGTTCCAGAATGACACTGATTCAATGGGTTGTTCTGGGAAAATTTCCCCTTAACTACCTGGGGGTTTTTGCTTTAGTCCCAAAGGGAGTCAAGGCAGGCAGTGGCTGCTTTGGGATGTCCTTTAGACCCCGCAGTGCCCGCTCGCCTTCCACAAGGGAACGGCCTTGCTGATGCGGACCAGGCTCTGAAGTCCTTCGCCTGGTGGCGACGTCGTTCCCCAGCTCCCTCGCTTGCAGGTCCGTGGTCTCCCACGGCAACCTTCCAGCGGCTCCCCTTGGCCCGGCGCCTTTCTGAATAAAGGCCAGGGCCTGTGCCTCATTCCGCTCCTAGAGAAGATGATCCAGGACCACGGAAAACCTCGCGTTCCAACCTCTCGGTTCATCTTCCATCGCAAGTGCGCACCGTGGATGGTGCCGGCATCCGGCATCCGTGCGTCTCTCTCTAACACAAAAGACGCGGGCACTCGGAGAAGCAGGTTTCCGCATCGGGCTTCAACCCTCACCTGCTGCATGGCCTTGGCATCTGTGCCTTGCACTTTGCCCCCCACCTCCGCCCCCCAGGCTAACTAACTGGAGTGGCAGAGTCAGGAGCTGGCTAAAGCTGTGGCTTATACTTCTTCATTTCGCGTTAACCCCTCACCCTTCTACCTGTTCTGGAACGCTACTCCATCAATGATCCTCTTATTTCTTTTATGTTGTTTACCTCTCCCTTTCTACGCGGTGTTTCCCCTGGACCTACAAGGAAATTCGTCTATGCTGCTTCCTCACCCCCACCCCCTCCCCCCACTATTCTCTTCCTGACCATAAACTTTTTTCTTAGTATTGTTTTCGACTTAGTATTGTTTCGATCTCTCAAGAAGTAGTCCTACTTGCTGTTCCTATTTCTTTCCTTTCCCTCCTGGCTGCTCGTTGCTTACCCTGCCTGGGCATCAGACTGAGTGGGTACTTAGACACTCGGTACTGGATGGAAGGGGAGTGATGCTGGTGCTAGGTTCTCCTCCTTGAGGGTGGCTCTGTGATGTGCTGTCTCCTGGCTCCTCAGACCTTCAGGCCCGCTATTGTTTCTCCCTACTGGGGTTCTCCTTCCTCCTTTGCTTTATTATATGTGTATATATTTTTAAAAAGATTTTTATTTATTTATTTATTTGACAGACAGAGATCACAAGTAGGCAGAGAGGCAGGCGGAGAGAGAGAGGAGGAAGCAGGCTCCCTGCGGAGCAGAAAGCCCAATGCGGGGCTTGATCCCAGGACCCCGGGACCACGACCTGAGCTGAAGGCAGAGGCTTTAAACGACTGAGCCACCCAGGTGCCCCTATATGTGTATATTTTTCAGGCTTTTCTCAAACCCCAGGGCTCTGCCCACTCTAGACGGTCATCCTTGGTGATCACCCCTGCTCCCGCCATTTTACCTACTACCCATGCCCTGGTGGTTCTGTGGGCTTCCCCGGGACCCCCAGAGCTTTCCCCTGTCTTCTATGTTTAGTTTTCTATTGGAAATCTCCTGCTGGGTCACAAATCACAAAGAGGCTTCTCACTAGTGTCATCTTGGTTGACAGAGGACCTGCCCTTTGGCATCACCTTGTGCCCCCTTCACCACTCTGCCCTGCACCCTCGTGGGCCTCCCGCATGACCCCAGAGCCAGCAGCGCGTCCTTCTCCCTTGGGGCTTTTGCACGTGCTGTTTCCTCTGCCTGAACTCTTGTCTCTTCCCCTCTTTTTTTTTCCCCATTACACAGATTTTTTTTTAAATTAACATATAATGTGTTATTTGTTTCAGGGGTGCAGGTCTGTGATTCATCAATCTTACACAATTCACAGCTCTCACCATAGCACATACCCTCCCCAGAGTCCATCCCCCAGCCACCCCATTCCTCCCAACCCTCTCCACTCCCACAACCCTCAGTTTGTTTCCTGAGATTAAGGGTCTCTTATGGTCTGTCTCCCTCTCTGGTTTTGTCCCATTCCATTTTTTCCTCTCTTCCCACCATGATCTTCTGCCTTGTTTCTCAAATTCCACATATCAGCGTGATCATATGATAATTTTCTTTCTCTGATGGACATATTTCATTGTCTTCCCTGCTTACCTAGTTAACTCGGACCTGTCCCTTCCAGTTTAGTGCAAAGCCACTTGGGCCAGGTGGCTTTGCTTTCTCCTACAGAGAAGGTTAGGGCCTGTGTTTAGATGTTTTCCACCAACCACCAAGGAGTAGCTTACCTTTCCTTTCCTGCCTGGCATTCATTCAAATTTTAATTTTACACTCATTGGCATGATTATACACCCGAGTAGCGACTGTCTTTGCTCACCAGGTTGAAGCTCCATGAAGGGGACAGGACCATGTCTGTTTTGTTCATTATTAAATTGGATTAGGTATTCAATTAATATATGCCCCTTGGATTAACTGACTGCGTTTAGCTTCTTCCATTCTCCCCAGATGGAGGACTCACCAAACTATGGCATTTTTACCCCCTAAATGTTTACCTAACCGGCACCTTCCTAGCCATCCCTGCATTCACGCATCTGTGTATTTATGGATCCATTCAGTGTACATGTGCTGAGTACCCACCACGTGCCAAGCACTTTACTGGAACTGATCACAGAGAACTGACGCCTGACCTCGGGGAGCCTCCAGTCTAGAAATGGGTAGATATTTACAAAGTGAACACACAAATAATGTGTAAGTCTTGCTTGGATGGTGCTAAGGACACAGAAGGGTACAGTACTAAAGCATAATGGGGGAGGGGGAGAGATAGAATTAGTTCCAGGTGACCCAAGAAAATCTCCCTAAGTGATGTATAATCTGGGACAAAGGTGCGTAGGAATTAACGAGTCACATGGACTCACCCGTCCCCGCACTCAGCATGCACAAGTGACTTTTTCCTGCGGAGCGGCACATCTAAAACCCAAGTCTGGCCGTGTCCCTACTGAAGGAGACTGCTGGGGTACAGGCCCATCTCCTGCCTGGTGAGGTCAAAGGTACTACACCTGGAGGACAGGGTCCCCACGAGCTGAGCCAGGCTTACCTCTCCAGCCTCCATCCCTACCTGTCCGAGCCTTATTTCCGATGACCGAGCCAATCAGAACTGTTTGTTGGTCTTTTGCAGCATCTGAATTCTCGCCTGTAGCCTTGTTTCTGCTGCCCTCCTTGCCCGCAGTGACCTTTCTTAACCAGATCTGGGTAAATTTGTACTCACACCTTGAGTCACTTCAGGAAGCTACCTCCTACAGGAAGTCTTCCCTCCCCTTCCTGCCTGCTGTCTCTGGTCCTTTCTTTGAAACATGCCAGGACACAGTGTCTGCCACTACATGTATTAGAGAGCGTGTCTGTTTATACTGGCTATGTCCCATGGCATTGACTATGGGCCCCTTGTGGGATGATGGGGCTTTTTTTTTTTTTTTTTTAATCTCTTAAAAGCCCTGATATCTAGTATAATGCTTGA
Source organism: Martes martes (assembly GCF_963455335.1). Taxonomy (NCBI): domain Eukaryota; kingdom Metazoa; phylum Chordata; class Mammalia; order Carnivora; family Mustelidae; genus Martes; species Martes martes. Next base: position 101,871,969 of record NC_137896.1, on the reverse strand, counting down.
TGCATAGTAGGTATCCAATAAATGTTGGGTAATTATTGGAAGAAAGGAAAGAAGAAGAGAAGGGAGGGAGGGAGGGAAGGGAGAGACAGAGAGAGAAAGGGAGGAGAGAAAGTAAACAGGCCTAAAACAAGCCTAGTGAAGCCCACACATTCTTTGCCCAATGCAGAATTGTGTCTTCCAAAGTCACATTCTCTTAGACATGAGCTTTTTAAAAAGGGCCCAGGAAAAGAGAAGTTTGCCCTCCTCCAGCAGCCATGGGATGAAGGCGGAGGCCTTCCTTTACATCCAGCCTTTGTCATCAGCATGAGATGTATGAGCGCTTGTCATGAACTTACGGCCTGTTTGGTTCTGCAGGAGCTCTCTGTGGGAACAGAGCTGCTGTGCCATGTCACCAGCGTGAGGAAACGGTCCCCAAGGCGGATCCGCAGATTCTGAGGTGAGAAGCCTTTTCCTTCTAACCCTGGCCTGAGAGGGCCTTATGGAGAAAGACGAGGGGTGACCTACACAAGTTGACCCCCCCCGGAGTTTATGGCTCTTTGGGGGAGACTTCGGTGTGCATCAAGGGAAAGGGCCACAAGAGACAGCTTGAATTAGGGATGACCATGGTGTAGTGTCAAAAGCTGCCCTTCCAGGGACTTGGACATCCCAGGTTCAGGGGCTCCCTTGAGGAGAAGTTTCTGACTCGGGGCTGTGGGGCAGGGCTGCCCTTTTATGTCTAACAGGATCCAGCTGGTCAAACAGAACTGGTTTCCCAGGTCTCGCTGCCAAGAAGCTCAGCATTGTGCTCTGTGTTCAAGGCCGAGGGCATAACCAAGCCAGTCCTGGAGTCCTGTTTCCTCAGACCTCCTCTGACGTTAAGTAGCATGTCTGTCGGAGTCCAGTCCGAAACCAGAAGCCTGTTCCTAGGCACTTCAGCAGGAGGTTTTGGTGTAGAAACTTGCTTCTCTGGGTGCTGGAGGGCTGTAAGAGCACAAAGGAGCCCTGAGGTACCCCTGAGGTATCCTGAGGTACCCTGAGGTATCCTGAGGTATCCTGAAGTGGGGACTGCAGGAGGAAGCCACTGGTCCTAGCGGGGAGCAAAAGGAAGAGGCCTATTCCTGTCTGTTCATTGTCTTGCTCTTGTAAGGTTCTGGAATGTCCTGGAGCCCCTGTCTAGGTGGTTCTTCGTTGATTCCTGGCCTTGTTCTTCTCGGTTTTTCCTCCTGTTCTGTTGGGCTCCGTTCCTCTTGTGGGGCCTCCCTACACTTTAATGCAGCCTGAGGGGTCTCCAGGTTGAGGCCATGAGGTCAGGCTCAGCTGCCAACCTCTCTTACCTGGAGTTCTGGCAAATCTGAGGGTCCCTGGAGGCCCCTGGAACAATAGGATAAGAAGTTCAGCTCCCTTGGAAGCTCTGCCTTCCTCTTTGCTCCTCAACAGGGAGAGAGGGCTGGGAGAGGCAGAGGGTGACAAAAGGTGGATAAAGAGATTTCCTCTGGATTAGTCTCTAGCTGGGAAAGAACCATATTTGGCGGGTCATTTGCCAATGTTGGACTTAAAGAAGTGGAAAGAGGGGAAGGAGGTAAGGAGCAAAGGCTATTTTCAGGATTCAGCCTCCTTCCCCCATGAGTCGACGCTTAGGGATACCAGAGAAAGCCACCATGGCAGGAGGTACTGGCACCTGAGCCAGGTCGAACACTCTAAAAGCATCCTTTCGTTAGTCCTCTGACAGCCCTCTGAGGTAGGTAGCCTGCTGTCCCCATTTTACAGATGAGGAGCTGAGCAGCAGAGGCCATATGTAACTTGCCCAAGGCCACACCATTACAAAGGGGCAGAAGTGAGAGGTGGGCTTAGGGCCTTCAAGATACTGCTTGGGCCCCTGTCCTCACCAGGCACGGCCCCTGGCAGCAGGATAGTCAGCCCCTTCTCTCCGGAGCAACTGTGCCTTTCTGTCACCTACCAAACCCACTTTGGGGTCCTCCCCAGGTTTTCCTTTGGTTGAGGCCTAATCTCGCTTTTTCTATGGTTTTCTTCAGAGGACTCACTGAATTCGGTTCTCTTATACCTCCTTTCCCTCATATTGGTTCATTCTCCTGCATTCTGTTCCCCTCTGTCGTCCCCAACCCCCCTTTGTGCCCAGTCTGTCTCCAATTCGGGTTTCATTCCTCTGCCCTCCCGTCCTTTGTCCCTCCCCTTTCTGATTGCCTCCCTCGTCTCTATTTCCAGCCCTCACTCATGGCTCCTGTGTCTCCCTGTTCTCAGTCCTCCCAGCCCCTTCCCTGCCCCAGTCCCTGGGTCCTGTCCAAGATGGCAGAGCCCGCCCATCTGGCCCACCTCTCCCCTACCCTTCACCCCCAGCATTCTCTCCTCTCTGCCTCCCCGCGCCTTTGGCCGCCCCCTCCCCACACCATCTTTATTGCCTGCATGACTGCTCAGGTTCTTTATCCCATCTTCCCCTCAAAGGCATTCGCAGCTCGGCTGTTATTCTTGTATTAGCATTGAACCCATTAAAGCTAATTTGTTTGCCCTAATCTCCATTTATTTTTCCCTAGTTGATATTAGATTTCCCTTTCTATTGCTCCAGCATGATTTTCTCTTTGTCTTCCTAATGGTCTACCCCCCTCTCTCTTCCTCTATTAATCTGGTTGGCTTCCCTGTGTGTTTCAAGGCCTTTCTCCGCCTCCCCCAGCCCTTAGATTAACCCTGTCACCTCCCTCCCAGGAAGGGCCCCAGTGCGTGGATTTCCAGGGATGGAGCTGCTGTAAATGGCAGAAAACCTCTAAGCTTCCCGGGAAAAGTCCTACCGGATGTGAGGCTAGGCCCTGTCCTGAAGCCAGTCTGGACACCTGGAGAGACCAGGGGCTGGTGAGCTGGAGGCGAGGGGGAGAACATGCGCTCTTCTGAGTCCTGGAGGACTGGCAAGTCCAGGGGTTCCCTGGCTAGGTTCCCCTCTGGGGCTGTCTCAGAGATTTCTGGAGGCCTCTGCAAGCTTCCTCAGGTCTACAAATGATATCGGTGAGCCAAACAGTTGGATGGGCCACTTTCTCCCTGTGATTAAGCTTGGGTACCGTTTCCCTTCCTTCCTCCATTCTCCAACTGGAGACACACTCCCTCTTCTCCCTGAAGGGGCGCAGCCTTGGAGTGGCTAATCTGCACCTCACACTCTGGTCTTCGTGTTCCCCAAAATAGAAGCCCCCCTGGGCCAGCTCTCAGAGACATTTACTATCCCCTCCCTGATTGCCCTGTCCCTAGCCCTCCGCCTGAGGCTCATTATTAAGGCCTTTCTCAGGGTCCATGCTTTGCCTGCCCCCTAGCTGCCTAGCTCCTGGAAGGCAGGGGTAGCATCCCACATGGCCACATAAGCTTGCGTTGTAGGGGGACAGCCGTGCTCCTGCCCTGACTGCTGCTGGGATTGCCTGGGGCCTTGGAACTTTCTACCTCTAGTCAGTTCAACCAGAGTTTCTTGGCAAGGTGTCCCTGAATCTGTATTTTTTTAACAGTTCCTCTGCGATTGCCCAGAGTTTATATCCACTCAGTAGATGGCCAATAGATATTTATTGAAAGCATTAATTAATTGATTAAAAATAAACTTCTGGTCAGAGGCTTTGGTGGATGTTTCCAGGGCTGGTTGGAGCTTTCCCAGAGGTCATTCTTCTCAGCTCCTTCCCACTGAGCTCAGAGACCTCTAGACTCCTGACAGCACACGCCATGGGGGACGTGAGCGGGGTGATGGCGGCAGAAAAGACTTGAGCCTCTATCTCTCAGAGGAGAGAGGTGTGCAAGGTGGTGGCAAAACCAGCAGCCCCTGGACACATACTTGGAATCCCAGAAGCCCCACAAATTACTGTGCTACACCTTCCAGCACCTTCCAGGGGTCAGAGGCCTTGCGGATATTAATGCTGTTTTTTAAAATATGGGTCTATATTAAAGCAATTTTCAGTTCGTTAGATTTCAATTCCATGAGTACCCCCTCTATGTCTAATAATATTCCAGGCTGGGTGTGTGTGGGGAGATAGTTTCTGAGCAGAAGACACAGTTCTTGCCCTTGAGAAACTTACAAGTTAATAATCCCTGACACATTATAGAACCTTAAAATTTTAAAATCCATTCCCACGCGCTGTCTCCTTCAGTTCTTTCGATGAGCCTGTGGAATACTTATGGTGGTGGGGGGCGGGGTGTGTGTGTGTGTGTGTGTGTGTGTTGGGGAATGAGGGTGAGTCATCAAAATTTGCGTCCTGATGTCATATGTTATGGAACGTTCTGCCAGGTTCTATAGCTGAAAGTGATAATGTTATAAATGTGGGTTTTGTGGACGTTGATTTAAAAGTCACCCAGAGATGGGGAGGGGAGAGAGTGAGGAGGTAGCTGGAAGGGCCCCTGGAGGGGAAGGGAGAACCAGGAGGGGGAGAGGGAAGGAAGCAGCAGTCTGGTGGCCGTCCCTGAGAGGCCACAGGCACGAGGGCATCCTGAAGAGATGTGAAATCATGTGACGAAGAGCAAAGGGAAATCTTGCCTCACCTAGAAGGCTGAACTCAATGACCTCGGCTCTGAGATTCTCTCTAACTGCGATTCTGTGCTTCGGAGATCTTAACTGAGATAAGAGGTGACTGACTAGCTCAGCACGGAGGTGGCTGGAAAGGGGGAGCTTTGGCCTGAACTTGAGGCAGTTGGAAAGGTTTTATGTCTGTGTGTGTGTGTGTGTGTGTGTGTGTGTGTGTGTGTGCAGAACCCTCGGAGCTGGGGTGGGAGGGGGAAGAAAGGAGATCTGGCCTTCCTGAGGAGCGAAACAGGTAGGAACAAATGAAGAGGAACCGCTTTTTTGAGCCTGACGCACCAAGCCAAATCTGTGACAAAATGGCATGTCTGTGGTTTCCACACCTGACGATGGCTGGTTCCCCAGAACTCGGCACCGTAGCTGAGTGGATTACACACTCTAGAAGCCACACTCGCTGCTGCATAAGGAACCAAGCAAGGCACAGATGGGGAGAGACTCAGCCTGCAGGTTATGGTTTCAGGGGTGGGAACGGGGTGCTGAGACCTGGGTTCCACCCACTCTGTGACGTTGCCTGTTTGTGCCTCAGCATCCTCATCTGGTCTGAAAGGACCGATGATCTTTACGGTCCTCCCAGTCCAATCGCTGCAACTCCAGGACTGCCCTCGGGCCCTCGGGTGCAGAGAGAGCTCTGTCGGGGGACCTTGGGCAACTTTTCCACACAAGAGACCTACCAGGGCGTGGCCCTGAGACCACTTGTAGGAATGAAGGAAAAGGGCCCCCTGGGCCGCCATGTGACCTGCATGATGGCAGAGTGAGACACTGTGGTTAAGTGAGTATGGAGGGGGCCATGCGCTGTATCCTGTTCAGCGACAGAGTGGTGGGCCTTTCTAAGAGTGTCCTTGGCCGGGAAGGGGGAGGCGACCTGTCTAGTGTCACCAACTCACTTCATGACCTCACCAAGGCTCACATTTTCTCATATAATTTTCTCACATTTTCTGACCTAATCCCTGTTCATTCCACATTCCAAAAGACCCTTTGGGACCTGATGGCTAGCACCATCTTAGCGGACATGGGAGGAAGAAAATTATAGGGATTGGGCAGAATGTGTTCTGAACCAAGGCACACCCTAAAGAGATTTCTGCTCCTCTTACCAGCTTGTTTGCTTGTCATTCTTATTTACTTACATCATGAACCCAGACAGGATGCTCTGTTCTGTGGGTTCCGGACTTGGGAAGCAGATTCCTTTCCTCTGTGGGAACACTGGGGTGGGCAAACAAGAAAGGCTCTACAGAATCCAGATTGGCTTTTCCTCCTCTTCTGTCAGTCCCAACAGAGGTTTCTACACTTGGTGCCACTTGGACCTAAAGCAGCTAAAGGTCCATTCAGAGCTGGGTGGGGGACTGACCCAGACTAACCACCCACAACACTCAGATTGTTATGCATCGAATCGTGTCCCCTCAAAACTCGGACATTGAGTCCCAACCCACAGGACCTCAGAATGTGACCTTATTTGGAAATAGGGTCTTCGTAAATGTTCAAGATGAGGTCATTAGGGTGGGCCCTAATCCAACGTGACTGCGTCCTTAAGAAAAGGGAAATGTGGACACAGAGGGATGACACAGGGAGAATGTGATGCAAAGATTGGAGTTATGTTGCCACAAGCCAAGGAACATCAAAGATGGCCAGCAAACCACCAGAAGCTGGAGGAGGGGCATGGGAAACAGATTTCCCCTCGGAGCCCTCAGAAGGAACCAATCCTGCCAATACCTTGATCTCAGACTTACAGCCTCCAGAGCTGTGAGACAGTAACTTTCTGTTATTTCAGCCTCCTGTACCCCTGCCCAGTTTGTGGTGCTTTGGTAGGGCAGCCCCAGCAAGTCAATGCACAGATCCATAGGGTTCTAGCTCTGAACTGGATCCAGAAGACTTGGGAGGCCCCTGGGGGCTACTCTTCCGGGATATTCAGCTGTCTCTCCAAGTACTTTCCAGTCTAAGGCAGGCTCAGTCAAGCAGAGAGCGCTTTCTAACATCTGACCCTCTCTACGTGCACCTGCTCTCTTGACATCGCTGTCATTCCCATCCTGGTCTCCATTCCTGATCCTTCTATCACGTGGCAAATTCTTCTTTAATGCAAGAATGTCAACACACACAGCAGTATAGCAAAGCCTCGTGTAGGTGCCAATCACTCTTGCCCAGTCAGGCGGGGTTCCCCCCAAGTCAACAAGGAGTTCTGGGCTTCTCCTCCTTTCAAGAACTTTCTAGATTTTGCCTAAAGGTTGGTTATGGACTCACTTTAACATTTGCAGAGCCCTTTTAAAGTGCTGGAAGGTAAGTGATTCTTACATTTAAATAAATTCAACAAATATCAATGGGACCTTGATTGTACCAGGGAAGGGTTTTCATAATTCTATGAGAGGTGGGGCTGGCATGTCGAGCCCATTTTCTAGATGAAGACACCGACTAGGAAGGTTAACTGACTTGTGCGCAACCAGTTAAGAGAAGACCTGAGACTGCATGAGAGTCAGATCCACTCTTGCCCACAGCCAGAGGGGAAATCTCTGAGAGGCGGGGGTTCCATACAGAAAGAAGGGCTGTCTCCCCAGTGAGAGTGTGGCATGAGAGAGTGTGGCATGCAAGTGTGGCATGAGAGTCTCTACATGTGAGAGACCCTGGCGGGGTCTTGATTGGCAGACCCTAGATCTGGGGTTCTCAAATGCTGATCCACAGAAGAATCACTGGGCACTTATGATGGGGACAGGCTCCAGGGCCCTACATCCGTTCGCAGAGCCCTGGAAGCTTCTGAAGCTGGAACGAAGCCCACAGTTGAGAAACACTTGTATAAAGCAAATTTCAAAGTGGTGATTTCAGTAAGCAAATATTTATTAAGCATCTACCCTATATCTACGATGTGCCAGATGAGTTTGGGGAATTCAGTTCTTGGAAGCACTGGTCTTCACAGATAGCCCTGAATCTGGTCACCCACCCTGCCCAGCCGATACCCAGCATCCATGAGGAAGGACACTGTTGGGTCAGTCTTGCCCAGCCTGCCAGTGTTTGCTAATCCCAGTGGTCTCTGCTGCCCAAACTCAACAGCCCACATCTGGGCTTAGGCCAGCAAGGTGCTTTAGGACTGAGGAGGAGTCCCTGAGACCTAGAGGTCTCAGGCCTCCTCAGTGGCCGCATCAGGTTTCCCGAAAAAGCTACAATTCCTGGTCTCCTCAGTCCCATAGCACCCCCTTATTATAAAGAAAATCAGACAGTGATTATAGCAATATTGTGTGAAAGGACCAAGTGGGCTTCATGTGGGGAAGACCTCACTCGAAAAGCTCAAATGGACAAGTTAGGTCAACTAGCAAAACAATAAAACATGCTATTGGAGATTTATGTCAAAAATCCCATCACGGGCCTTTGTGGAGCCCTCATCTGGTATAGGATTCTATGTTCCAGTGCTGGGGAGGTAGAGAGAATGAAGAGTTCTCGCTCTTGCCTAGCTCAGCAGGAATCAGACGGGGAATCAGATGGGGATGGTCACAAAAGCTGAGGGGAGCGGAAAGGGCCTGATTAAGGAAGTGGAACATGGGCAGAACTCTGTCAAAAGAGTGGGAGTAGGGATGACGGTCCCGGCCGCTGCCATTGCACCGGCAAAGGTGCAGAGGTGGGACTGTACACAGTGTGTTTTGGAAACAGAGACCAGTTGGCTGGAACACGGGTTTGCCTATGGAGGTGGTGGGAAACAGCGTCAGGGAGGTGGGATAGAATGTTCTGGAACTGTACACCAGCAGTTTGCCCACAAACGCCTGTTAATGATTGGATTAAAAGGAAGTGCAAATGGGACTCTGAGATGATTTTGGAAAATCACCAGGCTAAGAGTCTCTGGAACAGGGCTGGGAAAGGAGAGAAATCAGAACATTTGAATAATGTGAGTCATCTAGCCATCCCGGATTACGGCCAAGCTGTTCCCCTTAATAAAAACACCACAAAGCTCAAAGAGGATAAAATAGGTATGTGGTATGTGGCTCTAGCTAGAGAGCTAAAGGGAAGATGAAGATCAACACGTAAAGTGTGAAGTCAAGCCAGGGGAGGATGGAAGTTTTCATGCACAGTGAGTGAAACATTCCCAAACACGTACATTTAGTGCACTTGACCCAGCCTTCCTGGTGGCAGAGTTGGTATTGATGCCTTCATCTGGCCTCTCTGGTCAAAGACCCCGGTCGTTTGTGGGAGTCCCAACCTGACGTTCCATTACTGCACCCTTTGCCTGGAGCTGACTCTGGTCCCTGGAGCTGACACAGTCCTAGGACCCCACATTTCTGCTCCCGCTGGTCCCTCCTCCAGCCCTGCTAGAATCCTGCCCCTGCCTCAGGCTAGGGTCCCACCTCTGCCCCTCCCATCATAGCCCCGTCCCCCTCCCTCTCCCACTAGCTCTGCATTTTATGTCTGTCTGAAAGGAACCGTTCCTTTCTCTCTTCGCTTGTGGCTAAAAGTCCAACTTGTTTCCATTCTCCCTAGAATGTCAGCATGTCTCCTGAGTTCTGCAGTCCGAGTCTAGCTCCACACCTGCCATGCTGAGGGGTTCTGTAGATGTTCACTTATTAAACTGAATGTTAGAGTACAGATGTCCTTTGAAACAATTTGGAGTTAGAGCTCAAGGCATGTGTGGCCCAGGGATGTGTGATTGGGTGAGAGAGTGAGAGTGTGTCCTAGGACCCTGGAGTAACTAAGCATGGGTGAGGGTGGGGTATAGTCAGGCATGTGGAGAGTCAGGAAGAGAGTAGAGGGACCCCAGATGCTTCTTGAGGAGCTGGAGTAAAACCTCAGGGGAGCCAGGCACAGGGACCCGGCGGGGTACCCACTTAGGAGAGAAACAGGCCAGAAAGAGAGGCGACAGGTCCGTCTCAGGGCTGTAGAGGGCTGGGAACAGAAGCATCTCTGGTTAGCGGACCCAGTGGTCTGTGCACCTGAGGAGAAAAATAAATGATATTTCTGTGGCTGGTGTCATGGGCTAGATGCTGGTATCCCCCTAAACTCATATGTTGAAGCCCTAATCCCCAGTGTGATGGTATATGGGGGGGGGCTTTGGGAGGTAATTAGGGTTAGATGAGGTCATGAGGGTGAGCCCTCATGATGGGGACAGTGCTTATCATTTGAGCTTATAATAATGCTTATTCTTACAAGAAGAGACACCGGTTTTCTCTCCTCAGGCACCCACATCAAGGAAAGGCCACGTGAGGACACAACGTGAAGGCCCCGCCTACAAGCCAGGAGGGGCACCCTCACCAGACTTGACCATGCTGGTACTCTGATCTCAGACTCTTCCTCCAGAGCAGTGAGAAATAAATGTCTGTGGTTTAAGCCACCTGGCATGTGGCATAATGCTTTTTTTTTTTTTTTAAGATTTTATTTGAGAGAGGGAGCGAGCACGTGTGGGGTGGGGGGAGGGGAAGGGGACAAGCAGACTCCGCACTGAGTGCAGAGCCCACTGCAGGGCTCGATCCCACAACCCTGAGATCATGACCAGAGCCAAAGTCAAGAGTCAGAGGCTTAATGAATGGAGCCCCCACGCACCCCTGGCGTTGTGTTTTAACAGCCTGAGCTGAATAAGACAGGCGGCTGGGACAGAGAGCGTGGGGGATGCAGAATCTTTGGAGGAAAGCTCCAGGAGAGGTGTCTTGGTCCTGAGTCTGCTCCAGAGCAGCTGAGAGCGAGACAGGGGAGCAACCTGCGCAAGTCGTGTGGGCGAGTGTCCTTACTTGGCCACGATCACCGGTTCCCTTACATGACCGACACACGCATGCTAGGTACCACTTGCCTGGAAAGCAGGGGGCTTTTTGAGAAGGGAAATGTGAGAGAGGTGGGGGTTTGGAGACGGGGCTCCTTCCTGGATGGTGGCAAAAGCAAATTCTCCGTGGTACCTTCTGATGCGGGCCTGCGCAGCTCATCATTTCACAGAATGGGGGTGCTACACCCGCCAGGCAGACATCAGGCAGCCCTAGCCTCACATCGACACTATTATGACACTCCTCGGGAGAACAGACACCTGGAAGGCTACACACTCTTCCACCAAGAAGGTGACGGAACAGCAAGCTCCATATAGTGAAAAGTATAACATGCTGCTAAATCGATCTGAGATCCTAAGGAATATACGAGGTAGTGGCCATTAAATAGAAAAAATAATTACACCTTGAACTTGAAGGGGGTTTGTCCACAAATGCACTTTCTCCTGCCACTGTCGCTCAGTTTCATTATTATCACTGAGCACCTCTGCCTGTTCTGCAGGGACACGTGGCTTGAGAATCACTGATTTATGAACGTGATACACATATTTGTGGATCCAGCGTACAAAGCATTCACGATGCCACCGCATTGTTGGTAATAATCGGTCCATGCAGACGCTGCAGAACCCTTGTGCCTCCATGAGATTGCGGGGCACACTCACATGGTCCCTGAACGTTTCTGTAATCAGGGGCCTGTGCACTCACATAGCCACAGGCTGAGGACAGAGGGGCTTGCGGGGAGAGCTGCCGGGGAATTCTGAGCAGGGGTGAAAGACCGGACAGGATATTCTCATGGTCTGAGTGGAGGAAGGAGCCCATGGGCGACAACCCTCAGCCACCTGCCTTCAGTGTTGCCGTCCTCAGGGCACCAAGAGGCCAGATTCTAGAATAAGCAGGTCCTGCTGCTGTTGCTGCCTACTTGGTAACAGTGTCCTCGTCTGGGAAGAGCCAGTATGAACCCCAGAGACAGAGTATTGCTAGTGATTCTGACACTGGTCTCATGAGTGGCCCATGTGAATGGCCGTCTTTTGGTCTCATTTGAAACCCAGGTCTCTGCAGGGCCCTCATGATTCCTCTGTCCTAGAACTTAAATGGGATCCCCGGGGAGGAGGGCATGGCTGGACACCGGAGGTCCTCTGCTCACACCTCAAACCGTCATCTGCAAGAAAGGCGAGGTCACAAGCCAGGGACCTCATGCTTACATTGATCCGAGTTGACCCACAACACAGAGCAGATTCCCTGGATTCCTTGGGCCTCGCTTCATCTACCGTGTCTGTTACTGGGGCTTCCCGGCAATGTGGACTAGATCGGGACTTCGCAATGGCACCTGGGTTTTCCTGGCTGGATCTCTGGGGGTCTCTGAGAGAAGGGGATTCTTTGGCCTTCTTTTTTTTTTTTTTTTTAATCACCCACAGACCTAGGACTGTGTTCTGCACCATAAAGGCTTCTTCCTAGTGTTTACACTTCCTAGTGAGACAGGGTAAGCATTGTACGTATGTGTGTGAGCATTTGCCACCCACGTGTATATGAGTGTCGTGGTAACTTGCTATGTGAGCTTGTGTATCACATACAGGGGACTAGGGCACAACACCCACCCTGCGCCCAGGGTACAGAATTTAAGGAGGCCCTCACTCTCGGGGCCAGCCTTCCCCTTGCATGAGCCTAAGAGTGAGCGCGTCCTTAAATCTTGCCCTCCCGGTGCCTTGCCCTAGTCCCAACTCTGGCTGGGTGTATGTGTGAGTATGTATGTGTATGGCTCTGTATGTTTGTGTATATGGGAGTGTGCGTGTTGTGTATATGTGTGTCTGTGTGTGTTGGTGCCTCCCCCTGGGCTTCAGCAGTCCCTGTCAGCAGGTGTGGAAGACCTCCCTCCTTGGTTCCCTGGGTCAGTGTTCACTTAGAACAGGCCGCTGCCAGCACCCCCTGGACTTGAGTCTGCCCTCACTCTACTCCAGCACTCTCTGAAGCAGCCCAGTGTCCCTGACCTGGCCCTGGTTGTAAGCATGGAGCCTCTGCTGTGCCACTAGGCCTGTGAGGTCTGGACCCAACTCTGGGTCCAGGTAGATATTTGGTGTCACATAACCCTAGGGAGCTCCTGGGTGAGGCCCACAGCCTCAAAGGTGTTCAGGTAGCCCAGATCTAGAAGGGCAAGAGCCACAGATAGAAATATTCTTTCACACAGTGGACTGCAAAACATGCCATAAAAAGAAAATGCTAGGGGGCTCTGGGGAGTTGGAAAGGAGGGAAGGCTTTAGGGGAGGTGGTATCTGAGCTGGGCTGGTGGGGGATGGCTGGGTGGGGGAAGCACCTGAATAAGCTCTTCCCAAGCCTGAGGTCATCCAGGCCTCACAGCCACACTCGAGGCTGTGTGTCTATTTCTCTGCAGGTGTAAGTGGTTGAATTTACAAGACCCCCAATGCCAGCCCCTTTGGCACTCCATTTCGTCCTCCAGCCAGGGGAAAGAGAGGCTCACCTGGCCTCAACAAGGGCACTGTCTATATGGAGTGGATTGGCAAACGCACACCAAATTGTCTGCAAACAATAGAAGGCTGTGCACAATTGCGTCCTTGCTGCGGTACGGACAGTGACTTCCAGTGGGTGGGGGCAGAGAGCAGTGTGGGCAGCGGCACGATGCGCTCCTGGCCTCAGATCTCCCGGGGAGATGGATGCCTTCCAGCCAACAGGAGCCAGCCAGCCAGGGACAAAGCTGTGAGAAAGCCATCAGGACAGCCACTGTGTCACTGCCAGCAGGATTCTTGAGAGCAGGTCTCACCTGCAGAAGGGTGAGCCATGAGGTCTGGGCCCACCTGTCACAGTTAGGGGCAGCTGTCCAGACAGCTCTGTACCCAGCAGGAGAGGGGAAGCTTGGGGGGCATGAGGATCTTCCTGGTGTGGGGCACTGTCATGTCATCACAGAATATGAGGACCGGAAGGACCTGCTCCTTGTCACACTGTCAAGGAGATGGGGGGTCTGGAAGGGAAATCCTATGAAGTCCGCACGTCCCTGAAGGTGGGGGGAGGGGGTATGTGCATCAGAGATTTCTGGCTAGGGTTTGATTTAGCAGATGTGGGCAGATCTCCGTGGCATTTGTACCTACAGATTGGCAACATCTTGCCATGAGCCGACTGGCCACCCCACTCCGGGGTCCCTGGTGTAGACCCCCACGGAGCCGGCTGAGCCCACACAGGCTCCAATGCTGTCTCCCTAGAACAAGTGCTCCAAGGACCAACTAGACTCACGAAGGCCAGATGAGCTTTACATGTTGTCAGCAACGACGCGGTTGGGCCGGGGTGACGGATGGAGATAAATGAATGACCTTTGGTGTCCCACTACCCAGGTTGTTAATTTTCAGTCCTTGACTCGCCACTGAATTGTTTGGTCTGATTATTTCCCCTCTTCGTCAAGGGGTCTGTCCCCTTGACAGGGAATCACAAGACTCCAGTGGCCCTGAGAAGGTGTTGCTCACCCCTGTCACTGGGTCAGCAAGTGCCACCTCGCTGATATGGCGCCCTGCACATGGTGGGCGGCCCACCATGAGGGCTTGTTACATTGAAGTAAACCACTGACCCTCAGGGTCCTAACTTGACTCCAGTACCTCTCCTGCCCTAACACTCTCCCTCCCGCCCTCATTCCTCGCCCCCCCCCCCTCCTGAGTCACAGCCAGATGCCCAAGGACCATTTTGACAGAACGATCTCAGGGTTGGGATAGAAGACCAAAACAGAGCTGGGGTCAGTGATTTGGGGCTCAACTAATTCTAAATGTCACCCAGGGTGGTTTTCAGCCATGACAAAGCTGGATTATTATTACGCAAAGTAGGAAAATGTAAGAAGGGGCAGGGTGGAGGGAGGGAGAGGGAAAGAGAGATTAGTGAATTTTTAAAAACATAACCGTATGGTTTTGTGTCAATTAAGAACAAGTACCAAGACGTGTCTTTGTGTGGTTCTCCCTTACTACACGCCCAGCAGAGCTCTACACCCACTTCCACGCACCTGTCCTCTAAGACACTACATTTTACCAAAGCCCTAGAATGTTCTGGATTCCAACATAAAGCCCATGGATAGCCCATTCTAGTGTCTCCCCTATGACTGGGTTTTCTGGTAAAATGAAATAAGGACTCGTTTTACAGAGTGTGCTGCCATAGCAGCTGATAGTGGCCATGGGGGTCCGAGCCAGCCCTTCCCAAGTGTGCTTTCACTTATCCAACACTCCTAGGCAGTAGGCCTGAATTTTAACTGGAACAAAGTTTGGATGCTGGGTTGTAAGTTACTCCTGCAGAGTTTCACAGGAAATGCTGAGACAATGTAATTTTCTCTAGGGCATCTGCCCTAGAGAATTTTTGGAGACTCTCCTCCCTGGTGACCAGTGGATGGAGCAGGAAAAAACAAACAAACAAACAACGAAAAAACCCAAACTCTTGAGTAGCAGCTATGTGCCAGGCGGGGATACTGGTCGTACTTCCAGTACTTTCTAGAAGCCCTGCAACATTTTCGTATTCTACACACATGAGGAAATTCAAGCCCAGAGAGACAACTGACTTGCCCTAGGTCACACAGGGAGAAAACAGCAAGGTCAGCAGAGGCAAAGCCTCCAAGGCACAGCCCCTCCTGCTGCCTGTGGGGGTGGGGAGGCTCCCATGGCCCTGGCTTCCCAGGGGCTGCAAAATCCCTCACCTCCTGACACCTCCTGGCCCCGGAGTTTATTCTAGGAATAATAGTTCTGCTGTCCTCCTAGAGAGGCTGAGGGATAAAAAATGCAACGCACACAGAGGACCCTGGGTGTGCAAACATGCAGTTCACACGATGACAGCAGATTAAGCTGTTTCTTAGATGCGTCACCCAACCAGCTCCCCGACCTCTCTGCTGTGCTGGTCTGACAGCGACAATATGTCCCAGGGGACTAATTAGCACTAACTACTCAGGTCACTCCAAGGCCACTTAGGAGAACAAGTGCAAAAGAAAAACTGATGAGCATTGTGGCTCAAGACAGGAGAAGAAAGACCAGAGTTAAAAGAAGTGAGAGAAAAAGAAATATATAAAATATTTAGGGTTTTTTTTCTCTCTCTCTCTCACCCAGTCTCTCCGCTTAAACTACAGAAGGGTTTTCATCCGAGAAATGCAGCCAGCTACTCTCACAGCAGAGAGCAAACATTACCAGCTAATGTTACAAGTTGGACCATGGAGGCATCTCTGAAGGAGGAGACGATTTGGTTTTGAAGCACTGAGTGAGAGGGACTCTGCAGAAGCAGCAGAAGGAATGAGCCTAAACTCAGGGACATGAGACTGGGCACCGGCCATGGCCCCTGACGTCGTGGATGCGTCTTCCCATTAACTCGGAAACTTCCATCATACCCACTAACTCATTAGTCTCTGAAGTGGACGCACGTAGGTAGGCCAAGTGCAGTTTGGAGCTGCCAAGGGACTGAGTTCCTTGCTGGCTTATGATAAATCGAGGTACCGGAGAATGGCTGTCCTCCTTTTTTGATGCAGGTGGAAACATGGCAGCCTTGGGGGCACGTTTTAAAAGAATGTCCCCTAACTCTGCCTTTCCCAGTGGCTGATCACCTCTTTCTTCCTCACAGTGACCTCCAGAAGGGACATCCTCATGGGTGCCACTTTTCCCATTGTGCAGATGGGAAGACCAAGGACTGCACTGAAATGGGCTCTGTTCTAAGGAGTGGGAGTGTTAGGGAGCCTGATGAGGAGAACAAGCTGACAGACAGAAGGCCCTGCCTGTTGCTGTCACGACTGCTGTCCCTATAGGCTCTCACACCCTCTCTCATCGAGGGTTCTGGCCCGAATTCCCAGCGGAGTTGCAGGCGTGAACCATCCAGTGGTACAGGGAGTTTGAATGAGCTGGACTTTGGGAAAGAGGGGGGGTGGAAGAAAGGGGGGTTGGAGTCACATCAGCCTCTCTTAGCATCCATTGCCTTCTCTTCTGCAAAAATGTCAAAAGCAGTAGCTGCCTGGTTAGAGTCCTGGGAATTAAATTAGAAGCTGATGTGCCCTCTCCCGAGGAAAATCATCCCAAGAAGAGCCTGCCGAGATACTAAGCCAGCTTTCATTTACTGAGGGCTCACTAAGTGCCAAAGGGTGCTGAGCTCTTTCTTAACTCTAAAAGTGGCATCGGGAAAGCCAGCTTAGCGTGGGGCTGGCTGTGCTGAGCCTTAGTAAGACTTGTCATCTTATTTGGCATTCAGGACTAGGGAGGGATCCTGAGGAATGAACACAGAAACAGAACCCACCCCTCCCTGGGGGACCTCCTGAACCTCCCTGCCCTTGACCTTGGACACGCCTCAAGGAAGGAGATGCTGGTTTCTGCCCAGCCCCATTCCTGGGGAAGGAGCCCCAGTCAGGGCAAAGCCTAGACTCAGTGACATGAATTGTGGGTTTAAAATAGAAAACTTTCTGGGAAGATTTTTCTGGCCCATGGCCCATGGAAGAGACATTTGCTCACCATGTCCCCACCTGGCCGAGGGAGAGACCTAGAGGGGCTTTCAAAAAACCCAAACAGGATTGTCAACTTTAACTCTGGACTTAAGAAAATAGTTATGACCCTCAAAGGTCCACTTAAAAGTGCGCTGACCACAGGTAAATGAGGAAGAGTGGATGCCTCTGCCCACCCACCCTACCCAGAGACTCCATCATGGAGTCACTGATCACTGACTGAATGAACTGGGATTGGCCTGGGATAGTAGAGTTTTCAGGAACCAAGAGACCCCTGGATAGCTCTTCTTTCTTCCTTCCCCCAAAGAAGCAGGTGCGGTCACTGCACATACTTCCTAGGCAGAATGTCTTCTAGCTCTTTCTCCAAAAGAACTCGGACTATAAAGTGTTCCAGTCTGAACCCAGAAAAGAATCACTCCCCCAAAGAACTCTGATAATGGGGGTGCATTCTCCTCTTTTTATATGATGTTTTATATCCCCGTGTCCTACCTCTGAAGGGAGTGGGAGCCTGTGGGGGCCAGTGGTTCAGCCGGTCCCCAAGTTTCAACTAAAACAAAAGCCAATTGGATAGGGGTGCATTCTCCTGTCCTCTCCTTTTAAAACCATCTTTTTTTTTTTTTTTTTCTTAAACGAAATTGTTTCTTTTATCTTTTGGCTCCTTGTGTCCTCAGAACCCCAGAGCTCAAAGCTTTCTGAGTGCAACTGAGAGCTCGGCCCCTCTTGGACTGATAAATAGAGCAGCTTTAAAATGCTTAGAACTGAAGACAGACCAACTGTGGCGAGAGAAAGTAAACACATCCATGCACCAGTCAACCCTAGCAAGCTCCTCGCTGAGATTACAAACTGCAGTTCCTGCCTGAGCTGGTGAGGATGCTGGAGCTGGCTGGCTGCGGGGGTGGGGGGTGGGGGTGGGGTCGGGGGGTGCAGAGCCACAAAGCGGGCTTCTCTGCCTCAGTTAGTAGTGCCCCAGAGGAGACAGGTCACCTGGGAGTCTGCTCAGTACCAGGCTTGGATGTTTCTGAGCATAACAGACCCTGCCAATGGGTTTCCCATTGGTTTCATACTTGGAAATGTCCCAAGAGAAGAGGGGACCAGCTTCATTCTGATTTAAAAGGACTCATCTCCCTCAACTCACGTTCTTTGTGGGCAGGTGAAATTCACCAGTGAGAAAACTGGGATTTTTCACAAAATACAATATGATCACTCCGTAATTTGATAGGAATATTTGAGGCACTTTTCCTATGAAAAATAAATACTTTAAATATCCCCCCCGAAACACACACACAAATTGTTTTTTATGAGAACCAATTAATAAATGCTAATTCATTCAGGCATATCTCTACTAAATTACTGTTTCATTTAATTGCAGGGGAATTTTCCATTACTAAACTCTCCCTTGCTGATTTTTTTTTGCATTATTTATATATTTTTTCAGTTTCACTAATAGTGAGATTGGTATGTGATATTATCTTCTGTTTGTACGTCTTAAATTTCTTTTTTCATTTAGAATGTTTCCTCATTCTTGCAGCTCCATGTAATCTGGGAGAAACATCATTAAAAGCAGACAAGATTTTATACATAAATGAGAAAGGCACTGGCTGAAATTAACCTGGCAGGAGCGCATCTTGTCTGATCATGCTTCTCTCATTTCAGGCGTGCACGAGTGTGTGCAAGTATGTGTCTCTACTCTGGGTTTGTGTGCAAACGTTTTCCTGTCAGTGAGTTGCAAGTCCATTTGTGGAAAGATTGTGGGTGCACAGCTAGGAATGAAGATCCCAGGGGCTTTAATAATAAAAATAAACAACACTCAAATCTCTTTACAAGCCCCCAGAGCACAATGCATTATTTTCTTGCTTCCTTTTTAGGGACACCACCAAATCAAGACTTTGATATCTAGACACCCAAGAGCCAGACCAGCTGGCTCCTGAAAATCCTGCCTCTTTTCATGCATAGAAAAGTGGGGAAGTTGCCAGTGGTGTTTAGGGTTTGCTTAGGGCTGTGGTAGAGATCTGTGTTCAAAAGGATGTGTTTTGAAGTAGAATTTCCATTTTAATATATTGAATGACAAAGGTCCTCTGCACCTGGCTACCTTTGCTTCTGTGATAAGTTCTTTCATTTTGATTCTCTCCAGCCACCTTCTCCCTCTCTCTCCCCTCCCCCTCCCCCACTGCCTCCTTTCAGGGTCTTTCTTTTGCTTTTTATTCTGTCCCTTCTTTCTCTTTCACAGTAATATATTCTGGAGGGTGTGAATGATTAAACTGTTTACTCCGAGGTTTAAGTACGAAAAGGCATGTCACCAAAGTAAAGTTTCACCTTCATACCCAACTCTATCAATAATTACAGAACAGGGATGATGATTAGTAAATCTTTCTTACAATTAGCTCTTATGAAAATGATGCCATTTATTCTGAGCATATGGAGTTCTATCGATTTTACTTTTCACAAAAATTAATTACAAATCATAGTAACCTCCAAAATGAAGTCAGCATATGAAGGGGTTGTGAGTAGATCCATCGAAAAATATATACCCAATAAATAGGTACTCCCTTAAATTAGAGATTTGAAGCCATAAATAGAAAGTTTTGACATATTATCATATTAGTGGATGATCTCCTTTCAATAAAAATATCGCAATAATTAAAATTTCACGAGACTGATTTTTTGTTTTGTTTTTCTCCATTTCCTTTGTCCTCCAGCAAAATTAGGCAGAATCTTTTTGGGTAGAGACTGATAAAATTAATTAACTTTCCTTCCACCCCAAAAAAGTCCCAAATAAATGCTTCCAGTGGACATCAAAAAAGTGTCAATTAGAAATAATTACTTCTTATCAATCAGTGGGGCAATTAAAGTGACAAAACTTGAAAAGATACTTATCTTAAAACTAATTCACAAGGTAGCTAAATTATCTCCTAATTAACTTGCATTGAGGAGGGTGGGAGGATGGACCCTCTTGAAACAAAGATGAATTGAGGAACCCCAATACCTCTTTATGTTCCTTGAGACTGTTTCCCATCCGGAGACCTTGTTTTCAACCCTGGCAAGAAAACTGGGAAGAAAATAGATCCCTCCCAAATGCATTTGGTCCCCTTTCCTCCTTTCATAGACCAAGAGGAGGGAACAGGGCTTTGCATCTCAGATTTAGGAAGTTAGAGGCATGTTCCTCCTCGATCTTAAGTCTCATTTGACCCCTTGAATAATCTATTTTCAGTAGCTGGGGAAGAGAGTTGCTGGCAAGTTCTGGCACATAACTTTTAATGACAACCTGCTTGCTTTTACTAAACTCTCTTCCTCGCTGATACGGAATTATTTTCATTTTAATATTTATGTGGCATTTATCTTTAAACATTAAAAAAAGTGGTCTTGTGCTTTAAAGGATCTTTGTTCCCTGATGCTACAAAATTCCCAGCAGATTTTACAGAACGTTCAGCCCATTGCTGACCAGCGCAATCAAAATAATTCCCCGTGTGCTCTCTGCAGCTCTTCAGAACAAAGCTTGTAGGGAAAAATATATATATAAGACCTTTCTTCAAAGCAAGATCAAACGACAGTGAGAGTGAACCAGACCAGGGTTTGCTGCTTTGGCTGGTCGGGTGGGCAGGACCGCGCAGGAAACTTTTCTCTGGCTTCTTGGGTTTTTGGAAACGGTGGGCGCGCTCGGCCTCGGTCCCGCGAAAAGCCCCGTGGCCGCCTAGCCTGCGCACCCTGGGATTCTGCTCCAGAGAAAACTTAAATGGAAGCTCTCCTGGCAAAAGACAACTCAAGAATGGAAGTGCCTGGGGAAAAGAGGGAAGCTGCTAAAACCTGATAGAAATGGGCTTATAAAAGCGGGAGTCAGCTTATGAGTTTATCTTTAAATATAGGCAACAGCGTTAAGAAAACTGATTAGATAGAGGGAGGTCTCTGGCTCAGGTTTTCGATAAGAGAATTTAGAAAAGAAATGGGATAGCCTTGAAATGTTTGAGCTGTGTTTTACAGTTTTCTTCTGTTTTATTAGCATTAAATTAAACGAAAGGAGAAAGGCTCATTTTCCCTCCTTGCAGTTTTATTTCTTTATTTGTTGTGGGGAAAGGTTTAGAAGTAGCCCCTCTGCCTTCCTTAAACGGAAAAATACCGCTGTCCTGGCCCTGCAGGGAGTGGACGGCTCTCTCCCCAAAACCAGGGACAATTTGCATCTGAGCCAGTGGGGAATGGCTTTTCATCTTCTGGGCCAGTTGCTGATTAAAAATAAAGTAAAAATAAATGGTGTCTTTTTTCACCTTTCCTTCTTTTATCCCCATTTATTCTGAGTGCTTCTAGAATGAAAATAGGTAGCGAAAACAAAATCAAGGCAACCCAAGAGACCGTGACCTCGTCTTATTTCTAGCAGAACAGAGGGAAAGGGGTCTGGTGCAGCACGGTAAATTCACGGTCCCAGGGCACCCAATCCTACCATCGCCTGAAAGGTCAGGGGAAGGTCGGGCTGCGGGCTGGGGGAGATGGAATCGGGAACCCAGCGGAATTGGCCGGAACCAGGGGCACTAAGCTCGCCCTCGGAGACGGTTCGGATCCCGAGGCAGGGGCGACGTCCGGTATTGTACCCCGGTTTGGCTAATGACCGAGGGGCGAAAACCTGGTCCCGGCCTCAGAAAGTGGTCAAGGAGCGCGCGCGGCGCCGGAGAGCGGCCCGGTAAGGGGAGCCAGGCAGGTCCGCTTGATTCCCTGGCTCGCCGACCTCGCCGCTCCCGGGAAGGGCCGCGAGGTCTCTACTCCGCGCCCCGAAAGCGGCCCCGCGCCCGCAGAGGCGGCCGGTACGGCTCGGACCGCGCTCTTCTAGGGGCACGGAGGTGGCGAGGCAGAGTACTGCTGACTCCATCTCCCACCTTAGAGCAAGTCAGAATGAGCAACCTTCCGGAGCCTCGCGGGGTTCCCCGTACCCCTGGTTGTGGAGCCTCGGCACCCGACCCGAGGCTGCGCGGCGAAGCTCGGACTCGTGGCGCTCTCGGCTAAATAGAGATCTCAGCCGCGCGCCGTGCCCGATCCGACCCTGCTTATTATAACAAATGTCCCGTTTGCCGAGCGGGACTTCATATTCGCCGAGAATTCATCTGAAATATTGATTTCCTCTCACTTCGCCGGCCCAAATCGATAGCGTTGCGCCCTGGCCCCATAAATCGCTTTCCCCGCGGCCCGCCCGGCTCCATCCATCACCGGGGGCCGGGCCGTGTCTCTGCCCGCTGGCCACACTTGCTGCGCGCCGGGGCGGCCGTGCCCACCGCGCCCACCGCGCCCGCCGGCCCCGACCCTGGGGCTCTGTCTCCGTAACACCCCCCCCCCGCCCCCAACAACCCCGGCCTGGGCCAGGAGGCGGGGAAGAGCAGGCGCCACGGCCAGGGAGGGACCCCGAGCGCTTTGGAAGGCCCTGGGCCGGGTCACCGCTGGGGAGGGGGTTTCGGCCCCGCGGGCAGCCCGGTGCTTCTCTCTCCGCCTGCCCCAGGCTCGGCAAGGAGGAGTCCGAGAGCAGCCGAGGGCACTCAGAGGCCCCCCAGGCTCCGGACCACGGGCTTCTTTCCCGCCCGCTTGAGGGGTGCGCGGGGCTCACCTCCCACCAGGGCAGCCAGGAGCAAGAGCTGCGCGCACCCGCGCTCGAGGTCTTAGAGGTCGGGGCTGCCCAGGGCCTGAGAGACGCAGGATGTCCTCCCCCATGGGACATGCAAGACGGGGGTGCGGCGCGAGGGACACACCTCTGACCCGCACGGAGAGCTCCTCACCGCTCCGTGTGGTCCGCAGAAACCAAGGCCTGGGGAGGGCGGCTCGCCGGGCCGAGAGGGGGACCTCGGGGCCTGAGAACTGCGAGACGGCCGCAGTGGAGAGCTAGGCCAGCGGCGCCCCTGGCTGCGTTCCGGCGCAGGTGGGTCCCACGAGCCCGGAGCGTAAGCTCTCCAGCCCCACCGACCCGAGCGCACGCACGGACGCACGGCGACGCGGGGGCTCTGGGGTCCCGGCAGCGCCGCGTCCTTACCGGATCTGATGGAGTTGTGAGGCATCGCCGGGGAGTCGCTCGCAGCCCGCCGAGGGCTCAGGGCTTCCTCACGCAGGTCCCCGCCGCGCCCGCCGCCACGCCACTGCCCTGCACAGACCCAGGGGAAGGGGCATGAGATTCGATATCCCTGTCTTATGCCTTCTCCCCGGGCCCTATCCCTCAGGCTCTCATCACGTGGCTGGAGTCAAAGGATTTTTAGGCGAAGGGTGGCCCACCTCGGCCTGGCTAACACACGTTTGCCGGGAGGATCCGGGATTGGGGGTCCTCTGAGGAAGGCCCAAACTCCAGCCCGGGGCCCTCTTCCTCTGTTGCCCCAGCCTTATCCAGTTTAACTTAGGAGGGGGAAACGCTGCCAGGCTCCCTGGGCCCCTCTCCCTTCTCGAATCACCGCTGTCCCCCAGTCACCTTTCAGCCAACCCCTGGGCAGCATACCTGGCCAGCCGGCCGACGCAGGCCCTCACTGCCCGGGTCAGCCCGTGAGGGTGCCCTGGGCCCTGCGTCTCTCGTCGTTCTGAAGTTTGTTCCCATCCACCCGGCATCGCCTACCGGTTTTATCCCGCCAGGGCCCTGAGAGATGGGTCTGGAGAGACTCGCAGGCCGCGGATTGGCTGGCTGGGTGCAGGGGGGTGCGGGAAGGGGAGGATTTTGCAAGGGGGACATGGCTGAGTGGACTCAGGAGTTAGAAACATTCGCTGGAGCTTCTGTTTCCAGCGGAGAGAGGAGAGGGAGGCAGCTGAGCCCTACCTCATCAGGCCTGGATATATTGGAGGAGTGGGAGATGGAGGCCTCAGAGCCTGAGGATGAGGGTCTCTGGGTCCTCCTGGGGTCACTGACCACCAGGAGAGAGAGACACAGTTTCTCTGTGACACCTTGCATCCCTTCTCTCACCACCCTCCCCACGCTCCCCTCTGGGGAAGCAGTCTTTTCTTCTATAGGAGGGAACTTTTGTTTTTAAGCCTGTTTCTTAAGGTAGAAGCCTGCAAATAGGGCTGGAGACAGGAAGGCAGGGAGGTCGGACCTTCTCACCACTGGTGTGGACTTCTTCCAAGGCAGAAACCTAATAGCCCCAGAACCCATTGCCTCCATCTCACCCAGACAAGAGTCACAAACTCACATTATTAGATTAAAGAAAATGGTCCCATAACCTAATTGACAGGGCTTCTCCTCCTCCCAAACACACGCAGTCACCAGCCAGCCCTCATTCTTGCCCTTTGTGGGTTTTGAACTTGGAAGAACAGCTCAGAGGGGGGGCAGTAAGGGTCTAGATCTCACTGTAGCATGGAAGGGTGTCAGATGGGGACAGGACTGAGCTGACCTCTGGCCTAGCCTGGGGGAATCAGCAGCCTTGGGAGCTGGGGGTCCTAAGTGGGGAGAAGATGGGGTGTCTTGGGTAGGAATGAGCTGCCTTCTCTTTGATCATAGGTTTTTCTCTTCTGTCCAGGAGGCTGGGTCCAGGGAAGATTGTGCGTGTGAACAAACATGTTGGAGCACCTTGCAGGCTGGAGGCAGGGGGGGTGGGGTGGGGCAGGGCCTGGATGCTCCCCAGTCTCAGACCAGATGGCCAAGCTCAGGAGCACAACTCCTTGGCCTGAAGGGACTGCTGCGGGGTACAGAGGCCAGAGATAGCAGATGAGAGGGGAGTGAAGGGGCAGAGGGAATGGCTTATTCAGGAGGATGTGCATGTGTATGTACATGTGTGTGTGCCTGTGTGTGTAAAAACACACAGTTTTTCTTAATGAAAAAAAAGTTTTGGGGCACTAGGGTGGCTCAGTCATTAAGCATCTGCCTTTAGCTCAAGTCATGGTCCGGGGATCCTAGGATTGACCCAGGTCAGGCTCCCTGCTCAGCGGGGCGCCTGCTTCTCTCTCTCCCACTCTGCCTGCTTGTGTTCCCTCTCCCTCTGTCAAATAAATAAATAAAATCTTTTTAAAAAAGAAGTTTTATCTTTCAGGTTAATCTGCTTCTTCCTCTCTCCCAGGCTTTCTTGATTTCATAGAAATTAATCATTTTGTGAAAAGAAAGAGCAGAGAATATGCGTGTCCCCAAGTGGATCTTCCACATTTGTCACAATGGCCCTAAACAAAAACAATAGGGGCCTTACTGTGTGAAAAGTTTTCCCAAAATTGTTATTTAAAATTGCTCCAAATGTCCAGATCCTGTACTTCTCTGGTAAGAGCACTGGGGAGGGACGATCAAGGGTGTTGGGGTGGAAGTGGACCTCAGTGCAGGTCCGATGGACACTGCCATGGGCCATCTGATCACTCTGGGAGCTTTGGGGCAGTAGACGTGAAGGCTGACTGTCCACTCATATCCCTTCCACCAAGGAGGCAGTGCCCAGGTGAGCCCGCCAAGCTCTGACGCAAACAGTTCTGCAAACCTCAGAAGTTCTTCCCAAGCCAAGGGACTGATAGGTACCAATCACCATGGAAACTCACGCATCCATTCTTGCTTTTCTCCCACCCGACAAAATAAATCCACAACCCCCCTTTTCTGGCAAACTGTTCCCAAAGGACAAAAACAGCCACTTGTCAAAATATTCCTGTCTCATTTGTGAGCTCATTTAAAAAATCATTTAAATATGAAAACGGAAGATGCAAAAAGCCCATTCACATGTCATGAGAGCACCCCTTTCCCGGACTACAGGTGATAGCAGATGGCCAGGAGGAGACCTAGCAGAGTTCTAGAGCTAGCGAACAGTAAGAATAAAGTAAGCCCTACTGAGGAGATAAACCTAGGCCTTGTGGTACTTTTTAATTACAATCAGAAATCAGGCATGGGTACCTTACTGCTTCCTCTTTCCCCTCCACCAACGTCTGGAAAATGGGATTTTTAGAATTTTATTTTTAAAGATTTTTATTTATCTTTTCGACAGAGAGAGAGAGAGAGCGAGCGAGAGAGCACAAGCAAGGGGAGTGGCAGGCAGAGGGAGAGGGAGAAGCCATCTCCCTACTGAGCAAGGAGGCTGGCTTGGGGCTGGATCCCAGCACCCGGGGATTATGACCTGGGCCAAAGGCAGATGCCCAACCCAGGTGCCCCAAGAAAATAATTATTAATCAGGACTCCAAGTCAGTCTCTTTGACATCACTCTCCTTCTCTGCAAAATGAGAGTTTGAAATACATATATTTCAATATTTAAGCTAAATATATTAAAATATATTTATATTCTGTCTATTTAAATAAAAAAATACGTATTTGAAAAACTCATATCCACGAATATTTTAGTTACACATAAAAATCTTAAGCCTTCCTCTGATGTTACTTAATATTTCAAGATAATCTAACATCATGAATGAGAGACTCCTGGATCAATGGGACATTTAGAACACACTTTTTTAAACTGACACCTCCTTCTCCAGCTTTTCTTAGATTTGGGGCCCATAAGGTTTTCATGCTGAGATGATCAACTGGAAACCTGTGGTTGAAACCCAGTTACAATTTTTTTGAACTCAGTGTTTTCCCAAGAAAATGTGATTAATTGCCGATATGAAATCAGAGAAGAAAGAGTAGCTCTGGCTTGCCTTTAAAAATTGAACAGATCTGGCCACAGATCTGAGTGTTTCTTTGTGGAAATAAATGTTCTTTCAGGTTTAACATTCAAAGAGTCTGAAATACATGTCAGGTATAGTTGCCTAAGTCCCAGGAGTATTCTGTGAAAATAAATTTTTTTTAAAAAAATTCTAAGTTGACTCGCTGAGCCTTCAAAACATGATCTTTTTTTCCCAGGATTCAGCCGACACCGGCAGAGCTGGTGGTTGGGTTTGCCTGAGATGAGACAGAAAGCATGCCCTAGATGTGGGATTTTCGGTGCTAAAACCAAGCTGCCCTAGGCATACCAGGAGGAGTTGGCCCTCATAGCTGACAGCATTAGGAAGGACGGTGGTTTGGGGTTTCTATAAGCAGCTCAGAGTTTACACGGGCTACTGGGGTGGCTGTTTGATTGCACAAGTGGAATCCTATCACCTTGGGGCTCAGGCTCCTCGGCCCCTTGGACTCCAGCATGGACCATGGGCCTTGCTTCTTAATGACAGGACAGGGAGGGAATCTGGGACCCCTCTCTCCCATTTTGACATGAAGCCTTGGAAGTTCCTCTGCGCAGACCACCCAGAGGCCAGCCTTGGGAGAAGATCCCTCACTCCCAAACCCTCCTTGCTTACCTGCCAATGCCCCCTCTCTCTGCATGGGAAACAATTCTGGGACTGAAATGCATTCCCTGGGAAGAAACCAGCAGCTGTCTGCTGAGAGGTAGAAGGTGGGCCTTTCCGCCCTGGCTATGGGAAACAGGACCATCTCCTTTCTCTGAGCCTCACTTGCTTATTCAGTGGGATGTGGGTGCAGGTGGGGAGTGAGGAGGGTGAGATCGGCCTCATAGATTTGTTGCAGGGATGAAGAGACTTACGAACGTGGAAGCCCTTTGGAAACCACAGCTCTGCACAGAAGTTAATTATTGTTAGGCAACAGAGGCCGGCCAATACTTTCAAGAAGGGCAGAATTATAACTCCTCTGAAATTTTGCTGGAGAAGCCCATTCCTTTAATACCCTTCCCAAAGTTTGCAATGTGAGTTTTTCTAACAGCTCTGTGAACCACGGGGTAATGGACAGGTGAGCCGTGGGACAGGAAAGCGCCAGTGAGTCTGTGTGCTGCGTGTGGGTGGTGGGCTGCCGTGGGGGCAGAGGTGTCTGTGAGGGGAACAGTGCATGGTTTGACCCACCAAAAGGGGAGCAAAGCCAATGGCAGAAGGGGAGGGTCAGCACCAGGGCAGAGCCCCCAGACTCGCCAACATCCCCCCCTTCACAGAGGGCAGAAGTGTTGAGGGCACCTGCAGGTTGTGCTCTGCCTTTCCCCCTCCCAGGCTTGCCCCGTGAGGCTCCAGCCCTGTGGGATCTCTACCCTGTCCCCACACCTCAGGAAATGGCTGACAGTCTGCCCAGAGGCCTCCCGGTGGCCCTGCTGTAGAATCAATCATTAATGAGCCTCTGTTCCACTCCTCCCCCTCAGGCCGTCCAAACACTGAAACAGAAATACAGGTCCTGGCAGGTGAGAGGAAAGGCCGTGTGTGCAAGGCAGTTTGGAAAAAGCCACCAACGGCATGTTCGTCTGGTTGGTTTTGGGTTGGAGACACTTCCTGGGCATGTGTCTTTCAAGTTCTTTGCCTACTCGCAGTCTTTTGGTGACTGTACCCCGGGTATCTGGAGGACCCTTGTGTAGGAAAGAACATCGCTGGGGAAGCGGAGTGGAAGGTGACAGAAGGAAAGGACAGGAACAAGGTATACAGGGATAACACGTCTACTTTTTTCTAGTTTTAATAGTTTTTTTTTTTTTCAAAGCTACAAATAATTAGCAAGGTCCTTTTGCAACTCATTTTACAGATGAGAATACTGAGCCCCAGAGAAGGTAAGTAGAATATCCAAGGTTACCCAGCTGGTAGGTGGATGACTCAATGACCAAATAAACACTAGCCATCCAGGCCCTGCCTTAAGTGTTGGAAATTCTGCTCACCCCATCCTACTTCCTCCCACTCCCCAGCACCCACCCACCCTCCACTCGGGAAGGAAGGTTCTGGAACCCAAGGAGTGGCCAGAGTGAGGTCAGACCCCCATGGCCAGAAAACTTTCCTGCCACGAGATAGAAGAGCAGCTCACTCAGCAGGAATGTCCTCCCCTTGGCCAGGCTCCTGGTCCAGCCCTGAGCAGCAGGAGTCAGGGCCCAAGAATCTTCTCAGGCCAATGCCAGGGGACTGGAGTGGGCTGCCTTCCTGACAGCTGCTTTTGGGGAGGCGCCAAGGAAAAAAACCCAGACCCAGGGCTCTTCGTCAGACTCCAGGCTGGCTTTGTTCTCTGTGGCCTTGGACTGCCAGAGGTTCCTACTGTTCATACAAACCACAGACCAGGGCATGGCCTCCCCTACCCCTTGGCAGTGCCCGGGGCCCTGGTGAAAAGACCAAGGGACCTTGCTGGATGGGGAGAAGGGTCGGGGTTGGGGGAGGTTGAGGGATAGAGAAAGTTCCGGAGATCTCAGATGCCTTTTGCCCCCAGCTTTCACTGCCTGGCCCCTGGAAGGCTGCCCGTATTCTGAACAGAGCAATGGGCGCTTTGCCACACTTTGGGCCTTGGCTGGACTCAAGACTACTTGCATTCTGCTGTAAGCCCCTGGATTCCTTGCTTCTGGAGGAGGAGCTCTGAGGGTTTACAACTTTGGACCTTGATTTTTGTATCTCTCCTCCAGTGCCCCAGCAATATGTCCATCCTTATTCTGTGGCCCCCACGAAAGCATAGACACACTCTCACCTTGAGGGGATGCGAAGCATAGGGTTTCTTTCTAATAACAACCACCACTACTATTATTTACAAGGTATTATTAAATGCTAGGGGCTATTAAGTGCCTTACACACACCCAGCGAAGCTGAGTTTTGAGGCAGCCGGGGCAGACAGGTCGCTCTGGGTCACCCCATTGTTGAGCAGCAGAGTCAGGATCTGAACCGAGCCTCATCGGAATTGAAAACCTGAGCCCGCATTCGCTCCGCCACCCCATGGGATGTTTCAAGGGCGTGGACAGCTATGTAGCTTCCAGAAGGCTGTTGGAACAAACTTGAAAACAAACTGGAAAATGAGTTTCGTTTGTCAGTTTCAGGGGCCACCTGTGGCCAATGGGCTTGACCCCAGTGAGGAGACAGAGGCTTCCTTGGCCCTCAGAGATGCCAGGTAAATGAAAGAATAAAAAACAAAGCAAAGGTTGGGGTCACAATGCATTCCACCTCTCCCTCAAGGAATTCTCACACATTTGGCAAAGCACAGACACAGAACTCATTTGTGGCAAGAACAAGGGAATCATCCACCTATACATTTTTCTTTTTTTTTTTTTTTCAGCTTTCTTGAGGTATAATTCACAAATAAAATTGTAGGATATTTCAGGTGAACATCATGGTGAATGTGTGTATATATTGTGCAAGAGTCCCTACTATCTAGTTAATGAACACATCCATCACCCCTCATGTTCCTCTCTCTCTCTCTCTCTCTCTTTTGGTGAGAACATTTACATTCTATTCCCTTAGCAAATGTTAACAATATGTTCTTTAAGTAAGTGTTAACACTGGCAGTCTCAATGTTTTACGTTAGATCTGCAGACCTTAAACCTATGCAAGTTTCAAAACTGTTTTAAATTTCTTTTTTTTCTTTTTTTAGGCATATCACCTTCATATAAGGTAGCATTTCCTTTTATTTGTCTTAAGCTCTTCTCCTTTGAACCTCACATAGTATGTGCTGTGGTCTTGCTGATATCTGTTTATCTCCTCCCCATTCCCGGTCAGTTACAGCCTTCAATCTTGTCTGCTGGGAGAGACTTCAGTTTTTCAAGTAGAATCACTTCCCCCAGGGCTCACTCCAGCAGAGAGAGCCCAGAGTCCAGGAAGGGATCTTTTCCCACTTGGATCCTGATACTGCCCTCCACAGTGCAGATGGTATAGGAGTCATGACAGCAGGGCTGGGAGTCTGGCAGCCGAAGCTGAACCCTGGCACACTCCTGTAGGGGCTGTGTGATGGGTGCCAGTCACCCAATAAAATTTCTCTGAGCCCAAGTTTCCGAATCTGAGAAGTGGGACTATTAATGGTCCTTCTCTTTTATTATATTGCAGTAATTAAGTCAGATAAAGTGCTTGGAGCACAGTGGGTACTCCGTGAATGTTGGCCACAGTGAAGATGATAGAGGCCACTGTTTCTGAGTACGGCATCACTGCCACGATACTTAACACTGGAAGACACGATACTCAACACCAAAGGTGGTCATGGAAGGAGGGGAGCACAGAGGAGGAGGATGGAACATTCTGGGTCCTAGGACAGCTGGTCCTCCTGTGGCATACGTGAGCTCTTTCCTTTTCCTGGCCATCTGCAGATGTGCACTCACCCAGCATCCTGGCCCCTGTCTTCTGAGTGTCCAGGACCACACTCATGGATCAGACCCCACTCCATTGCCTGAGGAGCCTGCCAAGTTCTTCAGCCTGAGAACTCTCCTCCCAGAAAGTGTTCCTGGGGATCCAGAGAGTGGAGTCTGGAATAGAAGAAGACACCATTCCTGGGAGGGCTGGTATGTGGCTTCCAGACCTCTGCCTCTCCAGGCTGAGCTTCGTGGTGGGTGATGTCTGACCTAACTGCCACTTTCTTAAAAAGCTAGAGTCTTAGCTAGTTTCCTTCCTTCCTTCCTTCCTTCCTTCCTTCCTTCCATGCATAATACATCAAAAACAATTCAAACAGTAATGACAAATGACTCCCATCCTCCAGTCCTTAGCCAGCAGTAACCCTGTTATCTATTTGATGTTTGTCCTTCCAGAACTTCGCTATTCGTACCTTATGTCTATTATGGTAGAAATTATGACCTTTGTTTTAGGAGCGTGTGTTTCAGCATACAGAGTAGCCCACTGTCTGTGAATTTTGCTCTGCAAGTTGCTTTTATTCGCTTAGCCATGTCTTGCACATTTCTACATGTCGGTACATAGCTCTACCTTTGAACTTCTCAATCATAGTCCAAAATATGGATTGAAAGCAGTCCAATTGTCCCCCTTTCCGTGTATTTTTGCCTTCCACCTTTTTTCTTATCAAAATTGGTTTGCAACAAACTCTTTGGGCATGCGTGTGAATATTTTTCCGGCAAGATGGGAGACGAGAAATGGAATCATGGGGGCACAGTCTGGGCACCTTTAAAAAAGGCAGGACTAATTGGCTTCCCAGCAGTCTAGTTTGGCTTCTCTCTTCATTGCTCTTGAACATTCCTCTAAAGATGGAAGGTAAGCAGGTCAGGCAGAGTAGGAAGGGAGGTACTTGTGAGGTTTCCTAATCCAGGGTCATTGTCATCCTCTAGGCAGGGACGAAGGTGTACAGAAGTCAGGGTGGGCATCCTGACCGGGGAATGCTCTTCTCCCTGAGAACATTCCTGACTGCTCAGAACTAATTAGGGAATGAAGAGAAGGTTCACTGCAACCCCCGGGATCCCAAGGCCACCTTCACAGATCAGACTGGGTGACTGAATTCACTATTATGGTCTTTCCTTCAGGAATTAAGAGAGAGCTGGCCGTTCATGCTTGAGACTCAGTCTCTCCATTCCAGAGCCTGACGAGTTATGAGCTCAGGATCAGAGGGGACTGGGTTTGTGACACAGCCTTGCCCTGAGCTATGTGATCTTGGGAAAGTCACTTACTTACTCTGATTCTCAGGTTCCTCATACTTAGTAAAAAAAAAAAAATGCATATCATATTCACATCCTGTCAGTAAGGTTCTGTGAAAGTGGTTTGTGAACTGTTAAGAAATGGAGAAATGTGAAGGATGATGAATTTGAAGCAGTCATGATGATGAGTGTAATGTGAGGGTCAACTCACCAGAAGAGACTTTCTCTTTCCTTCCCTCTCTCCTTCCCTTCCTTTCCATGAATTTAGTTGTACAGATGTTTATTGAGCCTCTACTAAGTGCTGGGCACTCTGCTAGGACCTGGGAAC
This sequence comes from Martes martes, assembly GCF_963455335.1. Classification (NCBI taxonomy): domain Eukaryota; kingdom Metazoa; phylum Chordata; class Mammalia; order Carnivora; family Mustelidae; genus Martes; species Martes martes. The sequence continues at coordinate 101,839,781 of NC_137896.1, read as the reverse complement.
ACAGTAGTGACCCAAACAAGAATCATATCTTTAAGGAACAAAGAGGCAGGCTCCTGCAGGGAGGTGTGCTAGGTGCCATGATGGGGCTGGAGTGGGGAGTGGGAGGTGTGGGGAGCACAGAGCAGGGCACCTCACAGAGCATTAGCTGTTCAGAAGGGACCTCTAAGCAGACATTGGAAGAAAGAGGTGCAATCAACCAGGCAAACAGAGGAATGGGAGGAAATGGAGGTCGAATATTCTGGTATGGGCAGAAAGAAATCCACAATATGAAGGTGCAGAGGCCGGGGGGTGCCAGGCACATTTAGGGAACAGAACTCACTGTAGTGGGAAATAAAATACAGTTACAGTGTGTGCGTGCATGTGTGGTATGGGTTGAAAGATGTGACTGAGAATGTGTGCAGGGTTAGCTCACTAATGTCCTGTAGGCATGTTAAGGAATTTAGATTATTCTAAATATATTCTAAATGTTCTAAATATATTTAAACTTCATATTTAAAATATTAAATATATGAGATATTTAATATATAATATAATATATTATATATAATGTAATATAATAATAATAGCAAAATAATAAAATATATTCTATATTAAATATATTCTATATAATATATATTTAGAACATTAAATATATTAAATATATTCTAAATATATTCTAAATTATATTCTAAATGTTTTAGAAAGTTCTTCCTCACTGCAACTTTAGAAAGTTCTTCCTCACAGTGGGTAGGAGGCAGACAGGGGGCAGGCTGGAAGAGACTGTGTTCCCATGATTCCCCTTGAGGGGCGGTGATGGGAACATTGGGTCTGGAGAGAAACAATGCTGGAGATGGGGTGGTGGAAATACTGTCATAGTCAGCTCTTGACTTTCGATTTCATCCTTGGTCTGGTGGTGACAGGCTGCAGCCCTACAAAGACCAGACTGAATATAAGTGCTAGTCCTGGCTTATCTTCCTACGTCCTCTGGAGGGCTCTGATCTTGGGTCCCCCAAAATTGTAACTGCTGTAGGCAGATCTAGCTCTTCTCACCTCAAAACCTCCTAATGGCCAAGGGAAATCTCTGTCTGATGACAGATCAGACAAGAGAGGATGGAGATGTGGGTCCAGGACTCAGACTGTTATAGACCGGCTGACAGATGAGATAGGGAGGGGGCATGTGCCTCAAGTTGCCAGGGTTTTGGATTTCAAACCCCATCCGGACTTGGATACCAATAGCCCCCCCAGCGGCTGAACGATATGGGATGAAAGAGGGGATGGAAAGGTATACAAGTTGTGTCTGCCTCTATATAGGGCAGTAAAAAAAGGGCACAGGCTGACAGTCAGGAAGTTGGGTGCCAGGCTTCGGACTGAACCAGCAGGACCTTGGGAAGGTCACACAGCTTCTTGTGCCTTCATGTCTCCATCTCCGTAAAGAAGAATATAGAAGCTGGAATGTGTACCGGCTCCCAAGTAATAGTGTAGGGAAGCATTTCCTAGAGTTGTGCCCTGAGCGAAAAACACTCACTGTCCCTACATACCCAAGTTCTCTTGTTTTCAATACAAAGTGCTTAAGGATATCTTCCTTTTAATCTCATTGGGTTGGCTCTTGGGAGCCACTGTGTGTGCAAGCACCTTGAAAACCCTTAGGTTGTAATAATACTGTAGCCTGATACACTATAGTGAATAAATGTTGTCATATCCATGATTTCATTTAATACATTCATCCGTTCATATGTCTATTACTATATATATATTACTATGTATAATTATGTATATCGGGTATATAATGGAGAATACTACATGTAATATATATCAAATATAATTATAATATATATCACTGTATATAATAATAGTATATGTATATATACTATATTATGTATATATATGCTGGTGTGAGATTCTAATATGTTCCAATGCATACTCAGTGGCTCCCATGATCACTCAGAGAAAATGACAAAGCTCCCAAGTCCTCCTCCATCAGCGCACGCCACCCCGTCCCTTCCCTCATACATCTCCTTGCCTCTCCTCCTCTTTTATTCTGCTCCAGCTGCACTGGCCACTTGACCTTCCTCAGACATGCCAGGCTTGTTCTCACTCGCTGAGCCTGATGCTTGCCTCACCTCTAAGTCCTGGCCCCAACCACCTTCTCACTGAACTCCTTTCCAGTCCCCCTTATTGCAACCTTCTCCCTGACTCTTTATCCCTGTTCCTCTGCTTTATTTCTCTCTGCCACTGACATATTATATTGATCATGTATTTATTTGTTCGTCACCTTCCCCCTTCCCCCATCAGTAACAGATAAGTGGCATGAGGGCAGGGAGTGCTCGTTGGTCTCACTCACTTTTATGTTCTCCATGCCTAGAAGAGTGCCTGGTGCATAGGAGGGGCTCAGTAAACATTTGGGCTTGCATGAGGATTTGATGAAATGAATGGTAACAGCAAGGATAACAATGACTTTATTGTGACTGAGTGGTGCTAGGCACTGGACACACAGCAGTTAACAAGACAAACACTGGGCCAAAGTCTCAGCTACGAACGCCCCTCATTGGTTCCTGGCAGCTGGTGGTAGAAGCAGAAACTCAGTAGCCCTTAACTTTTTACCTGAGAAGCCTGCCTGCCCAAATCCTTCTTTGTTCCAGGCATCTGAGGATGCTTGGAGGAGAATCTAGGTGGAAGTTGGGCTCAGGTCCTGGCCATGGTCAATGAGAGGTGTATAGGGAGCTGCCTCCCCTAGGTTCCAAGGGCAGGGGGAGACAGCCAGGCCAACCTCCTCCTCTTTGGCATTCAGCCCTGACACCAAGGGCTCCAAATCTCTGGGCAAAGGTCACAGCACCTGCTGCCCAGGGGACATGTGACCAGAACGCTGCTGAGTTGGAACAAGCCACACAATCAGGTCATTGTGCTAAACATGCAGGTCCCCTTGCCAAGACACACCCCATTCCATCCCTGCCAGGCCTTTCTGGGGCCCTGATTTACAGGGGCTCCTAACTGGGGAGGGTGTTGCCTCAAAGGTCTTAGGGGAGGAGAGTCTCTTCTGGGAGACTCATTTGCTCTGGTCTGGTCTGAGAGCCAGGAAAAAGTATTTAAGTGAGAAGCATGCAGTAAGCCCATCTGGGTTTTAGACCGCATGAATAATGGCAGACTCTGGCAACATCACTACTGTTTGACTCTTTGTGACACTTTGACTTTAACCATTGTCTTCCAACATTTGCTTTGGGTGGTGAAGACTGCTGATCACTAACTTTGATATTTTAGAAATCCAAAGGTTTTCCTCCTGTCATGACTGGGTCCAGGGATTCCCATGAAGCCCTCTCTTGGAAGGAGATCTTCTTTCGCAGAATCTGAGCACTCCACAAGACAAGGATTTGGGGCTATTGAACTCTGGGTGGACCTGCCAGACTAAAAAATATGGTGGGGAAAGTTTCTGGAGAGCCAGACCAAGCTGTCAGAGAATACATCCCAGTTTCTCTGCTTTTAAGTTGAATGGCCTTAGGCAAACTTAACCTCTTTGAGACTTAGGTTCCTCACTTATAAAATGGGGATGATAATGCTTGTCATATATGATTGTAGATAATCTTAAAGAAAATGAGGTCTGTTAAATATTGGCCTGTACCACAAGATTGAGTTTGTTACTGTCGCTGGAGGAGTGAGGAGTTGGACAGGGCTTAGCACCTTCTGCGCACTCAGTCAAAGCTCACAGGTAGGTGTCACTCCACAGGCCATTCAGTAACTGTAGGAGAGTCCCACCAAGCGTGGGTCATTTATTTTTTCCTTACAGGTGACTCTAATGGAGATAACACGATGCGGTAGCTTTCAGCTGGGTTGACACAAAAGCCTTGATTTTTAACAGACAGGAGAATAAGGAATTTCCTTATTACACTGCAAGATTCTTGAGCACCCAGTGTGTAGAGAGTAAAACAGAGGTGAATTTGCATTTGATCTTAGCCAAAAGTCTGAGAAGTGATAAGAGGTGAATTGGAGTCAGGGAGCTTGAGGTAAGCCAGGATGACTGTGGGTCCGAGGTACTCCCTATGGGTTCAAACGTCCCAATTCTGCTTTGCTCCAGTTCTCAGCACACCTTTCTACAAAGAAAGAGGGAAAGACAATAAACAGAACTCACCCTTTGCCATGTTACTTTGTGGGAAGATATTGTTCTGTGGGCTGGAGTCCAGGTGCCTGAGGGGCCCTTGCCCATAACCCTAGCTCTTGAGGCCCAGCAGGTGATTTTTGCATTCCAAATTTTATCTCTCCAGAGTCATTCTCCAGAGGAACACACCCCTTTCCTCACCCCCACCTACTCAAATATGAAGGAAGGTCTGGGCAAGGGAGGAGGAGCATTACAATTATTAGAGGTAATTTTTTCGGCATATGCGTGTCCATTCTCCCACATCATTTGCTGAATAGACTCCCTTTTGCCCCACTAAACTGCTTTTGCCCCTTTGTCAAAAATTCACTGGACATACTTGTATTACTCCATTTTTTATTTCCCAAGACCCACTAATCTCTGTATCTCTCCATCTAACAATACTATACTGTCTTCATTACTGTAGCTTCATAGTAATTCTTAAAATCAAGTAATGGGAATCCTACAACTTTTTTCTTTATACAAAATTATTTTGACTGTTCAAGTTTTCTTTGCCTTCCCATATAAATCTTACTTTTAGTTTTACGATTCATTTAACGGCAAGTGGTAATCATCAAACTGGTCATGGTTATCCTCAAGTTATTACCCAAGCTGTGTTGTCATATCTCAGGGTTGATCAGATAACCTAGGGTCAGACTTTCCTTACATAAGATGAATCATATGAATCAGAATCGGTTCATCATCAGCATTTATAAAACCAGAAGTAGAAAAAGAACTAGGTCTGGGAGCACGTGCATGGTCTTAATACAGGAAATCTTTAGCCTGGAAGGAGCATTACAATTATTGAGCACCTACTTTGCAAGCACCAAGAAGGTAGTAGACGCTGTCCAAGGTGCTGCCCGTATGCCATGTCCGCCATTCTGGGAGCTCTTATTCCAAAAGAAAAGGGTCCCGACACCTTGAATTTTGGAGTTGGATAGTCTTGGAGGCTCTGCTTTACCAATCAGTGGAGGGCCTTAACAAGTGACTTGGCCTCAATTGCCTCCCCTGTGAGATGGGGCTAATTAGAACACCTATGTTTTGAGGGTTGTTGAAGATTAACTGAGATGAGAGAAGTAAAGCACATGACACAAGGCTTGCTAAGCGCTTTGAAGCTTTTAAGGGTGATGATGATAATAACATAGCACGCGCTCTGAAAGGCTCCCCCAGATGTTATCCTTGGCCTCAGGGCTACCTGGAATTTCCGGCTACGCAGCAGAGAGGTCCTGACACTGGCAGTTCTGGGAGTCCAGCTCTATTTCCCACTTGCCTGGTCCCTTGGAGCCATTTATTTCCTCCAGACAATTTTGATTCTGGGGACTGAGAGTTGGGTCCCAGGGCGCTGGGCCAGCGGCGCAATGTCAGAGCTATTCCAAAGGACAGAAAGGGCCCTCTTCTCCTCCAGGCGCCCTCCTCTGCGCGGGGAGGTGGGCGGGGGCCCGGATGAGGGCGAGTCCCTCGTAGGCCGACTCCCTCCCCGCCCCGCGGCGGCAGACTTGCTCTATTTAGTTCCCTCCTCCGACCGGCTGGGTCTCCAGGTGCCTTCCTTTAATTAAAAGTCTTTAGCCTTCCGCGACACTGGCCCTCATTTGCATGGGATCCCTCCCTTTATGCAGCCTCGGTATCAGAGCGAGCCAGGAGGTTAACAGAGCGTCCCCGCGACGCGTCCCGGGACAGCCGGCTGAGCAGAGCGCCCCGTCCCCGCCGCGGCCCCCGGGGACTCCGCAAGCCGCGGGGCGGGGAGCTGCCGGCTTTCCAGCGGCTCTGGCTCGCCTGGCTGGACGCAGGCGGGAGCGGAGACGCCCAAGTCTTCCCGGAGCCGGCCCGGGACGTGGCCCGGCCTCCCGCCTCTTCGCGCTTACAGCCCTCGTCCCCTTCGGTCCTCGAAGCCTAGGCGGGGTCCTCTGCGTCTCCGCAGCCTTCGGAGCTGCTCTGTATGCCTCGGAATCCGTGCGGAAGGCGGGTGTTTTCCAATCACCTGTGTTTGCCAGACACTGGTTCGTGGGGAACTTGCAGGGCAAGTAACGATTTCCGCCCCAAGGAGCCAAGAACGGATCAGGAGAAAATTATATTGGAGATTACGCAAAGAACGGTGATATCAAAGCAGAAGGTGGTTAGAAACTGTAGGAAGGCTTCACCTCAAGGGGCACTGGAGCTCAGAGGAAAGCAGGAAGTGAACAGCCGGTTACTGCCTGCGCCTTACATTTTAGGAGAAGGGGGAGGGGGAAAAGGAGGAAGAGGAGGAGGAGGAGGAGATTCTGATGCTTAGAAAAATCAGGCAAATTCACCAAGGTGATATAGATGGTTTAAGCCCAGGCCAGCCCTCCTCCTAGGCCCATCTTTTCCCACTCAGAAGGAAAGGAGGCGTCCACCCTGGAATGGCTGGACTCCTTCCCCTCCAGGTGCTTGTGCTAGAGTGGAGAAGATAGACACAGACCTGGGAAACTCGAGGTCAAGGTCTTTGCTTCTGAGCCCATGGTGGGCTCTACCTCATGGTTCTGGTTTCCTTGGCAGACTTGGAATTTTCTGTAGAACGTTCTCCAGTCTGTTCAGCGCCCCATCCACTGGAGTCGCTCCATCACCAGCAACCCCGATGTCTCAAGGCCAGGGAGGTAAGAGCAGTCAGCCCTTTTTATGTAGCAGGCCCAATTTTTAGAGGTAAGAGGAAGTGCAGTGAGTGTGGCTCTGTCTTTGCTTCTGTTTTTACTCCTTTTCTCACACTGATTCCGAAGACCTCCCTTCTCCCAAATTCTGTGAACTAGTTTAAGTCTTCCTTTTTAGGAATCCCATTTCCCCTTTTCATTGGATTTGACAGACACCATGGGGTCCTGGAGTTACTGTGACTTTCTCCAGGCAGAGTGCCTGACACAGACCAGACAACCACAAAGGAATGGATGAATGGGCTCAGGATCCGAAGCAGCCTTCCATGTTCAAGACAGAGGAGGCAAGAGACATGGACCAATGTGGGGGGTGGTTAGAGCCCCTTGTTCACTGGCTTGTTTCCCCACCACCCCATAGTTGTCTGAGGTATAGACACCGGGCTGTTGTGCCATCAACCCCTCCTACAATACTTCAGGAAAAGGTAGGCAGCATTCCCACTCACTTTACCATGGGAAGCCTCTGGAGCTGGGAGTCTGAAGGAGCCCTTTGCCTCCTGGAGCCAGCCCAGCCCAGCCCAGAAGACAGTCAGCTGACAGTATTCCAGGTCCAGGAGAGGGCAGGGTGAGCTCAAGACTTACTTTAGAGGTGTGTTTTTAAGGCATTTTCAGGAGGGCATTCCCCTTCCCTACTAGCTGGGGGAGCACATGATACAGAAGTCTTCCATTAGCATTTCTTAGCCTTCCACCCCAAAGAGCAGTGGGCTCTCCCTTCTCCCTTGCCGTGGGTGCTCAGGCGAATTGGGGGAGGTGGGAAGACTGCCATGAGCAATGGCAGCAGTGAATACCTCCAGAACACTTTTCAAAAGCATTACATCATATCATCCTGGTAAGCCATGGCTGATGTTGGTGTTGATCTGCCTCATGGGTGAGCCATATCCATGGTTGCCTAACTCCTGAGTATTGGGGCCAGGATATGACCAGAGAGTAGAGCGATTAGGAAAAGCCATCTAGAAAGCAAGTGGGGCCTGGAAAGGACCCTCACCTCTCTAGGCTTGCCCAGAAAAGTGGAATCTTCTTGAACAGGACACTTGAAAGAACACCTTCTTTGAAATGGCCTCTAGTAGGTCTCTCCTCTAATTTGGACACTGCGACCGTAAAGACGTATTAAAACACAAACATTTGTGTTGAGAAGAGTGTGAAGTATGAATTGTAAGGCCCAACAGACGCCAGCAAGCACTGGGTCATTTGATAAGCTTGCTGTCACCTGGAAAGCAGAAAGCATGAGCCTCAGGGGATGCCCCCACAACTTGAAAGAGCTGTGAGAGGACTGGAGATGAGGAGGGGAGGAAGACAAGGGTCTGAGCAGTGAGGCTTGTGCTCTGAAGCATTAAGGGAGGGGAGGTGAGTGCTGGAAAAAAGACCTCCATGAGGCCAGATCCCAAGACTGCCTTGCTCCCTCTGTGTCCTCATTGCCTTGCGTGACTTTGGGTACATGTAGGTTCTTAACAAATATTGGAAGTAGTAAGTATTGGGGCACCTGGGTCTCAGTCAGTTGGGCATCTGCCTTTGGCTTGGGTCATGATCCCAGAGTGCTGGGATTGAGTCCCACATTGGGCTCCTTGATTGGTGGGGAGCCTGCTTCTCTCTCTCCCTCTGCCTGGTGCTCCCCCTGCTTGTGCTCTCTCTCTCTGTCAGATAAACAAATAAATAAGTATTTTAAAAAAGGAAGTATTAAGTATTAAATGACTGTGCCTGGAAGAAATCCTTGAGGTAGAAGACAAAGGAGCAGGAGAGGAGCCCAGCGGGCAGATCTTGTGAGGGTGGATCCTATTTTCAGATTGGATCCCTGTGAGAGAGGATGTGGGGTGGGGTGTATGCTTGCCAATGTGCCTGGAAACCCTCCTTTTCTCATAGTGTCTTGGCCGCATGAAAAAGAGAGACATTTCCTAAAAGGTTTAAGAAAGTGTCATTGATTTTAATGCTGACTGTACAATCAGGCTTGGCCTGGGGGTGGGTTCTGTGTGACTGGTGAGGGTGCTGGCTTGGTAGAACGTAGACAGTTCTTCACTGAGGAGGTGAAAGGAAAGGTCTGGGCAGGTCCAGAAGTTCAAGGAATGTTCTTCCTGTAGGAGGGAGGCTCGTCTCCACCTAGTGAAGACCTAATAACATCAGCAGGGCCAACCCACGGTCTTCCTGGGTGACGTATCCATTAAACTCTTTAGTTGCAAGTAAAGGCAACCAATTTGGATGAGTTAGAGAGAATATTTTCACTGCCAAAGCAAGTGGAATTTCTTCTCCCTCCCTTTCCCCTCCCTTTCCCCTCCCCCTTCTTCCTCCCTCCTCTGTCCTACTGTCCTCCTTCTCCTTCCCCTTCCCTCCTCCTCCTCCCCCTCCCTACTTCTCCTCTTCCCCCTCTCTGTAGTCCTCCTTCTTCTTCCTTGTAAGTTGACTTCTTTGGGCTTTAAACCTGCCTCTAGCCCTAATATGTGGATTTGGTGAATTAACACATGAATTCATTCTTGGCATTTTGGGAGCAGCTGTGATCAAATCCTCAGAGGTGACACTCCCAGCAGCTAGCACGGAGACATCTGGGATGCTCCTTTGAGTCCGGTAGATTCTTTATTCTGTTTTGGCGAGGCATGCCGGCTGAGAAAGGGGTCACATGGCCTTTTCTAGAGACAAGTCAGGAAAAATGGTGGAGGCGGTGGACAGTGGTTGGGGTTGGTGAGACTCACTTTTTGGAGTCAAAGAGAAAGAGAGAGAAGGATCCTCAGGCATGGAGTCTCGCTCCCTGCATTTCATATCTGCGTGTGCACGTACACGGTGTTCTTTCCATTTGCCATCTTGGAAGTCTTCAAAGGGTTAGAGGTCGGCGGGACCAGCACTGGTCAAATTCACAAGTTTTGTTTCACTCCTAGCTCCTATTTCCTTCTGGGGAGTGGGGTGGGATACAGAACAGGCTGGAGGAGGGAGATGGGCAGCAGGCAGGACAAATCCCTGAGGACTTAAGGCGAAGGGAAAAACAAGTCCACGAGAAGCTGGTCTGGATCTGTGAAGGTCTGAGCACTTCACAGGTCCTTTTGGGATTCCCAGCCTGTGTCCTTGGTGGTTTCTTTCCATTGAGTAGACTGCCTGTAAATCAGGTAGGGGCCACCAGGTGGGGAAGTGTCTGGATTACAACCTTGGACTCACATGATTTCCCATGAGTGTGGGTAACTGAGGAGGTAACAGGGTTTAACTATCATGCTTAAAACTTGTCCCTAAACACACACACATACACACACACCAAAATATTAATTATTGAGATAGGACTCCTCCACCAGCAAGTGTTGTAAATTTATGAAAGTTACTTAGTTACCACTAATCTCTGCCAGGACTTTGTTGCTTTTTCTTGCAAAGTGATTTCTAAGTACCCTCTGAAATTCTAGGAATCCATAATACAAATTTACAAGATGGTTTATTGTACTTATCTAGCTCTTTAGAAATGTGGGATCTCACCCCCATTCCCTATCTCTTTTTTTCTTTCTCTCCCTCACTTCCTTCCTTCCTCCCTCCCTTCCTTCCTTTCTTTCCTCCTCTCTCTCTCTTCCTTCCTTCTTTACTTCCTCCCTTCCTTTCTTTCTTCCTCCCTTCTTTTTTTCCTTCCTTCCTTTTTAAGTTTTATTGATTTATTTGAGAAAGAGAGAGGAGGGAGGGGCAGAGGGAGAGGGAGAGAATCTCAAGCAGACTCCATGCTGAGCATGAAGCCCAATTTAGGGCTCGATCCCAAGGCCCTGAGATCACAACCTGAACTGAAACCAATAGCCGGACACTTAGCTGACTGAGCCACCCAGGCACCACTTTATTTCTTTCTTTCTTATAGGTTCCTTTGGCTGTGTCTCTTTTATTTATTTATTTATTTATTTATTTATTTATTTATTTATTTATTTTTAAGATTTTATTTATTTGACAGAGATCACAAGTAGGCAGAGAGGCAGGCAGAGAGAGAGAGGAAGGGAAGCAGGCTCCCTGCTGAGCAGAGAGCCCGATGCGGGGCTTGATCCCAGGACCCTGAGATCATGACCTGAGCCGAAGGCAGAGGCTTTAACCCACTGAGCCACCCAGGTGCCCCGGCTGTGTTTCTTTTAACAGCGATAACCATTCCACATCAATTTCCTTAACTTCTTTCTGCTCTATTTAAAAGGTTTCTCTATCTCTCCACTCATCCACTCTCCCCTTTTCTCTGGTATATTAGACACAAACTTTGTGTACTTTCTTGGATTCCTTCAACTGACTCCTTTCTCTCTCTTGTTTGGAGCACATTCCATCCTCCTAATTCAAGACTTGATTACACTGTGAGATTTGTCATGTTGGTGGACGAAGATTGAATGTTGACAATCCAGATGTTCAGGGGCATTTGCTTGTTGTTGGGTAAGTCTTGATTGGTGGGAAATGAAATGCTGGAGGAGGATGGTCACATAAATTCTCCCATCTCCTTTCAGTGGATACTTTACTGAAGGTATGGTTTAGTTCTTGCAACCCTTGCAACCAGGATGCTAAGTGAACATGTCTGTGAGTGAGCTGCTGTGTGTCTTCTCAGTTTGTTGTCAAGTTTCCAGCAACACAGTCATGCATTTCAGCACAGTGCTTCACCCCTTCTTTTGCCTTACTTTCGTCTTCTCTTAACCCTCACTGTCCTGACCTTGCACCTTTCTGCTGGGTGAAGGGTCAGGTCTTCAATCCTTGCCTCAGGCTCTGCTTTCTATAGGATGGAGGCTGAGATAGTTGGCATTAGAAGATAGTGCCCCCCTTCCTTCTCAGGACAGTTCTCTCACTTGGGTTCTCATTTCAAATCTGTTTCTGCCTCCTCTGTGCTTCACTAACCATTCTTCAATTTCTTTTTTGAGATATAATCAACACATACATTTTTCCATTGTTTTGAGTTTCCTACTTCTTCCTCTTTATGGATTCCTTTCTCTTAGTCTCCAAATGTATTCAAGTATTTCCATGAAAGATAAACATTCCCTTTATTAAAAGTGCTTAATTGCATCTCTTCACGAACAGATTTCTTATGAAGTTGTACTTACTGCCTTTATTAGTTTTCTAGGACTGCTATAACAATGTAGCACAAATTGGGTGGGCTTAAGGCAATGGAAAGGTGTTTTCTAATGGTCCTGGAAGCTAGAAGCCTGAAATCAAAGTGCTAGCAGGGCTGTGCTTCCTTTGAAGCCTGGAGAGGAGGATTCTGCTTTGCCTCTTTCAGGTTCTTGTAGCTCCAGGCGATCCTTGGCTTGTGGCAAAGTCACTCCAACATCTGCCTTTATCTCAGGGGCTTGGGGCCCTGTGTGTTTCTGTGTCTTCACAGGGTGTTCTCCTCTCTCTTGTAAGGACATCAGTCATATTGGATTAAAGGCCTATCCTAACGACCTCAACCTAGTTACTTTCACAAGTACCCTATTTCTTCTTAATAAGGACATATTCACGGATGCCAGGATCAGGATTTCAATATCTCTTTGGGGGGGACACAATTGAACCCGTAACACGGCCGGAAGGTCCTTACTACCAACACATTCCTTGGCTTCTATAACTGGGTTCCTCTCCATACTTTGTTACTTGTAAACCTTCCTGTAAAGGTCACCAGTGTCACATTCAATGGCTTTTCTCAGTCCCAATCCTTGTGACAGACTTGTGGTTTTTGTCACGGTTACCTTTTCCCTCCTCCCTGAAGCCCTCAGCTCACCTGACTTCTGGGTCGTTGTGCACATCTGGGACTCCTTCTGTCTTCCATATTGTTCTGCATGCGCCTTCTTCTCTGGTTTTTCCTTCTCACCCCATCTCCGGTTCATGATGCATTTTAATGTTGGGGCCCTGGTCATATTCTCTTCTTTCAACACACTCTCTCCTCTGGCCTACTCCCAACCTTCACGCTTCAGTGCTCTCTTCTAAGTAGATAACAAATATATCTCTCTCGTCCAACTGTCTCCTGAGCTCAGGGCGAGCATTGCCGTTTGGAAATCATGGAAGGGCCTCAAAGGTAATATATCCCAAGCACAACAGATTGTCTTTACACACACACAATCACACACACACACACACACACACCCCGATCAAAGAAACAACTTGTTTCTCTTTTTGGTTTCCCTTTTGCTCATAACACAGCCACACCCTCCCATCCTTTGTTTTCAGGTATCCATGTCTGTCTTTGTGAAATTATTCTGAGACTTCCAGGCAATGCCAGACCGTGGCATTTTGAATGTGGACAGGCTCCTGCCAAAGTGGGTGGGAACTGTCCAGTGAGATGTGCCTTATTGCCACTACTGTGGACCTGGCTTTAGACACAGGCTGTGGAGGCCAGGGGAGGTCTGGTGTGTACCTGATTCTGTAGGCTAAGACTCTCATGGCAACAATAGCAAAAGTATATGGAGCAGCTGGCTTGGGAATATGGATACTTCTGGGCCTGTTTCAGACATAGCCAGGCCCAGGGGCACCTTCTCACTCATATGCTGTTGGTTTTGGAATGTATGACTTTCACATGAATTCTCCCTTTTTTCAGAGCCTCTGATGGGGAGTCTCACACATAGCTAGCTTCTCATAAATGTGGTTGAATGATGGAATTTGCCTGGTGCTTATCTCAGCCATAAACCCCAATACACTTGCACTCAAGGATCTGTAAATAAGCAGCTGATGCTGCTTCTCGGCAACTCAGCTCTCCACAACTTTCCTTCCCAGCACAGGCAGATGGCATAATAGTGACCGTAGTTAAGATTCAGGACTGGAGTGGACTGCAGAGATGAACCTGCTTCAATCCCGTCATTCTGTGGACACTCTGAGACACTGAGGGACTTCCCCAGGGCCCCCTGTGTGGTCCCCTTGCAGGCCGTCTGCATGATTTACTCTCTCCACAGGGCAGTGGCAGGCCGAGGGGTCTTCTCCCAGCTCACCTGCTTGCAGTGTGTTGATGGGAGTGCAGTCCCCTGGCACATTTTCACCCAGTGACATCCACCGGCAATACCGTGGAATGCTGCCCGGCAGCAGAGCATCTTGGTATAACTTAGGGATATTGTCCTGATGTGGATCCTTGGGTCTGGAAGGCTCAGCAGAGGGAGGAGAGAAGAGAAGGAGTGTTCAGAGGTAGTCCAAGTGCACGTTCTATTCTTCATCTGTTGGGATCTTATAGCCTCTTTCGATAAAGGAAGCCTTGCTGGCTAGCCGAGGACCGATATTGGTCATGTATTTAGTACGTCATTAGAGAGAGCCTGTTACTGTGCCTTGTCTTAATGTAGTAGTTTATACACTATAGGGCAGAACAGGAATGCAGGTTTTATCTTATGCTGATATTTCATTTAACTTATTTTATTCATAAGTGTGTGTTGTTGGGGCGGCAGGGAGTGAGGATGTGGTGGGAGCCCAGACATGGCCTGAGGTCCAGGGTAGGTCCAGGCTAGGTCCAGGTTGCTGACAGCTCCAGGAGACACTGCATGGTCTGGGAAGGCCTTTGGAATCTGGGCTGTTTGTTTACAGAGCCCATGAAGGGGCTCCAGGCTGCAGGTCGGGTCCAGGCAAGGGGAAGCAGGCCGCAGACATTGCAGAGGGCTGGGGACCCCCATCTCCCTAACATTCAGGTCTCCCATGTCACACGAAGTCTTCTCAGCCTAGGTGTCCTGTTCTCTGACACTTGATACCACTGCATACGGGCTCACTGGGCAATGGTCACACAGGCTCTGGGGTCAGACAACAGAAGGTAATGGAGGTTTAGTGAGGAATCAGCCACACAAAGTCCCAGGAGGACTGTAGTCACAGCAGAGGCAAGATGAACACTAGACTCCCCGAGCCCATGTCCGCCCAGTGGCTGCCTCGTCATTCCCCTTAGCCCGCTATCTATTTCCCCATCATGGAGAGCAGTGCCTGTCTGCTGATCGGGCCCATTTCCTCTAGCTCTGTGCTGGAGATAAAGTGAGCAGTGGGTCTGCTCCATGCCAGACACCTGCTGGGCACTAGCTCCTCTGACATCAAGGAGCCTTAGTTCAGTGAAGCTGCAGAGTGTCCTCAAGTCACCCAGCTACTTGCTGGCTGCTGGAGGACCCAAGGAGGGCTGCCCTGAGCACTGTCCCCCCACTCCCCACCCTCTGCAGCCTGTCTCGGGCTGAGATCTCCCTCCGTGCCAGCCTCTCCACACCGACCAGCTCACCTGGGCAAGCGAGTGGGGACTGCACGGCTGGCGAGTGATACATGGCAATCGTCGCCTCCTGCCTGACAGGCGGAAGATAAACAGCTCCCCGTTAAATCTCACTTAATGCTGATATTTATAAATTTATTCAGCTTGTGTTTACTGAATCGAGAGAATGCCTAATAACATAACGTGCTTCATCTCACATGTTCCTACTAATGAGAATGCAAGTATTGCTTAATTTTTTTTTTAACATTTCATTTGCTTTCTGTTCCCCCCCCCACCCCCCCGCCTCCTCTTGTTGTTGTTGGTTCAGATTTTAAGCTGTTGCCAAACTCTGGAAAGTTCCGGCTTCTTGGATGCGAGTGAGGAGAGGTGCAAAGTAGGCCTGGGTCTGTAGTGGGAGCGAGCTCTGTCCCCACCTGCACTTGGCCCAACAACATTGGTGCCCAGGGATTTGGGTGGGGGGAGTTGTTGGGGCAAAAGCAGGGGCCCCTTGGAGGACGAATGAACCTGCTGCAGTTTGGGGAGCCGAGTGCTTTGGGTCAGAATTGGCGGTGTTTTGAAGTTTCAGGACAGGGAGGTTAGGGCAGGGAGCAGTGGGTTAGTGCCCTTGGCTTTAGAGAGACAAGGAGGATGGCCAGAATGACCAGAGGAACATAGACAACATCTGTGGGGTTGTGGTGCCGCTGTTGTGAGTGTGTGCAGTGGGCGAGTGCGTATGTGTAAGATGTTTGTGCATGTGAATATTATGTGTACGGACGAGCCTGTGTGTATAGGAGAGAGGGAGAGAGGGAGAGTCTGCTGTTACCGCCGATTGGATTGCTCACTGTGGGTTTGTTAAGATGAAGGCCTTCCCCTGGTTGTTTATGACCCTCAGGAGAGCTGTGCTGGCCATCAGGGAGGGTGCCCAGAGCAGGGCAGGAGAGGTGACAGGATCAGCAAAGCTCAGCTCTGGAGGGCAGGTGGAGGGGTTCAGAAATGCATTCCGGCAGGGGGCCCAGTGTAAGGAGAACTGGGCTGGCCTGGGCTTCCTTGGGGAGGGGCAGGTGGAAGAAAGGAGTGGGGTGGCAAGCTGCCAGGCTTGGGTGGCCTGGTAGACAGGGAGTCGAGAGGAGGGAGGACACAACGGAAAAGTCTGGAATCAGGGTAGGGTGTACTGAGAGCTGGAGCTGGGGAGGAGGAAGGCGAAGCTGTCCCGGGTGGGAGTGGCGGGAGACCTGGAAGGGGCGATGGCAGGTGCGCAGGGACAGGGAGAGGGAGATGAGCCTGTTTCAGGGGAACAGAGAGACAAGATCTGGGATGAGGAAGTGGGGAACGGGGATGGGTGCAGGCCCCCTGGGGACCCCCGGCCCCTGTCATTCCCGACAGGTGGCTGCTGTCCGTTCTCTCCCAGCCCCGCGTGGAATCCTCGTGCCGTCCAAACATGCTCCTTGTCTGTGTAGAGTTTTCCTTCTCCTTCTCTCTTCTAAGCAACATCCCTACCATGGAACTAAAACATCATTTCTAGTTTGAAAAAATATATCACCTTAAATATAAAAGTTGAGTGGCATAATTTATACTTTCCTTTCCAGACCCAGTTATAGATAACTGAAGACACTCTCTTATTCAGCTAACGGCCCCCTGCCCCATCCCTGGGCACTGGTTGGAAGAGAGGCTGTCATGAAGGAGACCAGCACTCTGGCTCTGACCCTTGTGACCATGGACAAGCCACGGGCCTCCTTGAGCCTCATGACCTGAAGCTCCAGGCCCTCTAGTCCTATTCTGGGTGGCAGATTCTGGTCCGGGCATCACATTCTGCTGGGCCGGCAGAGCAGGAAATGGCCTGCCATGACCTGTAGCAGCTCTAGGAGAGTGTTTTCTGCTTTTCTCTCATTTGAGAGGCAGGACAAGGCTATCTCCCCTGAGGCCTGGCCTCTTAGGGGTTCTCATGCCTTGGGGCATTATCCAGGAAGCTGGGACCACCACAGGAACCCATGAAACCTGGGGTGAGGATGGAAGCCTCAGCTAAATGCCAAAAACCATTTCTCCCAGGGCAGGGTGTAGATAACACACCATGTTCCAGCTCTGCCCATCGCCGGCTTTGTGCCCCACCCAGAGTCCTCTCCCGTCCCTGTGTCAGTTTCCCCGTCCAATTAAAAGTGGGTTGTCATCAGATGACCAAGAAAATCTTTCCAGCTCTATCTGTGGCCTAATTCCACAGCCACCAGCCCTAAGCCATGGTGTCCTCACCTCTACCGCCTGGACCTGCAGGCAGAGCCGAGCAGGGCTGGGGACGGACCAGCACATTCTCCACCTAGGTGACTTCCCTGAGGGTTGGGGGATGGGCAGGTGGCATGGCCATCAGAGCTCTTGGGTAGCACTATTTTTCGAGTGAGTGGAGAAGCCCCACGCCAGCCTATACCACTCCCTTCTGCTGCCGGTCCCCCCAATTCAGTCCTTTCCACACGCAGCCTGTGTCCCTGTCTATGTCTACATTCATACCTCTGAGGCCCCTAAGGACAGTCAGCCATCCCAGGCTCCTCTCTGCTCTGCAACAACAGCGGGAACTTCCTCCTGAACCCCCACCCCCAATGCCTCCCTCTGGGCCCAGCTCTGTTTGGGGTTCCTTCAGGAGGAGGGGGAGGGGGACAGGGGCTCATCCCTCTCTTTTGTGCTGCCTCTCCCTCCCACTTCCGCTCCCCTTGCTGCTCCGGGTGACCTTTCACCCCTCCCTTGGATGTCCCTCAAAGGCAGCTCCTGTGGTTAATAACTTCGGCTGGCAGCCCCACACAAAGCCAGGGCCGGAAACCATTGTCCGGGGGACAATGGCCGAGCAGCCCAATAATGAGGCGGCCACAGTGTTGTCTGACATCCTACGTTGCCCTGGCAAAGGAGGAGGGGCAGTGGGGTTCGCCATGCCCGTGCCTCCTGGAGTTGAATTATTCCCCTTGCGCATGGAGGTTCCTTTCTCTGAGGAGACACCAGGCACCTGTAGCCTCCAATCCACCGCATTTCTTGTGATTGCATGCTGGGTACTTGTCATCCAGAGACACCCCTCCCAGCCAATACACACCACCTCTGCTCTGGCTCCCTTTTCCCGCTCCCAAGTCCAGAGTCAGAACATCACACTGTTTAGCAATGGATTGGTTCTGGCAAATACATCAGGGAGCAAAGATGACAGCCCGCAGCCTGACGGGGAGCATGGGGTGCGCTGTAGAGAGTGTGTGCTCTGGAGCCCCTGCGGCTGTGGGTTCAAGGTTTCTCTCCTCCTGTGCTAGCTGTGTGACCTTTGGGAAGCGGTTTGACCTCTCTGAGTCTCTGCTCATTCATTTGCGAAAGCAGTGGTGGGATGGGAGCCAAGAGGAGGGCCCTGGAAAGTCAGCTCAGAGGTGAGTATGTGTGACCTCCGGCAGCTGCCCTGCCCTTGCTACTCTTGCAGGGGTGGGGTGGGGGGGGGGTTGGGAGGGCTTGGACACCCCTACCCCCCACCCCTGCTGTGGGAGTAGCCCTGCCTCAGTTACAATTGTACTTCTTTTCATGGGATCCCCCGTCTTGTGTTCCAAACCAGATTGTAAATTACTCGGGGATATAATGTGTCACATGCTGTTCCTCTGTCTCTCCCCCTTTGGCCCTCGGCGCAGGGCTGGGCACTGGGGTGGAGGGAGTGATGGGGGTCCTGGTGAAGCCATGAGAATTGATTGCTGATACTTGCAGAAGGCGCTCAAGTGCTGGTCGGCTCAGCTGCCCACTACACTTACCTGGACAGGTGTACAAACTACCCAGGGATTCTGACCTAATTAGAGGGGATTATGGCACTGGGGGGTTGTGTGCATGGCAGGTGGGAGAGGATTACCATACAGATACAGAAACACTGATTTGTATCCTCAGAGAACACATCATCTCATGTTTACGAGAGAGTACAGTCTTTCTCGAAGGGGAGAAATTCTTTATGTTGGAAGACATTCTGGAATGCAGTGTTCTTTACTATGGCTTTACAGTAAGCAAACATGGTTTAGAGCAAGAGATAGTTTTCTTTTTAATCAACTTTATTGGGATTTAATTTGAATATACTAAAAGGCACCCATTGGAAGGGGACAGTTCCTGAGTTTTGACTAGTATGCGCATCTTTCTAACCACCGCCCCAGTCGAGATACAGAATAACCTGTCATCCCAGAAAGGTTCCTCAAAGACCCAAGATTTTAAAGGCTTCCCAGGTGCTTTTGTGGCTCGGGAACATGTGAGAACTGTGGAGGCCTTCTTATACTTCTGCACACATAGCATCACCCGGGGACTGGCTAAAGGCTGACTCAGTCCCAGGGTTGGGCCTGGGACTCTGCATTGCTAACACGCTCCACCCACACTTTGAGACTCTGGCTCTAAGTCCCCCGTTTTGCAGATGGGGAACTGAGGCTCAGAAAACACATGTGAGTGAGCTGCAAACCCCGGTTTTGAAGCTCCTGGCCTCGTGACCGTCATTCCCCATGGCCTCCAATCTTTCTCGTTTTTAGCTCAGCCCAAACCCTGAATCCCAGACAAGAGGCCTGAGCGTGATGACATGCCCCTTCTCTTCTCCTCTGGGTGTGGTCTGTCCCCTTGTCCACTCCCACCTGCCCTAGGCCCACTAGCGTCACTCTCCTGGGAAAGGCCTCCTTTGCTGTCTGCTTCTTCTGAATGATCGACCCATTCCCAGCAACACCGACCTTTCCCAGTCCATTCTCTTCCTCACGGTGCATCAATCCCACTTAATGAGCAAGTGTTTGTTAAGTAATAATAGCACTGGACCAGGCCTGATCATGCCCTTGAGGTGGAAGAGGAAAGCAGAAGCTATGATTAAGTTAACCAAGAAGGCAATTGAATACCAGAAGTATTCAACTCAGCTGGGAGAGCCTTACCGATCCCCCGTATTTCACAGAGGATGTTTACAGGAAGCCATCATGGAGGCTCCCAGAGTAGACATGGCAGGTGAGGAGGGATTTTAGAAAGATCCTGGGGTTAGTGCTGCTGAGGCTGTGGGAAGTCAAGGCAGGGCATCCTGACTAAGGGCAGGAAGGGGATAGCCTGATGGAGGGGTCCCCAATTCTTAAGAGATTGGGAAGAGATCCTATGCCCAGGCTGCCAGGAACGTCATCACTGCTGGGACATGAGTGGTGACAGTTGGATTCCACTCTATCCAGGTCCCTTCTGAGCACCCTGTGGCCTCCCCTCTACCTCCCCCAGTACAAATGAGGTGTGTTCCTGGGGTGGCCTGAGGATTAGGTCCTATAAGCACTGGGACCTGGAAGTGTTTGGTCTGGGGAGCCTGGGGGCCATGTTTAAACATTAGCCAGGCTATAACACCGATGTCATCAGTGCTGTGGAATTTGGAGAGAGGTAGGATTCAGTTCACCCTTTGGAAGAGCTAGGTTCTAACATGCATCCCCCAAGACAGACTGTGTCATCTGAAGAGGAAGGGATTTTCAGGCCCTGAATGTAGACAGCTGAGAATGGGTGGGGACAGAGACGTCTGGCTTCTAAGCTTCCTTGTCCGCTCCCAGAAAGCCTACCCTGGGAAGACAATCATCCTGGTGGCCTGGAGTCCATCTTTGTGTCTGAGGGGCAGCCCCCACTGCAATTCCCCTGTGACTACCTGGCTGAGACATATTTCTTCCCAGAGGGTGGTAGCCATTTGCCTCCCAGTACATATCCCCACCCAGAATTGAATGTTCACAGGCAAGAGCACAGACGGCAGTATGGGTTTAGGAAAGAGGGAGGCACTGGGGTTCTACCAGGTTGCCTCTGAGGGAGCTTTAGCTATCTGAAAAAAATAGACCTGGAATTTAAATAAAAGGTCGGTGCTGCATGTGTAGAAATGAGGGTTAAAATAACAGAGTGAGGCTTGTCTAGGAATATCAGGGGGCTCCAGATGGTTATGGATTGGATGTCTTGTAGGGTTTTGGGGAGGAGAAAATGTGAGTGGAATTCAGCCGTGACCAGCTCTGGGAGTGGGTTCAGCCCTGCCCCGGCCAGCTGTGTGTCCTTGGGCATCCTGTGGGCAAGTTTCCCCTTCTGCATGAGAGTGAGATTGTCATCAAAAGATTTATGATTTCTTCCAGCTTAGATGCACTGGAATTCAGTGGTTTTAAGATTTCATTCAGCTTTCCGGTCCAGCAGGGGAAATCAGGGGCCATGCTGGAGGGCCTCAAATAAATGGCGGGGTCAGGGTCCAGTAGGGTCAGCCAGGTTTACACTGGGAGGGTCTTGAGGGAGAGGGGCAGAGGTGGATGATAAGGACGATTTGAGATGGGAAAGGAACACTTGGCTGTCCTTGGTCCCCTCAGTCAAGCATTACAGAAGCCGGCTTGCCTGCCAACTGTCTGCCAATCAGACTTGGAACATCCCCACAGGACCTCACAGGGGTTGCCTGGTCCATGTTCCACAAAGCAGGAACAACTGCTGGTTAATTATGTAGATGGGAGGTGAGGAACGCAGCTGTCTTTAGGGAGGACTCATAAGAAGCTGTAACTTCTGCAATCAGCTCCTGGCCAAATGGAGGGGACAGGCTTCTCAAGTCCCTGAGGAATGGCTCCATGCGGTTTGTCCATCTCACACCATGCCTGACCCTTGCTCTCTGCTGGGAGGGAAGTGCTCCCTCCCTTGGCTAGCTCCACTCAAGTGGGAGGGAAGTGGCAGACGGTGTGGGCTCCCGAGCTTTGGTCCTCTGCTCAGACTGTGTGGTTCACCTCTCCAGCTTAGATCTGCACTCTGGAAAAAGAGCCCAGACCTCAGCATGAATGCCATCTTAGGAGGCCACGAACAGTGGTAGAATGCTTCTGATAAGTAGACCCAAAGGATGCCGGGATACAGCCTTCAAAATGGCAAAGCCAGGGTATCAAATACCCCTCTCTCTCTGGGATCCCAAGGCAGTCTTTCCCACTGGTCCACGATAACCTCAGAATATGTCTTAACCCAGCACTGCCATCAACGGGGTTGCCGAATTTGATGAACTCTTGACCTTCTCTAGACTAGAAGCTGAGTTCCAACACTAGATAATGCCTTTGATTGCCTTACAGGACCTCTGTCCTCTGGCAACTGCAGAGAATCATCTATAAATACCACCTTTGCTGGTGGACAGGGACAGGGCAGCTAACACAAAATCCCCAATGGTCCCCTTGTTACAATACCCACACCAAGGTAAAGCAACAAACTACTCTTTAGAAATTGATTATAAAAAGTTACTCATTATCACTTTTCTACTTAATTTCCTACATGAGCCATTCAAAATCGCATAGGCATTCATACAGTTTTGGTTGACAGTCAAGGAAATTGCATGTAGCGGATACTTAGACCAGACACTTTTGAGGGAATGAGTACATGAATGAATGACAAATGAATGAAATTAGAGCCCTTCTAGTTTTTGTTAACATCGTCAATATTCTGCATTTTTTCCTGAAAACTTTAGCCTCCTTTTGGAAACCGCTGTCAAGGGGATGTGCTGGTGATGACCTCTTAAGAGAGAAACATTGTCCATCCCAGCAAGTTTCCCACCCTCTTTTTCTGGAAGCACATGTCTCTCGGAGAGGCGTTTTGCAAGAAGGCTGTGCCATAGGGCACCTGGGAGGCTCCGTGGGTTGGGTCTCTGCCTTCGGCTCAGGTCATGATCTCAGGGTCCTCGGATTGAGCCCCGCATCGGGGGTCCCTGCTCAGCGGGGAGCCTGCTTCTCCCTCTCACTGCCTGCCTCTTGCCTACTTGTGATCTCTCTCTGTCAAATAAATAAATAAAATCTTAAAAAAAAAAAAAGAAGGCTGTGCCATACCCCACCGCCCCCTACCCCCTGAAGTAAGAGGAAGAGGACAGCTGCTCCACATTCCTGTTGCTCCACATACCCTGAGTGAAATGTACTGGTCATTAACTTTGTAAACTGACTTTCTGAACAACTATGGTCTATTGGGTTTTGGTGTCCATTCACACAACTCTTTCCTGGTACGTTTTCTTTCCTTTGTGTTTGCTTTGACTTATTGTAAGATCAAGGTGCAGCTCCTGAGATGTTCTGTGGCAAAACAATCGGGTGTGTTGTGAGGTTTGAGGTCAGTGAATCACCAGCCGGCACGGGTGTGTGCTCTGACCACCGGGTAAGGGTTTGGCATTAGGGGAGTAGCGTTCATATACCCAGCCAAAGAGAGCCACCGGCGCTGGCTCATGGTTGCCCATGGCTTGCCGGGACTCTGGGTGACCCTGGGTGATGGGTTTAGTGGCAGTCTTCTCCCTCCCTTTCCTGCCATTCCTGGCTCCTGACTTGGGCCGCGAGGACATCATCCCCCCCACCGCCATGGTGGAAGGGTAGGAGAGACAGGCTGGTAGTCATGAGGGTGGGGTGGAGCGGGAAGAACTCTCCTTCTAGAAGGCACTAGACATCATAGAGGCTACGAGGCTGGGCTGGAAGCTGTACTACGGAGCATTGGGCCCAATATCCTCACTTCCGAAAAGAGAAAATCGGACCCCGAGGTGGAAGGGGCATGTAACATTGATAAAGCTCAGTTTTGAGAAAACCAGGACTGCTGTCCAGGTGTCCTGACACCCAGGACCCTGCTTGTCCCAGTGTCCACGCTGCCCCAGGAACGACCGCGAACGCCAGCTAGAGGTCCCCTGAGAGCATCACTGTCCCTCCTGAACCCCTGGAATCTTGAGATGGGCTGCACAAACTGTGAAGAGGTTGAATTAGCCCTGGGGTTCTGGGAAAACGCCTTTTTATCATCCCATTTTTAAGGCTCTGGGTTCTGACGGAACTGGAAAATTTTGTGTGTTCAAAATAGTGTAAATATATTGATCATGTTATTTAAGCCTTGAAAACAATCTTGGGGACAGGGCTCTTATTTCCAATTTATAGATGAGAAAACCGAGGACCAAAGACGGTGAATAACTTGTCAATGTCACACAGAGAGTAACTGGCCAGGGGGGTGGGTTGTACTGGCACTTGGAGCCATCTCTTGTGCACCTGCCAGTTACATGAGACCTCCTACACAGATGGTCAGGGACAACTTCTCAGTGGGGGAAGAGAATAAGAGTTATGGTCTGTTTTAAACCTGAAGACCTGATCTCATTTGGGCTTCCCATGGCCTGAAGTGGACATTCTGCTTCTTTCTGGGAGCTTTAGAGTTCAAGGACTGATGAGGGACGGGGTTCTTCTTATGTATTGAAAATAGTAGAGTTTTATGATCATACTAAGTTGGGTCTGAGGCCGCTCCTGTCACTTAAAGGCTGTGTGGCCTGGAGAAAGTTACTTAGCCTCTCTGAGCCTCTATTTCTTCATATAGAGATGAGCGTGTGGTAAGGTTATTGTGGCATGCTTCTGGACTCAGCGCCTGTGGAGGAAGGGAAGGAAGCAGGCTTGGGCAGAGGCAGAAGCCAAACTGGGAGGTATTACCTGCAGAGCTCTGGAGTTGGGATAGCCCTGCAGAGTTGTCCCAGGTTGACCACCCCCTTAAAGCCCCAGATTGACCACTCACTAGATGTGGGGCTTGACCTAGGGTGAGTTGACTCTTTTCAGCCAAGTGCAGTTCTGGAGAGGTCTGACAGCTGGCAGCTAAGTCCTTCAGTCTCAAAGGGAGACAAAGGCAGCACAGGAAAGTATCCACCACAGTCCTCCGTGTGTGTTCCGGATTAAATGAAACGTCTGGAGTGTACACACAACCTCAGAACTAGAACAGAGATAGTGCCCGCTGAATCAGTTCCTTCCCCTGCCACCCCTCGTCACCCCACCTCTTGCTCTTGGTGAAGAAACCTTTCAGGTAAATCTACAGGGGGCAGAATCCGTAGACCCCATGGACAGCTCTGAGGACCAGAGAGGAAAGACCTCCCTGGAGAACCTGCTTGCATTCTGGCTGACAGGCTGCAGGGCAGTGGGAGGGTGTTCGAGTGCCTGGATGTCTCTGCCAAATAACCAGGAAGCGCCCCAGGATATGATCCACACCTGCTATTCCATTCTCACTTCCCAAATTGTTCCTTTGCTTGGTGTTGTAGGTCACCATGGGTGTTGGCTTCAGCATGTGCCATACAACATACGTGTTTGAGATAATGAAATTAACATATAGGGTGTGATAAGTAACCACAGTTATTATAAGCTTCAGTGCAACCAGACCTAGGTTAGAACCGTACAATCTGGGGAGCCCCCCATACACAGCCTCCAACTATTGTGAAGCTTCTAGATCATTCTAGCGTGGGGAGGCAGACGGAAGAGATCACGTAGCATGTGGAGGGGGACAGAGGCTGACACAGTGATAGTCACAGACACCTCATGCCAGCTATGATATGCTTGATTTTCTTTAATCCTGAGAGCCCCAGTGGTGGGTGCTGTTCTTATCTATCTCATACAGATTAGGGACTTGGGGGTCAGAGTGGGCAAGCCACAGACTAAGCTGACCCAGCTCCTCAGTGGCAGAGCTGCCCCACCCCCCCCGCCCCCACAATCAGGAGTCTGCCTCGGCCAGCACTTGCTCCAATGTCTTTCTCTTCATCGAGAGGTCTCCATTTTGGGGGGAAAAGAAGGGGGATCTGGGCATCCTGGGGCAAAAGGAAAAGCAGGATTGCAAAGAGGAAAAATGGCTTGCCAGCCAAAGAAGGACTCCAGGGATGGTGACCCTCTCCTGAAGTGGGGGTGTAGGATTGGGGGGCAGATAAGAAGTCTCAGACTCAAGTAACTTCAGGAGTTGAAATGAGTTTGTGAAGAAGGTTGTGGATCTTTTTCCCCAGAGACCCCTACAAATAGGCCACAGCAGCCATCAGGGGCGATGATCAGTGGTTCGCTGCTCATCAGAAACCAGGGTGGGCTCAGAAAATACAGGCCAGGGTCAGCTCAGCTGTCCCAATTCTGGAAGGCCTGCTCTGCCAGACACAGGCTTAGGAAGGGGGGGAGCGGGGGTGGCTGGTTATTGAGGCATCTCACACTGCTCTTTTCTTCTTCTTAGGGTACTGTAAAGAGGGAATCTCCTCAGGGCATTAAAAACCAGCCTCAGGTCATTTACATAACGTCTTAGAGTCCCACCTACTGTACGCAGACAGGTGTGGGCCTCTGCGCTCAGGAAGGGGCTGCTTCTTTTCTGGCAGAGGCTGTGGGGTCTGTGTTATGTGGAGTCCCTGTTGCCCAGAATCTGTGACAAGCCTGGGTAGGTGTGGACCACCGGAACTCCAGCCTCTTTTCAGTCCATCCTGATTCTTCCACCTGGAGAGGCCTGTTCTTTACTCTCACTTTTTCCTGACTTGTGGCTCCAGGCCCACAACTCTGCTCCTTGGTTATGGCCTGTTACCCCTCTGACTGGACCCTGGGTACCTAGGGCTCACCTTGGTTTTCCTTCTGTACACATGCCAGACTTACCACTTGGGGCTTTCCCACTCTGGACTCTGTGTGCAGTATGCCCTCGGATAAGGAATCCAGGCATGCACATGTCAGCCCCTGGACTGGGCTGGATAGCAGGTACAGGGGCTTAGAAGGAAGAAGGCTGCTGGTCATGCTCAGACCTCAGATACCTTACCCCCTCTCTGTCATTCAACTTTGACTCTTCTCATAGGCCAAGGGGCAATAGCCATTTCTACTTTTTTAAAAATTCAAATTCAATTAGCCAACATATCACTAGTTTCAAATGTATAGTTCAATAATTCATCAGTTATGTATAACACTGAATGCTCATCACATCGCATGCCCTCTTTAATGCCCATCACCCAATTACTCCATCCGCCCTACCCATCTCCTCTCCAATTACCCTCAGTTTGTTTCCTAGAGTTATGGTTTTTCTCCCTCTCTAATCAGATACTGAATACTTCCCATTTAGTTTTCCCTCCCTTCCCCTATGATCCTTTTGATTCTTATGTTCCACATACGAAACCATATGATAATTGTCTTTCTTTGATTGACTTATTTCCCTCAGCATAATCCCCTCCAGTTCCATCAACATCAACATAAATGGTAAGTAATCATCCTTTCTGATGGCTGAGTAATATTCCATTGTGTGTATATATGGACCACATCTTCTTTATCCAGTCTTCTGTTGATGGACATCTGGGCTTTTTCCGTAGTTTGCCTATTATGGACATTGCTGCTATACACTTTGGGGTGCAGATGCCCCTTCAGATCACTACATCTGTATCTTTGAGGTAAATACCCAGTAGTGCGATTGGTTGTAGGGTAGCTCTATTTTCAACTTTTTGAGAAACCTCCATACTGTTTTCCAGAGTGGTGGCACCAGCTTGCATTCCCACCAACAGTGTAGGAGGGTTCCCCTTTCTCCGAATCCTCGCCAGCATCTGTCATTTCCTGACTTGTTAGTTTTAGCCATTCTGACTGGTGTGAGGTAGTATCACATTGTGGTTTTGGTCTGTATTTCCCTGATGCCAAGTGATGTTGATCATTTTTTCCTGGGTCTGTTGGCCATTTGGATGTCTCCTTTGGAGAAATGTCTGTTCATGTCTTCTGCCCATTTCTTGGCTGGATTATTTGTTTTTGGGGTGTTGAGTTTGATATCTTCTTTATAGATCTTAGATACCAGCCCTTTGTCTGATTTGTCATTTGCAAATATCTTCTCTCAATCCATAGGATGCCTTTTAGTTTTGCTGACTGTTTCCTTTGCTGTGCTGGAGCTTTTTATCTGGATGAAGTCCCAATAGTTCATTGTCATTTCTACCTTGTTATGGCTCTGTTTGTCAAGGGCGTGGCTCATGCTGTGGATATCCTCAGTGGAAAATGGCTTCCATAGTTGCATTGCACTACAATTTCTATGAAGCTCTGACTGCATGCTCCTTTGAGAGCTGGATGACAAGGAGAGGTGGTGAGACAGGGAAAGCCAGCTGTCCCAGAGACAGGCAGACATGTGACCCAGGGACAGAGGTGGAAACAAGTTCTGGGACATATCACTACAGTTGCAGGCTTTGCACACACTTCATTCATCATCATGGGCCCCCGGGGCTTTGCTGCTGGGCGTTCACTCCAGGTCAGTTTGGAACTCCTTGTAGACTCAAGGCCAAAGAAAGACCTGATATCACCAGTCCCCTTTTAAAATTTGAGGGGTCTTACCACCAACAAATCTCCATGATTACCAGTTTGTTTCCAACTTCTCTTGGAAGGGAGGATGAGAGTCACAAAAGAGCCCTGCAGTGGGAAACTTTTGTGTAGAAATAATCTATAAATCCTTAGAATTCCCTCATCAGCCACTCCCAGTGTAGCTAAGATCCCACACAACTACAACAAAAGGAACCATCATATCATACCGTTGCTATGTTAGTCATTAAACAATGCACCTAACAGTTGGATGTCGTGTGTTTGCATTTTCCCTGAATATTGACCTCTTAGAGAAATAGAAATCGAGGGAAGCTGAAGGTATAGACTTTTGTGGGGACTCTGGAGAAGGACGTGCAAATGTTCAAGGACTTTTGAGGTTGGAGGCTCTGTTTCTTTATGACATCTAATTCTACTCTCCCTCTCATTGATTCAGACGAATCACTTGAGCACTGCTCTTGCATTTATCAGTCATGATTAAGGTCAATTTTTGGCTCACAAATAAAATGACTACAGGGAGAAGGAGGTAAGAGAGGGATGTATGATAAGGGAGAAAAGCAGATGTGAGGGGGAAGGGGAACATACAGATTTCTTTAAAGACCAAACAATAGCTGACACCATAAATAAAACAATGATCTGAGCCTGGCATTAAGGGACACTCTCATGGGTAGGACAGTGGTGGGCAGTGGGCAGCTAGCAGATGGAACGGAATATTGGTGAGGCCAGAATTTTATAATTTGAGATTATATGTTCCTAAAGGTAAGAGTCGTGTGCTGGGGGGTGGGGGGAAGGCCTAGTGATGGAAAGAGTGTGCTATTCTTCTCTTAATCACTATTATTAGTAATAGCTGGGCGTTATCCCACTTTATATCAATTGATTGATTACTTTATTCCTTGGTCCAACACCTAGTAACTGAGCTCTCACTGTGTTCTAGGTCCTGGGGTACGGTGATGAGTTTAAACAGTCTCTCCTCTCAGGAGCTTATAGTCCAGTGGAGGAAATAAACATGAGTGAAATCATCACATGAATGCATGCAAATCTGCATTGGTGATAAATGTGGTGAAACATGGTCTATAATGGAAGGATATGACCCAGTGGTTTCTGCAGTGAGACTTCTTAAGGAAATGATGCTTGAACCAAGATCCAAAGGACGACAGGAGCCAAGTGGGCTGAGAATTAAGAAAAAGTGAGCAGGGTAGAGTGGGTAGCAGGTGCAGAGGACCAGAGGTGGGAGGGAGCCTGGTAGGGACGAGGCTCCCCAGAAGGTCAGTGCTGCTGGAACAAGGCAGAGAGAGACAAGGGGGAGGGAGGGGCTTGGGAGGTGAGCCCCCATTCAGGACTTACAGATGAGTAAAGTGAGGTTCAGAGAGGGTAAATGGTTTGAATGGTATCACACAGCTCAAAAGAACAGTCCTCACAGCATGGGAAGCCTGTGACCCTTTAATGTTTTTCACATACTAGGTAGTTTGTTCAACATGAGTACTTGGGGAAGACCATCTCATTATCACTCATTAAACCACTAACAATATTATGTATTGCTAATCAAGCATCTAGAATACACATCTAACACTGTTATAGTGTCTTACACGAATATGAACCTTAATTACATATGTACACCATAACCAGTCATGACCTGGCTTAACTTCCAAACATGTGTTTCTAGAATCTTTCCGGTTAAGAATACCACAAGAGTAAAACCAGGAAGTCCTCTGTTAAGTTGAAAGCAGCCTGGGCAGAGTCTCACAGTGCAATCACCTTCAATGCTTTTTGTAGGTCATCATCACTCTACACAACAGACATGTTCTAGAAAACTCATCTCTAAGTTGAAATTGGGCAACACAGACCTATAGGTAACCTGAAGAATCTCTTCTTCGAGAACAAAGCTTGATGCGTTTACACATTTGTATAACGGGTTTTCCTAAAGCAGGCCTGCCTGTAATATTTGAGGGCTGACTTTTGAACGCTGCAGTAAGGGTCTGCTGCCTTCATGTGACAAGATGGTAGGTATATGGATTATAGATTGACAAGCATATATTTTTTCCCTTAACTTAATAGGATCTTTCTCTCTGAAGTGTTATATATATATATGTATACACACACACACACACACACACACACACACACACACACATATATAGTTTGGCCCTCTGTACTAGGCTGGAAGGCTTCTTGGCAGAGATGACACAAGATGATGGAAGCAGGACAGCTGACCTTCGAGACGTCCTCCTGTCCAGCTACGTGCGTCATCCATAATGAACTTCCCTCTCCTTGGCAGGCTGTGCCTTGTGCTATAAGACACCTCTTACTACAGGCCCCAGTGTCCTGCATTTGGTCTCTTGAGCTGCTTGCTCTCACCTGCGCTGCCTCTGGACCCTGACCTCCATGACCTCCAAACTCCTTGCCTGTCCCCTGTGGTTTCTGTCTGGGTCCTTTAGCTCATCCCTCAAATGCTTCTCACAGCTTTTGAATTTGCTCTCATTACCATTTTGTCTCTCCTCTCAGACAAAGCAAAGTCATTGATAATATACAACTCGACTGTCTCATCCTTTTTTGAGGGAGGCGGTCAAGGTAGACCCGGCCAGGCCACTAAGCAGGTGGAGGTCTCCATGATGGTGGAAGAGTTTTGGAAGCCAGCAGATCTAGGTTCAAATCCTGGCTCCACCAATGACCTGTATATGACCTTGGCAAGTCAATTTCAACTCCCTGAGCCTCAGTTTCCATAACTAAAAAATGGCAAGGAAAATTCTGATCTCAGAGGGTTGTAGTGAAGATTTACTACACGATCATCTCGTACACGGAAGGTGGTAACAATAACACTCATTTTATTATGAACATGGTGGCACATAGTAGGAAAATCTTGAGGTTGAAACTAGGAGATCAGAAGATTTCTGTCAAGTCCAAGGCACAAGTGGAGAGACAGTGAGTCCCCAACTGTAAGAAGTAAGCAGATACTGAGCAGATGAACTACTCGAGGAAGGGTGGGAGGTAGTTGTCAGATGAGGCTGGAAGGCAGACCCAGACCCTATTTACTGACCACAGGCTTCCTGGCCCCTGGTGGTTACGGCTGTGGTCTTTTAAGGATGCAGAAACAGATGGGAACCTGTTCCTCTGACTAAGCAAGGCCTCTGGCTTCCTCTTCTGGTACCAATCCCTGTGCCAGAAAGCCCCCTCCCCTCCACCTGATTGGCCTGTGTTCTTCCAGCCCTGAGACCATTTTATATGTCACTCTGTTTCTCCATTAGTGGTTCTTATTTTAGCCAAAATAACTTTGAGTCTATGTCACTTTGACTAATACGACTCTAGCGGTCACCAGTCAGCTCTTTTCGTTTCTAAGGCTGAGCTTCCACACGGCACGGTAGTACTGGTCTCAGCAGGTCCCAAGATTCATGCTATAAAACTATGATGGTTTTATTGACCAATTAACATAGGTTAATGATGATTGTTTTTATGAAAGTTGGCGGGTGACCCTCTGGACAGCAGGTTGAACAATGTCATCTGAGTCTTAATCATAGATCATAAAATGTTAGAGCTGGAAGGGGCTCGGAAGTCATGTAGTCCAGCCCTCTCATTTAACAGAGGAAGGAGCTAAGGCCTGGAGAGGTTAAGCTCTGGATTAAAAAGGCCAACAGGATAGAGACAGGCGAGCACAAGGAAGGGCAGACATTTCTTCTAGATGATTCGATAAACAGGCTCTGATCTCTTTCTTACAACTGTAGAATTTATGCCTTCCCGATGGTAGGCACAAGACGATGTTGGCATCGGATCTGTAAGGCCAGTATACGAAGATAATTGAACAGCTAGATGACCTCTCGGATTTTGAAGGACTCTGACATTCTAAGGCATTATTTTGTATGGAATGCACACCCTGTGCACACAGTAATTTACCTGTTCGCTTACATTCTTTCTCCCATAAAGGAGCTTCTTAAAAGCACAGCAGTGCTACTCATCTTTTTTTTTCTCCTGTAGACTTTCTAATAGTATGTGCACAGTAGAAGATCTGCTGAATGAGTGAACGGGTGAAAATGTCTTCATAGGGTGGGACAGAAAATAGGTCTTGACACAGAGGGCAGAGTGAGTTTTAGAGCAAACTAAATTCTCACATGGTGGGCAACCCTTGAGGAAAGACCAGAATCATACGGAGTGGGAGGGGAGGAATTAGTCTTGAATTGAAATAGTGAAAGCTACAACCTACAGTTCTTCTGAAAAAAGGAGATTTTTTCAAATCCCACTGAAGCTTCTTTGCTCAAGAAGAGAGTTTATAAAGACCAAAAAACGGAATACGAGGCCACCTTGACAGGGAAAATGTTTCAGAAATGAGGATCAGGTGGGAGGAACCAATGGTCCAAGGCCATGTCACCAGCTTGAGGCAGCTCTGGCACCAGAGTCCAGGACCTTTCCTGGGCTGGCCTGACCTTTGCATTCTGTGGCAAATTCCTCCTCTGCTAGGGAGAACCGAAATGGGAACCTTAGGTCCCCCATGTCTCAGAAAAAGAAAGAGAAATGCGGGAATACACTTCTGTTCGGGTCACCCTTCAGCAGACTCCATTTTTCCTCCACCGCCCCCCTACCTCCCTTCTTGGGCTCAAAGCCCCGGATGTTCCAGCCATCACCACATGCCTGCCATCTGGAGGCCGCGTTCTCACCTGGAAGTTCCACGTGCATCTCAGCCAGATGACCCTGGCTGGCTGCTGGCCGTCCTGCTCTGCTTCAGCGACCTCCTGTTCCTAAAGGAGGGGCGGTGCTGATGGATTTCTTGTATCTTACTGGGTCCGGCTCAAGGTTGTTGATCTGAGCAATCTTAATCATCCAAATGAGTTTGCAACTGTTTCTTCTCATCAGAAACACATACTTAGTGTGATCCATGAAGTGTTGGCTTCTACTCTGGGTGCTGAGGAGACAGGGGCCCTATCTCCAGGGCGAAAATAGAAAATTAGATCTGCTCCCCGGGCCCCTTTGTTGGCCCTTGGGAAGGAGAGGAGCCCCACGTAGAGATGTGGAAGAGCCTCTGTGCATCATTTATAGTGTTTCCATCTGAGAGCATTTCTGTACCCCTCCCTTCCTTCCTCCTCCCTCTTTCTCCCCCACTTTCCCTCCCCTCTCTCTTCTTTCTTCCTTTCTCTTGTTCCCTCTTCCTTTCTTTCCTTCAACAAGCATTAATTGAGTACCTACTAAGTACCAGTATGAAGCTGGGGGTCGGGGGAATATCGTGGGGGGGGGGTAGGAATACAAATGTTGCTAAAGCCTGGCCTCTCTTTGGGAAGAATTTACACAACCCAACTGCAGACAGGAGGCAAAGCTGCACACAGATGTAACGGTCCACAACTTCCACACAGAACCCACAAAGTGTCACAAGGCGGGTCCACGCAATGCTGTGTTTCCTTAAGGGAACGAGTTCAAACACATTTGGGGATCAGAGCAGCTCTGTTTTGGAGCATGGAGCTTGAGCTGATCCTTGAAGTGGGTGTGTTGAAGGTGAGCAGAATGGAAGATGATTTCTCCCTGGGTTCTCCTGGTCTTTTCCTTCCCTGATGTCCACAGTGTTCTATCTCCTCTCTCTGATGGTACCGGTGAAGCTCGCTCGACTCAGCTCCCTGGGTGCCTTTCCCTTCCTCAATGAGGCCGGCCTGGCCGCCCCCTCCCACCGGTGGCTTTCTGGGCCTGATTCCCTGAGAATCACAGAGAACTGGGGTCTCTGCCTCCAGGGCTTCAAAATGGAATCAGACAGCAGTGTAGACTTCTATCTTCAGGAAAGAGACAAGACAGTATATTTTTTAAAACCGATTTAAAAATGTTAGCCATATATATTATATCAACAAAGAGAGAAGTCCAATTTTAAAAAAGAGATAAAAGTACCTCACGCATATAGAGTTTCCAGAGAGGAACAGTGCCATTTGCGAGGCTTTAGGAAGCAGCCTTCCATCAGTCTGTCAATCTCAGAGAGTTTTGTGGAGGAGGGTGGGCTTCAGCTTGAGCAGGAAGGCTGGGGTGGGAGACTGAATGGGTGTATAGGCACTCAGGATACTAGGGTTCCTTGAGGCAGAGACTGTGTTCAGAAGCTCCTGGGTCCTTGGCAGTGAATGTAAAGCCCAGCACAGGCACAGCTGAGCCAGCAGAGGAAGCTAAGAGCTGGGGTGAGTGATAAGGGCTGAGAAGGTGGGCTGGGACAAAGTGGGGCCTCATGGGCAGCTTGTGGGCTTTGAGGAGGAGAGTGCTGCCAGTGGGAAGGCAGTCCTGGGCTGTGAGGTACTCAATGCCCCATCAGGGCTTTGGGTGGGGTTGATCCAAAGGAACAGCCCCAGGAGTCCAGAGCCTGTTGGTAGCATCCCTATGACCTTGGACAGGTCATGTCTCCTCTCCCACCTTGCTCACCATCCCATGATTTTAAAGGGCTTCCGTGTTCACCTCCTCCTCTGTTGTCTGGCACTCTGAAAACCCAAGGTAGCTTTTCACTTTGGTCATGAGGCTAGACCAGATCTGAGTGGGCCGTTCGGGGCTGGGAGGAGAGGCTGGACCATTCACTGAAGGAGGGGAGGGTAAGGTTGAAAACCAGGTTCTGGCCCTGGAACAATTGAGAAAGAGGCGAGAAGCTACCAAGTTTGGCAACTGATTTCTTGTTTAGGAGTGGAGACAAAAATAAGGGGACAAGAACAAAAGTAGCTATTTATTGGTACTTTAATATGGGGCTACTGCTACGTACGCATTATCTACCTTATAAGATGGCTAGTGTCATTACTGTGACATTTTATAGATGGGGAAGCTGTGGCTCAGAGAGGTAGAGTGCTCGTTCGAGGTTAACAGTGTTAATACATGGGAATGCTAGAATTTGAAAATCTGGCTTTTTAACTTTGCCAGAGCACATAGCTCTACTTTATTCTGCCTCCCCTGATTCGCCCACGAGGCCTTCTCTGGGATTTTAAATGGTTTCTCACTGTGGTTCTTCATGAAGGGCAGCCTGGGAGGCATCTGCAGGCCTCGGGGGTCAGACCCTGGATTGATGATGATCACATGAACATCAGGCCAGGAGAGCAGGGACAGAAGGAGGGAGAGCTGGGGACGTGGCCTCAGAAAAAGGCAGAGAATAAGAGGAAGTGGAGAATTTGTAAAGTGCTTCCCAGCTTTTGCCTTAATTGATCCTTGTGACAGCCCTGGGAGTTAGGCATGGATTTTTTTCAATCCCCATTTTCCAGTTGAAGAACCTGAGGTCTGGGGAGGCGAAAATAATGGCCCAAGGTCATATAACTGGTACGTGGCAGGAGAGCAGAAACTGGTTCTCTCTCCCTGGGCTTTGCTCCTTCTTGGGTCAGACTTGGGATCCCTACAGGATGCCTGCCTTGCCAGCCGGTCAGAGGGCAAGCGAGCAGAGCCAGTGGAGGGTCCTGAGAGCTGAGGGGAGGCAGGTCCAAGGATGTGACCTCATCCTCAAAGCCCCAAGCAGGGCAGAGGCCTGGGGGCTGAAGTTCTGCCTGAAGGTGGCATAGCCTAAGGCCCAGGGCTAGAGGGCAATGCCAGTGGCACAGAGCCCAGAAATGGAGAAGCTATCCCAAGTCCGGAGAGGAAGGAGAAGGCAGGGCAGGAACTGTGTTCACCTAGCCAGTTCCCTGCCTTGGGCTTCAGGAGTCCCTAGAAGAACACAGAGGATTGCAGAGGGATGCTGAAGGTCAGGGTGCCTAGCCCTGGGGTGCAGGGGGAGGGATGATTGCTCTGGATTTAAATCCCAGTCTTGCCACTTCCTGGCTGGGCGATTTTGTGTCTTAGTTGCCCTTTCTGTAAAACAGAATAACAACAGCTTCTTTATATTTGTAAAGCATGAATGAGTGAATGCATATTCCCGACATTAAATGAATTTCATTCATGTTATGTATCTGCTATGTGCCAGGGTTGTGCTAGGTGCCGGGGATAGTTCTGTGCCCCCACACAACCTGGGTCTCCAAAAGTACTACTTCCTTCCTTCAACCTGGAAGTGACAGTGGGCTCCCTCCCAGCACCCAGGGACGAGGAGGGAGTGAATGGGAGGAAAGCAGAAACTCAGTCTTGTTCAGAGCCCATAGCCCTGCAGGAGCCAGAGGTCCTGAAGGTAGACCTGGGGGTGGGGATGAAGCAGAGGGTGGTACTGCGGTGGGTCTTATCAGGCTGACCTTGCACCAGAAGCTCAGAGAGCTTGACAATGACCTCAGTAGTGTTCCCTACTTCCTGGGGGAGACCAAAGGCAAAGCAGAAAGCATTGGAGTGTGCTTGTGTTGACAGCTGAAGGATCCGAGGTCCTGGCTGGGGATCACAGGCTGCGGGGGTGGCCAAGCAGTGCACAGATTCTGAAGGCTCCTGGCCTGGGCCCCCAGGCCAAGTTCGCTGACCACAGACCCTCAAGGGAGGCCCCTTCTTCTGATCAACAGTCTGCCCTGTGCGCTAGATACTTTTCCATATAGGTCACCCTTTTCAGTCTTTCTGGGTCTGGACACAGGGATTGTTGTTCTCATTCTCTAGTTTAGGAAACCAAGGCACACAGGAGT
This sequence comes from Martes martes, assembly GCF_963455335.1. Lineage (NCBI taxonomy): Eukaryota > Metazoa > Chordata > Mammalia > Carnivora > Mustelidae > Martes > Martes martes. The sequence goes on along the minus strand of NC_137896.1, from coordinate 101,803,422 downwards.
GCAGTGGCTTGCTTAAGGCCACACAGCTTCATCATGAAAGTTGGTAGGCAGCTTCCCCCTCTCCTGCTCTATAACTGGCAACACCAAGAGCAGTCTCTGGAGACTTTCTAGGCTGGCAAACAGAGTGGACCAAGATGACCCGCTTGAGCTCCATCCTGCACCTGTTCTCCCGGAGCAGGCAGCAGGGGCAGAGGTGGGGATGAGGAGGACAAGATGTCAGACCACAGGTCCCCCAACAACTGAGGGCCCAGAAGGTGGCAGCGGAGGAGGGCAGGGTGTGTCTCTGCCCACCATCAGCCCTGCCTCTTGACCAGACACCTCTGTCTCCTCCTTCTGTTAGCACCTTCGGATTCGTTTTTTCTCTCCTTTCTCCTCTGGTCTCTCTGCATGCGGATTCATCCCTGGCTATGTTTCATATCCCTCCTTCCCTCTCTCCCCTTGTCACCACCAACCCCCGCCACCCCGCCCCTCTCTCCCCTTCCTCACTCCTCCCTTTCTCATACTCCCTCCTTTCTTCTTTGTCTCTGCGATCTCCTTCCCTCCCTGTCCTCCGGTTTCCTTCCCCGGCGCTCTCCCCGGCCTCCCCCACCCCGCCTGGGCCTCCATCTGCGCTGGCAGCCTCCCCGCACCGCGCGCCCCGCCCTGCCCGCTCCTTGCCTCTCCCCCTTCCCGCGCCGCTCTCGCTCTCGGTGATTTATTACTTGCCCTGCTGCTTCTGACAAACTATTTGTAGGAAAATGAGATTTGGTCCGCGCTGGATGGCTCCTCTGGGAGGCGGGCGTGGGGGTCGGGTGTCGGAGCCCCCGTGCGGCCCCCCCACCGGAGCCCACGGCGCTTACGGAGCTCTTTAAGATAAATGAGCAAAATTAAGAGACTCACTGGGGGGAGAAAACACTGGATGGCAGCGAACGACAGCGGATGGTACATGGTTTCCTCCCAGAAATTCATCCACGTGCGCCCCACTGGGGCCTCCCCCATCTGCCGCCAACCGCCGGAACTCCGCCCCCGGGGAGAGGGGCTGCCAGCCCCGGGGCGTCTTTCTTTCTGTCCCAGGGACCAGGAGCTGCAGAGGGCACGGACCTGTCTAGAGAGACACAAGCAACAGATTGGGAGTGGAAGGGCAGGTCCCTCTGGAGGTGGCCGGGAAGGGGAGGGGACAGAAGAGCGCGAGTAGGTGGGTGTCCCACCCAGGTCAGTGGGACTGGCCGCGGTGAGTGGGCAGGTGTGTGCGCGCCGCTGGCCCCGGGCCCCCTCGAAGCCCAGGCCTCTTCTGCCATCTCCAGAGCTCAGGGCACTTCAAGGAGGCAGGGGAAGCTCTTGGCAGGGGTTTAATCCCTCGGGGAGGCTGAGCAGCAGGCTGTAAGCGCCCTGAGGGCAGGAGGTGGGTCCGCAGTGTCTCAGGGAGGGCGCACCACGGGCCCACGGGAGACTTTGTGCAGGGAGTGAGGGCGTGAACACAAAGGTGTCTTGCGAGCTCAAGGCTCCATTTAGAAACTCCAATGGGATGTGGATTGAAACCAGTGTTTCAGTCTATTTTTTACCCTCTATTTTAAAAGCGATACATTTAGTTTTCTGTCCAACATTAAGAAACTGTTGGCACAAACGAGAAAATAAAAATCACCTGTTATGCTATAGTTTGGTATTTGTCCTAATTTTTAATATATGTATATTTAAAAAAAAACATTTTTCTGACCTGTTTTTTTCCAGTCAGCATTATATTGTGCATACTTTTTATGATATTAAGTATTTTTCTAAGATTTTATTTTATTTTATTTTATTTTTTAGATTTTATTTATTTATTTGAGAGAGAGAAAGAGAACATGAGCATGTGCAGGGAAGGGTGAGAGGGAGAAGCAGACTCACTGCTGAGCAGGGAGCCTAACTCTGGTTAGACTGCAGGATCCCAGGATCATGACCTGAGCCAAAAGCAGAAGCTTAACGGACTGAGCCACCCAGGCACCCTTATTTTATTTTACCTTATTTTATTTTATGATGGAGAGAGAGAGAGAGAGAGAGAGAGCGCGAGCATGAGCAGAGAGGGTCTTGAAGAGGAAGAAGGAGAGAGAATCTTAAGTAGGCTCTATGCCCAACCCAGATCCGCACCTCTGGGTTTGATCTCACCACCCCGAGATAGTGATCTGAGCTGAAATCAAGAGTCAGGTGCTCAACTGACTGCGCCACCAAGGCGCTCCTAAGATATAATTGTAAATGGATACTGCATTTTATTGAGTGGTTGTATGTTCTGTGCATGATTTTTTTTTTAGCAAGGTACCTATTTTTGTTTATTTTGATTATTCCTAAATTTTTGTTATTATAAAGATGTGCTAACCTTATACTATCCAAATCATGCCTTTTAAAAAAAAATCCTAGTCAGTGATAAAAGCAGTGATTTCTGTTCCTTCCTGGCTAATTAAGAATAAAGTGTGATGTATTTTAAAAGCTGATACCTCCAAAGGCCTGGCCTCAGACTCCAGCCTGGATCGACCCTTCTAGGAACTTCATAGATTTTCAAAGACAACCTGACTCCGCAAACCAAGATGATCTGAGAAAGTTCTGGAAGCAAGCGAGGTAGATAAGACTTCAGCTTCTATAAGAACCCCGAAAGATACAGTATTTGAAGAAAAAGGTTATTCAGCTTGAATGTTTATAAGATATTTTCAAATAAAATGTGAGCCAAATGATAATAACTATAGGAACGGGCCACGTTACCTCGATGGATGTTAAGTGTGTTATATGAGCATACTGATTTCAAAGAATACTAAAATGTAAAACTTGAAATTGGTTAGTCTAGTATGAAAAGTACCTACTAGCATATGAGTGAAGGAGGAAGAAGAGATTTGAGGTATAAAGATGTCAGAGAAAAAAATTTCAATATTTAAGGACCCCGCACAGGTAACCCAAGTGACAGGACACCTCTGAGGTGGAGGGTCACCTCTCTCCTTTGAAAAATAAGACTTTGCCCATCTGTATGTCTGTCTGTCCATCCATCTGGAGGGTTCGGGTCTCAGGAAGGCTGTAAGATGATGTGAAGCAATTTGGTTACTTTCTGTTTGGGTTCGTGTTGTCCTCAGCACTGTAACTACAAACAAATGAGAATGTCCGCGTGTCGTACTGAGATCTCTCTGTGTGCGATCCTTCCACTCAATCTAGTTCTTGGGGCCTTTGAGGACACCTTATACCACTTGTTATAAACTTCATGTCCTGAGCATCTCTCTGAGGCAGCAATGGAAGAAGAGAGAAGTCCATGAACTATTTCCAATATTTGGAAAATACTCAGGTTACCTGCTAGAAAGTGTCTTGGGCTGACAAAATGTCAAGGGTTTTTTGTTGTTGTTGTTGTTGTTTGTTGCTTTCAGTTAATTTATACCAACTCGATTCGGGGATATTTATTATCTCAAACAGATTGCCTTGATTGACATTTTCCTAGGTCTTTGATTCATAAATGAAAGGGAGAGCCAATTGTTTAATAAACACAGTCTGTTTTTTTCTAATCACGTCGGAGTTCATGGCTGGATGGGTAGGAAGGAGGGTCTTTGATGGAACGAGCTGGGGAAGTAGTGTAAAATGTCATCATAGTTCTCTACCGTCCAACTGCCGTTGAGGCAAACCCTGCCCAAACTGGAGGGTTCTCTTGATTCTGAACTTGACACTATGGTGGAGACTGTCTAGGAAAATCCATCCAAATCTCCTTCTCACTCAGATCGTGAAGAAGAGAGGTAACATATTGAGGTGGGGTGGGCGGAAGGAATCCAATGATGACTGGGGAAGAGGCATGAATGTGACAAAAACAGGGATCTTGGCCAAAAAAGATGATTCATGGCTGAGCCAATCTGGAGCCCCCCCCCCACTTCATTTTATTAGTAAGAAAAGATTCAGTGGGGGGCGTGGGGTGGAGAGAAAAGAAATTAAAACACCATGATCCCTTTAATATGATCCAAGATTTACTCTGCATAATCCAGCCATATTTTTGATAAGAAATTCATGGCTTCTCTGTCCCCAGTAACAGAACGGTGATCTTTATGGGGCCGGTGTGTGGAAGCTGGCGGGCACGGCCCCCGTCCCATTAAACTGTCTCAGTGAAGAGGCAATTTGTTTGATATTAAGAGTTATAAAAATATCAGCACAGAGCGGTTATGCTGGGGATATTGCACAAGCCAATCTGAATTTTAATGTAGTGTGAGCAATAAGCACCGCATTCCCCGTGCCCGTGCCACACTCCCTCTCTGCAAATATTTGAAGAGAAAAAAAGAGGTTTAGAGTGTCTTGCTCTTTTTCACTTCTGCCTCATGCAAGCTCATTCGTCACCGGATGTGTAGGAGCAGGCAGGGGTTTCTGGGTATCTGGGAGCCCAGAGCATCCTTGGCATGGTTAGGGAGAGAATTGGAAATGTGACTGCAGGGACGGGCTCCCTATCACCCTTGTTCATGCCACTCACTCACTCACTCACTCACACAAGTAGCCGTCCTGATGCCGCCCAGGACTCAGCACCCTCTGCCAACCAGTGTCTCTGGATTTTCATCTCAAGTGTCCTTTAGTTTCTTAATCCCATGCAATGTTATTTCCCAAGCATCTATACTCCCCCCAATCTACCCTAGAATGTCCTTCTTATCTTCTTACCACACCCTGATCACAGCCCATCCCTTTATCTCTCTTTAGTGACCTATAGATGCACACTCTGACCTCTGCTCTCCCGACTCTTCTATCAGGTTTCTCTTTATTCCCATGTACCATCATTCCTCTTCCTTCACCTCCCAGTCACCTCTTCCCAGACTCTTCCCCCATAAATATCCATTCAACCTTACAGATAGATCTTCCTGAAATATGCTAACCAATTAATTTCACTTCCACAGGGTGTCTACTCTGTGTCAGGCATATGGCTGGTAGTGGAAGGAGACACAAACATGAATGAGCCCAGGGGTCTCTGCCTTCCAGGGACTCACCATGGTTGGGAGGGTTGGGGAGGGAGGGCGGTGCAAGTAGCCGGGGTTGGAAGACAAGCACTCTGGTCATCCTCACTCATGGTGGGGTAACAGATCCCCAAGAGAGGTCCAAACAAAGGCAGCAAGAGCCCAAGGAAGTGATGAGCTTGTCTGAGGGGCACTCAGACATGTATCAGGGAAGGGATGGCTTCAAGAAGGGATGAACCTGCCAGGTGGCAGTTGGAGGACTGGGAGGAGATGAGTAGCTTGGTAGGAAGGACTCATGGGAGAAGTTTTAAAAAACAGAGAGTCATCCAGCTTGGCTGAAAAGGCTCAGAGAAGTACAGGGATGTACCCAAGCTACTGACTGGTAGAGTCTGAGCTCGTACCTGGGTTGTCTGTTTCCCAGTCTGGGACACTTTTTAATTAGACCACAGCAGGAGTTCTCCAAGTGTAGTCTGGGACCCCCAGACCCCTTGAGACCCTTAAAAGGGTCTGTGAAGTCATTTGCCTTTGCGTCTCTCATTCGCTCCTGAGTATAGAGTGGGGTTTTCTGTCGTATGTTTGGAAGCTCTGCATACCACAAACGTGAGCCAGCATTTTCCAAATAACCAATGCATGATGTTACAGACCATATATCGAAAAAAACATCCACTCAGTGTGCAAGGCAGAGCAATGCATTTAAAGTAAGAGGGCCCCAAAACTTCACTGATAAGATTTCCTTTCCACATGGGGGGCCTGGGTGGCTCAGTGGGTTAAGCCTCTGCCTTTGGCTCAGGTTATGATCTCGGGGTCCTGGGATCGAGCCCCGTGTCAGGCTCTCTGCTCAGCGGGGAGCCTGCTCCCGCCCCCCGCCTGCCTCTCTGCCTACTTGTGATCTCTGTCAAATAGATAAATAAAATCTTAAAAAAAAAAAAAAAGATTTCCTTTCCACAGTGCAACTCACCTTGAAGAAGCAACCATTTGTTGGAGGCATCTAGCTGGATTGGTTGATGGAGTGCCCGACTCTTGATCTCAGGGTTGAGAGTTTGAGCCCCATGTTGGGTGTAGAGACTACTTAAAAATAAAATCTTTAAAGAAAGTAAAAAAGAAACTACCATTTGTTGAATTGTGAGGTAGTGTCAAAGAAGGATACCCACAATGATCTGTAAAGGTGATTAATACACTTGTCCCTCTTCCAGCTACTTATTCGATTAAGGCCCAAGTTTGTCCTATAAACCTTCACCAGAACAACACATCACAACACTCTGAATGCAAAAGCAGGTACGGAATCCAGCTGTCTTCTATTAAGCCAGACATTAAGGAGATGTGCAAATATATATAATAATGACACCCAGCTCACCATTTTTAAAAAATATAGCTATTTTCCATGAAAATACATGATCTATATTAACACCAGTGATTTTATTATTGTTACTTTAAAATGAATTAATAAGGGGCGCCTGGGTGGCTCAGTGGTTTAAGCCGCTGCCTTCGGCTTGGGTCATGATCTCAGGGTCCTGGGATCGAGTCCCACATCGGGCTCTCTGCTGGGCAGGGAGCCTGCTTCCCTCTCTCACTCTCTCTGCCTGCCTCTCTGCCTACTTGTGATCTCTCTCTCTCTGTCAAATAAATAAATAAAATCTTTTAAAAAAATAAAATGAATTAATAAATACAGGTTTTTAAAATCTCTCACTCTTGATCTATAATACAGCAAATATTATTACCTATAACTCACATAAATAAAGGCTCTTGGGCGGCTCACATTTTTTTTAGAGAATAAAAAGGTCCTGAGATCAAAATTCTGGAATGTGGAACCAGAGCTTGTCTCTGAAATCTTGTTAGTTATAAGTTTGACTGCTCAGAAATAATGAGCCCACTGCTTGCCTCTGCCTCCCTCTGTCTCAGCCTCTCTGTCTCTGTCTTTGTCTCTGTCTCTCTTGCTTTCATACAGCCTCTGTCCCCCATTTACACCAACCTTATCCTTGAACCCCTGCCCTCCATCTGGAAGCTTCCTTCCTCTCCCTTCTACCCAACTTCCCTTTCGTAACACCTTCAACCTTAATGCCTCACTCCCTCGCTTTCCACAGATTCTAGATTCAAACCATGAAGTACATTCCTCCAGACGGCCTCCCTTTCTCCATCCACTCTTATCGGCCTCACCTCAAACTCCCTTTCTAATCTCCCATAATTCTTTCATGGACAAGCTGTCTGTTGCTTCTAGCATTTATGGGGCCACACATGCTCCTCATCTTTGCTCAACAACTTCTCAAAAAGTCTTTATTTGCCGCTACGATGAGATATGACTGTGCCCAGAATTGTGCTTCTTATTTTCCAAGGCATTCGAGGCTCTTCCAGACCCTCCTGGCCTGGCCCTGGAGCCAGCCTCACAGAAGAGAGGAGGATGTCATGGGTGCAATGGAAGGAGCTTGGGCTTGGAGACAGGCACCCCTGGGCCAGAGCCCAGCTTTGTCACACATTAACTAAAAGGCTGCTTCGAGCAGCTCACTCCATCTCTCTGAACTGCAGATCCCTCCTGTATAAAGCTCATGAGGATAATACTAGTAACCCTATGGAGTTCTTATGGAAATTAAATCAGTATATGCATATATGGCAGAGAGTAAGCGCCCATGAAGATTTGCTGTTATGAGAGAGAAATATACGGCAATCAATAAATGTGAGTTTTTACAAACCAGTTAATTATTGTCTTGATCATTGTAAGTTAAGGTAAGTGATAACCTAGATCATGAGTTCTCAGACTTTTCACATACAGTAGAATCACTAGGGCGGCTTATCAAATATAGGGAGGCCCCCAGAAATTCCTGTGTAGTAGTTTATGGGTGGGGTTTGCACACACATATTTTTAACTAACTCTGAAGCACACTGAACACTGGCTCAGATAGTTCCTGAATTTTCCCGAATCTCACAACATCCTATTAGTTTACGAGATTTCCCGGTTCTCAAAAACCTGCCCAATTTGTACTCGGCAATATTTAATATCACATATTTTCTTTAAAAAAAAGATTTTATTTATTTATTTGAGAGGGAGAGAGTGAGCGAGCGAGAGAGAAAACACAAGCGGGACTGTGGTGGGGGATGAGCAGGGAGCCTGACATGGGGCTCAATTCCGGGACCTCAGGTTCATGACCTGGGCCATAGGCAGCCCCTTAACTGGCTGAGCCACCCAGGCGCCCCAATATCACACATTTTCATATGTATTATACGTTATCAAGTGGCTCGCTTGCAGTGTTTTGCCAAGATGTCCCTGAGCTCACCCCAACCCCCTTCCCGTTTAGCAGAGCGAGGAGTGCAGGGCGGCTGAGATAACTTGGGTCTGATGTAATGTTGCAGAACCTTTCCTTCTTTCCTTTTAAAGTGTGGACGGCCATGCTTCATGAGGCTGCTGTGGGACTCATGCAGGCTAATGTGTGTGAGAAACCATCCAAATGCTACTTTTAATTATTTGCTTTTGTGAAAAGCCCAGTTGCTTATCCAAGAAAAAAAAAGTCTCTCCTCTCCAAGGCTTCCTGTGTTTTGGAGCTAAGTGTCCCAACTCTGAGGACACAGCTGGCTTAGGGTGGGCTGAGGGGACACCAGTGACTGACTTTCTGCCCCATGCTCCCTCTCATATCCAGCCGTGACCAAACTTAGCCTCTGCACAGGCACGGTCCCTACGCAGCCTTCTCAAATGTGTTCAGGGCTTTGGAAGCCAATCGCCTTGTTTTTCTTTTCTCCCTAGTTCATTCCCTGGACTTGCTTGATGTACCTTGACCTGGAGGATTCCTTATGTAATCTGGATGCTCCTTCACCTTGCTTCCCATGGGTACAACGAGGTCACTGTGATCTGTGTGCCTGGTTCCTGGAACTGGAGGGATAGCTCGCTGCTAGGAACTTGAGGCCACTGTCCTGCCTCCTCCCACCTCTCACCCTCCTCGTGGGTCCTCCCATCCATCTCAGGCACTGCCTGGGGCTCACAGTACTCTCAGGAATCTCTTTGCTTCTCTCATCTGCTGATGCTGCTTGCCTCTTGGCTGTATCCCCATTGTCTCTCTGCTCAGGCTGCCCCTCGGAGGGTGGCCTTCGTGGCTCGCTGGGCATGGGCAAGGCCATTAGCTGAGTATCTGCAAAATGGGAGAGGACAAGCGTCCTCTTCCTCTGTGACACCTGTACCGAGCTGCTTGAACCCCTAGCTCTTTAAACTATGCATGTACATGGCCTTTTCTTTGTAGAAGCATCTAGGCCACTAAGATGGCTGGGCCAAGGGAACCTCGTGTCAGCCTTGTTCTTGCTAAGCCATCTCTGCTATGGCTCAGATCCTGTGTCTAGACTGATTCCGAAGGGTGCTGCATTTTCCCTTTGGGATCTAGACCCTGAAGTATTACCACTGCAATCTGACCTCCTTGAAAACCCCACTAATGTCACCAGCTATGCCCGTGTTTGTCCAAATCCGAAACTGTTTTCTCAGGAAGGTTCATAGTCCTGCATAAACCAGTCGACACAGTTAGACTTTGAGCAGTAGGGGGTGTGGGGAACCCAAAGGCTCATCCCAGACATATGGTTATACCTAGAAAGCGGGCTATGTGGCAAGATCCTCTGTCCCACTCTTCGTGTGAGGAGCACATTTTGGTAGCTTCAAGGGTTGGAGTCTGTGGTGGGGGTGGGTCGTAAGGAAAGTGAGTTGGCCTTGCCTATGTGAGAAAAAATTATCCTTCCTTCCTTCCTTCCTTCCTTTCTTTGTTATTTCCTTCCTTTCTTGTTATTTATCTATTTCTTTGGAAGATAGCATCGTAGGGTAAATGTTGAAGAGAGTGGGAAGCTTTGATGTGTTCTCTAGACAGAGGTGAAGAAAGAAGCTGGGGGTGGGGTGCATAGAAGCAGGAGAAGCCCCCTTGCTGAGTGGATGGGCCCGGACCTTTTGTTCCCACAGGCAGGGTGTGAGCTGACCAATGATGGCCCGTCATGGCGCCTTCCCCAGATGTCATGTGGTGCCACCGAAGGGCAGTGGCCCAGGGGCAGGAGAAAGGGAGAGAGCGTGCATGGTGTGAGGGTGAAGAGAGGGAAACTGTTTCCAGATTGGTTTTGAGGATGAAACAAATGAAGAATTGAGAAGAGCCTCCAGCCGGACCTCAGAATTATTGTGTTAACCTTGGGCAGATAGAACACAGGTGACCCTTCTCTGCGAGGAGAAGCCAGCAGAGGGCCATCCGTTCATTCCCTCATCCCTTCATCCCTCATATGCCTCCAACACTCACTTGCCAGCCCATCTCTATCAAGGCACTGGCAATAGCTATGCCTGGTTTGTGTCCGGGGTCAGTGCAAAGCTCGAAGGAAAAACCTCCTATCGCTCCCAGCACAGAGTATGTGCCTGGATCAGGAGTGGGCCATGAGATGGGAGGACTGGGGTCTGGGAGCCCACGCTGAGAAAAAACAGGCGGGAGCCAAAGAAGGAGGAGATGCCAAGAAAGGAGGGAAATGAAGAGCAATGACCGTGCGGTCCTAAGGCTAATTGCACTGCTAGCAATGATCGGGACGGTGGGAAGGGGCCCTGGTTTGGAAGGAAAGATAACAAGCTCTGCTCTAGACAAGTTTGTGGCAGGGGTGGGAAGGTCAAACAAATAGAGATCTTCTGGACAGTAAGAAATATGAGCTAGGAGAGGGCCGAAGGGTCAGGGTTGGGGTTGGGGTTGGGCAGCCCCAGGATAATGGGAGCAAAGCAGGGCTGGGAAGATGGTTCATTCATTGAGTGCGTCCCACGTGCCAGGCAGAGCTGAGACCTGAAGATATTTACTGTGATGAATCTGGCAGAGAAGGCGTCCTGAGTGATTTGTGTGGAGGGAGAGAATAAATGTCAAGTTAGGAGGTGGATCAGGGGAAGCGTGCACATGGGACTGCGGGGTCAGCCTGGGATCCAGGAGGCCAGGAGGGGAATGGATAACATGAGCGATCAGGGAGGGCCTGAGCTGACCTGCATGGAACAGGGAATCCAAACAGCAGTGGCCTTCATCAAGCTGGGGTTTGTTAGGGTCTCACATAGTGAGGACCGCCCAGCCCTGGTGCAGGGACTCTACCGAGTCACAGGAGACCCAGGCAACCTGCCCCTTCAGGCCACATTGGCAACTGCTAGAGTCATGCGAGCCAAGGGTCAAGCATAGTCCTCTGCCAACCAGGCCTGAACCCTGCGTCTCTTCCTCCTCTGGTTTAAAAGCTTCTTTTCAAAGAACATTCTGTGGAGCCCTAAGGAACTGTGGAAGTGCCTCAGGGCCAGCTGAGGAGGCCACGGGGCAGGCCAAGGGGTCTGGTCCTCAGGGCACTCGGCCACATGTTAAACAAGGCATATGTTTTTATATATTATATATGACGATATATGTCTTAAACATCCCCTGAGAAAGCACCTGGAAAACAGGTGGCCCGAATAGTTCTTTTTTAGCACGAGCAGGGGTCATATGCTGAGACTGTCACTGTCAGATGTGTGCTCTACCAAGGCCCCTAGCTGGTGTGTGTGTCTGTGTGTGTGTGTGTGCATGTACACACGCAATAGCAAGCGTGTGACACACGTGTGAGTGTGCGCACTCACTCACCTGCCTGTCTCTCAGAGCCAGGTACCTTTGTCCCCACAGACACCTGAGCCCATCCCTCCTTAAAAGCTCAGCATCCTGTTGCCCCCAAAGCATCCCTTCCCCGTTTCAAATCTGGGGTCTTCTTTTAGATTCTCGGCCTGCAATGTGGTATCTGTTGAAAGTTCATTTAGGACCTGTAGCTGCAGGAGATGTGAGGTGGAGAGGAAAGGGGAGAAAGTAGCCCAGAGGAGAGGCTCAGCATGCTGAGATGGGCTTGATTGCAGGGAAGAAAGCTGATGGGGCTGAGTGGGGTGGGAGGTTGGGGGTGACGGGGTGGGGGGGTTCTACGTGTAAGACTGAGGTCCCCGCTGCTCATTAGTGCCGTCCCTTGGGAGAGAAAGGGGAAGGGCCCTCACGTTGTTGTTTAAAGAGTAATTTCTGTATCTGACACTGTTCCAGGGGCTTTTCTGTAACATTTGATTTCATTTTGCAGAGCAGGAGATCATGCTCTGTTCACATATGAAGTCTGCGGTCAGAGCCAACAGAGAGCGCCCGTAAGGTGCCTTACGCACCGGAAGGTGATGTCCACATGCATGGGTGGTTGTCCCTGGCTAGTGTTGGCTGACCAACGTCGTGCCCAAGAAAACTAGCTCACCTTCCTTCCGCCCCCAGCGTGCTGAGGAGAATGAAGAGGAGAAGGCCCAGCACCACGTCTGCCTTCCAAGTGAGTGATAAGATGCCCGGATTGCAAAGCGAGCCTCCGGACAAGCAGTACAGAGAAATAAACAGACTTGGATTTAAATCTTGGAGGTGCTGTTGGACCTCAGGCTGCTTACTTAGTCTCTCCAAGCCTTAGTTTGTTCATCTGAATAATGGGTTCTATAATAGGACCCACCTCACGGGGTTGTTGTGAGGACTAAGTAAGTGAATGGATGCAGAGAACTTTGCACCGTTTGTCTTATAGAATAGGCTCAGTAGCTCTTAGCTTTGGTTATTATGGTTTATAAGCAGGGAAACTGAGGCCCACTTTCCCCAAATCCCCACCTGGGAGAAAAAATGGGAATGAGCCTTTATGACCAGAGGAAGGTTTGGGATAGAGTTTCCCATCCCAGGTTTCATTTCCCAGTCAGGCAAGTTGGATTCAGCTTCCCTTTCCTCAGTGCCCCCTGCCGTCCTCCCTTGGTGAAGGGCCTGTTTCCACTTTGGGCTGTGAGAATAGGAGCTAAGAAACCCTTTCCATCCCAAATTTCCAATTTTAGTCATTTGTAATCATCTCAGAGTTTACCCCCTAGGGATGAGGTTTCTCTTATTTTGTCACAGTCTGAACATATGATCTTTTAAGGTCTTTTTATCTTTAACTTTGAAAAAAAAACCCATCATATTATTTTTGCGGCAGGTCAGCACAAATGAGTGGATATGGGGGGCATCTAAGTAGGTTTCTTTGCTGGTCGATGTACCTGGAACACTTAGACACTGTGGGTTTGAGACAATGTCCTGTGGTGCTGGTAGCTGGTCCCAGTGTGGAGACACCCCCAACCCCCACTGGAGCAGTGAGACTGGCAGACAGACCGGGATAGAGTATGAGAGGTGTGGGGTAGGTGGGGTGCTGTCACTCAGGGGCACAGCTCTTTCAGCAGCATGATTATGGTACTTTCCACCAGACTGAAATATGGGGGTCTCTGGAACCTTCCTAAGAGGATGGATTTGAGTGAAAAAAATCTCTTGCCATGTGACTTCAAAAGGCCCCAGGGAAATGTAACTTATTGACTCGCATTAACCATTAACATTTAGACCCAGAAGAGTTTACAGGACCCGTGGTGTTGGATTCTGGGATAGGCAGGAGGCGGTGGCGTCTAAGGAAGAGCCAGGCCTGAGCCTGGCAGGCCAGGTCTGGGGGCACTGACATCCCGGTAATTTGGGGGAGAGGAACACTGAACAGAGGGGCACAGAAGCCACTGGATGGGCAGACTGTGTGGGCTTCACTTTCTCACTGGGCCTGTCCAGTGTTTTCTAAGGGGAGGGCCTGGGGACAGAGGTAGGTTGTATTGTGGAAGGGAGAGAAATTAGGATATTATATAAAGGGCCATAGGTTAGAGGGAAAAATCTAGAAGACATAATCTGAAAGAATTTGATGGAAAAAACCAAAGGTTTCAGAAAATAGCACAAAGACAAGCAAGTACTGAGTGTGCTCAAGATGCAGGGAGAGGCACTAACCAGAGCTCTGGGCAGGAGTGGCTGGGGACAAGGTGACCACCTTCCTAGAGGTCCCTTGACATCTGTGTCTGATGAGGCTGAGGAGCTCCTAGGGGCCGGAAGAACCTTTCAGACACACTTGAGGCCAGCTTTGAGCTCTGCCTCCCACACTCACCATCTCATCCCCAGGCCACTTGATTCCCAGGATGAAGGCCAGGGCTTCCGTGTGGAACGTCTCCTCTTTGGTGGGGGGTGGGAGGTGGGGGGGTCCCTGCCCCACACCCAGAGCCTGAACGCAGAGAACAACCCGGCTGTAGGCATCCTGGCTTGGATCTACCAGGGTTCTTTACTCTCTTCTCGGGCCTCCAACCATCACCCTCTGTATTTAAATTAGCTGAAAAGGTAAAGCCATGTGGACAGCAGCAACTAAACACTTTAATCTCAGTGGCTTGAGTCTTACTAACGTGTGGGTTCAGGTGACGACACCTTAATAATAATTTAGATCTTGCAACTTTCCGGCTCCCTCAACTCAGCCGTTTATGCTTTCGGGAAGTGAGCCCATTGTGGGCTCTGCACCCAGTGGAGGGAGATCTCAAAGCCAAGTCGCCTGTACCGCCAAAAGATCAGAATTTACCAGAATCCTTCTCTCAGTTTCCAAACACACAGACCTTTTTTTTCTCCTTGTATCCTCAGGAGAGCCGAGTCGGGACAAGTCCCCAAAGTAACAGAACTGCCGCATAACCAAACCACCGTGAACTCATTAACCCTTGGTGCTGCCACTGAGTCTGATTCCCTCTGACTTTCTTCCCAAGGTGAATTATCTCATGAGGGTGCTGTCATTCTTTCTCACATACAGGCCTCCGTAAAGAACTGCCAAACAGCTCCCTAGGCGTGTCTGTTTATGGATAAACTCTTACGAACTCAGTTCAACATTTTTCTGAGGAGTATAGCACTCTGCTCTGAGAAAGGATCCGGATAGCTTCCTGGGAGATGGGTTATTTCTCAAGTCCAGCTACCAGATTATACCCGAGCAACTGCTCTGTCCCAGCTGGGACACCCTGCTATTCCCATTAGCGGCATCAAAACTGGGCAGGAAGCCCAGGGCCAGAGCCTTCCTAAAGACCAACTCTGCTGAGAATGGGCATTCAGAAGAATCACTTGGACTTATCTCGGTGCCCCTGCGAGGACCAGGCCCTCTTCCTACTCCACAGCTGAGTAAACCAGTTCTGGGACAGCGCATACTCCTAAGTCCCCACACCATGTTACCCTAGCCCATCACTCAGGATCTCCAGGCTTCATGGAAACTCTCTCTTCTCGCTTCTGCACAGGGGAATATCAGGGTCCTGGAAGGGAGACGGATTTGCTGTAATGCAGAAAGCTGTAACCATGGGCCAGCATGGGTATTCCAGAGAAAAGGTAAACATCGTTTTTCAGATCCCTGAAGTCTCACAAAGTCCTTTTTTCCTTGATCGCTTCTTACCTGTGGGTCAGGCCTATGTCCCTCATTGGATCCTTGTCATCACACCTCTAATGGCTCACGCTTTTTCCTCTCTTTTCTTTCTTTCTTTCCCTCTATCCCTTCCTCCAGCCTTCCCTCTCCTTCTGTCCCTTCCCTCTCTTTCCTTATTAATTAAATACTTACTATATGCCTCACACTCTGCTGGGTTCCAGAGGGATGAGAGATGGGTAAGACATTGTCCTTGCCCTTGAAGGGCAAGCACATCATACAGTGGGGAAGGCAGATGTGTACACAATTAACTATAATAAAATATGGTGAGCAGTATAATGGAGATCTGCCCAAAGTGTCATGGGAGCACAGAGGAGGGAGCGAAGGAGCTGCCTCAGAGGTCATGAGGAGAAGCTTCGCTGAGAAGGTGATTTCTGAGTTCCCTTTTGGAGAGCGAATAGGAATTTTCCAGATGAACAAAGATGGGAAGGGCACATTCCCAGCAGGGAATAATGGGAGTCTGATGGGGTCAGAGTGAAATTGTGGGTTGTTGTAAGGGATGCAGGAGGATTTTGAAAGGTGGCTTACGATCAGGATGCAATGGGACCTGAGTGTCAAACTCAGGGGCTGACATTTTATTCCTATGTGTGGAAGAACCATACACAAAATCTTTCTTTGGATGACTTTTTTTTGGGGGGGGGGGAGGGTCTGGCAAGGCTAACAAAGCGAGGCTTAAGGTGGACAGGGAAAACATCTATGAAATAATGTTTAATCGAGATCAACTGATCAAGGACTTGTTGACAGCTAGTGTGTGTGTTCCAAGGTCAGTGTTAGATGCTGAGACACTGAAGGAACATGGTGATTCTTTACAGGAGGCCGGGGTGATTCACACTTAGAGAATTTTGAGGTGGGGGAGAGGGAGTACAGTACAGGATCATGTGGTTGGGTGGCTGTGAGTCAAAGATGGGAGAGAGCAGAGGAAGCTGGCAGGCTTCCTGTAGGAGGTGGGTCTGAAGGATCAGTGAGAGACCATTCTTTGTCGGGAAGCTGCATGAGCAAAGAGTTGCATTGAGCATGCGGGGACAGTGGAGATTCTGACCCACCTGGCCAGAGGCTGGGATGCCGGGAAAGAAGGTGGATACAGAGGTGGGGCCAGATGAAGAAGGGCCTTGGAATCAGGTGGAATAACACAGGGCCTCTGAGGGTGGGGGAAGGTGGTGTGGAGGAGGAATCTTAAAGCCCTCTAGGAAAGCTCTTCCTCCATAGCCCTTAGTGTGGATTTCTCTTATAACATCCTCACACATGACCATCAATCTTCGTTGGAACACATACAGAGACAGGAGCAGGTAATTTCATCTTCAGATGTCTCTGACCATGGAAAGTTCTGCCAAAATCTGGCTGATTATGTCTCATGTCCACTGGTTCCAAAGTCCTCCTCTGTGTCCGTTAGTATTTCTCCCTTGGCTGTAGAGTAGAGCACTTCAGATTTTCAAATTGAGCTTAAACTTTTAGCCTCTCTTCATCCCTGTTGGAAACTCTCAATTTCTTCCACTGTCCTTCCACAGGAGACTTTGCCTGGAGATTCCTGCTGGTTTTGACTGGTGCTAAATGGTACTCCCTTCAGCCTTGACTTTCCTTAGAAGTGGGGTCTGCTTAGTGTGGGGCCCTTTGGACACAACAGAATGGGGGTGACCGGACCCTGTGAAATGACTTAGTGGCAATGGGGTTTTGTGGAGATGAGTCAGGCCTCTGGGTTCAGGATGGATGAGGATGTTTAGACTGGTGGCAGGTTAAACTTGACTCCTTGGCAGGACTCCAGGCATAAGAGCTGGATCACAGTGAAGTCTGGTCAGGGGATGAGTAGGAAAGAGAGAATCCAGGGGACACGTGAAAACTTTGATAAATGAAAAAAGAGACAATGATGACTCTTGTTTTCTGATCCAGGAAGCCTGAACGAATGGCAGTTGCATGGGCAGAAATGGGTGCTGGGAAGGGCAACTGACAAAAGGCAGTGATACTGAATGGGCCACAAGAGCCAGGCACCTATGCCAAGGTTCCCCAGAAGTGGCTTCAAATGTGCCCTCAGAGCCCAGGAGAGTGGTTGGATTAGAGAGATCGGCTTGGAGTCTTGAAAGCCAGGAACCTTTGTAGGGAGTGAAAATACACAAGGAAAGAATGAGCCATCAAGAAAGACACTCATGGAAAGTCTACTGTGTGCAGAGTGGAGGAACGAAAGGTACCCATGAGGGATACAGAGCGGCGAGCCGTCAGAAGTAGAGCAGTGTTGACGAAGCCAAAGGAGCAGAAGGTTTCCAGAAAGAGGGAGTGGTCAGTGACAGCAAATGCTCAGGAGAACAAAGAAAACGAGGCCACCCAGTTTGCCCACAGGGAGAGGGGGATCAGCTTCAGTGGGGTGGTGGGGGCCAAAGAACCTTGGAGGAGATTCAGAAGGGACCCCGTGTCTGTTGACCCTCCCCACCGCCCATCCTGGAAGAGCCGAATTGCCCCCACTCTCCTCCACCCACCACTGGCCCCACCGGCTACCTTCATACCTTGTCTCCCCATTGCTGTTGGCCGAGCCAGCCTGCCAGAGCCAGTGGTCTCTTCGGGTGACATGGCTGGGTCACTTCCCCAGGGCAGGAGGCCAGGCAGGCTCACAGCAGGGTGCGCTCCCTCAGGGGAAGTCAGGCTGCCTCAGACCACCCAGCCCTCATGGGAGAGCAGCAGGAGCCGACAAACACTAGCACAGGGGAAGGGCGAAGGTGCTGCTCTGGCAGTGACAACCTCACAGGCCCCGGGGATGCCGCTGAATGGCCCCCCATCTATTTTCCTTGACATCTGAATGCTGTGGTTTCCAGAGGGCAGAGGGCAAGCTCAGAGAAGCACCACCTCTTCCTGGTCAGCCCTTTCCCTACCAGGGCTCTTCAACTTGGCCCTGCCCCCACCCTCCTCCCCCCACGCCCCCCGCCCCCGCACCCCACACCTGGTGCCTCCCATGAATGCCCTACTCCTGTTCTCCTTAGCACCGAGTAGCCATGTCTCCCCTTGTCTGTCAGCTTCTCCCTGCCCAGGAGCTCATTACGGGCTCCACCAGGGGCACACGCGTCTGCTGAGGATAAGGGGCTCTTGTTGAGCTTTCTCAGCAGAGACCCCAGAGTTCTAGCAGCCGGGGAGACAGGTTATGCCAACCCTGCTGCTCCCAAGATGCACCGGGAGCCTGGGAACCAGGAGGGAGGGAGGAGGCTCAGCTGAGGAGCTCAGGATTTAATTCTATGCATCATTAAGTAGTCCTCTGAAAGTAGTGTCCCTCTATACATCATCCATGCTTAGTAAACAGCACGCTGACATTACATTAGCGGCTGGAAATGAATTTTCTCTTTTATAGGGAAATTGAGAATCCGCCAAGAAGAAAGAAAGAAAGAAGAAAAAAAAAACCTCAAAACCAATTATCTAGGCATTTATGAGTTCCACCCTGGTCCCTCTCTCTCTCCTCTCTCACTCAGATGCAAAGAAGCATTTAATATTTAATATATTAAGAAAAGAAAGAAACTTTGATAAATTATGTGGAATCTGGCATTAATTCCATCTGCCCCTCCTTACTTCCTCATTCTCCCCTCCTGAAAACCCACGCTTGGTTCTAGCTGACATTTAAATGGATTAAGGTGTTCAGATTTCCTTAATAGTGTTGACATTTTGGAAATATTTCTGGCTTTTTTTCCCCCCTCTCCTCGAAATAATAATAATAAATAAATATTGGAATGGATCTTCCCCTCTGCTCGACAGGCAGGCTCTGGCTCTGTCCCGCTCTCCAGCACAGACGCAATTTATATCTTCCATTCCTGTTTACCAGATTAAGGACAGAGAGAAGTCAAAGTCTTCCTTGGAAGACAAGGGGCCGAGTGCGGGAGTGGGGGGTTGGTGACAGGTCAGGGAGGAATTTTGCTGATCACTAAGTTACTTCCTGGGGCCTCCAACCCCTTCCCTTCCTCCTGGAACTTGGGGAGACTGTCTGCCTCTCTCCTGGCCCCTCTCTTTCCATCCCTGGCTCAATGGTCCTTCCTTTGTGTGGTCTTACTGTTCTTCCTCTAGGTAATGTGTGGCTTGCTTCATCTGTAGACCCGTCCTCGCCTGCCAGACAGATGCACCTGAGAATTCTCTCCCATTTGAAAACATAGCCCTGTGGTCTGTTTGGAACACAGAGAGAAGGGACAGGATTCACTTCTGTCTTTCTACTCTTCTTCGGAATTATTTGAGCAGCTTCTCTTGCACTGTGCTGCCATTGTTCCCATGTCTAGACACCAACGTCCCCGAGTGTGGATCTTTGTCTGCCTTATCTCTGTATCCCACTTCCTAGCATGAAGCACATACATAGTAGGTGTTTGGAAATGTTTATTTAGTGGAAAGCAGACAGAAAGGAAAGTGAGGAAAAGTGGAAGGGAAGGAAGAGGAAAAGTAAAGAAGAAGACTACCAGCAGTTGGAAATCTTCCTTGGCTGACATTCTCAAAGCCCTGATGTTCTGTGTGGTCTCCAGATAAACTCAATCAGCAGACGTATGGACCTGCGTGACACTCATCTCTGTGATCACTTTTGCCCACAGGTTTCCCACGGTCTAATGGCGGTTGTTCTTTGCCCTCAAAGAAGGTAGAAATATTTGTAGAGAACCCAGTGTTCCTCAGAGATGTCTTTATGAATAGCAACTAGAAGGAGATTAAATCAGATGGCCCTGGAGATTAACCTCTGTATTAATAGTACCGGCTACTTTATCTCCCAAGACTCAGTTTTCTCATATAGAAAATGGGGCGATAATCCCCATCTGAGGGCACAGTTATGACCATTATGAGCATACAAAGGCTCACGGATTAAGGTGGTGTTAGCATACAGTGAGTGGTCAACAAGTCTTAACTCCTGGGTTGTTGCTGCTGTTGCTACGCATTCATCCAGCAGCTGAAAACGGAGCGCTTTCACCAACCAGGATGAACTAGCCAAGATTTGAGACCAACCCAAAAAGGAAGACATCATCAGAACCTGTTGTGAATTCTAGCCTGGTCTCTTCCCCAAGTTTTGCTTTCACTTTCGAATGCAAACAAGTATTTGACATATAAACAAAATAAAACAACTTGAATGGATTTTTAGAAGAAGAGTTTCCTGCAGTAACTGTTAGAAGGGTTTTAACTGAGTTTTGACCACTGCGTCGGAATTAATATAGGATTGATGCAGATAGGGCCCTAAGTGATGAGAAGCACGATTAATTCCACCCAAGGTTCACACTTCCCCATGGATGACTTCCCCAGCCTCCTCTTTCATCTCTCTGCATTTCCTGGCCCCGTCCTGCCTGTCTTTTCCATGAAGCATTGATGTATTTTCCAGGGATAAAGACCAGAGAAGAAAATGTCTTCTCGAATGTCCTATTTCCACAAAGCTAACTTTTATTTAATCTTCCAAAGATATCCCAGCCTAAGTTTATGGAGCCGATTTCTCCCCTGGGCTGGGAGGCCCTCTAGGTATCTTCTATGAATCAGGGGGCCTCAGCAAGGCTTCAGGCTCCATTTCAATTGCTTTTTTACATCTTCACCATAGTCAGCCTAGAGCCTACTTTGTATTTTCGCCCTTTCTTCTGATTTTTGAGATCCCTACTCTGCCAATCTATTCATACTCGAGTTTTGAAGTTGTTGACTTTAGATTCACTATATTTAATAGTCTGCCTCTCAGTGTCTGTTTCAAAAGTGTGTGTCCAGCACCTGTGATCTACCAGCTGCTCTAGTAGGTGTAGGACGAACAGAAGAATAAAACCCATTTCCCTTCATCCAAGGGCCCAGAGGGCATCCAGCTTGCAAATCAGCAAACAATATCCATAATCCAAGTGCATCCTGGAGACTGAATCAGCTTTGACTGGGGAGGTGGGATCAGGGCAAGGCATAGGGGGGTTGAGAAAGAAGAGATGATTCTCCAAGCTGATCGGGGGGCAGGAGGGTTGTATTGAATTAGTATACTCATAGTCCTCTTTCTTTCTTTTTTCTTTTTTTTTTTTTTTTTACATTTATTTATTTATTTGAGAGAGAAAGAGAAAGAGAGAGCACCTGAGAGGGGAAGGGGCAGAGGGAGAGGGAGAAAGAGAATCTCAGTCAGACTTTGCACTAAGTGTGGAGCCCAACACAGTGCTTGGTCCTGTGACCTTGAGATCATGATCTGAGCTGAGTCCAATGCTTAACTGACTGAGTCATTCAGGCATCCCAGTCCTCTTTCCTTTATTAATAAAGAGAGGTTCAATTAGGTTTATGTTAAATCAGAGGATCCTAATTTCATCTGATTGAGTGCATTCAGGAGATAAGAGAAGGAAGGTTCTGTTTGCAGATCCCTTGTTTGCCTTCTGCTTCTTCCCTTAAATTGTCCCAGAATCTCTATTACATACCTTCGTCTTATGTAGGCTTTGAGTTCCCCACCTCATTCCATCATCCATTGTCCAGCTACCCATCGCCCCAGTCGGTCCTCCTCTATCCATTCCCTAACCATGTTACTCTCATGCATCTGGAGGGTTCCAGCTGCTCTGCCCGGTGCTGGCCATATAGATGTCAAGAAGAGGAGCTTAGAGCTAGTACTTAAAGCTGTGACCCAGAGAGCTCGAAGACTGGTCACTCTGAGTTGTAACTGTTACTTTTCCTTGTCTGGTTCCTCTACCAAACTCATACAACACAGCCTAGATGGCACTGGTAAGGTGTAAAGACTGATATCATGAACAGCAATAGAAAGACCACACTACCAGAGAGATAGAACCCCCCCCCCGCCACCCCTGTAGAACCATTAGAGGCCCAGGCGCCTTGCTCCCACCATAAACAACACCATCCCAAATCCTGGCCTCCGTAGATCTTTTACTTTTCTTTACAGTTGGCCTCAAATTTATGTTCTGAAGAATAGATTGTTCATTATCTCATATTTTTGGATTTTATAGAAATGGCATCATGAAATAGGTGTAACCTTGTGCAGTTGAGCTTTTTCTCATTTTGTTCAAGAATATGTTTGTGAGGCTCCCATGTGTTGATCTTCGCATCTCTACTTTCTTTCCATGGTTATATGCTATTATAGTGTAGGACTCTACCACAAGTTATTTATCCATTTTCCTGTTAATGAACATTTGTTTTATTGATTTGTTTCCGGTATATTTTTCTAGGGTAGTTGTTCCGCTATGGAGATTCTTTCCAATATCTTTTGCTGCACAGGCCAAGAGTTTTTTCTTGTTTTGTGTGTGTGTGTGTGTGTGTGTGTGTGTGTGTGTGTGTGTGTGTGTTATAGTTTTGTTTATTTGTTTTGTGGTACATACTTATGAGTATAACTTCAGGCTTGCAGGGTATGCATATCTTCAAATGTACTAGATGATGCTGAATGGTTTTCCAATGTGGCCATGTCAATTTACACTCCCACCAGCAGCGAGAGTTTGCTTGTCCACTTCTTCACCAACACTTATGTATTATCAGACTTTTAAATGCTGGGGTGTAAAATTATTTCTCATTGTGGTTTTAATTTTAATATTTCAATTACCAGTGACATCGAGTGAATTGAGTATGTTTATTGGCAACTTGTATTTTCCTTTCTGGGAAATGAGGACTCATGATTTCTTTGGACTATTTCTGTTAAATTGTCTTTTTCTCACTGATTTTCAGAAATTCTATTCTGAAAATCTATTGTTGATTGTGTGTTGCAAATATTTTCTCCCAGTTTGTGGCTTGTTTTTTTCATTTTCTTTATAGTGTATTTTGATGAACCCTTGTTCTTAATTTCAACATAGTCAAAATTAACCATATTTTCTTTATGAGCTTTATTTTTTATGTTGTGTTTTAAAATAAAAGTATTTCTTAGCCTGAGGTCATAAAGATATTCCCTCCAATTTTCTTCTAAAGTTTTACAGTTTACTCTTAACATTTAAATTATTAAGCAATTTTCAATTGATTTTGTGTATGCTGTGAAGTAGAATTCCAATTTATTTTTTCTTTATGGCTGACCAGCTGTCCCAGCAAGATTTGTTGAATAGTCTATTATTTCCTTGTTGATCCGTAATGCTGGTTGTGTTCTAAATTAAGTGGTGTCCATATACATGTGGATCTGCCTCTGGGTTCCATAGTCCATTTCATGGGATAATTTGTCGTTCTCAGCCTTGCTGATGGACTAGAGGATTCAGTGAAGCTCTTGCATCAAAATGCTGTGAGAAGGAGCCCCAAATAATTCATTTAGTTTCAGAGATTTTTCCTTATAGGAGATTTGAAAAGAATGCAGAAATTGAAGAAAGGGGTTAAAATCCTCCCTCTGAGACTTATTTGTATGACTTTGGGCACATTCTTAATCTTTTCCTCTCGTCAGTTTCTTCATCTGTTAAGTGGGTATAGTCATTTCAACCCAGAAGCTGCATTGAGGATTGGATTACATTTTGTATTTGAAAGCATGGGAAATTACCTGGCATTTAGAATCGCCCCAAGGGGGGGTGTTTTGTAGCTCTCCCAGATTAAGGCCACATGGATATTTTCTGTTAGCTCCAGTCCAAAGTGAGTCAAGTCTTGGAATTACTTCATAAGAAAATGAGACATAGGCCCCCAAATGAATTATTAGCTTCAGTTCACCAAACACTCCTCTCCAAACCTACTGACTTAGTTCCAAATTTATTTCAGAGGGCATGGGGCTGTGAAGTTTCACTGCTAAAAATGATCGAGGATAACTGGCAAATGGAGACTTGCTATGTATTACTGAGTTCAGAATGGTAGATGAGGAAGAATCTCAAGCAGGGGAAGTCATTGTCAAATGTTTAAACTCTAGGCTCTCGAGTCTAACTTGAAGAAAGACTTCCTTATGATTTCTTGGCATAATAATAATAATAGGAAGAAGAAGGAGGAGGAGAAGAAGAAGAAGAAGAAGAAGAAGAAGAAGAAGAAGAGGAAGAAGAAGAAGAAGAAGAAGAAGAAGAAGAAGAAGAAGAAGAAGAAGAAGAAGAAGAAGAAATATAGCACTCTATAATATGTAATGCTTTTATACCATATGGTCCATTTTAGTAGATTGGTTCATCTTATTCTCATAATACCATGAGGTGGTCTGGGATTGGAAGTTGACTCTGAAAGTCTGAAAGGGGCTCAAGTTCACAGAACAAGTAAGTGAGGTTGCTTGGACTCAAACCCATGTTGGCCAACTCAAACTCTTTTATTACCACACAAATGGAACTCTAACTGTATGTGCAGGAACAGTTTCGAAAATGTTGTCCCATTATCCTCATATGTGCATTTGTAGGTCAGATTGCATAGTTCAGTTGGGGTTCAAAGAACATTGTTACTGTCTGAGCCCAGATTTTTAGCAGAACTGGGTTGGGTATTCTTCCAAACAACTGTTAAACTCTCTCAACTCGTAAAAATGCAAGCAGCTTTAAGTATTATTTGTATGCAGATGGAAATATGTTCTAATGGTTTTCCTCTCATACATTTGCTATAAAGTTCTAGTTAGAGCCATGGTCCTCCAGTGGCATACTGATTTGGGGACAATGGTGAAGCTAGTTAGATACCTGCTCGGAGGCCAAGGTTCAGTTTTTAGCAACCTCAGAGTCATAGCCTGGGCCTCCAGGCACTTGGTCTTACCAAGTGCAGCACCTTGAGAGCAGTATTTTGAGAGCAAAGGGAGTTTGATGGTTGTCTGAAAGAATTCCGAGTTTCTGAGGCTCTCTTTATTTTTCTCTTAATGAATCTTAAGTAGCAACTGTAAGGGATTTCTGAATCTTTATAATTCTTTTAAGGAAAAGTATTCTCTGCTAGAAAAATTCAGAGTCCTTCCTCTTTTGACTTCCTCTCCAACTCTAGACCTATCTTTCCTAGGCCACCCTTTGGACACACAAATATTACTCTCCCTGTCCCTAATCCCAGGTACTAATCCCAAGAACATGAGGGACCTCTGTATCTGAGTTTTGATGTCTTCAGTCCCTTTCTCCAACATCTCCTATTACTATCATCCCCCTTTTAACTGAAATGCTTCTTCCTGACACTCTAGAAGATAGTTCTGTGGCTCGTCATGCTCTCTTTGGTGTGACCTAAAGCTCAGACCATGACCTCTCTTCTTCCCTCCCTTATAGTCCATACTCAAGCAGTCACAGAGTCACATGCCTCTTCCATGTAGATGAAATCTTCCTCACTTAGGCTCAACTATGGTCAGGAACTTGACTCTGCAACTCTAGATACCTAGAAAAGGCTTCATTCACTGTGATATCCCTGTGCTCTTTTAAGCTCCTTTCTCCTCATAAATTGTGACCCTTCCCATTTTTCTTTATTCAATAATGTTGCTACCATTTTACAACAATCAAGAGTCATCTTTGACCTCTTCTTTCTTCTTCATTCTTTCTTACTCAGTAATCAAATCTTATCCATTCTTCCTTTCATAACCTCTCTTCCCATCTTTATTGTCAGGATTCTGGTCTAGGCTTCGAGAATCATGTTCGAGTAGCCTCCTGACTTGATTTCTCATAGACAATTTCATTGCTCTGCTGACTGATCATGTCCCTTCTCCAAGTCAAAATGCTTCTTTTTCCAGCCCTTCCATGGGGGAGGGTTCAGACCTAGTAAGAAGACTTGACTTTATCCAAAACATTCAACCTTAGTGTTTCTTAGTTCTGTAGCTTAACTTTCACCACCAGGTTTGCACGTGTGTATAATTCTGGGCTCAACACTCTGCAGAGAACTGCTCAGACTACCCACTTCCATGGAGCCCCTTTTACCTGCAAGTTTCTGTACACGCTCTTCACTCTTTGGTTGCTCATTCCGCCATGTATGGTCCCTGGCCACTGTCCTGATTCATCAGGTACATCTTGTACATTCTACCCATTCTCTGGCCATGTGAAATGTCTGCTCTGAGTCACCTCCTGGTTCTTTAACACAATGGCACTCAACTAAGCTTAGTGAAGTTAACACATGGATTATTGTTTCTCAGAATATAAGAGAAAATTGGAGCTGGGCTCCCTTGGACTAGTGTAAACTTAGGCTGTCTTCCTTGATGCTTTGGATACTGCCAGATAAACTGTTTCTTTATTTCACATTGATTCCTTTTCTACAATTGTGTGTTCAGTCTTCTCAGTCTCCTTATCCTTGAACTCTTCCCAACAACTCACTTCTCTTACTTTCCTTTTAGGGCACAGACTTGGTTTACACCTTGCTGAACTCCTTGGTGCACAGTGCAAAAGGCTGCAGGCAAAAGGTCGGGAAAAAGAGTCTAGAAGTCAGAAAACTTTATGCTTTTCAGCCTTGGGAAAGCTGTTTACCTTATCTGAACCTCTGTTGTCTTACATGTAAACTAGAAATAGTAACTCCTCCCTCCCAGGATTGGTAGGCAATGTAGCTAAATGATGAACATGGAAAACGCTGACATACCATGAAGCACCAAGTGTGGGTTCTCAGCCCCCTTCTCTGTACGTTCAGACCTTCTGGTAGTTCTATCTCTACCCGTAAGTTGCTCCTATACCTTCCACCTGGGTGGCTCCCTTCATCTTAAACTGTCTCCAACAACTTCAGTCTTGAGCTTCTCATTCACTCTTTCCTCTCTATTGAAACACACCCCTGTCCCCATCTCCTGGGCATATAAACAACCTTCTCATTAACCTTGTTGCCTGCTCCACCTCTGGACAGCCAGTGTCCTCTTCCCTTTCCTTATGTAACAGGGAAGGGACTGCTTGCCCACCACCTACTCCTCTTACTACCACATTTCTTCCCACCTGCTCCCACACACACGTCCCCAGATTCATCCATCTTTTAAGTTCCTATTCTCCTTAGCCCCTCTGCACAATCTCACCTTGCGAACCACCCTCTCGCTTCTTCAAACTTCCTCTTCTCTCAGTTTTTGTGGCACATCAAGCCTTTACTAGAATGTACCTTCCTAAGGCTTTACCAACTTCCTGTTTCCGGTCTTCTTCTCTGACTCAGTATCGCTCTTGTCTCCCTTTAACTGGATTTTCTGCAGGCTTAGTCTGCCTGTGGCTCCATCTCCACCAGGGAGCTATAACTTCCTTTTACTGTACTCTGGTTGAACTACACCTGAAAGATTGTGTTTACTTCTACGTTTCACTTTCTATGAGAATTATTGCAAACGTAAGGATGTTCAGCAGAGGGAGACAAAGATGGTGAGGGAGCTAGAAACAGCCCATCTTATGAAACTCTTGAGAGAATAGATATATTTACCTACAGACAAGAAAATTCAGAGGAAAACATAATCATCGCTGTTTTAATACATTTTAAAGGACATAAAAACAAAAAAAGAGATTCCATCTACTGACTTAGATTCCTCTTCAAAATAGAATTATACAGAAATTACAGACCAGCAGGTATGGAATCACTAGCAAGAAACATCTTCCAGTCTTGGGAAGGCTTTAAGAGCACTGGTTCTGTAGTCAGATGACATGGGTTCAAATCTCAGTTTTGCCACTTTTTTGTTATATGACCCTGAGCAAGCTATTTCATTTTTCTGTGCTTTCCTTTCACCATCTGTAAAATGAGAGTAGAGAATGGTAGGCATTTTAATAAAGATTCATTATTCCCTGTGCTGGATATTGTATAGGGTTATAGACACATCATAATGTGTGATGTATGATGATATACATGATAATAACATGATAATAATATCATCATGCCTAATGATGACCCACAATGTGGAGGGAGAGTTAGATGCACACATGGGTAATTCATGTACAAAGTAGATCACGGAGCTAGAGGAACCAAATATGATGGGAGAGAGAAAGAGAAATGTGCTTCAGGGCACCAGGAAGGATTGCTTAGAGGAGGAAAAGCAATGTGAGTAAAGACCTGAGATGAGAGGAGGAAGGGTGTGTTTGAAAATTGGCAAACGCCCCCCATCAAATTCTACCTCATTTGGAAGTCTTTGTTGTGAAGCCAACCTACAGTGCTTGTCCTTCTCTAAACTTCTACGGTGTATACTTCATGCTGGCGATCCTCTTTCTGTGTTAGGGGAAGGAATTTTTCAGCCTGCTCGGCAAATGAAGACATAACCCCAAAGGATCTGAGCCCAAGAGCCAAACATTTGATCCAAGGAGCAGAAGGTAGAAGCCCGGATTGTGGTCCAAGGAACGGATGTTCAAGAATATGTCTACTGACCAGAAGTGAGCCAGAGAGAGGATCAGGTCCAGAGGGGGGCAGGGGTGGTCTTACACCTGGGCAGCTGGAGTGTATGTTCACAGGTGTCCCCCTTCATATTCATTGTCTAGGGCAGAGCCACATAGACAGTGGGGTCCAATGAATGAGTGAATGAATGAATAGATGAACATATGGCACAAAATAGGTTGTTATGTATGTTACAGTATATTTTTTATATAATTTGAATTAATGCAATGTGCAGACATTTAAACAACCTGCTGTTCTCACTTGCTGTCTTCTGGTGAAGAGCTCAGCAATCCACACACATTGTCGAATGTCTAAGAAAATAATTTCTTTGCATTCTGATGCTGTAAAATATTGTTTGGATTAAAAGGGCAGGAACAAATTGATGGATCTGAAATTTTTTTTCTTTTGGCTTGGAGATGACAGGGCAATCCATCAGACAACTTCCTTGGCTCCCTGTGACATTTCAAGCTCAAATGTTATAGCTTTCTTATTTTTTCTTTTCTCTTTTTTTTTCACCCCCCTGGCTCTCTATTGAACTGTGCCTCTAGGAAATGCATCCTGTAGATGTGGCTTTTTTGACACTTGTCATATGGCGGGCACTCAGTTGAGGTCTGTTGATTGGTGGTTGGGAATACTGGGTCTAGCTTAGCAGCTTGTGCTAAAGTTGAAATAACTTCTTAATCCACCTGTGATGCTGCCTCCAGGTGTCTCCTAGAACATCCGACAAGGAGTTCTTGCAAAACAGAGCAGGTCCCGGAAAATGGATAAGAAGGCAGATATCCATATAATGTGATCTCAGTGGCTGGACTGTGGGCAAAGAGAAAATAGTAGCAGTAAGAATTTTGCTTGGTTTCTTCACCTGTTTTGGCTATCATGCAATAATGTGAACCTGGAAAAGCTACTTATCCTTCCCCACCTGCAACTTCTCTACCTTTGAAGCAGAGAAATGAACCAAGTATCAGAACAAGATGAGTTAATGACTGTGGATACATTGTGAAAAGACAGAACAGGATTTGATGATACGTACCATCTGTATTAGTTATCCATTGCCATATAACAAATAAGCCCCACGCTTAGTGAATTCAGGTATCACCTATTTATTATCTCACTGTTTTTGCAGGTCGGGAGTGTGGGAGTGGCATCACTGGGAGGCTCTGGCTCACAGCCTCTCAACACATCGGCTGGGGCTACGTCACCTGAAGGCTTCACTGGGGCTGGAGGGCCTGCTTCCAAGATGGTTTATTCACATGGTTCTTGGCATCTGTTCTTTGCTGGCTGTTGGCAGGAGGCTGCAATTCTTTACCACGTGGTTCTCTCCATCGGACCCCATGAGTGTCCTTATGCCACAGAAGCTAGCTTTCTGCAGAGGGAGTGACCCAGACAGGACTCACCATGTGCCTTATGACATCAGCAGTCACAGACTGCCATTTCCTCAACATCCTATTGGTTACACAGGTCGGCCCTCGTCCGTCTGGGAGGGGGACAATGCACGGGCGGGAATTCCAGGAGACCATCTTGCAGGCAGACATCCGCATCTTCCCCTGGGTTATGTGGTTCCTCTGGGAAAGGAGGAATATAGCTGATTATCTCTAAGGTCTCTGGTCTGGAACCACATCACTGCTTGCTCCAAATCGCTCTCTGGCATGCCTGCTAGGCAGCTCCTCTTCTCTCCCATCTAGCTTAAAATTCATGCTATCATCGTTGACCCCTTGTTCCCTCCTAAAGATTCAGTTTCTGTCTCTTTGGGGTTGTGTGGAAACGGCTGTGTGTTGCCTCTGAGGGACATTTCTGGAGCTCTTCATGCTGGGTAGCTCTGGTCTGTCACTTATAGGTGTCAGCCATTGCAGTTCACTTAGTGTCACTGCATCCTCATTTGTGCGAGACGGAGCCCTCACTCTGAGAGCCAGCAAGGAAGTGAGTGATGTGGGCGGTGAGGGAGAGGAGGGCCAAGGTCTCCAGCTCTGACGATCAACCCCGCATTTTATATTTTGCAAAATGTGTCTGTTTCTGGGCTCTCTCTTTGAGTCTGTCAACTCAGAGGGAGAGAGAGAGAATAGTAGTCACTGCAATCAAGATCCATTATTCCCTGTGTTAGATACTGTGTAGAGAGATAGACACAATCATGCCTACCGATGACTCACAATGTAGAGGGAGAGTTAGATGCACACATGGGTAATTCAAATACAAAGCATATCATGGAGCTGGAGGAACCAAATATGATGGGAGAGAGAAAGAGAAACGTGGCTGGGGGCATCAGGAAAGATTGCTCAGAGGAGGCAGAATCAGTGTGAGTAAAGACCTGAGGATCAGAGAGGAAGGACGTGTTTCCGCCATTTTGTGGATTGAACAACAAGGCTCGGAAAGTCCAAACTGAGGCATTTGTTAGAATAAGGAACACAGGAGGGTAAGATACTGGGTGGTTAAAATGTGGAGTCTGGCTTGAAATGTCTTGAGCCTCAGGTGTCCGGGGCCTATTAAGTGAGATTAACGTATGACTTTGTTTTTTTTTTTTTTTTAAGATTTTATTTATTCATTTGACAGACAGAGATCACAAGTAGGCAGAGAAGCAGGCAGAGAGAGGAGGAAGCAGGCTCCCTGCTGAGCAGAGAGCCCGATGTGGGGCTCGATCCCAGGACCCAGGGATCATGACCCGAGCCGAAGGCAGAGGCTTTAACCCACTGAGCCACCCAGGCGCCCCTAACGTATGACTTTGAATAGAGCTTCCAAGATGATTAACTGGTCACGGAATAAGATCTAATATCCTGATTATTACAGTTTATCTGCAGGTTTCTCCACTCTTTCCAGCTGTTGGGCTGTTTTCTGTGTTCTTGGTCCCAGATGCCCTGGGACCATCAAGGCCCTCAAGATCTCAAGACCCTCCTCCTCAGCCTCGTGGACACCATGGCCTAGTTGCATGCAGCTTCAAGGCCCCAGGAGCTGACTGGAGCTCTGGAGTGGGGAGAGTTCTGACCGAGGGTTCCATGAGCCCCTGAGAAAAGAGAGGGAGGAGCTGCAACAGCGTGGGTTTCGCCAGCTTTTGACAGAAGCAGAGCAAAGCGGGGTCCATCCATCCAGATAGACCTCCACGTTCTATTTCTCCAACATCCCAGGGCCTCAATTTGCCTTTGCCCCTAGTTAGCTCTGAAGTAAGAATTATCAGTAAAGGCAGCTTGGGACTAACTCTCCCAGCCTTTTTTTGGAGCTCCCCCCACCCCCCCAGCTGTCCCTACCCTACCTCAGCTTGTCCCATGGACCCAGGGGAACTCTCTTCACCTCTCCGTGTCTTCCAAAGGATGATCAGGATTGAGGTTCCCCAAGTCCGGGGCACCCCACAAGCCCTCGGAGCAGCTGCTTCTCCAACCTTATCTTCCCTCTGCCTCCATGGAAACCTGAGAAAGACGGAAAGGGGGAAGTGGCTTGGTTTCCCAACACAAATAACCCCACGGAGCTTTCTCAGCAGTGACCCTTAGCCTGTTGTGTCAGCCTTAGGCTGAAGGAGGAAGGAAATAGACCTTCTATTGAGTATTTTTCTTCCCCTGTCAAGAAGATCAGAGGAGCTGAGACGAGAAAAGAAAAGGAGTCAAAAGCACCTTGTTGCCTCCTTCTGCAGGATTTGTGTTGCTTTTCCCCTCCCCTCCTGAGCTCTAAGTAAACAGACTCCCCAGCCGAGGAAGGCCCCAGGCCCAACTCGAGCAGGCCATAAATAAGGACCCTTCAGCCTTTGGTTCTCAGTGAGTAGAGAGGGCACTTGTGAGTGGAACATTTGATCGCGGGGGAGCAGCGGGGGGAGGGTGCTCGTGTTAATTGAATCCCAATTTCCTTCTCCCAGGCCTGCTCTTATCTTTTTAATTATACAAGGCCTTTAATCTTCCTGAGGACTTGTCTCTGTCATTAATGCGTGATCCCTATTAGAGATAGGGGTCTGCTGGGGTAATGGGAGCCGCCAGCCGGGGGCCTTTGGAAACTTTTTTTGCTTTTTAAAACACTCGAGAGTTACCCAGGCCAAAGCCAGGTTGAGGTGGGGAGATGTTCCGGGCTCCTCTCAGTCCTCAGATGATGTTCTTTGGGCTGCCTCTACTTGAAGTGGGAGGCTCCGAGATGAGGGACACGGGCCTCAGCTGGCCAACACCTGTCGTTGTCGCCCTCGCAGCCGAGGGGCAGACCAGCAACTTGCAAGGACACCCCCAGGTAGTTTTCAGAGGAAAATCAGGTCAACTATGCCCATAGGATGCCGGGCACGAACGTAGAAGCCCAGAAAGAATGGGATGTTCTGCAATTCCTAAACGTTGGTGTACATCTTCGGTGTTGGTGAACAGAGACATGTTCTCACGGGCTTTCCTCAGCTTCCTTGCAGAGATGCCGAACCTCCTGGTGACATCGCGTGGGACACTCCCGGGTTACATTTCTCTTCCACTCCTGCCCTCCCAGCTGCCCTGTCAAATGGCTAATGAGTTGTAAACCAATACTTAGGGGTGCAAAGGACATGCCTTGGTGAAGGGAGTCGGCTCATTTTAAATGTTCCACAAAGGTTTGCTAAATAACGTTTTAAATAGGGGCTCTGAAGCCCCTTCCGCTTAAAATGTGAATCCACAAGTACTTCTCAGGCAATGAGAGCTCCTCCTTCACGGATTTAAATTCTAGTGGAACTGATTTTTCTGAGCTGCCTGGTGGCCTTCAGGGTTCT
This sequence comes from Martes martes, assembly GCF_963455335.1. NCBI lineage: Eukaryota > Metazoa > Chordata > Mammalia > Carnivora > Mustelidae > Martes > Martes martes. The sequence continues at coordinate 101,770,521 of NC_137896.1, read as the reverse complement.
GTCCCTGCCACACCCGCCCCCGAGTGTCTGAAAAGGGTGAGGCCGAGTCCCACAAGGTGCCTAGAGCTCAGCTGGGAGACAAGGTATATTTTATTAATCTGAAGAATATTTACAAATATTTACAAATAAATATATGCGTAGATATAAGGCAATATATAGTATATATTTATACACTGTATATATACCTATACACTGTGTATTTGCACACGTAACACAACTACACACATATACATATGTGTGTGTGTATATATATATGATTCTGTGTATTTATGTGTATGTATGTTTGTATACATACATATATATATATAGAGAGAGACTTATCTTCTGAGAAGTTAGTTGTGATTTCAACTCAGTCTATCTACCTACCTAGCTGCCTATTTACCTATCCACACAGGTGACTTTTTGGAAGACGGAAGTCAGCAGCCAACTCTGGATCCTGGGTGTGCCCTCATGAGCCTCTGCACAAGGCCCCGTGTCTCCCCAGCTCCCACAACAACCTTGAAGGATTTGGAAGTGGCCTGGCTGTTCCCAACAAAGTTCACATCCCTAGAAGAATCAACAGGCAGGATTTCAGCCCATGTTGTCCACGGGGCTTGACCTTCTACCCCCAAGCCCCGCAGCCAAAACTTCCCTCTTTGCTTAAAACCACAGTTTGCTCCTGAAAGTGGGTAGTTCTGGCCATTGGCTCCCATGGAACATAATGAACCTGGACATGGTCCAGAGAAGACCAATTAAAACACTCCAGGGGAGGGAGAGGCTTCTGTTTAAGGCCAGGCTTTAAAAAAAAAAAAAAAACAAACCCCAGAGGAAAGTCTGGAAAGAGGAAGGGTGAGCCGAGATGTGGTGGAAAGCTACGGGATAGTGGAGGGATGGAGAGGGAGGAGGCAAGCGTACCTGCCAAGGGGCACTCATTGAAGCTTAGCAGCAGCAGCTTTAGGACAATGACAAGAAAGTTCTATTTAACACGTTCCATAAGTTTGCTGCCTGCTGAGTGATCCCAGTGGGTGGCGCAGCCTGAAAATATAAATAGATTCCTGGCCTATAGAAGTATTGCTGTGAGCTCCCTACAGAATCCCCAGTATCTCATTGTCTTACTCAACCTACCTCAGTTTCTAATGGTTTAGGCCAGGAGTTGGCAAACCCTTCCTGTAAAAAAGCAGATAGCAAACATTTTTGGTTTTGTGGACAACTCTGTCGCAATTATTTGACTTTGCCACGGTAGGTCAAAAGCAGCCCTAGATAAGACATACAAATGGGCGTGACGATGTTCTTTATTTACAAAAATAGGCGGGAAGCTGAATTTGACCAGGACTCTGTAGTTTGCCAATGCTGGGTGCAGATAAATTCATTGTCAAGTTGAATTACACAACTTAAAACTGGAAGGTATTTGGCGATCACATCCTCACCATATGAAGCAGGAAGGGAGACACCCAGAGATGCCAAACGAACTCCTCAAGACCATACAGATGAAGCCCTAAAGAAAGCAATGTATTAGGGTTGTTTGGCTGTTCTGGGGGGAGTAGTTCCACCCTCTGGAGGTGACATGATGGAAATTGGCAATGACCTATTCTCCTGTTAGAGCAAATGGTCCGGCTTAGCATTTCTGACTCACATAAATACGAACTGATGGTCAAAGATGGCCTTTTCTTAGAAAATGTTTCTGGTGTAGGAGGATTTGGAAATACAACTTACTTTAAGAGAACTAAAGCCTACTTTTCAATTCCCAGAGATCAGAAAACAAGGAATGTCCTGCTTTGTCTACGCTCCCTGCCCACCCCCAGTTCTGAAATGGAAGAACATTTTATTTCTTGGTAGACTGTGCAAGTGACATAGACCCTCAGAGCTGAATCTCTTGACAGATTGGTGTCTGCTGAAGGAGATTGTACCTCTCCCTCCCTTGGGTCAACAGGGGTGCTCCCGGTGGGGCCTGGGCCCCGAGGGGACTCACTGGTCACTTTCGGGCAAGACTTTCCTGAAAATAATCCCTGTTTTCTATACTCTGTTGGCTAGAGCCAGGAACTGCCCAAATTAGTTGGCACTCAAAGCCTTTATGGGGAGGATGCATGTATGTGAGTGTGTATGTGTGTTCGTGTGTTCATGTGTGTAGCTGTTGCAAGGAGGATAAGTCCTGATAAATCAGGAATACTTCAGTGCTCAAAAAGGTCTAAGAACTATTACCTTTGTGGCTTTTTTGTTCGTGAGACCCAATGAACTTCCTTCCGGAAAATAATAGCTCACTTGCTCAAGTAACCTTCTATAAGTCCAAAGACTTATTGGTGGGAGACGGGCATATGACGGTTCCAGGTTTGGTGTCTGGACTTCTTGATGGCATCACAGTTCATCACGGGCCTCTCAGTCCCCTGGCAGACTCAAAATTGTCCCTCTGGGAAAGGGAGCTGGGTTAGATACGCTTTGACACCTTAGCAAAATGGCATCAGATGAGCAAGATGGCAGGCGTGAGGGGAGAAAACAGAATATTTTATACTTAGATGACTGGTTTGCTTCTGAGGGTAGCATCAGCTTCAGGGAAAGAAAGGGACTCTGTTCTACAGACTGAGAAAAGGAGTCTATCAGCAGGATTTTTGATCCGTGAAATAGGTGGTTCCCTACGATGTTTGGTGATGAGGGGACGCTGGAGTCTGAGAAACACAGCTGTGTTCTAGCCGCTCCTTGGGTACCTCCTCTCCTGGAGAGCTCTCCACCCTAATTCTTCACAAATCTGTCGGGAGACAAGTCTCTGTAACAAAATGCAAGGTTTCCTTCTTGTCTCTTGATCCCACGAAGTGACGCAGGCTGGATAGTTGAATAGGGGGCCCAAAGTGGGCCTGGCTCCTGCCGAGGGAGAAGTTTCTTCCAAACATGGGGTGAAGAGGCAGAAAGTCCTGACTTCAGATCCCAGCTCTGACTTAGCAACCCTAGGTCATTACAGGAGTTATGTCGATTCCAAGTCTCAGATCTGGAGCACACAGACCGAACGAGAGCAGGTCTTTGGTAAATGTTACTTCCCCTTTGTTCTACTGATTCTCACATGCAGTGGCCTTTTTGTTCAACCTCCCCCTAATGCAGGCTGGACCCCCAGTGTCCGGGCCCTCTGCCTCACTGGGAAGCTATCACCAAGCAGGTCCCCCTCTGGGTTCATCCCAGAATCTATCAGCTATCCCACACTCAACTGCTCTTCAAATATTTTTAGTGTTTCTTTTCTGATTATAAAAAGGATACCTAGGTATTGCAGAAAATTTGAAAATCATGCAAAAGTGAACGTAAAATAAATCACGGATAAATATAGACAAGCGGTGAGGAATGCTGTTAGCATTTTAGAGGCATTTCTTCCTGTTTGTGTACATGTGGCCATGTGCGTGTTTTACAAAATTAGAATCCTGTTGACGATAAGTGTTGAGCTCGGGTGATTCTTTTCACTGACATCGTGAACATTTCTCGTATCACTAAATAGCCTTTGAAGCCATATTTTTAATGGTTGCCGTATTTTCCGTAGTGCTGTATCACAATGTGTGGAACCATACCCTTATTATTATTATTATTTTTAAAGATTTTATCTAGGGGTGCCTGGGTGGCTCAGTGGGTTAAAGCCTCTGCCTTTGGCTCAGATCATGATCCCAGGGTCCTGGGATTGAGCCCCGAATCAGGTTCTCTGCTCAGCAGGGAGCCTGCTTCCTCTGTCTCTCTCTGCCTGCCTCTCTGCCTACTTGTGATCTCTGTCAAATAAATAAATAAAATCTTAAAAAAAAAGATTTTAAAGATTTTATCTATTTATTTGACAGACAGAGATCACAAGTAGGCAGAGAGGCAGACAGAGAGAGAGGGGGAAGCAGACTCCTTGCTGAGCAGAAAGCCCAATGTGGGGTTCGATCCCAGGACCCTGGGACCATGACCTGAGCCGAAGGCAGAGGCTTTAATCCACTGAGCCACCCAGGTGCCCCCATACCCTTACTTTTGGACACTTAGGTTGTCTCTCACTCTTCTGTATTGTAAATAACACAAGAGTCAAAATCACTGTAGGGAAATCTTTACCGCATTCCGATGACTTCTTTGACATAAATGCCCAGCAGTAGAAGTCCTGGATCAAATCCACAGTGTGAGGAGTTTTAAAGGCCTTGATATGGAAGAACATGGTGTTCCCCAGAAAGGCTGCTTCAATTTCTATGGGTCCGTGTGGTTCTCAGCACACCGATGTGACCCCCAGGTGGGAGCAAGTGTTCTCACATACAATCCCTTGATGCAACTCTGCATTCCTGCCTCCTTTTGGCCAAAGAGCCATTTCCGTAAAAACTCTTCCAAGGCTACTTCCAAGCTCCTCGCCATAGCATTCTACTCTTTCGAGAATATTCTAATTTGGAATTACAGTCTTAAACATGTGCTACCAAAAATGGAACACAATACACCAAATATGGCCGGACTCGTTCCTGCCTCTTTTTCTTTGGGTCTTAAACTTCTGTTAACACAATCTTAGATCCCAGTGGTTTTCTGTTTTTGTTTTTGTTTTAGCCGTCTCTTGGCCTATTTCATTTTGTGGCACGCTGACCCTCTGAGGTCTCAATGATCTGGTTCGTCGGGATCTCTCCCAACTGATACTTGTTCAGCTGATTTTTTGAACCCAAATCTGACACGTATATTGGATCCATAGTAGTTCAGTGTCCCAGCTTCTTTAAGTTCTAGTGATGCCCACAGGAGACAGTGGGCTCACCCGGGGGCCTCTGTCTGGCCTGTCCTCATGCAGAGGTCACCAGAAGGTCGTGAGGTTGTTGAGGCCTGGGCTGCCTGGCGCCGTCTTGGCCGGCAGGCCACTTACAAGAGTTCTCAAGAGTAACTGGGATCTTGGCTTGAAACAACTCTGGTGGAGAGTGTGGCTGGCCCCTCTGAGAAGGGCTCTTGAGTGACGCTGGACAATTCCACCAGCAGGCGAGGGGCCTCCTCAGGGGCCACGGGCTCTGCAAGCCATGTACCCACCGGGCCGGGTGCCTCTGGCCAGACCTAGGGGCAGGTCCTGAGACTTCGCCAGGACCCGAGCCTGCTTTGCTCTTTCCAGGCTCTTTCCCAACACAAATAGGATGTAATTCCTTTGTGAAGACAGAACTTAGCTCAGTTTATCGGTGAGTTGGAGGCCTGCCCTGCCTCCCAGCCCCGGCTTTGACCTGAACCTCAAGGGACATGGCTCACAGATGTGTGGGCATCCGGATGCTGTTCCAGCCCTCCCACGGCAGGTCACCCAGGCTTTAGCATGGGCCCCAGGTCACGGTCAGCACGCCAGCCTGGGCCCTCAGACTCCTCCTCGCATGGCTTAGGAGCCCAGGACAAGGCCTTTGGCGTCACGCAGCCTCAGGCAGGGACCTTGGCTGTCCCAGGGTCTCAGGTGCTATTGCTCCTGGGCAAACCACGTTCAGTCAGCCTCGCAGTCCCCATGGATCTCTGCGATTTGGTGCATGGAGGGGCGCTGGGGTGGGGGATGGCTGGAAGGAGCTGCTGAACACGTGTAGACGGAAAACCAAAATGAGAAGAGCTCGGATCCGCATCTAAGGTGGTCTGCTGTACTCGTAAGGAAGAAACTTCCAGAATACGGAACCAATAGAGATGGTGGGGAAGACCTTGGCAGGGGGTCAGGGAGCCTGAGCTCTTTCTGGGACCTGGCCGCTGAATGTGCAGACCACAGGCCCCATTTTGGCCAGCTAGAGGTCAGGGTCACAGGTACGAGAGACCACATGTCCGTGTGGCCCCAGGTCCTCTCTCTGAGGCCCCTGTGCCCCTCCCCGCTGGGCACGACCACTGCCTGTCTACTTTGCACTCCTGGGGAGAGCTAGGCCCTCGGCTCTAGAGCCGCCCAGGCTTCCCTCGGGCATTCAGTCGGTGTTTGGTTACTCTGAGTGGAAATAATGCAACTCTTATTTAATTCAGATCAGTTCAATTCCACCCCATTCAACACTCTCCCATAAACCGCACTCTTTTATCGCCACCATAATTTGCTGTTTTGAAGGAGATAAAGCAGAAAATATGAACATACGTTAAAAATACCCCCCCACCTTAGACTTCCTATTTTCAAAATGCTTTCCCATAAACTATTTCATTACAGACTCAAGCAGCTGGCGTCATGAAATATGGTGTCAGATGTAGAATTCAGTGAAAAGCAAATGAAAGAAACCTGAGAGCAGAAGGAAGGAGAGCGCAGGCTCCATCGGGCCGCTGTCCCATCCTGGGGGAGAACGTGGCGCTGGCCCCGGTCACGGCCAGGCCAGGTGTCTGGAAACTTCTCCGCTTCCTTCTTCTGAAATGCTCCATTATTTTAAAATCATTTCTTACCATGTACGTCCTTCCTGGAAACCAAATCCTAAGGTCTCAGGACTGGAGGAGAAACTAGTAAACCTCATGTAAGCCATGGGTCCTCCAAGTGTGGCCCTGGTTCGGCGCCCCTCGGAGGGCACCTGTTAGACATGCGGACTCAGGCCCCACCTTTGACCTGTTGAATCCCAAACTTGGAGTGTGTGTTTGTGTGTGCGTATGTGCAAGCACATAAGGGGCACTAGCCATCTGTTTAACAAGCCCTCTGAGTGACAGTTCCAAGTTGGAAGCCGCTGATCGGGGCCAACTTCTAAGTTTCACACCAAGGCCCTGTGGGCGGAAGGTCCTGTTCCCTGTCTCGAAGACTGTCACCCGGGGAGCCCAAATGAGAAGCCACTTCCCAGGCATAGTACTGCACGCCTTCTCCTGCCCCCACAGCCTCTGCTGACCCCTGGGTCACCCCTCCATGAGCAGTTCCGCCAGCCTGCTTCTCACCCTACCTCGGAGGGCACAGAAGAGGAGCCAGGCTGGTGCCAGAGGACCCAGGACAACAGACATTCGTGCTTGTGGCCAGGATCTCAGCCTGCAACCCAACTGTCCTGGACAGCATGACTCAGGGGGTCCCAAGCTCTGAGGACACCTGATTGCTGACCCTCAGAATGTACCCTCCCACCTGCTTTGTCCCTCCATTGATCTTTTTTCTTCACAGTAAATCTTGGGGACTGAACCTGACCAGAATCCCGTGCACTCCTCCGGGAGGCTCCCGCTGTCACTGGCATATTATTATGGGGGTTGTGTAGGTCGGTGTCCCCTCTTCCATTCCTGCCCAGACACAGCATCCAAAAGATGGCAGAGAGGTGGGCATGTGGGTTCAGGACACCAGCATTCTTGGAGTGGTTTTGAAAGCAATACAAAATATTTATTAAATGTCAACACAGGGCCCGAGTGAATTTACTGACACTAGGCCTTGCTGCCCCCCCTCAGGCCTCCTGGTCAGAGTCAGCAGGTGGGCACCGAGGCCCCCTTCTATCTGCCCTGTGCCTCGCATCCCTCCTCATCTCCCTCTTCCCGTGTCTTCCCCCTCCCCCTCCATTGCTCTGCAGCTGGGCCATGTGGCCCATGACTTCTCCTCCTTGGCACAGAGAAAGGAGCTCATCTCAGGGCACTTGACTTGCCAGACTACCCGAGAAGGAAGGCTGAGGTAGAATCAGTCTCTCCAGAAGCCTGGAGGAATTTTTTGATGGCTCAGGTGGGGAATGTGCTCAGAATGGACACGAGTTGATTAAAACTTTGCCCAACTCAGACAGAGACATAAAAGCCATGACAGGACCCTTCGGCATAACCCAGAGTTCTGCCAGATGGACTTGATGTCTGTCTGTGAGGCAAGAGGCTCCAGCAGGTCAGTGAGGACGGCTGTGGTGGGGCCAGGCTGGGGTCTGAGGACACGACTCAGGCCCAGAGGCCTTGGAGACAGGAGGCCCAGAGCAGGCAGGGGGACTGGGGAGGGTGGACAAGCAGTGGGGTGTCGTCAGTGAGCAGGGGAGGAGGAAGGCAAAGTGGCCAGAGACGGTGGGGGGGGGAGGTCCTGGTGTGAGGACATTGGACAGATGTCATTCCAGTTGGAATGTACATTCCAATAAGTGACAAGAAGTGCAGCAGCAACGTGCACAGACCCCAGGGCCCGTGGTAAGGCCTTGGCGTGTATTTTCGCATGAAGCCTTCATGGCCGTTTTTTGGCACCTGTCATGCTCCAGGTGCTGCCGGAACTCCTTCCATGTTCCTACTGGCATTTGCCCCATCTCACCCACCCCAGGAGCTGGGCGTGGAGACCCAGGCACAGAAATACCTCGTGACTTGCCAGCCACCTACGGCTAGCAGGGAGCTGGGCTGTTCTTAGACCCTGGGGTCTTCCCACTGAACAGCCACAGCTCTCTGACGGGGTCTCACCTGGCTCTTCTGCTCAGAGAAACTCATGAGAGGGACAGAGCAACCTTAGGCGGGGTGCCCATGAGGGCCCAAACTTCTGATTTCCCTGAAGCCCGTGCAGGAGGGAGGAGAAGGGCTGGAGGGAGGAGAAGGGAGCACAGGGCTGACACTTGCCCCGGGATGCACCAGGCAGCGTTCTTCCCCCTTCTCCTGCACCCCTCCACCCCCTGGCATCATGGAAGGCTCCAGGATTTGTGCTCAGAGGCCCTCGTGCTGCTGCTTACTCTCTAGATGTCTCCAGATAAGCCCAATGTGTGACCCGTGTGTGCCGAGGGACTGTCTCAAGCTGCCGTGAGGACCAAAGGAGAGAGGGTGTGGCCGCCAGAGGGTGTGGCCAAGGTCAGTTCTGGAGATGGCAACTTCCACTGGCTCACTGGACAGATATTCATGAGGCACCTGTCACGCCGTCGTATGGGAGCAGGGGTCAGGGCAAAGACAAGTCAGAGGCAAGCCCCTGGTTACATTACAAGAACCAGAGAGTGGTGAGTGCCACAGCTCATGGCTTCTTAGGAACATTTCTACTCTAGCAGTCACCCCCTCCTCTTAGTCTCAGGCCCAGCTGCAGTTCCTGACCCTCGGCCCCTGAGGAAGTTTCTTGATAAATACTTCCTCGATGCTCTCAGTGAGCAGATCTCACGAGGGGTCAAAAAGAGGCCTGTAGGTGGGGGTCCCAGGGAGGTGGTCTTTTTCTGAAACTCAGACCCTCCTGAGATGGTCCTGGGGCCAAGTCCTGGGGGCTCCCTGCCTTTGCTGGTGACACTCACAGACTCTTCTAGAAGAAATTGCACATCTGACCCCGTGTAGAAAGACTCCCAAAATTTAGATGACCCCAGAAGTACAAATCCAGCAGGGGAACATGTTTAAATCTTGCACAAGTTGGCACCTTGAGGCAAACGGAGGAGAGAGACCTTGGCAGACACGCTCCTACCTAGTTCAAGGTAATGACTTGGAGTGTTTTAATGGTTACCTAGCTGTTAGGCTCAGCTGGTTCTTGGTTTGGTTCTCTTTCATCCTCTGATTTCCCAAGAAGAGTGTCCATTCCAGTCCCAGGTCCTCCTCCTCCTCAGGACGTCTGGATCACTCCCTGGGATCCTGGGCAGAAGAGGAGCCGAACTTGATTAAAAGGATACACTGTGTACTGACCATGTGACCTTGAGCAAGACACTTCACTTCTCGAGCCCGAGTTTATTCAACTGGGAAACAGGAATAAAAATATTCACTGAGTCTGTGTCGGGACCAAATTACCATCCTCACCAAACCTCCTACCCAACTGAGCTCCTACAGTGTGCGACGCGGTGTGCAACGTGGCGTGCGACATGGCGTGTGTGGGAGCCGCTTTCTTTGCCTGATCTCCTTCACTCCTCGCCACCATTCATGGACAGACACGAGCTCGCAGCTAGTGGGACTTTGACTTTACAGGTGAGGAAATGAATTACAAAACGCTTAAATAACTTGCCCAAAGCCACGCAGCTGGGAGTGAAGGGGCAGAAAATTGAACACACGCCAGGCTCTCCGCCCCTGAACTCTTGAGTCTCTACCTTTTTCAAGGTCTCTCTGCTGACTGCCAGTCGCCCTGAACCTTCTCTTTTTCTCTCACTGTCTTCCTCCTTCCATTTGATTGACTGCATTCCCCTCTGGTTAATACTTCCAGCGAGGAAGAGGCGCGGGGAGGCGTCTGTTCCACGCGCTGACGCTCACCCTTTCTCAGCAACCTGCTTTCATCTCCCGGGGCCCCCACACACCCCCGGGCTCGCGTGCAACATGGCCGATACCTGCCATTTTGAGTATCAAATAGCTAGTGAGGGTCATGGCTGGGCCTGAGAACAGCAGACAGAGGCTCATGAAATGAACTCAATTTGCGCACTTTCCCAGGGCACAGGGGAGGAAATGACAGTGACTTGTTGCTTGGGAAATGCTGATGGGTGGCCTGGTATCCTGGGAATGTGCTCGGATGATCAGGGGCTTTTTGCAGCCTCTCCCTCTCCTCCCCATTCTTGGGATGGTACTTTGGACTCCTCGCCACGATGCCCCAGCCCCGAAGAGAAATCGGAGTCTGCTGTTTTCCCCATGCTCTCGGTGCTCATTTCATAATAACCAAGCTCTATCTGTGTATCCGCATGTGCCTGGTTCGATGTGAGGTATCTGATGCTAATTTATCCTCTGGGTTTCTATGAGGTTTTAAGTGAAGAAACTGATTCAGAGATGTCAAGAAACTTCCCCAGGATCGTACAAACAGAAATCATGAAACCAGGATGTAGATACAGGGTCTGGATTCCTTAATCACTGTGTAACCTTATTTTGACTCAGACTCACCTCAGGTGGTTCCCTTCCACAGAGTGGACCCGCCCTTGCTGCTTTTGCATTGAACTTGGCTCCCTATGGTTTCACCACTTGGTTGGTGCCACTTGTGTGGTGCCATGGTGTTTATACCGAAGCACTCATCTCATGGGGCAAAGGCGAGGACACATCAGAGGCAGGCGATGAAATACACCTGCAACTCACTAGACATTTACTCAGCTCCAACTATTTCCTGTTGCTTGAGTGGGAGGGACGCAGGTATAGACCCTGACCTTCAAGGATTGTAGAGTCAAGGGAACTAATAGCGTGAACTTAGTAGCTCAAACCCAAGGTGGGATATCCTGCATGCAAACAAAATCCTTTGGAGAGGAGGACGAGGAAAGAATTTCAACAGTGGGAAATATTTGGAGGAGGTGGTTTGAGCCAGGGCTCTGAGGTTCTTTGAGTCAGATGGAAGGACGGTAGGTGATTCCCGACAGGCTGAGAGACTGAGTACAGACAGAAGCGGGGACACGAGGCATGGACGCATGGTATGTGTGCAGGGACAGCGAGTCTGTCTTTCCGTCCGAGGGTTGAGGAGGATAAAGCGGTGGCCAGTCTATGGAGGTTTTCCAGCTGTGATGAAGACCTCCACATATATTCTGTATGAAAGGAGAAGCTCCTGCAGCCGTCGAACAGGGACATGACATAATAACCCCTCCCTGGGGAAGACCCTTTTGGGGGTGCTCTAGAGGGATTGGGGGCATTGGAATAATCCAGGTACAAGGCAGTGAGGATCTGAGCAAGGGCCGTTACAGAGGGGATGGTGGGGAAAGGTGAATGCAATAAGCTTGGGCAGGGAGGAGGAAGGAAGGGATTTCTCGGACCATGGTATGGTTACCCTCTACGTAGCCCTGCTCCATGCACCCTGCTTCTCCGGGAGCCTGAAGGGAGCCTGGGAGGAAAGCCCTTGCTACTTCTCTGTGTTTGCTGGCCTTGTGACTGTGCCCAGAGCCATAGGTCCCCTCCTTCCTCTGCTTTTCTGCATTTGGATGATTTTCTTTATAATGATTGTCATAGTCATAACTATAATAATTATAGAGGCAATAATAAGATTCTGAATGGATGGAGAGTCTTTCTTCTGAGGATGCTAATGTGTGTGAAGTGGGGGCGGAGAGGGTCCTACCAGAAATATGATCGGATGCAATTTGGTAGAAAACAACTCTCAGTAGCGTGGGGAAGACCTAGTCACGAGGGGCGTGTTTCTGGTTTCTGTTCCTGAATTAGGACACATGTTCCCTCTTAGTAAGGGCAAAATCTGCCCTGCTCCCTGGTGGGCACTTCCTGGATGCCCATTTGCTGGCAGTGGTGGAGAAGTTGCTTTGGAAGTTCATCTCGCCTCCCTATCTGGGACCAGCCTTCCCCAGGACCTGCAGTGTACAGGGACCCCTCCATCCCTGCTTTAGCCTGTCTCATTGTTTGGCCATACACTTAGCTTTTAATAACAATACGCAATATGTCACAGCATTTTATGAATTACAAAGCCTGTTTGAATTCATGGTCTTATTTAATCCCTGCTGTCACAGAGACTAGCATTATTTTATCGTTCCCACTTTACAAATGCATTCATTTATTCAGCAAGCCCGCGTGGGGCACCGGTCATATGTGGGGCCCTGTGCTGGGCAATGAAACCCTACACCCTGAGATTAAGTGACTGACACAAACCCAAACAGGATCTGAACTCAGGTTATCCTTCCCCAAGCCATGTCCTCTTTTCCCCTTCCATGCCACTGTGTTAATTTTTAGCTCCGTGAATTACTAAAGTTTAGCACTTTATCACATGAAACATGCATTCATTTTGTTTTTCCAAACATATGGGAACGTTTTATCAAAAAACAAAATAAAGGAACTTAAAATTGCAGATAATAATAACTATTAAAACCAATTTGTGGTGAGGAATGCGCAAGTTTGTTTTATATCCCCAGTTATGCTTGGCAAGACAGTTAGGCACGTAGGAGTTTCTCCATAAATATGAGTAAATTAGAAGGTCCTAAAACTCCAACCTTAGCTCACGTTCTCTGCAAACACTGGTCTCCATTCTCAACTCCAAAAGTCTTCCCAGCACTTTATTTCTGAAGCATTTGGAATCTTTCCTTTTAAGTTATTTTGCAGCCGGTTTTTAAATAATGTCACATATTTTAGAAGAATATTAATATGTCCATTATAAAGATAGAGCAATTGAGGCTAAGTACAGACAGTTTAAAGTCCCAAACTCCTTTTCAATGATTTGACAGCTGGTCTTCACTGCCTGTAGGTTCTTTAGACAGGTAGAGAAGGATGGAAAGCCAGAAGTGCTTAGGGGCTGACAATTTCCCCACACTCTGCGTAGTCTCCGCGGGTTAAGTAGAACCTTCAGTTGACCGGGCGGGTGCTGCCACCGTGTGGTGGCACTTGATATCTGCTGCTCTTCCTCCATGTGCGCCTCCTGCTGGGGGGAAATGCTTCCTTCCACTGGGTACCTACGTACCTACCCAGCTGTTTGTTGCGCGCACCTCGGGCTCAAGGAGATATGGAGGGGAAAGAAAAGAAGGAATTATGGTCTTCTTGGGGCTTACATTCTGGGGTGTGTGTTGTGTCTAGGGGGAGATGGGCAATAAATACAGAGAAAAACAAGACTACGTTAGATGGTGCTAAGTGCTGTGCTGGAAAACAAGGCAATGTGATGACATGACTGCAGAGGGGACCTATCTCCCCGGGATGGTGGGCAGGGAAGGCCCCTGGGAAGAAGAGATGTTTATTCCCAGAGCTGAAGGATGAGCGGGAGTCAGGCACGAGAAGGGACATTCCCAGACAGAGAGAGCAGGATGACGTCAGTGGGCCGGCTGGCAAGTGTGTGAGAGAAGTCCTCCCCGATGAGGTCAAGAGGCAAGCAGGGGTCAAATCTCCCAGAGCCTTCTAGACCATTCCATGTGCAATGGGAACCACCAAAAGCTTCTAGAAAAGGGGTGGTGTGGTCTGTGATGCCATGTGAGTCTCTTTGTGTTTGTGTCTGAACCAGCCATTAAACGGAAGAAGCCAGTAAAAAGAGCCACGGTGGGAGTTTTGCCAGAAACTGGGAGCAGACCCATACTATAGGGCTGCACCTTTAAGCTATCTGTAGAATTTTATGAATTCCTAATGCCTGGGTACAGCCCAGGGGCAATCCAGTTGGAGGAGCTGAGGATGGACGCAGGCTGGGTTCTCACCCAGCCCTTCCCAGGGCTCCTGTGCATCACTGGAGTTAACAACTGTCATTTATTGGGGAACCTTGGTGAAGGAGGAGCCCTTAAAGTGAGGGCTCGGGAGGGTCTGTGGGAGTCCAGGGACCCTGCACTTGGCTGTGGGCTGACTATCACTCTCATGGGCTGTGAAAAGAGAAGGAAAGGGGGAAGAAAACAGATGGCAGAGCCTTGGGTATTGATGAGAACGAGCTGGGGTGAGTCATGGCTGTGGGACTGAATTTATTACAGTGGGAGAAGAGGAAGCACAAAAAAGCATGGATTGGAGGGTGGTCAGAGCCAAGGCCTGGGCATGGGGGCCCTTGGCATGTTTGGTGGCACACTCTGGCTGCCACTTGTAGACCCCCTTCTGTCCTCAGGCGTCCCACCCTGCCCTGTCTCCCAGATGCTCTTCCTCTCCCTGGAAACTTCCGGGCAGAGCAGCTGCTCCCAGAGCTGAGTCTGGGGACCAGACTCCCACATTCTTGGCAGCTGGCCGCACCCGGGTGTACTCTCTCTGGCACCAGGCTCTGATGGATGAATCATCAGTGCTCTTTTGGTGGCAAGTGACAGCAAACCCAACCCAGAGCCGCTAAAGCAAAGTGGGAATTTATAGGTTCAGGTGGCAGAGAGTTTAAGGATAGAACTTCAAATGTAGCTTGGCCAATCCATGGCCAGGGAAGTGAAAGGCTCTGATTGATCTGGTGTGGGTCATGGTCCCATCCTGGGAGCAGGGGTAGACTCGCTACCAACATCTGAAGAAAAGGGCTGGGAGTCAGGAGAGAACCATCCACTAGCAGAAAAACATCAGGGGCTGTCACAGCAGGCAACAGAGGTTTGCATGTGCCAAACCAGCCCATATTCCCTACAGAAGTCCACATGATGGGGGAAGAACATGGAGTTTATAATCTGCCTTATCCTGCTGATCAGTTTGGGTAACTGTGGGCTGAGCTTGAAGATTTTGGGAAGTTCTGAGGATGTTACCTCCTATGGTTGAAGGATGGTAAAGGGTACTTGTCATTGAATGTAGCAGATGATTTCATTATTCCCCAGTAACAGACCCAATGGATACTGAAGAATGACGGCTGTCTTGCTTGCTCTTTCCCAACCAAGCCCCAGATAGAGTAACTCCTTGAGGGGAAAGATATGGCCATCCATGGCTACAAGCAGAAGGAGGAAAAGGACTCCCCTCCCCCAGGGTGGCCAGGTCATTTATTGGCACTTGTTATATCATCCAACTAATACCTAGTTGTAAATGGTAGTGGGTAGATGCTGCAGACATGGGCTCTCAACCCAGCTTGAGAGCCCAGAGGCAGGACTGGGTGGTGGTGGTGATAATGAGATAATCAGAGAAAGCAAGGCTCAGTTCAATACCAGCAACCGGACTCATCAGACTGAAAGAGCTAGCACAGGGCTATGTGCAAGGTGGCAGCAGTGGGGTCCCGCTGGGCAGGGTCTGAGTTAAGAAGGCAAGAACCATAGACATAGAGGTTAACACGCAGTCAGCGCTCAAGCCTTCAGTACTAACACATTTCTTATTCCTGGAATCTCTCTGAAATGCTCTTGGTTCTGACCAGATTGGGAGGGAAGTGCCTAAATTTCTCCTGCTGCTATCTATGCATACAGAACTGTGATTAGAGATCAAGAAAGAAATTAACACTGAGAGATTTCCGCTTGGACCTTGTGATGGCCCAAAGGAGCAGCCGAATTGCACAGCTTGGAAAACTCACAGTTTTCCAGCTGAGTGTAATAGACAGAGTTAAAAAAAAAAAAAAAAAAGACAGAGAGGGAGGGAGGAAAAGAAAGAATGAAAGGAGGGTGGGGAAATCAAGCAAACGAGAAAGAAAGAGAAGTGTCATGGCACGATCCACAGTAGAAGAAGATAGGAGGGCTCAGCAGGAAGCTTAGAGGACCCACATCCTCACTGTCCCGTGCCAGCTTAGGGTCAAGCCTCCTACCCACCCGCTTGCGTGGGGAAGGACGAGATGCACAGGGAGAGGGGCAACTCATCCCTAGCTAGCTCAGGGTGTTTGCGCTCTCACCTCTTCTGCCTAGAGGCCCTAAAGAATTACTTTCTTGGTCGCGAAGGACGTGATCCAATTAGAACCTCAGACACAAACTGAAAGTCATTAACAGCTGAATAAAGGTAACAGGGAACAGACTTACAGAATTAGGGAAAGAGACCAAGCAGAAAGCAGATAACTTAATTTCCATAATTCAGACAGCAGCGCAATTTAACAACCCTATTGACAGCCTTGAAAGTCCGACAAGGAGAAATAACCCTCACATTGCAAGAACTCCTAAAGAAAAGGAAACGGGAGAGGACAACAAAATTATTTTGTTCTTGATACAAAAAGCCAATATGTTTTTTGAGATAATCAGATTCGTAAAGCCATTTGTCCTAGCCAGTTTGTCCCACGTGGCAGAGGAGTCCGATCGTGCAGAGCCCTAGCAGCGGGACAGACGGATGCCAGTGCTTGGTTGGAAGCCTCCCCACACCACTCTTCCGGGTCATCCAGTGGGTCCTCTGGGGCTGCATTTTCCTGCTCTCCTGCCACTGGCACCAACTGTGCCTGCCCATCAGTCTCAGGTGTCAGGAAAGATCCCCCCTGCAGTTATAACTCCTGAGCCAACTTTGGGCAGCCTGGTCAGGTGGCTCCGAGGCCTCCTGGGTTGCAAGGGCCAGCAAGATGGGAGCTGGCCCCACCTCCAGAGTGGGACAAGGAACCCTTACCACCTATTGAGAGTCCCCGCTGAGAATTCCTGCCAGCAGCAGCCTGGGGCAGTGTTTTTGCTGGTCTGCTTGTAGGTCTCAGATGTGGGCAGAGTGAAGTATCAGTTTTCAGGACAAAAAATAGGCAGACAAACAAGGAAAATGCACACTCCATAACTCCATAGTCACAAACAAAAAAGAATGAGACACTAAACAACCATCTGGAGATGATGAATGTAGCAGAGATAAAACCAGTGACCATAGAGCACACAGGGAAAACAGTAGCAAGTGTAAAATATGTAGCAATAATCCAGATCTTAAAAAAAATCCTCCTTAGAACACCTCAGCAAGTAATTAAAATAGTTAGAAATCAACAAATCAGTCAGCCCTTACAAAACACTAATTGTAACAGTGCAAAAAAAATCAGAAAAAAAAAAAAAAAAAAAAGAAACTGAAAGTACTATTAACCCAAGAATGGAAACCAAGATTTGATTCTTTATTTAAGAGTATGACTAGAATAGTCTGGCTTGACCAACCAACAAAGAAGAGAAGGAATATTATGAGAATATTAACTTGTTTTAAAAAGGCAATTATCATCATTTAAAAAGGAAATTATCGTCCTAGAAAAATCATATTTTTCCCTAATGTGATATATCAGTTCATGTAACTGTAACTGCTGTGAACGACTATGCAAATAGAATTACACTGTCTGAGAATATGAACCGTCAGAAAGTCTAGAGCTCAGGTTCTAAGGGTCATTTGAGGTCCCAACTCAGATCCCAGGAGCAGCAAGGGACACCAGCGCCTGGTGGGGGCAGGGCTGACTACCCCCATCGCTGCCATGCCCTCCCCTGCCACAGAGGGCGCTGTAGATCCCTGGCTCTGCTGTCTGCCCACTGCTGGGCTAAGATCCAGGACTGGCCAGGGGACATCTCTGGAGGGTAGGACAGTGGTGACAGCATTCCGACAGCCTTAGTTTCCATCTGTGCTCTTCTCTGGGCTCCTGAGGGCTCGAATCCTCACACGCAGTCCTCCCTGACGTTCACCCACACTCCCTCCCACCTACCCAAATGCTGTGCCAACACTGTCCTCTTATTCTAACCACCCGGGACCCCCCAGTCATTGTCCTTGTCTTTATTCTCCTCGTGTTCTCCACTCCCGAGCACCATGCTGAAGTTTTCCAAGCCGTCCCTGAAGGGTGGCTGCTTAGTCACCATTTGTCCTAGCCAGTTTGTGTTCAAGAGGTGTTCGCCCACCGGTGTTTCATCCCCTTGACCCTTCCACACTAAGTTCATTAGTGAACTTAAAACGGAGTTTAAAAACACAAGTGACTTGTTCACTGACCCTTTGTTTATTGATCCTTTCACGGGTATGGATTCCTTTCCCCAAGAGTAGACAGGATGACTCCGTTTTCTTCTCCAATCGAATATAAGAACGGCAGGGAAACACAGGAAGTCCACTATCCTTGGCTTGGGGAGGGGGGACTGTGGTTGTAGCATCTAGGATCCCTGGTTTCTGGCAGTTCACAGTATTGAAGAGGGTGTAAAATGTGTATGCAAACAACGAGCATGCAAATGTAAGTCAAGGTAGCAGTCAGAACACAAGTTCCTTGGGAGTTCTAGGAAGATACTGGCCAGAGAAATCAACGAAGGACTCATAAAGGAGGGAACAGTTAGGCAGGGTCTTAGACCCAATTTTAGAATATGATGAAAATTTTGTAGAATTTTTTTAAAAGATTTTATTTATTTATTTGACAGAGAGAGATTACAAGTAGGCAGGGAGGCAGGCAGATAGAGAGAGAGAGAGAGAGAGAGGGAAGCAGGCTCCCTGCTGAGCAGAGAGCCTGATGTGGGGCTCGATCCCAGGACCCCGAGATCACCACCTGAGCCGAAGACAGAGGCTTAACCCACTGAGCCACCCAGGTGCCCTGAAAACTTTGTAGAATTTAAAGGAAAATGTAAACAGTTGGGGTTTCAGATGGATGCACAGGCAGGAGGCAGTTGTGCTAACAAGAGGGTACAGTAACTCTCCATATATATTTTCTAAAAGTGCCATTTTCCCCATCTTTGAAAAGTAACATACTGGGGCAGCTGGGTGGCTTAGTCAATTGAGCACCTGGCTTTGGCTCAGGTCATGATCCCAGGGTCCTGGGATGGAGCCCCGTGTCGGGTTCCCTGCTCAGCGGGGAGTTTGCTTCTCCCTCTGCCTCTGCCTGCTGCTCCCCCTGCTCGTTCTCTCTCTCTCAAATAAATAAATAAAATCTTTGAATAAAAAAGTAACATGCTGAGGTGAGGGTTTTTAATAATACAATGGGAGGTGTTAGAGGAGACAGTATATGTATGTATGTATATATATATATATATATATATATATATATATAATATTTATTTATTTATTTACAAGAGAGAGCACCTGTGAGCAGGGGGAGGGGCAGAGGGAGAGAATCTACAGCAGATTCCCTGATGAGATGAGCTTGGAGCCCAGCTTGGGGCTTGATCTCATGACCCATGAGATCAAAACCAAGTCAGACGCTTAACCATCTGAGCCACCCAAGCGCCCCAGGAAGAGGCCGTATAAAACCAGTATTGTTTGACCTGTAGAGAATTCAGTCCCAGGGTAGCACATGTCTGGGCTCTTGTTCCATTACTGGTCAATGGTGCAGACTTGACCTCCTGGCAGGGACAATCCAGGTAACTTTTCTGTTCTCAGATCCTGATGCAGATGAGAAGGTGTGTGAGCAAACAAGTGGAAACCGAAAATGCGTGGAGTGTTTCTGAGGAATAGGGAGTAAGTAGACCATTTTCTCTTTTTTAAAAATTGAGGTGTAATCGACATACCCTGTTTTATTAGTTTCCAGCGTACAACACTGTGCCCCCTCTACCACTTTTCCCCATCCACGTGCCGGGGTCCCAGGTTTTTCCAACTGGCCTCTGACTGTAGCATAGCAGCCTTGTCTCTGCTGAGCATTCAGTCTTTTTAGGATTTTAATTTCTGAGTTTGGTCTTCGACAGCTTTTTTTGCTTTCCCACAAGGGGGAAAGAGGCCTTTTTCTAAACTGCTAAGGATGTCCTTGGGCCTTCACACCTGCTTTTTTTCCCCCCCCTAATTAATTTATTTGAAAGAGAGTGAGTGAGAGAGAGAACATGAGCTGGGGGAGGGGGACAAGCAGCTTCCCCAGCTGAGCAGAGAGCCCAACTCGGGGTTTGACCCCAGGACCCTGGGATCATGACCTGAGCCAAAGGCAGATGCTTAACTGATTGAGCCACCCAGGTGCCCCTTCACACCTGCTTTTCAACTATTTAACTGTCCTCAGGTTCCTTTGGGGTCAACGCAGCCTGCCAGCCAGATGCTGATGTCACTGCCCTCGAATGCCTTACCCTTCCTCCCCAGATCCCTGAATCATTGCACCCACCAGCGTCTCCCCTCCACTGGTGTCTTCCCCCAAGTAACCTTCAGCACACTTTTAGCAATTGAGCCCCCAAGGCCATGGATGGGGATCCTCATTACCTTCTGGGTACTGAGTGATCCTGTCCCCAAACCCCATCTTTACTGCCTGCTTTCCCAGCTCCTTCCTGGTATGAACTATATCTATTTGGATCCTTCAGGAAGCACGTGGTGAGATGTAGTTGAGAGGGTGAGAGGTCCATTAGAAGGGCATATGTGTGAAAGATACAGGAGGAGGAAGGAGAACTGGATAAGGAGAACCCTGGACTATGACAGAGGTTGGACAGTCTTAGTCAACCCCATGGGAACCGCCACCCGCCACCTGAGAGAAGGGCCCCTTCACCACCATGGCGCAGGATTGGCCAGACCTTAGCCCCTCTGCCATGCTCAGTCACTGGCTGGGAGGAACGTGGGTTTGATTCCAATGCTGTGGCAGGTCTTGAGGGGCGACCCCTGGAGACTGTCAGCCTAAAGTGCATCTCACAGCTGAACAGTTCTTTTGTACAGGGAGACGCACAAAATGCATCTCCATGACTGCCATGGAAACTTCTGGAGGCTGAGTCAGAGAGAGAAACTGCCTCATTCCAGGGCTTGTAGTCTGCAGAGTTCAGGGAAGCTTAGCTGGCTCTGTTCCCTGGACTGGGAGGCAGAACAGGTTTTTGGGTCCAAGTTACCAGTTGTATTTTGAAAGTCTTCTTCTTGATAGAGGTCAATGAGCCTTTGTATTCAAAACCATTTGAATCTGATGTGAAGTTTAGACACGTGTAGGGGAAAGAAGATATCTAGGGAGTGGAAGCTAGAAGGAGGTCATGGAAAAGAGGGAGCATTTCAATAACTTTCTTTCATAAGTCCTATCTCTTAGTCCCTAGGGAACACCTGAACAGTATTTGCAGATCATCAGACTCTCAGTCCGCTATGCATCTCGAATCTATCAGAGGGGCTGATCGTGTTTAACATCATTATCTAATCAGGAGATTCCCAACAAACCATTAAGTATTGATTTAAAAGGAACATTTTTTTTTCCTTTCTAGTACAGACCCAACCAGTCCCGTAAGAATGAGACTGCTGAGGGTTTTCTCACTGGAAAGGTAAAATTTATTACAACATTTTTCATCAAGCCCCTTGGCCTGGGTCACGCCCATGAGACAGGATGCGTCCTCTGTTCAGAAGCTGGAAGCCCAGATCTGCACCTATCATTGCTTTGAGTGTTCCCCAAGCACCCCCCTTCCCCCACCCACACCACTCAAGTCCTTATCAGTGGTTGGTGAGGACAAGATCCATGTCAGGCAGGGGCAGCCCATGGACACAGGGCTCTAGCCTTCTGGGTCGTGTGTTCAGGCTCGAGCTGAGAAAGGGAACAAGGAGCCATGGTGTGAAGGGTGCACACGTTCTGTGGGACTGGGATAGAGACTGCTGCTCAGTGGGCGAGGCCCTCCTAGCCCCCTTTGATCACCAGCACCACTTTGCTAACAAGACTGTGGGGTGGGACATCATCGATACTGGGACACGTTTGTGTTTTGTTTCCATCTCTTATTCTAGTGGTGACACTGTGGGCAACTGTCCTCTTAGAGTCTCCAGGAGAGATAGTTTTCACCGTCTGCCAGGAAGCAGCGGAAACCAGGGAAGCTTCCAAAGATCCACCATGTGTTTCATCCATCTGGGTCCCAGCCGCACCCCAACCCCTAGCTTGGCGCAGTGGCTGTGGGGGCAGGCTCTGTGCTCAACAGTGATCAGTTGGTTGTCCTGCTGATCGTGCTGGTTATTCCTGTCAAAAACGATACTGTTCCCATGGCAAATGTCAGCTACACACAGCTATATAAACTTAAATTAGAATTAATTCAAATGAAAACTTAGTTACTTACTGTACTAGTAGATTTCAAGGGCTCAGTAGCCACATGTGGCTGATGGCGACCCCAGCTAGACCAGAAGCCCTCCGTGTCCCACCCCACCCCCTGCCATTCTGCCTGAAGGTTTCCTCCCCACCCACCTGTCTTTTCCAAAGCCCCATCTCTGGCATCTTGTATAGATCACAGGACCTAGCCCTTAACTGTCTGGGAACCAGTGTCTTCTCTCAATTCCTGGTTACCTGTTAGTCTTATGTTCCCATCCCATCGGATGGCTAATGGAGGAGAAGCATCATTTTGTGCTTCCTACTGAGTCTGGCCTAGGGATGGATGGAACAGTGTCAGCTTCATGAGTGTGAGTGAAAAGTCTCACTGTCAAGCTTCGCAAGAATTCAACCTCTGAATTCTTGTAAGTTGCTATATCACAAGAAGGCCACTAGATGGCAAACAAACTCCACAAAGAGAGTGCCGGGAGCTTAAAAACAGGGGGACTGTCACTGAAGGACCTTGGCCCATTATCCACAGGGAAGCCCCGAAGGCTTGAGCAAATTCTCTGGGTGTGAGTGGAAACACCTGGGAGGAGCCCCCTGTGTGCTGACTTGTTCTGCCGTGTGACTGAAAGCCTGGTCCTGCCCCATTGGCTGGGAACTGAACTGTGTCCCCCTCAACTTTCTGTGTTGAAGTTGCCTAATTCCCAATGAGGCTGTTCGTGGAGACAGGGCCTAGACTGAAGGTTAAATTAGGTCATAGGGTGGGTCCCCGTGTTGATAGGGTTAGTGTCCTTATAAGGAGAGACACAGTAGTGCTCACTTTCTTCCTCAGCAAGCACCCAAAAAGGCCATGTGGGGACACGTTGAGAAGGTGGCCTTTTGCTAAACAGGAAGAAGACAGTCACCAGAAAGTCTTACTGGACCTTGATCTTGG
Organism: Martes martes; assembly: GCF_963455335.1. NCBI lineage: Eukaryota > Metazoa > Chordata > Mammalia > Carnivora > Mustelidae > Martes > Martes martes. The sequence continues at coordinate 101,747,788 of NC_137896.1, read as the reverse complement.
ACTTTCAAGCCTCTTGACCTGTCTAAGCCACCCAACCTCTGGGATCTGGGTGGGGCAGCCCAAGCAGACTAGTATCCCATCCCGGCCCTTTCTGGATGGGAGAAAATCAGGAGGCACTTTTCGGACATGGGGAGCTCCGCTCCTTTTCCTCCTGCTGTTCTGACTCTGGTAAGGAAGGAGGGGTCAGGCTTCATCCTCCGTTGTTTGCCATTAAAGCCATTCATTTCCCTGAAGATGAAGCTGTTAGCTTGGCTTCTGAGCAGAAACATATCAAGCTCAATGAGCTACCGGCTTGCTACTAATGTTTGGAGATGTCCATGGTGGCTTTCCCACTTAGGTGCCAGTGGGGACACTGTGTGGGCAATATCCCTGTGTCCCTGGAGAGAGAGAGGGTCACCATCCCTTGTGGGGCCAGCCGGAGCATTAACATCCCTATAGCCTGAAGTCAGCAGAAAGCAGGACAAGCTCCCAGGCTCCTGCTCATGCACACGGCCCCTGGACATGACGCGCCCGCCTGGTCAGCGGCAGCGGATCTGGACCGATGTCACCCTCACCATCCAGCACCAGGATGCTTTCAGGAACACAGGCCCCTCCTCCTGTTACCTCTCGGGACACAAACCTCACCCCGCCGCCGTCCCTGTTCTGGGAGCCTGCCGCATGTTTGCACAGAATAAACTGACCGATTCTCCCTGACTTCACACGCAGGCCCTCGGTGCCTTCAGAGGGCGAGCCTTGTTCCCTCTTCTGGCCCCTGTTAAGCTGTGGTTCTGACTCCGCTTCTGGATCCTTTGGAAGGGTTGCTGTTGGTAAGTGGTGGTTCTTGGAAACCAGAGAGGAAACTATAAATGCTCGGAAGCTTACCTGCGGGGACAGATCCCCGCAGCGGGGAACCCAGCCTGGAGACCACAAGTGGCAGTGAGAGCTGAGCAGGTGGGTCACATCCCGAGGTGAGGCAGAGGGCAGACGTGAGGCTGGAACCAGGCTGTGGAGTGGTTTTCTCTATGAGCACACCCGCCCCTCAGGCCACCTGTGCTGTTTCTACTGACAGGAGCCAGGGTGGAGCATCGGTGTGGTGGGGAACACAGACACACTGCCACCTACTGGACTCTGGAGGGAAAATACCTCTTCTTCTCAAGGCCCAAACCCACTGCAAGCCTCCCCTGGCACCTGCTGTGTCATGGAGTCCCCAGACCGCCACCCCCCGGGTCACTCAGAGCCTTCAGCAATGGACAGATCCGTGCTGAGCCCGGCAGGTCATGAAGGTGGGGTCCTGGGCTTCATAGTGGGGGCCACGGGGCTGAGAACTCATGTCTGATTTTAAATGTTCATGCTCACATCCAAGTTTAAAATCATACATTATACCAACAATTAAAGTCGTATCTATTAATATATAAGTATGCACATTATTTTTATTTATAGTGTGGATAAATATTACATTTAAATATGATTTATATAAAACATTTAATTTCAGATATAAAGTTTAAACATAGTATTTGCATATATGATATAAATGATACAATTGTTTGTTTACTTAACATACATTCCTAACATATATTTCTAACATATAACATAACATATATCAACCAGATTCTGTTCCAACCAGAACAGAATCTGGCTGAATAAAGACTTGAGGGTGGGGACATTTGCTGGCCTCCCTCTTCGGGCTTCAGAGGGGTCAGAGCCACTGAGGACCAGGGAGAGAAGCTCTGAGAATAGCGAACCCTGCACATGCCAGGCCTGGCTCTGAGGTCCGGGTCCCTTACTGTCACCCCAGCCGCCGGGCTCTCAGCTTGGTTCAGCATATCAATTCTAGTAACTCCAAACATCGGACATCTTGTTATTGCTTGACTTACTGCTAACATTTCTTTCATTTGCTATTACAGTCATTCTGACCAATGCAGAAAAGACAGGTAAGGGGGAGGGCCTGGCGAGGCTTTCCACCTGCCTTTCAATCCTACATTTGTGTGAGGTTTGAGGGAGTCAGAGGCATAAAGACAGGAAGCCGTAAATAGTGACGCCCTCCCTGGTGTCTTAGTCGCGCTGTGCTCATGGCTAGGGAAACCCAAACACTTAGAAGAGTTCACAAATTCTACTCTCTTCCTGTCTACAAGTTTCTTTTCATATGCCAGGCACCAAAGTAGGCTCACATCCTCGATTTCACTCACCCAAGGGTCCTTAAAATGGAATTGTGGTCAAGAAAAATCAGATGCAACACAGAGAGTGGGATCCCATGGGTGTGTGTTTGCAGATTTCCTTCCTTCGTCAGGTGTTTTTGAAGGGGAGGGGCTTATTCAGCCAGTGGGCCTCCCCTCAGAGTGTGCGTTTTGAGGATTTACAAAGAAATCCTTCCAGGCAGTTAGTGCTGCATGCCTGCGTTGCAAAGCAGGACGGTGGTTCTGGATCACCAGCATGGACGAGGCCAGAGGGTGTCCTGAGAGGCTATGTACGTGGGAAGCTAGAACTTGACCCTCACACCTAGGACCACAGCCTTGGAGCCTGAGGGTGGGGACCTCTTATCAAAGAGCCACAGGCACCTGACTTGGGTTCTCATCAGGATGCCTGAGTTTACCCCCTTCTGGCATGCAGGTGGGGACCCACCTTCTCTGATGCCTCCACAAGGCCCCCAAAAGCAAGGGCTGTCAGGTCCCTCGGTGGAGGTGAGATGGACCCCACTGGAAGAAGCAAGCTTCATCTTGGGACATGTGGGGGTGGGGAGACTGCAACAGAGACAACCTAGTCCCCATTCAGAAGGCAGATGGGCCCTGGAGGTGGGAGAGAAGCTTCTCCTAATTACACTGACAGCCTGTAAAGTGGAGGCCCCTCCCACTTACTGACAGACATTCTCCTCTGCAGCTGTGGAAATCCAGCATCTGGAATGGGTCGAGGCAGGCCATCAATAAGAGTTTCATGGAGAGCTGTTTCTTGCTTTGACTCAAGGCAGGATCTTTTTCTTTTGTTCACTGTCAAGGGTAGAAGAGTTCCCTTCTTAATATTTCTGATTTCTTAACAAGAATGTCTTCCCCCATCTCTGGTCGGAAAACCTTTAGGCCCATAAGACTACCCAGATTATTTCCCCGGAGCCTGTTTTTTGCACTCTCCCCCCCAACCCCCTCTCATCTCCACCACACCACTCCCATGTCCCCACCCCCACCTCTATAAAGGCTGAGGCCTCTCTCACTCCCTGGGCTCTGAACATTCCCTGGCAGCATGTTCCTGGGGACTCAGGGGCAGGACCTCTGGAGCCCGGCTTTCTGGAGAGAGGGTCAGCGGGGACACCAGTTAGCAAATCCTCTCTCCCAAGTGGGGGTGGCTGCCATGCATGAAAGACCCCTGTCGTGCTCCATAAATATCACTTTCCTCTTTTAGTCGTGAGCAGGGAGTGGAGCCATCATCCTGACCCAGAAGCCAGCCCTCCCTGTCTGTGTCTCCGGGAAAGAGTCACCATTTCCTATCAAGCCACAGCCAATGGGCACGGAGAAACACCTTGGATCTGGATAAAACCTGGACAAAGACTTGAACTCCTTCTATCTCACATCCCTGCGGTGACCCCACCATCCCAGCCTGGTACAGCAGCAGGAGGTGTGGAATGGACTAACCCTTCAGCATCAGCCCAGAACCAGGGCGTGCACTGCCCACTGGGTTTCTAGGGAAGCTGCTGGCTGCCAGGTAGCCAGGATCATGTTCCAGAGAGATGCAGGACATGTGGAGCCCCTGACTGAAAAGACAATTTTCTTTTTCCTCTATGGATACTGGCAGCCTACTACTTCAGTGCACCTCTGCTGACTTCCAGAGGCCCCTTCTGGGCATCTCTGCTCTCCCTGCAGCTGGGGAAGGCAGCTCTGCCTGCCTGTATGGGCCACCAATGGCCTGGAATGAGCACCCCCTAGGACAGCCTTTAATTGTGACCAATGGGAGCAAGTGGATAAAACACTCCAACTCCCTACCTCTCAGCTGGAATCACTCAAAAACATTTCCCCCTTGTTTCCATGTGGGGTTGAGATCCAGGCACCGTCACTCACAGCTGCCGTGCTGATGGGCAGTGTACTATCCATCTTCTCCCTGTCTCACTTCCCTCTTCCCTTCCAACATCTCCTGTACCTCTGTAATACACTGCCTGCACAGGATGCCGGAGCATCTTAGAGAAGGACCTGTCTGGCAGGTCCATTTGGTCTATAGCGCTGTTCAAATCAACTGTATTGATTTTCTTTTTTTTTTAAACTGTTTATTAATTTTCTATATGGATGTTTTATCTACTATTGAAAGTGGGGGTGTGGAAGTCTCTTCTCTTATTTTGTTTCACTCAGTTTTCCCCTTTGTATCTGTCAATATTTGCTTTTTGTGTTTATGTCTCTGATGTTATGTGCATATAAAGACATTACTGTTACCTTCCTGTTGAATTGATCTTTCATCATAACAATTACCTTCTCTTCCTCTAGAGACAGTCTTTGACTTAAAATCTATATTGTCCCATATAAACATAGCTATCCCTGTTTTCTTTTGGTTACCATTTGCATGGAATACCTCTTCCCATCCCTTTGCTTTCAGCCTGTGTGTGTCTTCAAGTGTAAAGTGAGTTTTTATAGACAGCATATCTCTGAATCTTGTTTTTAAAATTCCATTTGGCTACTCTATGCCTTTTGAGTGGGGAAGTTTAATCCATTTACATTTATAGTAATTACTGATAGATGAGAGCTTACTATTGTCATCCTGTTAATTGTTCTGTTAGTTTTGTAGTTGCTTTGTTACTTTTCTGTCTTCCTTTGTTACTTGATTTTTTTTTTTTTTTTGCAGTGATTTCCTTTGATTCTTTCCTCTTTTATCTTTTGGATATCTATTACAAGTTTTTCTTTGTGATTAAATCAAAGTTTATATGAAATACTTGCAGTTATAACTATTTTACATTGATGATGACTACAATCACATATAAAAAGCTTCCCTTGTACTACCCCCATATTTTGTTCTTTTACTCTGAGTTTACTTTTTTTTCTTAATATGAAGGTTGAACTAATAGAAAATTTTAAAAAATCTTTTTTAAGGTTCATTTTTATATTAGGGTTAAGAATATTTTACATACCACCAGTACAGTGTTATGTTTTTGCCTATATATTGGCCATTTTCCAGTGAGATATATGTTTTCGTATGATTCACATTTCTGTTACTGTGTTTCCTTTCATTCCTGGGGGGCTAGGGCCCAGGGTGTGGTATGGAGGCTCTGGCCAGGGTGCAGGCTCTGAGGCAGGCTCTGGGCAGCTCCATCAGACGCCATTCATACTGAGAAAGGTTGTGGGAGTCCTCAGCTATGAAGACTGTGACATCCACAGTGGTGCTGATGGCCCCCTGCCACTGGGGAACGTTGCTGGTGTCCTCCTCTCCTTTTCCTCCAAGGGGAGAAGTCACACTTAAAGGGGTTCCTCTTGGTGCTAAGCTGCGGTGGTCTGGAAGATGGGGTGACACAGGTAAAATGCTTCCCACACCTTCTAAGCAGCCATCCTCCATGTTTGTGCTCCCCTGGTTTCTTCCAGCTTCTTAATCGCATTGTGGAACTCTCTCAGAGCAATTTTTGTCCTTAAGAGGCCATTAAATCATTGTTTATGCAAGAGGACAAAGGGTGGGACCTCCTCATCTACCATCTTGCTAATATCACATTCCACCATAAAAGTAGTTCTCCAATTCATTTAGGGACAGCTTTAGAAAGTTAGCCAGGGAGGTTACAAACAACAATGCCTTTAGTATGGAGCTTCTTTGAGCCCCGTTTGTATTCATTTCTTATGGCTGTTGTAAGAAATTATCTAAATGGGGTGGCTTAAAACAACAGAAATGGGGGCAACTGGGTGGCTCAGTGGGTTAAAGCCTCTGCCTTCGGCTCAGGTCATAATCCCAGGGTCCTGGGATGGAGCCCTGCATCGGGCTTTCTGCTCAGCAGGGAGCCTGCTTCCCCCCCCTCATCCCCCCTGCCTGCCTCTCTGCCTGCTTGTGATCTGTCAGTCAAATAAATAAAATCTTTAAAAAAACCCAAAACAACAGAAATGCATTTTTTCACTGCTCTGCAGGCCAGAATTCTGGGCCAAGGTCAGGGTACGGCAGGGTCATGCTGAAGTCAGAGGTTGTAGGGGAGAATCCATGCCTTATGTCTCATAGGTTCTTGTGGCTGCTGGTATCCCGATCCCCACCCCATCTTCACTAGACCTCTCCGCTGCTGTCTGTGTTCAACTCCCTCTGCCTCTCTCTTAATAGGTTGCTTGTAATTGCACTTAGGTTAATTAACCTTTTTCATATCAGGTAATGTTTTGGATTGTAGAATTAGGATCTGATACCTTTGGGGGCCATGACTGCAGCCTGTTCTACTGTTGCTGTATCAATTCTCTGTGAACACATACCTCTCTCTCCCTCCCATGTTCACAGGCATTTCTCTAAGTATATCCAGCGTCAAATATGTCCAGGCTCAGAGGGGCACACAAAGGAAGAGGTTTCTCAGGATTTTTTAAAATGACCTGCTGTGTCTTCCATTATCTTGCAGAAAAAAGACATCGCCAGAGACAGCCCTTAACCGTCTGTGGTGAAGCTGTCTCTACAGAGAAGGTCATGGGCTATTACCCTTTGGACCTCTGATTGTATGTAGGGGCTGTGGTCCTCAGCTCTCATGGAGGGTATTTGTGGCCACGGTCTCAAATATGATCCGTGTTTCTCTCCCTTTTTAATCCTTTTTTACTTACTGGGAACAGTGTACTTGATATTGGCTGAGTGACACACCTAAATCGCCCAAAGTATGGAAATGACTATAATCTGGCTATATTTTTCTTAAGCTCATGAGACATTTTGAAACCTTTTGCAAAGTCTGGGGTAAGAATCATTTTTCTGGACATATCTTGGCTCAAGAGATGGGAGAAAGCTCTCAATTAGGAATATAATCTTACTGTTTCTCTGATTTGTGACACATAAATCAAGTTCTTACCTACCTGCCCCTTACCTGATCTCAGCTACTGATGAAAGCTGCTAGTTAGAAGGATCCACTTTCCCACCAAATTCATACATCTTTCCCCTCCAGGAGAGGCTTCAGGGATTTGGGGAAATGTCTTGTTATTATATTACAGTGATGAATCAGGCCAGCGGTGGCCCAGGGAGGCTCCGTGTGACCCAGCCACTCAAGTGCCTAGCCAAGAACTCGGGGCTCCTTGTAAAACCTCATCTCCAAATCTTCTCCAAATCAGCTGATGCCCTGGGATCACATTGCCATGAGAGTGCAGCCCCTCCAGGCTACACTCTCGTGGAAGGGTTAGAAGAACCCCTTCCACCCGAGTGTCTTCCTCACCCTCACTCCTGCTCCAGGACCGGGGAAGAGAGGCACTGGAGAAAGATAGGAGCTTCTGGTGGGGACTTCCTTACACAGGACAGGGCTATTGGCCCTTGGTCCTTGGTCCTAGAGATATGAATATTGAAATCTTTTATTCCTACTTTCAAGGAAGCCACTGTCTATTAGGGAAGATGGACCCCTAGATACATAAATAACTGCATACTCATGAATACATACATGTTACAGCTTAACTGATATGTGCCGTGGTTATAGTGAAGATGAAATGAGGGTGTGGAGGAAAGAGGGGTGCTGGCTGGGGGAGTCAGGGAAACTGCACAGAGAGGAGAGATTTCAGAGAGGAAAAGGGATTTTCAGGGGGACATGGTTGGGGGGAGAGGATTATCTTCTGCAGGCACAGGGTGAGGCAACACTCACTGCTGATGTTCTTTACTCCTTAGGGCATCACGGGACCTTCCTCCCTCTTCCCCAAGAGCCAGGGGTGAGGGAGAGTTACTTTTCTCTCCCAAGAACCATGTTTCTCTCCAAAGATCAGACTGAGATCCTTTCTGAATGCCTGATTTTTTTAGACTTTGCCCAACTATGGGGAAAGTCTCAATCTTCTTTGGATGCTGAGGAGTTTCTAAATTTAGATGGCTGAGAATCTGTTTCCAGTGGACAGGGTATCTCCCATGAAGAAGAGGATGACTTTTATTTTATTTTATTTTATTTTATTTTATTTTATTTTATTTAAGTAGGCTCCACACCCAGCAGGGAGTTCAACATGGGGCTTAAACTCATGACCCTGAGATCAAGACCTGAGCTGAGATCAAGAGTTGGATGCTTACTGACTAAGCCACCCAGGCACCCCAAATAGGATGATTATTGAAGAGCTTTCACCAGGCCAGGGACACTCTGTGCAAATCCATCCTTCACCTTCCACTCCTGTCTCCCTCAGAAGCTGTCCCACTTGCCTTCGGGGCCAGTGCTCTTAGAGCAGTGAGCTTAGACCTATCACATGCTAGCACAACACCCACACCCAGGTCCCACCAGCCCACGTCAGCAGCTCTGGGTCTGGAGCTGGTCTCCTGCTGCCTACTAGCGGGTCTGCAGTAGGGGAAGGTGCACGTTCTCCCTGTGGGCTGTTTGCTGATGTCGCTCTCCACTCTGAGTCTTTGGCGCCTACACAGGGCTGCCATCTAGAAACCAGGGGGATATCCAGTGGTCACACAGCCCCATCTTCATCTCTAACCACATCAGTTTCCTTGTTTGCATTCAACACTCCTCAACATGTAGATTCCTCCTTGGTCATGAAAGATTCTTTTGTAGAGCCAACAAAAGTCTTTACTTCCAGTGAGGAGACAATAAGCTATTCCTGAATGTCTCCTTAAATTCCCGAGGGATTCTAAATGCCAGTAGCAGGATTGTTCATTCCTTCTGTTTCCCAGAACTCAAATTCTCTAAACAGTGGTAGGTTCTAGAAGCAAAACAGTCAAGGTGACCACAGGTCTGTGTGCTGTCCCTGGGGACTTGCCTATTACCTCATTTCCCTGTGTTTTGTTGTCTTTAGCTGACCAGGTCTCCCTTAGGGAGGCTGATGACAAAGAGACAACCAGATAGACAGAAAAAAAGAAAGGGACCAGGTTGAACCATACAAGCGTGTTCTGGGGAGGCGGCTAGGAGGACACTGAAAACATCTTCCCAACATCTCAGGAGGTCCCCCCAAAACTTCATCCCTGTTGTCCTTTCTGGGTCCTGTCCATGAGACCTTGGAGTTACAACCTTGCCTTGGCAGGCTGAAGAAGTGTCCAGAAGATCCAACCTGAGATCCTGGGGCTGCTCCAGCTTCCAACACACAGGAGAGAAGGCAAAGACTACCGCTGCAGTCTCCAGGGACAGGAGACACCATCCCTTCTCCTGACACATGGGTTAGACACAGTGCTGCATTGTTGGGTCAGCAACGTGTACCCAAATTCTCTCTGTGGGCATCTGGCTTCTCATATTAACTCTTTTCTTCAATCCCAACTTAACTTTAATTTTAAGTACCAGTCTTTGTTGTGGTGTCTATTCAGAAATACACTCTCAGTGATGAAGCAGTTTGGCTTGACTATTTTGTGTTATCTGTCTGGTCTGCGTTTCAATCAATGGTTAACTTGTCATCTAGTTAGAGCCTGAAGCCGAACAAGTCCCCATGTCTGTAACAGTAGATCTTGGAGTGATCACTCTGTAGGCAGCTGGCTGTCTCCGGAGAGGGTCCCTGTGAACGGGCCAGCCTCCCTTGTCCCCCTCAGTACAGCCTCAGCTCCCATGGGACCAGAGGCCCCTCCATCACCTCTACCACCTCCTCCAGCTGCAGGAGAAGTGAGCCTGCCAGCCCCCAGAGGCAGGACAGAAGAGCTCTGTCAGGTCTTTAGACATGCAAATCGACTCCATGCAGACCTGTGCTTCTTTAACCCTGGAGCAGGGGCCAATCCAGAACAGCCCTGACCACTATCTACCTGCCCAGCCCCATCCTTCTTGCCCTTTGGTCCAGAAGCAGCAGATTCAGGGCATTCTCCAAGATGAGCCTCCAAGCCCAGATCCTCTGTCTCCTGGTGATGGGCTTTCAGGGTAAACATGTTTCCCACTGCTGAGGGGGAACTGGACCTTTAGCCTTTGACACAGAGACCATGTGCTCAAAAGGGGCTTTGGGCAATTATAGTGGGTTATTTAGTGTGGTTTTGACTTAGCTCTTGGTGGGAAATCCGGGCACAGAGCCCAAGGCTGACAATGAGGAAGAGGCATAAACAGCCTTGAACCTGCCCTTGGTCCCCTGAGGACCAAGGAGCACTCTGTCCGTGTTCCCACCCCATGTCCACCCTGCCATTGGAGGCTCACTGTGGACCAGTTTAGGCTATAAGGGAGGGACATCCATCGGCCCCTCATGGAAGGGAGGGGCTGTGACCTGTTGGGTCACTTTTCACAGCTTGCCCTGGCCCAGAGGACACATTAACAGAGAACTGGGTGAATTCTTGGACACAGGCAAAGGTGGGAAGGCCCCGGGGCACTTGACTTTAAATTTCTATCAGGTTTAAGCCCAGCATGGTTCTTCTGAGGAATGATGTTTCCTTGAAGCCTTGGACAAGTAATACACTGGGTTGCCCAAATGGGGTGTCTTTGCAGGCTGTGGGGGGCGGTTCGTCCTGACTCAGACCCCAGAGACCCTGGCCGCAGCTCAGGACAGCTTCATCTCAACCACCTGTAGAAGTAGCATGGAGGTAGTAACCTCCATGACCTGGTACCAACAGAAACCCAATGAGGCTCCTAGGCTGCTCATCTTCGGGGCTTCTGCCCGGGCGGCTGGAACCCCGTCCCGGTTCCGGGGAAGTGGCTCTGGCTCTGACTCAACATTCACGGAGTGGAGGCTGGAGATGTGAGAGTGTATTGCTGCCAGCAGCACTTCCACTGGCCTCTCCCAGTGATAGGTCCCCAGACAAAAATACCCTTCTGGGCTGTGGATGCCAGTTGTTGAAGCAAGACACCTGCTCCCTGCAGGCGGCCACAGTGCGAGAGAGGAGTGATGTACCCAGGTTTTAGATTCCAGCCTCTCAGAGTCTATGTCTTCTGACCTTGTGCAACAGGGGCAGGTTGGAGAGTTACTGTCTCCCATTTAAACCAGATCTACATAGAGGAAAATGTGCAGGTTGAGAGAGCCAAGTGGCGATCTAGACGGAAGCTTCAGATGGACTCATTTATTGCTGTCCTGTTATCTATTACAGCCTAACAGAGCACCCCAAAACTTAAAAGCTTCAAAGAACAACAACTCATTATTTCTCATGATGCTGTGGGTTGGCAGGGTGATTTCTCTGCTGGTTTGCCGGCCCTCACTCATGCAGCTGCTGTCCGTTGGAAAATCAGCTTGACTGAAAGACCTCAGTTTGTCTCGCCCCATGTCTGCCAGCTGGTGCTGTGGGCCGGGAGCCTCAGGTCTCCTCTGAGTCACAACAAGGGAAGGGGTGGTTAGAGACCTCCACCCCCAGGTGCAGGCTCTCAAGGGCTGAATGGACCATAGAAATTTATAAATTAATAAAAATGCAAGTTTTATTACCACCCTCCACTGGCAATTGTGAATAGTTCTCCCCATCTCGCACACCCTGTCACACCACTGAATGCTCCGGCCAGCTCCCCATGATAATGACTTTCATGTTTACAATGGACAGCTATGTACTGTCATTACCCAGAGCCCATCTTGGTGCTATTTTTGTCATGCATTTTACTTTTACATATGTTTTTAAACTCACGATATATATATATATTTTTTTAAGATTTTATTTATTTATTTATTTGATAGAGAGAGAGAGACAGCCAGAGAGGGAATACAAGCAGGGGGAGTGGGAGAGGGAGAAGCAGGCTTCTGGCCATGCAGCGAGTCCAATGTGGGGCTCGATCCTAGGACCTCGGGTTCATGACCTGAGCTGAAGGCAGACGCTTAACTACTGAACCACCCGGCACCCCAAACTCATGATAAATTCTTACTCATATTGCTTTCAAGAGTCAATTGTCTTTCAGGAAACTGCAGATCCGAAGACAAGTCTTTTATATGGACCTATCATTTACCAGTTCTGGTGCTCTTCATTTCTTTTGTGTTTCCATCTGGTGAAATTTGTCTTCTGCCAGAACTTCCCTTTGTCTTTCTGTGGAGCAGGTCTGATGGTGACAAATTATCTGTTTCTCTTTCATCTTTATATGGCTTTATTTCACCTTTATTTCTGAAGGTTATATTTACCGGAAATAGAATTCTCAATTAACATGTATTTCCTTCAGTGCTTCAGGATGCTGTCCTGTGGTCAGCTATGCCTGAGGTGGGCAGTCCTTTTTCTTGTTCCCCGATACCTTTTCCCCACCCCCGATCCTGATTCTTTTAAGGTTTTCTCCTTATGCTCAGTTTTCATCAGTTTGACTAGGATGTGCCTAAGTGTGATTTTCTCTGTGTTCATCCTGTTCGTGGGTTGTTGAACTTCTGGGATTTGTGGGATGACTTTTTCATCTGCTTTGGAGAATGTTCAGTCATTATTTGGCTCATAGTTCTATGGACTGTTGAGGGCTGGCTGGCTGTAGGCTGCTCTTAAATAGCTTTATCTTTGGCAGCTGGACTCTTGTCCACATGGTCTTTAATCTCCTAGCAGCCCTGTCAGGCCCTGTTCACAGGGAAGTTGTGGGGCTAAGAAAGTAAGGAGGAATTATCCAAGATCTCTTGAGTCTAGCCTTGGAGCTAGAACAACATCCTGTCTGCCACATTCTATTAACCAATGAAAGTCACAGGCTAGCCCAGAATCAAAGGCTGAGCATATAGCCTTTACCTCCTGATGGATGGAGCTGCAAAGGGCTGTGGCCACAGACGGAGAGATCACTGGAAGGAAGAATCCTTGAGGGCCCAAGACAGACAGCATAGTACCCACACTGTAGCCTGAGGAACCAGATTCACTCTGCAGGGAATGCAGTGGCTTCAGTCTGGAGAACACTAGAGACACATGAGTCATGTTTACTCTCTGGGGCTAGAGGGGGTATCAAGCTGACCAAGTGCCCAGCCTCTGAGTCCAGGACTCCAGACACACTCACCATCAGCAGCCAGCTAGTGACTTGAGTTTACAAACCACAAAAAACGAGGAGAGGCTTCTATGTTTTTCGTTTAAGAAGTGATTGATCAATGTTCTGGAACCCTAGGCTAGTTCTGTAAAAGTCATAGATTTTGTGTAAAAATAGCAACTTGTTGCCTTTGTGATACTGGAGATTTTGTCAAGTACACAACTTGCTTTCACAACTTGACATCTGTGAACACAAACCTAATGCACTCACGCTAGTCACCCAGGGAGGCCTTGTGGTTCTAGCTGTTTCCTCTTAGGCAAGGGGACTTCTTGCTGTCTCAACAGCTGATGAGCAGAGGGGTTTGCTGAGCTCATAGTAAAGGTGATCACTCTTTCCTTGATAAAATAATAATCTACAACCTTCAAGAGTACTTACTGTACAAGATGGTGGGCTTGTGGCTTCCTTCCTGCCTTATTTATTTTTTTCATTCTTTTGGTTTTTTTTTCCCTTTGTACATCTATTTTGATAACATTATTTTGAATGTTTAGAACCTCTCAGAACAAGTTGAATTATGATATTTTATAATTTATGTATCCAATTTCATGTACAATTTTGCTAAGTTTATAATTAGAAATTGTACTCTTAGATGCATCAATTAATTTTTATGTGAACTTTTGAGCCATTTAATTTCTATTAAGCCAAAAGCATGTTTTATGTTTATTAAACATATAGACTCTATTTTTAAATTAAGAACATTATACATTATAAATTTACACAAGGATTTCCGAGTAATAGCAGATAAGCATGGGAGTTAAGGACTCCTTTTTTCCTATGGGACTAGAATGAGGAAAAAATGCTTTGTGCCTTGAATGCCTGCCATGGTCAGGAGGAATATGATGGGATGAAGGGAGTGGTTAAGGGGCATCTTAAGACTTTAAATAAGAGAACTTGTTTCAAATATTAAAAAATCTGTACTAGGGGCACCTGGGTGGCTCAGTGGGTTAAAGCCTCTGCCTTTGGCTCAGGTCATGATCTCAGGGTCCTGGGATCGAGCCCCGCATCGGGCTCTCTGCTCAGCGGGGAGCCTGCTTCCCCCTCTCTCTCTGCCTGATTCTCTGCCTACTTGTGATCTCTCTGTCAAATAAATAAATAAAATCTTAAAAAAAAAATCTGTACTAAAAGAGAGATGGAGTTGGACTTTTCTCAGGAAAACAGATGCTCTCCTAGAATTTCCAAATAATTTGGTTTTAGTCCAGGGTATTATAGGGTTGAACACTGGGGAGTCTGAGGAGTAAAGGTCAAGGAAACCACTTCCAGAGTTCCTCAAATCAAGAAATTTCTGCATCATGGAAAGTCTGCTACAAATAATTTCAGTAGCAGCTCCAAAGAAGATGAGTCCCCAAAGATATCTCAGAAGCCATGATAAACCTCAAGAGTTTCAAGAAACCCATCTGTGACCTGCATATGCTTTGGTCCATGACACCACTGGAGAGTAAATTTTTCCCATGCTATTCCAATTTTTAGATCTTACACAAGGACCTTCTATTAACCAAACAAAGTCTTGAGTCATAGGGGAAAGAGATTGTGGGAAGTGATGCAGATGGGACTGTAGAAGGGCAAAACAGTGATGCTAAGCAGACATATAGGCAACCTGGTTTGCTTCCTTGTCCTCCAACGTCCAGAACACTTGTTTACCTGTGTTTGTGTTTCCAATTAAAGTCCACTGCCATCATTCATCTAGCTAATATGATGCCCTGATTCCAGTAAAACTCAAGACATGTTCTCCTTCTTCCCTGGAAGGAGATGCTTTTTTATTTTCTAGGTCAACCACAGTCACTTTTATGTTAGGTAATTTAAAGAATGAATTACCAGGTTGATCACTACAAATACCCTTATTTAAAAAGTACGGGAAGGGGGCGCCTGGGTGGCTCAGTGGGTTAAAGCCTCTGCCTTCGGCTCAGGTCATGATCCCAGGGTCCTGGGATCGAGCCCCATATCGGGCTCTCTGCTCAGCAGGGAGCCTGCTTCCTCCTCTCTCTCTGCCTGCCTCTCTGCCTACTTGTGGTCTCTGTCTGTCAAATAAATAAATAAATAAATCTTAAAAAAAATTAAAAGTACGGGAAAAATAATGGGATATAGCCACCAGGTGACTAGCTAGACCCCCAGGCCCTGAAGCCATAGTGAGAGTTCAGGGATCAGTATTGATCTCTTCCTTTGTCTTGCTGGGCAGTTACCTAATGACAAAAAGCTGGATAAGTCTTGGTTAGGGGAAGTCCATATTGCAAAGCCCATGCATATCCTTCATCCTTGACACCATGGCCACTTTATGCCTGAGCTCAATTAGCAGGAACTGGGGAGTCTGGGTAAGAGGCTACCTAATATCCCCAGAGTTGGTCATCTACTATGTCTGATGACTGAGTGCTCCTTGCGCAGGTCATGTGTTGAAATGAGCATTTGCATAGGCCACAAATATTCTGACAGCATGTGCCCAAGCCAGAGATCTATTCATAAAACTCTACTTTTGAGCTCATCATCAATCTCCCAGTTTTGTTTAATCCAGTCTTCTGATCATGTGATCACACTGTTACTCGCTGCCCCTGAATGAGTGAAGACTGATTCAGGTTATCTCTATGAGAGGTAAAGTGGACTGGAGAACCCAACTCTGAGTTCTGCCCACTAGATGAATTTCTCCCTCCATTCGCTTCCCTGACTATTCCTACTGTGGTCTTTAAGCCTATAAAACTCTACTTTGGATTTTAATGTATGCATATCTTGCATACACTGCATCTGAATGGTTATTATTTTTCATGGTCAACTGTCTACAGAGATCCCACATTAGGATTAGGATGAAGGAAAGGGCACACTTCAGCAAGTGTAGGTGCCGTTAGAGTATGAACAACTTACCTGTGTGCCTTGGGGACTATATTAAGGCCTAGACTGTATATCCCTCTTCTATGTGATGGCAGGATACTGCTGTGCATGCATATGTTATGGCTTGTTGGATGTTACTACTCAATTCATACAGATTCGGTCACTTGGCTACTTGAGGATCTGTATACAACATGGAGTCTCTCTAGGACTTAACAGCAAGCCAGGACCTTATCTCAAAAAGAGAGTTGTTCTGTTTGAAGAGATCACAGCACTATTCCAATACTCTAGATGTCCGTACTGTGCTTCGCCTGTTGGGGCTTTCTGGAGCCTCCAAATGCTCTCCCTATGTGTCCCAGACACTTTAAGCATCACTGTCCTGCTGGATTATAAAGTCCTCTATAGGTTGGCCTTGCTGCAGAGTGTTGTTCTCTTCTGGGTCTCACTCAAAGTAGACAACCTTACAGGTTACTAAATAAATGCATATATATATTGGTTTCAAATCTAAAGAGGGCTTCATGGTGTGGAGTCTGTTTCTCAGTTACAGAAAATGTGGTTTTCTTTTTTAAAGTTTATTTATTTATATTAGTAACTTCTACACCCAACATTGGCCTCAAACTCACAACTCCAAAATCAAGAGTCGTATGTTTTTCTAACTGAGCTAGCAAGACACCCCTGAAAATGTGTTTTCATTTTGGAGACAATTTTTTTTTTTACATTCCCCAGA
The DNA here is from genome assembly GCF_963455335.1 of Martes martes. NCBI lineage: Eukaryota > Metazoa > Chordata > Mammalia > Carnivora > Mustelidae > Martes > Martes martes. The sequence goes on along the minus strand of NC_137896.1, from coordinate 101,731,340 downwards.
CAACTCAACTTCTAGAAACTTCTTTGCAACTGCATCATGACCATGGAGGAAGTTCTGTGTGATCTGTCTTGCACTTCTATATTTAAACACCAAGTACCTGGTTTCAAGCAGACTCTGGATTTTTTTTTTTAATTTTTTTTATTAAAATTTTTATTTATTTTCAGCATAACAGTATTCATTGTTTTTTCACCACACCCAGTGCTCCATGCAATCTGTGCCCTCCCTAATACCCACCACCTGGTTCCCCCAACCTCCCACCCCCCGCCCCTTCAAAACCCTCAGGTTGTTTTTCAGAGTCCGTAGTCTCTCATGGTTCACCTCCCCTCCAATTTCCCTCAACTCCCTTCTCCTCTCCATCTACCCTTGTCCTCTATATTATTTGTTAAGCTCCACAAATAAGTGAAACCATATGATACTTGACTCTCTCTGTTTGACTTATTTCACTCAGCATAATCTCTTCCAGTCCTGTCCATGTTGCTACAAAAGTTGGGTTATCGTCCTTTCTGATGGAGGCATAATACTGCATAGTGTATATGGACCACATCTTCCTTTATCCATTCATCCGTTGAAGGGCATCTTGGTTCTTTCCACAGTTTGGCGACCGTGGCCATTGCTGCTATAAACATTGGGGTACAGATGGCCCTTCTTTTCACTATATCTGTATCTTTGGGGTAAATACCCAGTAGTGCAATTGCAGGGTCATAGGGAAGCTCTATTTTTAATTTCCTGAGGAATCTCCACACTGTTCTCCAAGGTGGCTGCACCAGTTTGCATTGCCACCAACAGTGTAAGAGGGTTCCCCTTTCTCCACATCCTCTCCAACACACGTTGTTTCCTGTCTTGCTAATTTTGGCCATTCTAACTGGTGTAAGGTGGTATCTCAATGTGGTTTTGATTTGAATCTCCCTGATGGCTAGTGATGATGAACATTTTTTCATGTGTCTGGTAGCCATTTGTATGTCTTCATTGGAGAAGTGTCTGTTCATATCTTCTGCCCATTTTTTAATATGATTGTCTATTTTGTGTGTGTTGAATTTGAGGAGTTCTTTATAGATCCTGGATATCAACCTTTTGTCTGTACTGTCATTTGCAAATATCTTCTCCCATTCCGTGGGTTGCCTCTTTGTTTTGTTGACTGTTTCTTTTGCTGTGCAGAAGCTTTTGATCTTGATGAAGTCCCAAAAGTTCATTTTCGCTTTTGTTTCCTTTGCCTCTGGAGACATATCTTGAAAGAAGTTGCTGTGGCTGATATCAAAGAGGTTACTGCCTATGTTCTCCTCGAGGATTCTGATGGATTCCTGTCTCAAGTTGAGGTCTTTTTTTTTTTTTTTTTTTTTTTTTTTTTCAAGTTGAGGTCTTTTATCCATTTCGAGTTTATTTTTGTGTATGGTGTAAGAGAATGGTCGAGTTTCATTCTTCTACATACAGCTGTCCAGTTTTCCCAGCAGCATTTATTGAAGAGACTGTCTTTTTTCCACTGGATATTTTTTCCTGTTTTGTCGAAGATTGTTTGACCATAGAGTTGAGGGTCCATATCTGGGCTATCTACTCTGTTTCACTGGTCCATGTGTCTGTTTTTATGCCAGTACCATGCTGTCTTGGTGATCACAGCTTTGTAGTAAAGCTTGAAATCAGGTAACGTGATGCCGCCAGTTTTATTTTTGTTTTTCAACATTTCCTTGGCAATTCGGGGTCTCCTCTGATTCCATACAAATTTTAGGATTATTTGCTCCAGCTCCTTGAAAAATACTGGTGGAATTTTGATTGGAATGGCATTAAAAGTATAGATTGCTCTGGGCAGTATAGACATTTTAACGATGTTTATTCTTCCGATCCAAGAGCATGGAATGGTCTTCCATCTTTTTGTGTCTTCTTCAATTTCTTTTAGGAGTGTTCTGTAGTTCCTCGAGTACAGATCTTTAACCTCTTTGGTTAGGTTTATTCCGAGATATCTTATGGTTCTTGGTGCTATAGTAAATGGAATCGATTCTCTAATTTGCCTTTCTGTATTTTCATTATTAGTGTATAAGAAAGCCACTGATTTCTGGACATTGACTTTGTATCCTGCCACATTACTGAATTGCTGTATGAGTTCTAGTAGTTTGGGGGTGGAGTCTTTTGGGTTTTCCATATAAAGAATCATGTCATCTACGAAGAGAGAGAGTTTGACTTCTTCATTGCCAATTTGGATACCTTTTATTTCTCTTTGTTGTCTGATTGCTGTTGCTAGGACTCTAATACAATGTTGAACAAGAGTGGTGAGAGTGGGCATCCTTGTCATGTTCCTGATCTCAACGGGAAGGCTGCAAGCTTTTTCCCATTGAGGATGATATTTGCTGTGGGTCTTTCATAGATAGATTTGATGAAGTTCAGGAATGTTCCCTCTATCCCTATACTTTGAAGCGTTTTAATCAGGAACGGATGCTGGATTTTGTCAAAAGCTTTTTCTGCATCAATTGAGAGGATCATGTGGTTCTTCTCTCTTCTCTTATTGATTTGTTCTATCACATTGATTGATTTGTGAATGTTGAACCATCCTTGTAACCCAGGGATGAATCCCACCTGGTCATGGTGGATAATCTTTTTAATGTGCTGTTGGATCCTGTTTGCTAGGATCTTGTTGAGAATCTTGGCATCCATATTCATCAGTGATATTGGTCTGAAATTCTCCTTTTTGGTAGGGTCTTTGCCTGGTTTGGGGATCAGGGTAATGCTGGCTTCATAAAAAGAGTCTGGAAGTTTTCCATCTGCTTCAATTTTTTGAAACAGCTTCAGGAGAATAGGTGTTATTTCTTCTTTGAAAGTTTGGTAGAATTCCCCAGGGAATCTGTCGGGTCCTGGGCTCTTGTTTTTTGGGAGATTTTTGATCACTGCTTCAATCTCGTTACTAGATATCAGTCTATTCAGGTTGTCAATTTCTTCCTGGTTCAATTTTGGGAGTTTATAGTTTTCCAGGAATGCATCCATTTTATTTGGTTGCTTAGCTTTTTGGCATATAACTGTTGATAATAACTTCTGATGATTGTTTCTACTTCCTTGGTGTTAGTTGTGATCTCTCCCTTTTCATTCATAATTTTATTCATTTGGGCTTTCTCTCTTTTCTTTTGGATTAGTGTGGCCAACGGTTTATTGATCCTATTGATTCTTTCAAAAAACCAGCTTCTAGTTTCATTGATACGTTCTACTGTATCTCTGGTTTCTACCTCATTGATCTCTGCTCTAATCTTGATTATTTCCCTTCTTACGTGTGGAGTTGGTTTGATTTGTTGTTGATTCTCCAGTTCTTTAAGGTGTAGAGACAGCTGGTGTATTCTCGATTTTTCAATTTTTTTGAGAGAGGCTTGTTTCCCCCTTAGGACTGCCTTTGCTGTATCCCATAGGTTTTGGAGTGAAGTGTCTTCATTCTCATTGGTTTCCATAAATTGTTGAAGTTCTTCTTTGATCTCCTGGTTGATCCAAGCATTCTTAAGCAAGGTGGTCTTTAGCTTCCAGGTGTTTGAGTTCCTTCTGAACTTTTCCTTGTGATTGAGCTCCAGTTTCAAAGCATTGTGATCTGAGAATATTCAGGGAATAATCTCAGTCTTTTGGTATCGGTTGAGCCCTGATTTGTGATCCAGTATGTGGTCTATTCTGGAGAAGGTTCCATGTGCACTTGAGAAGAATGAGTATTCTGTTGTTTTAGGGTGGAATGTTCTGTATATATCTATGAGGTCCTTCTGGTCCAATGTGTCATTCAATGCTCTTATTTATTTATGGATTTTCTGCTTCGATGATCTATTTCTGAGAGAGGCGTATTAAGATCTCCTACTATTAATGTATTCATATCAATATGACTCTTTATCTTGATTAATAGTTTTCTTATGTAATTGGCTGCTCCCATATTGGGGGTGTAGATATTTACAATTGTTAGATCATCTTGGTGGATAGTCCCTTTAAGAATTATGTAGTCAGACTCTGGATTTTTGATTGTGCAGGTCCTGATAATGATTTCTTAAAACCGAAAAAAATGAGCCAATATTTTTTCAAAATGTTTCTTAGACTTCTTCACTTTCTCATCTCAAGACTCCAATTACTCACATAACTGACTGCTTGAAGTTGTTACACAGTTTACTGATTCACTCTCTGTTCATGTTTTTTTACGTATTTTTTATCACAATACTACACTTTAGACAATTTCTAAAGCTAAAGCTGCTTATCTTTTTTTTCTGAAATATCAAATCTTGCCACTTGAATCTATCTGATGGACTCGGGTCTTGCTTTTAAGCTTTGTTAGGTGGGCTGGGGTAACATTTTATCCAGGGGTAATTTGCTCCACTCCCAAACTTCTTGAGTTCTCAACTGGATGCCCTGTGAACCATGAGGTTTTCTATTCTCACTGGTGCACACAGTAACTCTTTCTGGCAAATTTTCCCTGTAAGACTCTCATGCAGTTATTTTCCTCAGCCTCAGTACATTCTTGACATGCATGTGTTGATCAGTACACTCTTGAATATTGAGAAGAACCATCTATAGACATCCTGGGTTCTCTCTCTATGCCAATATTTTATCACATCAAGGGCATCAGGACATCAGAGCAAAGAAGAAGATTCTCTGTCTTAAAAGATGTTTAAGCACCAAATGCAAGGACCTTGTAGAATTTCTTTGGATTTCTGGGCCTTTTTCATTCTGATTCTGTCCTGTGGCCATCACAGGTAGACATGTTCTCTGCAGACAATTTTGTTCAGGTCTGACCTGGGACTCCTGGAGGACACTGCACTTGGGTGCTGCTATTGTAAAAAGCTAGTCCTGCAGAGAAGCCCAGTCTTGACAGAGCAAAGAAGATTATATCAATATTTATCTTGTGGTAAGTTCTCAGAATTCTATGAATTCTTGATTTCTAGAATAAAAATATTTATGTAGGCAACAACCCCTGGCTGCCAAAACTGGTGTTAGAAGTTGTTTCATTTCTTTTTTCCATTTTTAAAAATGTAATAATCCCCCAGTGTCCAGCTTTGATCAGAGCAGCACAAATTTGCCTACAGAGGAGGTATTTCTCCCTGGAGACCATGGGACAGAACCTGTCTGGTGTTCTGTGGATAGAGAGTTCTTTTGGTCTCTTCAGGATTCATGACACACTTTTCTTACTGTGTCTCTAAGACAGTATCCATTAGATATTATACAATCCCAGACAATCTAAGATCTTGTACAGGTTCCTTTTATTTGGGGCTTGTGAATATTGTTAAGGCCACAGAGATTCCTCTTTGCTATAATTTCCTGCTATTCTTGGCATAATAAATCATCATCACTCCCATCCAGAGACACAATGAGGTGGAAGAGTGATAAAGAAGTGTGGGTGTCATGGTGTGTAAGTAAGTGCCAAGATACTGAGAATCTGCCATTGTTAATCTGTTGTCTCCAGCTAAGCCTTGTGTCCCACTAGGCAACACAAGCAAAAAGCTTCCTGAGTGTGCTAAGACTTCTAACACCAACCCATAACCAGCAAGGAAACTGAAGTAATAATAAAAAATCTCCCAACAAACTAGAGTTCAGGGCGGGATGGCTTCCCAGGGGGAATTCTACCAAATATTTAAAGAAGAATTAATATCTATTCTTCTGAAGTTGTTTCCAAAAACAGAAATGGGAGGGAACTTCCAAACTCCTTCTATGAGGCCAGGATTACCATGATCCCAAAACCAAATAAAGACCCCCCCCAAAAAAAGGGGAATTGCAGACCAGTATCCCTGATGAACATGAATGCAAAAATTCTCACCAAAATACTAGCCAATAGGATCCAACAGTACATTAAAAGGATTATTCACTACAATCACGTGGGATTTATTCCTGGGCTGCAAGAATGATTTAACATGGCAAATCAATCAATGTGATACACTTAATAAACAAAAGAAAGAACAAGAATCATATGATCCTCTCCATAGATGCAGAAAAATCTTTTGACAATGTACAGCACACTTTCTTAATTAAAATTCTTCACAGGGATGGAGGGGACAAACCTCAATATCATAAAAGCCATCTATGAAAAGCCCACAGCGAATATCATTCTCAATGGGGAGAAACTGAGAGCTTTTCCCCTAAGGTCAGGAACATGGCAGGGCTGTCCACTGTCACCACTGCTATTCCACATAGTACTAGAAGTCGTAGCCTCAGCAATCAGACAACAAAAAGAAATAAAAGGCATCTGAATCAGCAAAGAAGAAGTCGAACTCTCACTCTTTGCAGATGACACGATAGTCTATGTGGAAACCCCAAAAGACTCCACCCCCAAATTGCTAGAACTCATACCGGAATTCAGCAAAGTGGCAGGATAGAAAATCAATGCACAGAAATCAGTTGCGTTTCTATACACTGACAGTGAGACAGGAGTAAGAGAAATTAAGGAGTTGATTCCACTTAAAACTGCAACCCAAACCATAAGATACCTAGGAATAAACCTAACCAAAGAGGTAAAGGGTGTACTCTAGAAACTACAGAACACTGACGAAAGAAATTGAGGAGGACACAAAGGAAAGGAAAACCATTCCATGCCCATGGATTGCAAGAATAAACGTTGTTAAAATGTCTCTGCTGCCCAGAGCAGAAGGGTTATTGCATCTGTACCATTACTGAAATAACTCAACCCTATGGCAGTGCCCAGTTATGCTCCATCCCCTGCTGATTTGCATATCACTGGAGCACAGCCCACTTCCCTGAACGCTGATTAACAGACCCGTCACACTGCATGCAGGACGCAGTCCCAGTCAGGACATAGCATGGACATGAAGGTTCCCACTCAGCTCCTGGGTCTCCTGCTGCTCTGGCTCCCAGGTAGGGAAGGAGAACCTTGGGAACTCGCTCAGCCAGTGTGGTCATACTGCCTGGCCCTCCAGGGAAGACCTCTTATAACATGATTCATAGTGTGGCTATTTGTTTCTATGTTTCCAGTCTCAGGAGCCAGTTCTGAAATCCAGATGACCCAGACCCCATTCTCGCTGTCTGCATCTCCAAGAGACAGAGTCACCATCACCTGCCAGGCCAGTCAGAATGCTAACAAGTGGTTAGTCTGGTATCAGCAGAAGCCAGGGAGAGCTCCTAAGCTCCTGATCTATGAAGCATCCAAGTTGGAAACTGGGGTCCTGTCACGGTTCAGCGGCAGTGGGTCTGGGACAGACTTCACCCTCACTATCAGCAGCCTGGAGCCTGAAGATGCTGGGACCTATTACTGCCAACAGCACAACAGCTACCCGCCCACAGTGTTACAGGTCAGAACATAAACCACCAGGGAAGCAGTGGGAGGGGCTGGGCTGTCCCCCACCGTTCCTCTGATGCCTGTACCTGCTCAGACAGTTTCTCAGAGGCAGCCCCTCTTCGGAGATCACTGGAGGCTTTGGGAGAAGGGCAAAGAGGCTCCTTGGCCCCCTGACTGACTCCCTTTCCCCCAGATCATTGCACCTGAGGAGTGTGGGTGATGGCGTCAGCCAGGGTCCTCAGAGCAAAAGAGAAGCCTCTCTAGGTATTCCAAGCAGGAATGTTTCAAATTCATAGAATTCCATCCTGAGCCATAACCTTTCAAAATGCTTCAAAGTCTAGGAAGTATGATAATAAGGAAAACGTATGATAGATATGGGTGACTCCCTGGTGCTCCCCCAGCAGCCAGAGCACATCGCCACTGAGAGTACAGGCTGCCTAACCATGTGGTCCTCGAGCCTGTCTGGAAAGCCTGAGAACGCTCTAGCCTCTGCAGCCCTCACCTGGTGGTTCTCTGGTCCTCACCTTGTCCACTCTGCCTGTAGCTGCTGACCAGTAGTATCAAATCCTCCTCTTCTGACCTCCAAATTCCAGTGAGGCTGCCTCGTTGAACACCTTGAAAGAAGCTATAAAGAAAAAAAAAAAAGGAAAGAGGTGCTTCCAGAAGGGGTGCAATGATGGGTAGCTGACAGCAGGCAGCCCAGGATGGTCAGGACTTTACGACTCTCAGAGCCCTTCTGGCTAGAGGGTGGACCCACAATACACTTGAATGTGCTTCCATGTATTATCAGCAAGTCTGGGATCATAGCGTGAAATTTTATTGAGTTATATGGTAAACAGAAAAGGAGGAAATACATTAAATATATAGTAATCCTTTGACAAATAAATGAAAAAGCGTTTTTGACACACACAGAAACATTACACATTAATGCTGCATTCTTTTTCCTTAATATGAAAATGACTTGCCCCTCAACATTTTCCCACAAGCTTGCTGGCATCATCCGCATCACTGAGAACTGCTTATAAACACAGAAATGCAGGTCACTTTAGACCTTCAGATGGGGGTCTGCATTTCAGAAAGTTACCAGGTTTAGAGAATATTTACTTCAACTAAGAAGATTTTCCCCAGAGCCCATTTCTGGTCTTCAACATCCCCATGAAGAGGCTGCTCAGACATTCGGGGCAAAAAAGAGCCTCAGGCTGGGCCTGGGATCGACGTGGGAGTCCTGACCCAACTCCTCTGCCTTCTGCTGGCCTGCCTCCCAGGTGAGGAGGGAAGTGCAGGGGACATGCCCCAGATGGTGGGAGTCCTCTCCTCCTGACTGTGGGATCTCTCCAGGGATCCTCCCTGTGGATCCCTGACCCGGGGTCTCCCCTCCCCTGGAATCCCAGGTGCTCTCAGATTAGGGGACCAGGGCTGCCATAATCTTCTGGGAGGAACGTGGAGTGGGACCTGGTAAACTACGGTGACTTTGTGTTTTGCTTCCGACCCAGCTGCCCGCGGGCACGCGGGGCTGACCCAGTCTCCCGCCTTCCTCTTCGTGTCCCTGGGAGAGGGCGTGTCCATCACCCGCAGGGCCAATAAGAGTGTCAGCAATTACTTGAGCTGGTATCAGCAGAAACCAGGCCAGGCTCCTGAGCTTCTCATCTATGATGCTGATAACCTCAAGTCTGGTGTCCCAGACCGGTTCTCTGAGATTCAGTCAGACAGAGAATTAATTCATCCTCAAAATCAGCGCAGTAGAGGCTGAGGATGCCGTCAGTTATTACTGCCAGCGGGATTATACCCTTCTTCCCACGGTGCTGCAGCCCCAAGCAGAAACCGTCCCTGGGCTGGGGTTGCGGGGGGGGCGGGTAGAAGGGGGGCCGGGGCTCGCGGTGGGTCCAGCAGCTGCGTTCTGCTCTGTGGTCTGTTCATGGGACAAGGACCGTTTTGGGGAAGGGCTCGGAGGGCTCAAGCGTCATGACCTGACCTGAAAGGGACTTTGTCCTTCGAAAGGTTCCTTTCTGAACAACATAAAACAACCAAACCTTCAGCGAATCCTACCAAGGAGGCTTCTAGGTCAGGCCTGCAGAGGAATTTGTCTGCGGTATCATCTTTGAATCCCTTCTCTGAGAAACACTCTGCGAGGTTTTTGTTTTGTTTTAAAACAGAGCACTAGGCAGAAAAAGGAGCCTATATCCAAGAAAATATTCCTAGTAATACTATTAATAATAATAATAGTAATAATAACAATAATGCTACTGATGACAATAAACAACGATAGTAATGCCCTGCCAGTTGCCATTTGCTGAAGTCTTAGAGACATGCTCTGTGTTCAGTGCTGCTCCGGGGCCTTACTCAGCCAGAGCAAATAGTCACACAATCATCCTCTAGAGATGATAGCGATAATCCTCTATGCATTAATCAACTCATTCATTTAAAAAGTAAATAATATTAAATGCAGCAAGGTGAATTTCCTGTATATAAAGTGAATTTAAATGTACACCTAGATGAACATACACATACACGTATCTTCCTCTAAATGCTACCGAGTCCAGAGAGCTGCTGTCTCCAACATCCCAAAAGCTTCCTCACACTCCTTGCAGTCACAGCCACACTCCATGCTCCCGAAGCACCGGCAGCAACCAGGGCTCCGTTTCCTGGTCTTAAACATCACATAAATGACATCATGCAGTATGTACTTTTCGGCTTCCTTTGACAACATGGTTTTTGAACTTCACTTGTGTTGTTGGTGTGGCTATAATTTATTCCTTTTTACCTCAGTAAAGTTCTCTCTAGTATATGAATCTATTCACAATTCCCTTTTCAATCTGTAAGTTCCTTCAAGATTGGAGACTGTTACTGATAAAGATTTTAGGAACATTTTTGCAAGGTCGTTTGTGGACTTACACACTTCCTTTCCTTGGGTACCTTCCTCAGAATGCAAGTGCTGAATCCCCAGGTTTGGCTTCAGGAAACACTGCCCCTTTCCATTTCCGCTCTGGCAGCTGGGAGTTCAAGTTCCAGTGGCTGCAAATCCTGGCAATACTTGGTGTTGTCACAATTTATTGGTCAACCCTGAGGTGGTATTGTGGTTAAAATGTAGATTTCCTTGATGAGTAATGATGTTGAGTAACTTCTCATATGTTTTTCATTAGCTATCTGGATATCTTGGGCAATATCTGTTTGAAACAGATATAGATAGATAGATAGATACAGGGGTGAGAGAGAGAGAGAGAGGGATTATCTTTTGTTATATGTTCTGAAAAGGAATCTTTTGTCAAAAACATGCATTGGGGGGGCACCTGGGTGGCTCAGTGGGTTAAAGCCTCTGCCTTCGGCTCAGGTCATGATCCCAGGGTCCTGGGATCGAGCCCCGCTTCGGGCTCTCTGCTCAGCAGGGAACCTGCTTCCCCCTCTCTCTCTGCCTGCCTCTCTGCCTACTTGTGACCTCTCTCTCTCTCTCTCTGTCAAATAAATAAAAAATATCTAAAAAACAAAAAACATGCATTGGAAAATCTTCCCTCATGTTTAGGAATTTCTATTAACTTTCTTAATGATATATTTGAAAATAAGCTTCCAATCTCGATGGGGTCTAATTTATCCATTTTTTTCTCCCTTAACTTAGTGTGTGTATTCATATGTTCCATGTAATAAATATTTGCCTTACCTTTAGAGCCTGAAGTTATCCTCTTGGGCTTTGTTCTAGAAGCTTCATTATTTTAGCTCTCACACGTAGACTGTAATCCTCTAGGAGTTCTTCAGGGTTTTTCTTTCCACCACCCATTTCATTGCATTTCCATCTCCAGTGGCTCCTCACTGTTTATTGGAAAAGAAACAGCATATCATCCACTCCATTGTATGGAAAATGGCCATCTCGGGATCCCTTTTCATGTAGGCTGAAGTAAATTCCTTTCACAAAGTCCTTTATGACACAGCAGCTTGAAACAGAACCAACATCTGAAAAAAATAAGTAAAGGCAGTCTTTGGAAGTAAAGAGACTAGCAATAAGCTAGAAACAGGATAATTTCTTCAATTTACATGAAAATTCAAGGGCAGAAAAACCGAAACAACTATGAAGGAAGTCAGAAGGACAGTTAGAGTGGTTGGGAATAGAGATGGACAGAAAAGTGCGCGTGGGAGGCTTCTGGAGGATTTGAAATATTCGGTATTTTCATCACAATGGAGACCACTTGTCACTGTTCACTTGTGCCCTGAAAATATGTGCCCTTTATTCTGTATGCATTTTATCTCAGTTGAAATTAAAAAGGACAAAACCCAGAGCCTTTCAAACAAACATAAGAAAGAAACAAAAATCACCAAATATTTGTGGCAACTCAACCACACTAAAATGTAAATATGACTGGGAAATTTCTGGAAACCCAGAAAACTGGGAGAGAAAATAGAAGGGGACACGTAACTGTGAACATCTACCCTTTAGGCAGCATAGATTTTATCTCTGTTGGTTTTCCTTCAAATGTAGAGACATTTGCTCCTACTTTGGTCCAGGAGAGCCTCCCAAACCCCTTTCCACTGGTTCTCTCCACACAGGGGATTTGCATGTTGTTCTCTAGGGAGGCCCTTCCTTTGTGAGTCTGAGATAAAAGGTCAGCTCTCCTTTTGCTTATCAGGGCTCATCAGTTCAACCTCCCAAAATGACTTCCCCTGCTCAGCTCCTGGGGCTGCTGATTCTCTGGATCACTGGTAAGGACAGAGGGGGGTTGAGAAAGGAATAGGGAGTGGGGACTGTGAGTGCTGGGGACACAACTGGTTATGATGTCCACATGTCAGAGGTACACAGCTTGCTCTCTAGGATAGGGCATGTTTAGATCCATGAGCCTGAGGAAAATTCGAGAAGGAACCAGGAAGGTTCTGTGCTCTGATGAAGACTGTGATACAGAAGGAGAGGGAAGGTGTAGGTGACTTCTTGAGGCCCCTTTGTTTGTTGCAAACTGTGGATTCTTTTTTGAAATTGGATATTTTAGGGTGGAAATCAACATTTTAAAATGATTTAGCCTGAAATAAATAACAAGAGAAAAAGTCCAAAATGGCTCAAAAAGTTTGTATATAATCTTGCATTTCTCTCTCCTTACTTTAGGATCCAGCGGGGAAATCGTGATGACACAGACCCCACTGTCCCTGCCCATCACCCCCGGAGAGCCGGCCTCCATCTCCTGCAGGGCCAGTCAGAGCCTCCTGCACAGTGATGGAAAAACCTATTTGAGTTGGTTCCGGCAGAAGCCAGGCCAGTCTCCACAGCTTCTGATCTACAAGGTTTCCAACCGTTTCACTGGGGTTCCAGACAGGTTCAGTGGCAGTGGGTCAGGGACAGATTTCACTCTGACCATCAGCAGGGTGGAGGCTGACGATGTGGGGGTTTATTACTGTGTGCAAAATCTACAGTCTCCTCCCACAGTGGTTCAGACCTGAACACAAACCTCCTGCCTGGGGTCCCGGCTGCCCCAGTGAGCAGCTTCTCTGGGGAACTCACAGGATGTGCTCTGAGTTTCTGTGACAGGAAGGAGCTGGAGGTGCTTGGGGGAACAGCTCGCAGCTGGGCGTCAGGCTCCACATGTGGAGGCCCCGACAGCCTCCCAGCCTGACATGGCAGAAGCAGCAGGGAATTTAGGGGGTTCTGTCTTGTGAGGTGAGAGGAAGAGCTAATGAGACCTCTTCCACCTTTTCCTCAGGCTGTGCTTGTGTTTCTCCCATAAGCGTAGCCACTCTAGTAACCAGACAGGCGACATGGATCTGTGGCAGAAACTGAATGCCTATTGGAATGAACAGTGTGGGCTGTATCTTCCACAGGATCATATTTGCTAATATGGGTAATATTGGCATTTTCTCACTTTACCTTTTTCTACTTCTCTGCTACTTACACTATGCTCTCCAGTAACATGTCCAAGAGAGCAATTTACACAAGCTGCCCTCAGGGAAAGTCCGGGTGAGAACAATCAGTAGAAATGTTTAATTCTGATCAATAAAAGAAATATTTACCAGTTTTTAATAATTATAAGATCCAATGCCAAGTGTCTTTGATTTCCCTCAATTACATCTTCCTGAGTGAAAGGGGGTTCTTGGAACTTCAAAAGTGGTTTGAACATAAACAGCCAAAAATAAAGATCGGGACAAAGGTTACCTTTCTAGGTGACAGGAAAATCCTAAATATAGGAGGTTTTCCTTTCTCTCTGAAATGGGAAGGATGTTAAGCATATGGAACCCAAACACTGCTTTAGATGTGATGAATTTGGTGCTCTACTGCTGTTAGAAAAGGTTTTGAACAATAAGTAGAAGCATTATTTTCACAGGATGTGGTCATTAACTGAAAATGACTCTGAATAGGGTATCTTTTGGAAATGTTAGAAAATTTATGTATTGACTGGATTCCATTGAAAAGAATGCTTCAGAGTGACACTTGACCTAGAAATTGCTCATGCATTACATCATCACACATATGATACAAAGAAGAGGGAATGAATTCACCAAACGCCCAACCTTGTTTGTAGACAACAAAATAAAATGTATTGCGGATGAATGCCTGTTCCAAGGAGATGAATAGAAGGGCGAGTACAGCTAAGTCCATTTTGTCAGTAGCTTTGATAGTGTGTGGAAAAATGTATACAGAAATCCAGCAGACTGAAGCCCACCAATCATGGAACTTATGACACTAATAAATTATTCTATATAATTAATAATTAAATATATGATGAGATGGAAAGAGATTATGAAAGCGGTGGAAGGAAATGCAATGAGAGCAGGAAGACCCGGGCTCAGCAGGGTCATAGTCATCCTCCTCCCACATGATTGACAGTGCTCTGTGATCTGGAAATTCTGCTTTGATGTCAGACAGGAGAGAAAGCCAAACTCCCTCATCATGTTGAGATAAGTAGTGGAATCCTACATGATGCTTCTATCCCAAAGATGTTGTACTCAACACAAAATAGTAAAAAATAAAAATGATGTCATAAAACAGAGGACACCAAGGAGAATAAGAAGACAATCAAATTGGCTGTAGACAGAAATATCAAAATACAGTTGATTGAATATGACAAGATTTCTCTGTCTCTAAGGTAACAGTCCTGAAGTGGGCAGGCTCCCTTGGTAAGGGAAGTGGTTCTGCTGCATCAGGTCACTCGGGTTCTCCCCAGCTGGTCACTGTGGGTAATGATTAGTGACCTTGCTCCTAATTTCAGCAGTTGCTTTCAAATCCTATTTATTTATTTATGTATTTATGTATTTACAGATTTTTTTGTTTTTAAGTACTATCCACACCCACTGGGGGACTTAAGCTACAACCCCGAGATCAAGAGTCACACACTCTACTGATTGAGCCAGAAAGGTGCCCCAAAACCTTTTCCTTCTTGTGCTCATGGTCACAATATCAAAATACATAGCATGTCTGAAGGAGAGTCTCCAAAAGCTATAAGATTTCATGCCTAAGCAGATTATTTTGTGGGATGTTATATATGGTAGGACTGATGAATGTTATAGTCATGAGTCTATTGTTACATGAGTTTCATGACAAAACAGGTTCCTTGTCCCAACTAATGCTTGTATTGATAAACTAAAACTCTGTGAACTCTTGGATGGTGACGGCAGCTGAGCCTCACTGGGTCAGGAAGGCTCAACTGTATCCGGAACACAACTAAACCCAGGTTTGATGCATCACACCTTCTCCAGGGGAACTGATACGATGTTCAAAATTAGGAATAAGTGGATGGTAGTATTAGTCCCTGCTGGTGGGAGCTCAGATACCCAGAGAAGATAATAAATATGTCTACCCCAGGGGAGATGGTGGTAGTGGGCTCATGCAATTGGATATGCATGGCCTCCACTCATGTCTCTATGGCTGTGTCCCTCATGAACATAGTGAGCAAATCCCACAGAACTTCAGACAAGGGCTGAGGACAGCTCATCTGCTCAGAGGTATAAGCTTGTTTCTTCGGCGTCTCATCTGAGGTGATGCTCTGTTGAATTTTGACAAAACTCTGAGTTCCACTGGCAAAGACTATTTTCTGCTATACATCCTCAGTCCTTTTTCCAGATCTCATAATCTGTGATCTTGCAACTTTCTCCTCCTGTGCCCTTGATTAATCAGACATCCCTAATCCATGCCAACCCTTATTTCGGGCCAGTTCCCTATCTGAGTTCTAAATTCTATGTTTGTGTGTGTTTGTGTGAGTCAGAGGCATAAAGATGGGAACCCACAGTAAGTGATGCCCCAGGCATGTTAGTCATGCTGTGTCCTTGGCTACAGAAAGCCAAAGATTTGGAAGAGTCACAAATTCTACTTTCTTCCTGTCTTCATGTCTCTTTTCATATCCTAAGCATCAAAGCAGCCTCATGTTCTCCTAGATATGGTTAACCTCTAAGTTTCCCAAAAATAGAATTGTCGTCAAGAAAAGTCAGATACAACATAGAGGATGGGACTTGGGTCTCCTCACCCCAATGTGAGTTTGCAGGTTTCCTTCCTTCTCAGGCAATGGAATTGTTGTGTGTTACTTTGTCTAGTTAGTCTATGGGTGACTTCAAAGGAGCAGAAAGTTTCATATTGACAGAGAGCCAACCTTCATCTAGCATGATTCCCCCTTATTTTTATGGATCAGGTGCGATCTGTATCCAATATTTATATTTATACCAAGAAAGGAAACAAAAAGACGTCAGACATTTGGATGCTGATTCATGTGAAGCAGAAGGGGAATGTGGCCTCAAAGGTCCAGAACAGTCAGACAGGTAAGCACACTTGTTTCTCCCAGTGTTTCCAGAGACCATGCACACTCAAAGGGTAAACGTGTTCATGGAGTTTTTCCCGAGCTCCCTGCAACCAGAAAGCTTGTCCATGAGGTTCACCTTTTGTGTGTGACCATTCTCAGTTATGTGTCCAAAGCAACTACCCTCAGTCACAGGTGATTCAGGGCTCTGCAATCCACTCCAGCCCTCCTGCAGCTGGGGGAGCTCCCCTGCTGGGCTGGTTGATCTCACTCAAGAACTAACTCTCCTTTAATCAGAGAGGAACCTCTGTTTGGATCCAGGAGGTGAGCAGTCCTCCATGTGTCTAATCTCATCCAAAGCAGTATGGGCCTGGCTGTGTGGGTTGACAAAGTCTAGAGAACACAGTGCCCAGAATGGGGGGATAGAGAACAGTTTCTGTCCCCCATAAAGGGTTGCAGAATACCAGGCTCAGACCCAAGGAGACAATCATTCCAAGTCACACAGGCACACAGTGGCTTCCAGCTTTATGGAGCTCAGACCAACAGCATCTGACAATAGAGACAAAGTACAATGAGATCACTTGCCTAAGTCGTTCCTCATTCACTGGACGATGGTCAAGGTTGGAGATTGCCAGCAGCTGATGTTCAGCTGGACTTCATGTTCCTTGTTTTTCCAACCTGTACAAAGTCTTATTTCTAGGAGCGGTGGTAGCTTGCTGGTCATTTTTGTTCTCCAGGCCCCAGTACCCTCTGTTTATCCGTAAGAGACAGAAATTCTTCTTTAAAATTAGGAATTTGTGTCCTTTCTCCCTTCCTGAGATCATATTTATGAAAGGCCCACCACAATAAGAGCACATCAAAATTAGCTATATGTCTCTCCAATGACTCTTTTAAAAATGACGTCACATTCTGAAGTACTAGGGAATGAGCTTAATATCATTTTTGTGGGACACAATTCAACCAATAATACTGAATAGAAACAATTCTTAGTACATTTGAAAATAGTCTTACACAATTAACTTTACAATTTGTAGAGTCTCCTCTTTCTCCCTTTCTTCCCTTTCCTTCTCTTTTCTTTCCTTCCTCTTTCCTTCCTTCCTTCCTTCTCTGTCTTCCTTCCTTCTCTCTCTTTCTCTCTTTCTCTTTCTTTCTTTTCTCCTTCCTTCCTTCTACTTTTCTTCCTTCCTTCCCCCTTCCTTCCCTTTTTCCTTCCCTCTCTCATTTCTTTCTTTCTTTTTCTTTCTTTCTTTCTTTTGCTGCTTAATTTTCTGACATCTTACCTTGACATATTTAATTAGAAGGGCTGGAACTCTCTGGACACGAACAGCTACCTGCTAATAGAAACATGTATTTGTATAGATGTCATCAGAAGCCAGAAGTAAGACCTAGAGTCACTCTCCTTAGAATCCTAAGAAAGGATCAGGCCAAGGAAACTGAAAACCTAAACTAATGTAGCGGAACTAAGAAAGCATACTGTCACTAGTGCAATGTAGAACATATGTATTCCAGTGGCGCCTGGGTGGCTCAGTGGGTTAGGCCTCTGCTTTCAGCTCAGGTCGTGATCTCAGGGTCCTGGGATTGAGCCCCGCATTGGGCTCTCTGCTCGGTGGGGAGCCTGCCTCCCCCTCTCTCTCTGCCTGCCTCTCTGCCTACTTGTGATTTCTGTCTGTCAAATGAATAAATAAAATTAAAAAAAAAAAAGAACATATGTATTCCAATCCACCCCACACCACAGTCTCTCTCAGCAACAAGGATTCTTGCCCCAGACTTCAGAATTGATAACTCAACAAAATTCTGCTCAAGTAAGTTCTCAGCATTGTTTGAAAATGTTGTTCTTAAGGGTTTCCCAAAAGATATTCAGGGAAAATAGTCTTGAAGAATCTTACATGTTACTGTCAGATGATAAAATCTATTTTTTCATTTGCTTCCAAATACGACTTGGAGCTAAAAGCAATTTGACGTAAGCACCATTTTTCAGGAGCTGTTCAATTCAACAGGACCCACACTAGGCTCACACGAGAAGTAAAATCAGGTTATTTCCTTATTTGATAAAGGCTGGTGTGGGCAACCAACACCCCAGAGCATCTCTGACCCAGCATCCTACTCCACAGTGACTGTATTTAAATAAAACCCCAGGAATTTTTCGGTGATGGGTCCCACTTTTTGTACCTGTCTGGGACCCCAGAGTAAGGATTGGAAACCTTATAGATCAGGCCCTGTGGAGACTGGCTTGGCTTCTGCTGGAACCAATTCAAATAGGGGGAAGAATGTGAGCAACATGGTGTTCCCTGTCCAGAGATGGACCCAGGACACAAACTTCTGATCATCTCTCTGACACTTGCTCAGAGTGGAGGAACAATATGCACTGAGTCCTGGCTGAGATCCACACATTCACAGGGGGATTGTGCTTCCCACTGCTGCAGGTAGCACGGAGTTGACTTCATTGGGTTTCTCCCAAATACAGAAGACCTTTTATGTCACTTTGCTCAAAGGTCGGCCCCTCCCACCTTCTTCCTGCCCCTTCCCCACTAATGCACCCAGCAGGGAATTTGCATAGTGTCCCCTAGGGAGGACCTTCCCTTGCAAGTCTGACATAAAAGGCCAGCTTGAATCTTGTTTTGACTTACCAGGAACCCTCAGTTCAGTTTCTCAGAATGAGGTTCCCTGCTCAGCTCATTGGCTTGCTAATGCTTTGGATCCCTGGTAAGAACAGAGGGGTGAAGAAAGAAAACCAGTTTGAGTGTGGGGTGAGCTGGGGCACAGCTGCTCTCCAAGTGTATTCTGTGTGCCAGTAGGAGGTGTGTGACTTATTCTCCAGGGTGGGGCAGGAGATGTGTAGATCTGGGAGAATGAGGAAGATTCCAGAAGGAACAAGGACCTGTGCTTTAGTGGGGACTGTGACAGAGAAGATGGAGATAGTGTGGGCAATATTCAGAGGAGTCTTGTTACTTCAGGAATGTCTGGTTCATTCCTCAATATGCATATTTGAGCCTTTTTGAAGTCTGAAATAATGACAGTAATTTTTAAAAGGCAGTATTTTAGTTAAAATAAGTAACAAAATGGAAACAATGAAAATAGCTAATATATTTGTATTGATCATGGCACTTTTCTCTCCTTACCTAGGATCCAGTGCAGAAATCGTGATGACACAGACCCCACTGACCCTGTCCATCACCCTTGGAGAACCGGCCTCCATCTCCTGCAGGGCCAGTCAGAGCCTCCTGCACAGTGATGGAAAAACCTATTTGAGTTGGTTCCGGCAGAAGCCAGGCCAGTCCCCACAGCTTCTGATCTACAAGATTTCCAACCATTTCACTGGGGTTCCAGACAGGTTCAGTGGCAGCGGGTCAGGGACAGATTTCACCCTGACCATCAGCAGGGTGCAGGCTGATGATGTGGGAGTTTATTACTGTGTGCAAAATCTACAGTCTTCTCCCACAGTGGTTCAGACCTGAACACAAACCTCCTGTCTGGGGTTATGGCTGCCCCAGTGAGCAGCTTCTCTGGGGAACTGACAGGACGTTCTCTGAGTCTGTGTGACAGGAAGGAACTGGAGGCGCTGGGGGGAGCAGCTCACAGTTGGGTGTCAGGCTCTACATGTTGAGGCCCTGACAACTGCCCAGCCTGACATGGCAGAAGCTGCAGGGAAGAGTGAGAGGCAAGATGGTGGAGGAGTAGCAGACTGAAATGACATCAGATCTCAGGATTTCAGCTAGATAGTTATCAAAGCATTCCGAACACCTACAAACTCAATAGGACATAGAAGGCAAGAAGAGCAGCAATTCTAGGAACAAAAAAATTGACCACTTTCTGGAAAGTAAGAAGTGCCGAGAAGTGAATCTGAAACAACTGGAAGATAGACTGCAGGGGGGTGGGACTGGCTCCCGGCAAGTGGTTTTAGATCACGGCTACCTTAAACCATGATCCAAGGCACAGTTAGACCACTGCTCTTTGAGCAGGGACCCCACAAGTGAGAGATCGGGGAGACTCACCTTCCTCCCCTGGGAAGAGTGGCATGGGAGCGCATGGCAGGAATCGGCTGGGTTTGGAGTCTCCAAACAGGGCCATGCCTCAGAGATAGAAATGCTCAATGACAGGCCTGGTGAGCCAGAGTGAGTCCAGAGACCAGGGAGATGGGAGGGATTGACTACTTATTTCCAAGGGCGCACTGAGGAGTGGGGCCCCAAGCTCTCAGCTCCCCTGGGCCGGAGATTGGGAAGCTGCCATTTTCATTCCCATCCACCAATGTGGTACAGAAAGCATTCAGGGAACAAAAGCTCCTGATAGCGAATCCAAGCAGATTACTTAGCTTGGTCCCTGGCAAGCACAGTAGAATTCCGCCTTGGGCAAAGACATTTGAGAATCACTGCAACAGGCCCCTCCCACAGAAGATTAGCAAGAACATCCAGCCAAGACCAAGCTCACCGATCAAGAACAACAGAACTCCAGAGCTTGGGGAAAGCAATGCATAGAATTCATGGCTTTTCCCCCATGATCCTTTCGTCTTGCAAAGTTAAATTTTTTTAAATTTTATTTTTTTCTTATTCTATTTTTTAAAACTTTTCCTCTTTCCTCTTCTAAGTTTTTAAACTAGTTAATCTTAGCAATACCTTTCTAAAAAAATCTTTTTAAACCTTCATTGTTATAGTCATATTTTATCCCTTCACTGTATTTAACTTATTTTTTGTATACATATAGGGTTTTTTTTTTTTTTCTAAAAAGTTTTGGGATACAATTTCTTCTAACAGATGAAAATATACCCTAATCTAGCACATGGCTTTCTTCTATTCTCCAGCCTAAGCACATTCCCTCCTCTGTTTTTTTTTTTTCTTTTTCCAACCAACTTATCAATTCCTTTTTTAGATTTTTAAAAAAATTTTCATCTTTACAGTCATATTCTATCCCTTCATCATGTTTACCCTTAATTTTGTGTGTGTGTGTATATATATATATATATTTTTTTTTTTCTTTCTTTAAAATTTTGGGAGGTAGAGACCAAAATACACCCAAAATCAAGTGAGGTAGCTCTGTTCTATTCACCAGTCTAATATATATATATATATATATATATATATATATACATACACACATATATATATACACATAATTTTTTATTTTTATTTTTATTTCTTTTTTCCCCCTTTCTGCCCCCCCACCCCCTGTTTTGGATCTCTTCTGATTTGGTTAGCATACATTTTTCTGGGGTCTTTGCCACACTTTTAGTATTTTATTCTGTCGTTCATATATTTTTATCTGGATAAAATGACAAGGCAGAAAAACTCACCACAAGAAAAGAACAAGAGGCAGTACTGATGGTTAGAGACCTAATCAATATGGACATTGGTAATATGTCAGAACTAGAATTCAGAATGATTCCCAAGGTGCTAGCTGGGCTTGAAAAAAGCATGGAAGATATTAGAGAAAACCTTTCTGGAGAAATAAAATCCCTTTCTGGAGAAATAAAAGAACTAAAATCTAACCAAGTTGAAATTAAAAAAGCTATTAAAGAGGTGCAATAAAAAATGGAGGGTCTTACTGCTAGGATAAATGAGAAAGAAGAGAGAATTAGGGATATAGAAGACCAAATGATGGAGAATAAAGAAGCTGAGCTAAAGAGAGACATACAACTACTGGACAATGAGGGGAGAATTGAAGATATAAGTGATACCATAAGATGAAACAATATTAGAATAATTGGGATTCCAGAAGAAGAAGAAAGAGATAGAGGGGCAGAAGAAGACTCAAAATGGAGGAAAGACCTCAATGTGAAACAGGAATCCATCAAAATTCCTAAGGACAACACATGCAGTGGCCTCTTCCACCTCAGCCACAGCAACTTCTTTCTAGAAACATTGCCAAAGGCAAGGCAAGCAAGGGAAAAAATGAACTATTGGGACTTCATCAAGATCAAAAGCTTTTGCTCAGCAAAGGAAACAGTCAACAAAACCAAAGACAACTGACAGGATGGGAGAAGATATTCACAAATGACATATCAGATAAAGGGCTAGCATCCAAAATCTATAAATAACTTATCAAACTCAACACCCAAAGGACAAATAATCCAATCAAGAAATGGACAGAGGACATGAACAGACATTTCTGTAAAGAAGACATCCAGATGGCCAACAGACACATGAAAAAGTGTTCCACATCACTCAGCATCAGGGAAATACAAATCAAAACCACAATGAGATACCACCTCATACCAGTCAGAATGGCTAAAATTAACAAGATGGGAAATGACAGATGTTAGAGAGGATGTGGAGAAAGGGGAACCCTCTTACACTTGTGGTGGGAATGCAAGCTTTTGCAGCCACTCAGGAAAAGAGCATGGAGTTTCCTCAAAAAGTTGAAAATAGAGCTACCCTATGACCCAGCAATCACACTACTGTGTATTTAGCCTAATAATACAAATGTAGTGATCTGAAGGGTCATGTGCGCCTGAATGTTTATAACATTAATGTCCACAATAGCCAAACTGTGGAAAGAACCTAGATGTCCATCAATAAATGAATACATAAAGAAGATGTGGTATATATATATATGGAATACTATGCTGCCATCAAAAGAAATGAAATCTTGCCACTTGCAACAATGTGGATGGAACTAGAGGGTATTATGCTGAACGAAATAAGTCAATCAGAGAAAGACAATTATCATATGATCTTCCTGATATGAGGAATTTGAGAGGCAGAGTGAGGGGTTTGAGGGGGAGGGAAGAAAAAAAAGAGACGAAATTTGTGTAAGGTTTTATAGGCGAGGTAAACAGGACACCAGGTGAGATAGGCGCAAGGCAAGATTTATTAAAGGCACTCTCTGGCGAAGTTTCAGGGCTCAGGAGAAGGGGAGCCAGGAAAGTTGCACCAGGAGGAGGTGGGCACCCTCGGGTGAGGTTCCTCTACTCCGGAAAGGGGAGTGGGGGAAGTTGCACTGGGAGAGAGTTGGCAGGGGTCTTTTATCGGGCCAAGGTAGGGCATGGGCTCACATCCATATGTGGTAGGGCATTTGGTGATCAGAGGGTATGGGGTGGGGGGTCCTGATATTTCTGTTTCCTGCACAGGTATTGGGTTACCTATGGAGACGTGACCTGGGCAGACATCCTTTTGGCAGGAGAGTCAAGGGTAAAGGAAGGGGAGGGGGAGGAGACTGGAAGACGGCAGACCAGGCGGTCACTTCCATTGTTCCTCCTGCACTCCCGGAGCCCGCCGACCCAAAAATTGGGAGGGAGATAAACCATAAGAGACTCTCAGTCTTACAAAACAAACTGAGATTACTGGGGGGAGGGGGTGTGTGGAGAGAGTGGTTGGGTTATGGACATTGGAGAGGGTATGTGATATGACGAGTGCTGTGAAGTGTGTAAGCCTGACAATTCACAAACCTGTACCCTGGGGCACATAATACATTATATGTTAATAAAAATAACTAATAAAAAATAAAAAGTAATTTAAAAAAAGAAGCAACAGGGAATTTAGGGGGTCCTGTCCCATAAGGAATGGGTTAAGGTAAATGGAAGAGCTCCTGAGGGGTCCCCTTAATCCTCCTTGCTGTGCCTGTGTGTCTCAAATAAAAATAGTCACTCTAGTAACTAGACAAGAGACATTGATCTGTGGCAGAAATTGAATGCCTATTGGAATGAACAATGTGGGTTGTATCTTCCACAGGATCATATTTGCTAATATGGGTAATATTGGTATTTTCTCACTTTACCTTTTTCTTTACCTTTTTCTACTTCTCTGTTACTTACACTATGCTCTCCAGTAACATGTCCAAGAGAGTGATTTACACAAGCTGCCCTCAGGGAAAGTCCGGGTGAGAACAATCAGTAGAAATGTTTAATTCTGATCAATAAAAGAAATATTTACCAGTTTTTAATAATTATAAGATCCAATGCCAAGTGTCTTTGATTTCCCTCAATTACATCTTCCTGAGTGAAAGGGGGTTCTTGGAACTTCAAAAGTGGTTTGAACATAAACAGCCAAAAATAAAGATCGGGACAAAGGTTACCTTTCTAGGTGACAGGAAAATCCTAAATATAGGAGGTTTTCCTTTCTCTCTGAAATGGGAAGGATGTTAAGCATATGGAACCCAAACACTGCTTTAGATGTGATGAATTTGGTGCTCTACTGCTGTTAGAAAAGGTTTTGAACAATAAGTAGAAGCATTATTTTCACAGGATGTGGTCATTAACTGAAAATGACTCTGAATAGGGTATTTTTTGGAAATGTTAGAAAATTTATGTATTGACTGGATTCCATTGAAAAGAATGCTTCAGAGTGACACTTGACCTAGAAATTACTCATGTCTTACATCATCACACATATGATACAAAGAAGAGGGAATGAATTAACCAAATGCCCAACTTTGCTTGTAGACAACAAAATAAAATGTATTGTGGGTGAGTGCCTGTTCCAAGAGATGAATAGACTGGCAAGTACAGCTAAGTCTGTTATGTCAGTAGCTTTGATAGTGTGTGGAAAATGTATCAGAAATCCAGCAGATTGAAGCCCACCAATCATGGAACATATGACAGTTATCAATTATTTTGGAATAAATGTATGGTGAGATGTAAAGAGATTATGAAAGTGGAGAAGGAAATGCAATGAGAGCAGGAAGGCCCAAGGCTCAGCAGAGCCATAGTCATCTTGCTGCTACATGATTGACAGTGCTCTGTGATCTGGAAATTCTGCTTTGATGTCAGACAGGAGAGAAAGCCAAACTCCCTCATCACTTTGAGATAGGTAGAGGAATCCTCCATGATGTTTTTATCCCAAGGTGCTGCACTCAAAACAAAATAGTAAAAAACAAGTCATGTCATGAAACTGAGAGTGGACACCACGGAGAATCAGAAGACAATCTAATTGGCTGTGACACAGAATTCTCAAAATACTCAAAAAGTTGAACGAATGTAACAAGATTTCTCTGTCTCTAAGGTAACAGTCCTGAGGTGGGCAGGCTCCCTTGGTAAGGGAAGTGGTTCTGCTGCATTAGGTCCCTTGAATTTTCCCTAGTTTGTCACTGTCTGCAGTGATTAGAGTCCTTGCTTTTAATTTCAGCAGTTGGTTTCAAATCCCCTTTGTCCCTCCCTTCCTTCCTTCCTTCCTCCCTCTCTTTCTTTCTTTCTTTCTTTCTTTCTTTCTTTCTTTCTTTCTTTCTCTCTCTCTCTCTCCCTTTCTTTCTTTCCTTTTTTGCAGATTTTTTGTTTTTAGAAATGTGCACACCTATTGTGGGACTTAAATTATAACCCAAAGATCAAGAGTCACATGCTCTAGTGACAAAGCCAGCAAGGTGCCTCAAAACCTATTCATTCTTGTGCTCACAGTCATGATATCAAAATACGTAGCATGTCTGAAGGAGAGTCTCTGAAGTCTACAGGATTTTATACTCAACAAGACCACTTTGTGTGATGTCATGTATGGTAGGATTAATGGACACTGTAGTCATGAGTCTATTGTTACATGAGTTTTATTGCAAAGTAGTTTCCTTATCCCAACCAATATTCCCATTGGTAAATCAGAAACTCTGTGAACTGTTGGATGGTGACAGCAGCTGAGCCTCACTGGTTCAGGAAGGCTTAACTGTATCTAGAACATACCTAATCCTGGGACTGATGTATCACATCCTCTCCAGGGGAACTGATAAGATGTACAAAATTAGTACTAGGTTGTTGGGGGGAATTATTCCCTGCTGGTGGCAGCTGAGATGCCCAGAGGTGACAATAATTATCTCTACCCCAGTGGAGATGGTGGGCTCATGCCATTGGATATGCATGGCCTTCACCCATGTCACTATGACTTTGTTTCTCATGAACATAATAAGCCAGTCCCATGGAACTTGAGACAAAGATTGAGGACAGCTCGTATTCTCAGAGGTATAAGCTTGTTTGTTTGGTGTCTTACCTGTGGTGGGTGCTCTGCTGAATTTTGACAAAATTCTGAGTTCCACTGACAAAGTCTACTGCCTCCTATATATCCACAGTCCTTTTTCCAGATCCTAAAATGGGTGATCTTATAATTTTCTCCTCCCATGCCCTTGATTATTCAGACATCCAGGAATCCATGTCAACCTTATCTCAGGCCAGTTCCCTATCTGACTTTTTTTTTTTTTTTATCTGAGCTCTAAGTTCTATGTTTGTGTGTGTTTCTGTGAGTCAGAGGCATAAAGATGGGAACCCATGGTAAGTGATGCCCTGGTTGTCTTAGTCATGCTGTGCCCTTGGCTAGAGAAAGCTGAAGAGTTGGAAGAGTCATGAATTCTACTCTTTTCCTGTCTTCACTTCTCTTTTCATGTCTTAAGCACCAAAGCAGCCTCATGTTCTCCTAGATATGGTTAACCTCCAAGTTTCCTTAAAATAGAAATTGGCCAAGAAAATTGAGATACAATATAGAAGATGGGACTTGGGTCTCCTCATCCCAATGTGAGTTTGTAGGTTTCCCTCCCCAGGCAATGGAATTGTTGTGCATCAGTTTGCCTAGAGAGTTTCATGTTTATAGACAAGGAGACTCCATCCAGCACATGATCCCCACACATATCTTTATGGATCAGGTGTGACCTCCATCTGATATTTATAGTTATAGCAAGAAAGGAAACAAAAGTGAGTCAGACATTTGGATGCTGATTCATGTGAAGCAGAAGGGGAATGTGACCTTGAGGGTCCAGAGCAGTCAGGCAGGTAAGCACACGTTTCTCCCAGTTTTTCCAGAGACCCTGCACACTCAGAGGGTAAATGTGTTCATGGAGTCTTTCCTGAGCTCCCTGCAACCAGAAAGCTTGTCCATGTAGTTCACCTTTTCTGGGTGACTATTTGCAGTTATTTGTCCAAAGCAACCAGCTTCAGTCACAGGTGACTTAGGGCTCAGTGATCCACTCCAGCCCACCTGCAGCTGGGAGCTTCCCTACTGGGCAGGTTGATCTCACTCAAGAACAAACTCCCTTTTAATCAGAGAGAAGGACCTCCTTTTGGTTCAAGGAGGTTACCAGACATCTATGTCTCTAATCTCATCCAAAGCAGTGTGGGCCTGGCTGCATGGGTTGACAAACTTGAGAGAACACAGTGCATAGTCTCCATGCTGCCAAAAGTGATAGAACAATACCAGACTCAGACCCAACAAGACAGTCTTCCCAGGTCACAGTCATATGCTGGGTTCAGCTTTATGCAGCTCAAACCAACAGCATCTGACAACAGAGACAAAATACAGTGAGACCCACCTGCCTAAGTCCTTCCTCATTCAGTGGACAATGGTTGAGATTGGAGACTCCCAGAGACTGGTGCTGAGGTGGACCTCATGTTCCTTGTTCTTTCAACCCCTGTACAGAGTCTTATTATATCTAGGTGCAGTGGAGTGACTGGTGTTGGATGCTGTTGGTTTTGTTGCCCAGGCCACAGTGTACTTCATAAATCTAAGAAAGGCAGAGGTTCTTTTTAGAATTAGGAGTATTGTACTTCCTGTCTATGAATAGTATCAGAACATTCCATAGCCTTTTTCTGACAAAGAGAGAATTTAAAAATACTTTATATTTTCTACATATTTAAGGATAACAGATTATGACATGAAACAACCAATAAAAATTGGAGACCTTTATGCCTGGAAGCCTGGATGTCTTGACCACCTTGGTCTAATTCCCCTACCCTCTGGTCCCTTTCTCCAGTAACCACAAATCTGATTTTTTTTGGAGTTAACTTTGTTTTTGTCTCTTTCTTTGTTTTAGAATCCACTTGTAAGTGAAATCATACACTATTTGTATTTTTCTTTCTGATTAATTTCTCTTAGCATAATGTCCTGGAGGTCCATTTAAGTTGTCACAAATGGTAGGTTTTCCTTCCTTTTCTATGGCTGAATAATATTCCATTATATATATGTTGTGGGAATGAAAGGCAGAAGGACATGTAGATAACATTAATACAACTTGACACCCACTGACCAATACTTGAGGGAGGCAGAGTACAATGTTCTCCCATTAAGTTCCCAACTGTCTTCATGTTAATGCCTTGCTAGAGGCAAAAAACCAGGCCTCCTGTATCCTAGGTGTCTTCTTTAGCATTTAAATATCATTTTGAAACTTCCCTTATCTTTACTTCACCCAATCCTAAAGTATGTAATCAGTTGCTCCTCACAAACCCAGGGCAGCAAGTCTTTCTGCCCACAGGTCCTGTCCCCAGGCTTTAATAAAATCATCTTTTTGCACCAAAGATGTCTCAAGAATTCTTTCTTGGCCATCAACTGGGGACCTCATCAACATTTCAAAACTACAACAATTTCACAATACAAGTAAGTTAAGTCACTGTGTTGTACACCTTCAATTTATAGAGTGCTGGATGTCATTTCTATCTCATTAAAACTGAAAGTAAAAAAAAAGAATTTGGACAACTTGAAAGGTTTTGTGTTAATTTCACCAAAATAGGCAATACCTCCTGACTCAGCATCTTAAAGACTTTTGTAAAAAGGAGTTTCTGAAAACTGGGCCTGTCATAAAATCCAACCCAACAGGATTCTCACTATTACTCAATTTCCCCTAATCTGCATTTTCATGTCGGATAGTGGGTGCATCATTTCCTAGGGCTTCCTTAACAAAGCACTGCAAACCTGGTGGCCTCAAACAACAGAAGTGTACTCTTTCACAGGTCTGGAGGCTTCAAATCTGAAATCAAGGTGTTGGCCAGACCCTGCCCTCTCTGAACCCTGTGGGAGAGGATCCTCACTTGTTTCTTTACAGCCCTGGTGGCTCCAGGCATTCCTTGACTTGGGCAGCATAAGTCTGATGTCTGCCTGTGTCTTCACTTGGTCTGCTTTCTCTGTAGCTCTGTGCCTGTGTTCTTTCTCCTGCTCTTCTGATAAGGCAACCTAGGGACTAAGTGAAGGCTACTGAAAATGTGCCATTTTCATATATTATTTTAAATAATCATTCCTTGAGGGACAGCCTGTGCAAGGAGGACACACTGTGTTCCCCTGAAAGCAGGAGATAAATCTCTCATATGGAAGGATTCTTCCCTGGACCAGGAGCTAAAAAGACATCCTTATTGTCATAGATAGGGAATGTAGAATCTAGAACTCTGTAGAAACAACACTTGTTACTTTTCACTAAGTCACTACTACAGTCCAAATCTTGTTTAGAATTCCTTACTAACTATGTTGAACAAGAGTGGTGAGAGTGGGCATCCTTGTCGTGTTCCTGATCTCAATGGGAAAGCTGCAAGCTTTTTCCCATTGAGGATGATATTTGCTGTGGGTTTTTCATAGATAGATTTGATGAAGTTCAGGAATGTTCCCTCTATCCCTATACTTTGAAGCGTTTTAATCAGGAACGGATGCTGGATTTTGTCAAAAGCTTTTTCTGCATCAATGGAGAGGATCATGTGGTTCTTCTCTCTTCTCTTATTGATTTGTTCTATCACATTGATTGATTTGTGAATGTTGAACCATCCTTGTAACCCAGGGATGAATCCTACCTGGTCATGGTGGATAATCTTTTTAATGTGCTGTTGGATCCTGTTTGCTAGGATCTTGTTGAGTATCTTAGCATCCATATTCATCAGTGATATTGGTCTGAAATTCTCCTTTTTGGTAGGGTCTTTGCCTGGTTTGGGGATCAGGGTAATGCTGGCTTCATAAAAAGAGTCTGGAAGTTTTCCTTCTGCTTCAATTTTTTGAAACAGCTTCAGGAGAATAGGTATTATTTCTTCTTTGAAAGTTTGATAGAATTCCCCAGGGAATCCGTCAGGTCCTGGGCTCTTGTTTTTTGGGAGGTTTTTGATCACTGCTTCAATCTCGTTACTAGATATCAGTCTATTCAGGTTGTCAATTTCTTCCTGGTTCAATTTTGGGAGTTTATAGTTTTCCAGGAATGTATCCATTTCATCTAGGTTGCTTAGCTTTTTGGCATATAACTGTTGATAATAGCTTCTGATGATTGTTTCTACTTCCTTGGTGTTAGTTGTGATCTCTCCCTTTTCATTCATAATTTTATTAATTTGGGCTTTCTCTCTTTTCTTTTGGATTAGTGTGGCCAATGGTTTAGTATTAGAAGTCCTAGCAACAGCAATCAGACAACAAAGAGAAATAAAAGGTATCCAAATTGGCAAGGAAGAAGTCAAACTCTCTCTCTTCGCAGATGACATGATTCTTTATATGGAAAACCCGAAAGACTCCACCTCCAAACTACTAGAACTCATACAGCAATTCAGTAATGTAGCAGGATACAAAGTCAATGTCCAGAAATCAGTGGCTTTCTTATACACTAACAATGAAAATACAGAAAGGCAAATTAGAGAATCGATTCCATTTACTATAGCACCAAAAACCATAAGATACCTCGGAATAAACCTAACCAAAGAGGTTAAAGATCTGTACTTGAGGAACTACAGAACACTCCTAAAAGAAATTGAAGAAGACACAAAAAGATGGAAGACCATTCCATGCTCTTGGATGGGAAGAATAAACATCGTTAAAATGTCTATACTGCCCAGAGCAATCTATACTTTTAATGCCATTCCAATCAAAATTCCACCAGTATTTTTCAAAGAGCTGGAGCAAATAATACTAAAATTTGTATGGAATCAGAAGAGACCCCGAATTGCTAAGGAAATGTTGAAAAACAAAAATAAAACTGGTGGCATCACGTTACCTGATTTCAAGCTTTACTACAAAGCTGTGATCACCAAGAGAGCATGGTACTGGCATAAAAACAGACACATGGACCAGTGGAACAGAGTAGAGAGCCCAGATATGGACCCTCAACTCTATGGTCAAATAATCTTTGACAAAACAGGAAAAAATATCCAGTGGAAAAAAGACAGTCTCTTCAATAAATGGTGCTGGGAAAACTGGACAGCTATATGTAGAAGAATGAAACTTGACCATTCTCTTACACCGTACACAAAGATAAACTCGAAATGGATAAAAGACCTCAACTTGAGACAGGAATCCATCAGAATCCTCGAGGAGAACATAGGGAGTAACCTCTTTGATATCAGCCACAGCAACTTCTTTCAAGATATGTCTCCAAAGGCGAAGGAAACAAAGGCAAAGATGAACTTCTGGGACTTCATCAAGATAAAAAGCTTCTGCACAGCAAAAGAAACAGTCATCAAAACAAAGAGGCAACCCACGGAATGGGAGAAGATATTTGCAAATGACAGTACAGATAAAAGGTTGATATCCAGGATCTATAAAGAACTCCTCAAACTCAACACACACAAAACAGATAATCATATTAAAAAATGGGCAGAAGATATGAACAGACACTTCTCCAATGAAGACATACAAATGGCTACCAGACACATGAAAAAATGTTCATCATCACTAACCATCAGGGAGATTCAAATCAAAACCACATTGAGATACCACCTTACACCAGTTAGAATGGCCAAAATTAGCAAGACAGGAAACAACGTGTGTTGGAGAGGATGTGGAGAAAGGGGAACCCTCTTACACTGTTGGTGGGAATGCAAACTGGTGCAGCCACTTTGGAGAACAGTGTGGAGATTCCTCAGGAAATTAAAAATAGATCTTCCCTATGACCCTGCAATTGCACTGCTGGGTATTTACCCCAAAGATACAGATGTAGTGAAAAGAAGGGCCATCTGTACCCCAATGTTTATAGCAGCAATGGCCACGGTCGCCAAACTGTGGAAAGAACCAAGATGCCCTTCAACGGATGAATGGATAAGGAAGATGTGGTCCATATACACTATGGAGTATTATGCCTCCATCAGAAAGGACGAATACCCAACTTTTGTAGCAACATGGCCAGGACTGGAAGAGATTATGCTGAGTGAAATAAGTCAAACAGAGAAAGTCAAGTATCATATGGTTTCACTTATTGGTGGAGCATAACAAATAATATAGAGGACAAGGGTAGATGGAGAGGAGAAGGGAGTTGAGGGAAATTGGAAGGGGAGGTGAACCATGAGAGACTATGGACTCTGAAAAACAACCTGAGGGTTTTGAAAGGGCGGGGTGGGAGGGTGGGGGAACCAGGTGGTGGGTATTAGGGAGGGCACAGATTGCATGGAGCACTGGGTGTGGTGAAAAAACAATGAATACTGTTATGCTGAAAATAAATAAAAAATAAAAAAAAAAAAGAAAAGAATGTAAAAAAAAAAATAAGAATTCCTTACTAACTGAAGCTCTCAAAGTTAACTTTTCTTTGTTAGGTCAATTCTTCATAGATTTGTTTCCTTTGTCTAAAAGGTATGAAAGCTCTCTGCCCTGGTCATTTCTTAGGGTCTGAGTGTTATTACTGGGCTCCCGCACACATATGACAGAAAGTTTTCTCCTGCTTTGTCCTGTTGTTGTTGTTTTTTTCTCCTGTAAATCTGTATCATGTAACTTTCTTTTTAAAAAATTTTTTATTATGGTATGTTAGTCACCATACAGTACATCATTAATTTTTGATGAGTGTTCCAAAATTCATTGTTTACATATAACACCCAGTGCTCCATGCCATACGTGTCCTCCTCATGTAAATTTCTTAGTCCAGCTAGAAGTACCTTGGGCAGAGGAAAATTTCTTCTTCCCCTCTGCTACCAATCATATTCATGGAAGACCCAGCATACTATAATATGATGCATCTAAATTAATTATACTGCAAGGCCTTTTTTTTCCCCCCAAATAATGCCACATTCTGGAGTACTAGGGGCTAAACCTTCAAGATAGTTTTTGAGGGGACACAATTCAACCAATAACAGTGTGTAAATATAATTTTTAATTTAATACATTTTAAAAGAGTCCTATAAAACTTCCTTTAACATTTTTTTAATTAAATTTTTTATTTATTTTCAGCATAACAGTATTCATTGTTTTTTCACCACACCCAGTGCTCCATGCAATCTGTGCCTTCCCTAATACCTACCACCTGGTTCCCCCAACCTCCCGCCCCCCGCCCCTTCAAAACCCTCAGGTTGTTTTTCAGAGTCCATAATCTCTCATGGTTCACCTCCCCTTCCAATTTCCCTCAACTCCCTTCTCCTCTCCATCTACCCTTGTCCTCTATATTATTTGTTATGCTCCACAAATAAGTGAAACCATATGATACTTGACTCTCTCTGTTTGACTTATTTCACTCAGCATAATCTCTTCCAGTCCTGTCCATGTTGCTACAAAAGTTGGGTATCCGTCCTTTCTGATGGAGGCATAATACTCCATAGTGTTCCTTTAACATTTTTGATAGAAACTGCTTTTTGTTCGTTACTCTTTTTTTCCTCTTAAGCTGCTTATCTTTCTGACTTCTTTCATGGCACAATTAATTAAGAGATGTGGAATTTTTTAGGACAGCAACCTGTTACTGATAAGTGTAATAGAGACACTTATTAATATTGGTACCTTCCCAAGGCAGGACTACGACCCAGAATTGTGCTGTTGAACATCATAAGAAATGACTAGGTCAAAGAAACCAAAAAAGTTTATAATGGGAATAAAAAAACCTGTAATAATCTCTTTAACTGGCAGAATATGGGACATGTAGAATTTTACATCTAACTCTTCAACCAGGATTTATTTCAGCAAATGAGATTGGTACCATAGAGTTCACATTTTAAAGGTCAACATAATTGTTGCTTCATTATCTTTTTCAGCATGTGTTTAAAACTTCTTTTTGTGGATTTCCCAGAAGACAGTGTCAACTTAAATAATGAGGTAAACTGAGGCAAGCTCGAAGGACTGGAAATTGAATTGAAGTACATGCTGTAGTGAGCCACAGGTGCATCTGTTAAGGGTTTGGGGCAAGCTGTACTTATGGTCAAGGAATGCAAGGAAGGGAAGGTCCAGCCAGAGTCCAAGCAGTGAATTCACTGGCTTGAGGATGGGAAGTTATTTGTGGCAGATGTTCTTTGGTCAGGACAGAAATCTCCATCTTCCATAAATCAGGCATTTAATGGAAATCAGTCTCCAGTTCTCAATTTCCATTCTTGCAAGGGTCCACATGTGAGATTTTCCATTTCGTATTTACTGGTTGTATTTTAAATTGAAATCCTTTCATAATATTCTGACTGCATATTCTTGTGGAAACTTACCTAGACTAGTATTTGTTAATTTGTTTCCTTGGTCAGTTCATCCTGACTCTGAATTTAAATTACCCAAAATATAATAAGAAGGCCAAATATGCTTTCTCAATTTCTCCCGAATTTTGTTTTTTGGGCAGAAGCAATTTGACACAGGCACTGCTTGTCAGGAGGTGTTCCATTCAACATGACCTGCATCAGGCTGGCCCATGAGGAAAAATTGGGTGAGTTCATTCTTTAGTGAAGGCTGGTGAGATAGACAGTCACCCCAGGGCAGCTCTGACCCAGGGCCTTATTCCACAGCGCCCATATTTAAATGAAAACCCAGGACTAGCTCAGGGATGGGCCCAGGGTGCCTTGAGGTATTAAAATAATGGATGCAGTCATTGCCCTTCTCACACATGGACTCTGCTCGTGGATTGTAGGATCATAGCTATGGCTTCCCCACAGACAGGCCAGGTAGGAGCTTTAGGTTCTCACATAGTACTAATGAGAACCCAGAATATCCTGATAGAACCTTCTTCTATTTGATGTAAAAGAGGCAGTATGGAAAGAGTTTTCCAAGCACCTGTTAGAAAAAAATTATACATAAATCATTCCTTTCTTAATTAGTCCTATCATCCCAAGGAAATTATTCCCTTCAAAAACCTTTGATTGACCTGCTATGTACCTACATATGTGTGTGTGTGTGTTCCCCAGATTATAACACCTGTAGTAGTTTCTAGGATGCATATTCACAGCAAGAAACATGGAATTCATTCACCTTTACTATGGTCTATGCTTGGCTCTAGGCCCTCTCTACCACAGACACATTATTTTTTCCTTGTCAACTTCTTCTGTCTCGGTAGCTGTATAAAATTTAATTCCATGAGCCTGAGGAAAAGACCATTTACACCTTGTGATTCTAACATTCCTAAACAATTAACCCATAACAGTAGATACCAGAAAATTCTTGAAATAGCTCAACTCTATGCTGTTATTCGGAGAAAATTCTGATGACCAGAACTTGTGGAGTGGGAGCCGTTTCCTTGTGTCGATGAGGTGGAAGAATGTGAGCAAGCTGGCCATTCGTCTCAGGAAGACTGACCCTGGACACACAAGTCTACATTTCAGAGTCTCAGTTTCCTTCAGAGAGGGGCAGAAGCACGTGCACTGTGTCCTCACAGCAGATCCACGGTTTCACAGTGGGATTCCTCTTCCCACTGCTGCACGTAGCATGAACTTGAGTTTTGTGATTTTCTTCCAAACACTGAAGACATTTTATGTCACTTTGCTGAAAGGTAGGCCACTCCCACCTCCTCCCTGCCCCTTCCCCACTGCTGCACCCAGCAGGGGATTTGCATAGTGTCCCCTAGGGAGGACCTTCCCTTGTAAGTGTAACATAAAAGACCAACTTGAATCTTGTTTGGATTTACAAGGACGCCTCAGTTCAGCCTCTCAGAATGAGGTTCCCTGCTCAGCTCCTTGGGCTGCTAATGCTTTGGATCCCTGGTAAGGACAGAGGGAGGTGAGGAAGAGAATTAGTGGAGGTGGAGGGGGAGCTGTGAGGGCACACTGCTCTCCGAGTGTGAGTGTATTCTCTGTGCTAGTAGCAAGTGTGTGATTAGTCCTCCAGGGTGGGGCAGGGGATGTGTAGATCTGGGAGAGTGAGGAAGATTCCAGAAGGAACAGGACTTGTGCTCTGGTTGGGATTGTGACAGGGAAGGGGTGGATGCTGTTAGCAATGATGAGAGGCCTCTCTCCAATCTCAGGTTGATTAGTGTGATTGTGCATTTTTGGTGCACGCTTGGAGTCCCAAGTAATGGGAATATATCAAAGTAGTGTTTTAGCTAAACTAAAAGGGATAGAAACATTGGAAATCATTAAAAATATTTGTATGTAACTTGGCACTTGTCTCTCTTCATTTTAGGATCCAGCGGGGAAATCGTGATGACACAGACCCCACTCTCCCTGCCCATCACCCCCGGAGAGTCAGTCTCCATCTCCTGCAAGGCCAGTCAGAGCCTCCTGCACAGTAATGGAAAAACCTATTTGGTTTGGTTCCGGCAGAAGCCAGGCCAGTCTCCAGAGGGCCTGATCTACTTGGTTTCCAACCGTTTCACTGGGGTTCCAGACAGGTTCAGTGGCAGCGGGTCAGGGACAGATTTCACCCTGACCATCAGCAGGGTGCAGGCTGACGATGTGGGGGTTTATTACTGTGTGCAAAATCTACAGTATCCTCGCACAGTGATTCAGGCCCGAACACAAACCTCCTGCATGGGGTCCCGGCTGCCCCAGTGAGCAGCTTCTCTGGGGAACTCACAGGACATTCTTTGAGTCTGTGTGAGTGGAAGGAGCTGGAGGCCCCAGGGGAACAGCTCGCAGCTGGGTGTCAGGCTCCACATGTTGAGGCCCTGACAGCTGCCCAGCCTGTCATGGCAGAAGCCACAGGGAAATTAAGGGGTCATGTCCCATGAGGAGCCAGTTATGGTGATGGGAGGAGCTCCTGAGGGCTCCCCTAATCCTCTGTGCTGTGCCCGTGTGTCTCAAGTAAACACAGCCACTCTAGTAGCCAGACAGGTGATATAGATCTGGGACAGAGACGTGAACACCTGTTGGAACTGCCGGTGTGGGCTCTATTTAACACGGGATCATTTGCTAATATTGGTAATATTGGCATTTTCTCACCATCTCCTTTCCTACTTGTCTACTACTTGCACTCTCTGTCTTTTAACTTGTCCAGAGAGCGATCTGCACAAGCTGCCCTCAGGGAGAGTCTGGGTGAGAAAAATCAGTAGAAATATCTAATTCTGATAAAATCAAAATAAGTATTTCAAGTGATTCCAATGCCAATTGTCTTTGATTTCCTTCAATTACATTTGTCTGAGTGAAAAAGGGGTTCTTGTAATTTCAAAATTGGGCTTTGAAAGTAAACAGCAAACAGTAATAATGGAGACAAAGTTGATGGTATGTGGAAAAATGCATCTAGAAATCCAGCAGTCTGGGGCCCAAAGTTCTTGGAGTTTATGACTCTTAATAAAGTTATTTAGAATATTGATAAATGCATGATGAGATGAAGAGAGATTATGGAAGCCCTGGGAGCAAACACAGTGAGAGCAGGAAGACCCGAGGCTCAGCAGGGCCATAGTCGTCTTGCTCCCACATGATTGATGGAAACTTGTGATCTGGAATTTCTGCTTCGATGTCAGACAGGAGAGAATGTCCAACCCCCTCAGCATGTTGAGGTAGATAAAGGAATCCTACATGATGCTTGTATCTCAAAGGTGCTGTACTCAAACAGAATAGTAAAAAATAAGTGATGTCATAAAACTGAGAAGGGACACCAAGGAGAAGGAGAAGACAATCAAATTGGCTGTGACACAGAAATCTCAAAATAGAGTTGATTGACTAGGACAAGATTTCTCTGACTCTAAGGTAATGGTCCTGAGGTGGGCAGGCTCCCTTGGTAAGGGAAGTGGTTCTGCTGCATCAGGTCCCTCGGGTTTTCCCCAGTTCATCACTGTCTGTGGTGATTAGAGACCCTGCTCTGAATTTTTGCCCTTGGTTTAAAAACTCATTCATTCTTTTTTTGGACAGATTTTTAAAAGTTGTCTCCACACGCATTGAATTTACAACCCCAGGATTAAGAGTCACATTCTCTCCTGACCAAGCCTGCAAGTGCCCCCAAACCTGTTTATTCTTGTGCTCATGGTCAGTGTATCCAAATGCATAGCATGTTTGAAGGAGAGTCTCCAGAAGCTACAGGATTTCATACCTCTGCAGACTCCCTTGTGTGATATCATATATGGTAGGATTAATGGTTACAATAGTCATGAGTCTATTATTACATGATCTTCTTCCCAATGTAGGCTTCTTGTCCCATCCAGTACTCCCATCGGTAAACCAAAACTCTGTGAACTCCTGGATGGTGATGGCAGCTGAGCCTCACTGGTCAGGAAGGCTTAACTTAACTGGAAAACAGTGTATTTCTGTCCTTCCGGGGCAGACGTGAGCTATCCTCAGTGGAATCCTCCAGGAAAACTATTCATTTTCTCCTTGTTTGCATAGTTGACATACAATGTGTCACACGTTGCAGGAGTACAACATACTCACTCAACAATTCTACACATATTCAATGCTGACCACGTAAGTGTAGTCCCTGGGGACCAAAGTTTTTATATTCTTACTGATTATATTCCCTATGCTGTAGTTTTCATATCTTTGACTTTTCATCTTATAAGTGAAACCTTGTACCTTGTGACCCCCTTCACCTCTTTCACCCATCCCCTCACCCCTCTCCCCCTGGCAACCATCAGTGGGTTCTCTGGAGTCGTGAGTGTGTTTCTGCTTCTTTGCTTATTGTTTTGCTTTGTTTCTAGATTCCATAAGAAGTGAAATCCTATAGTATTTGGTTCTGTCTTATTTCACTGAGCATAATACTCTCTAGCTCCATCCCTGTTGCTATAGATGGCAAGATCTCATTCTTTCTTACGACCGAGGGTGATTCCATGGTGTACATATAGCACATCTTCATCAATTCCTCTGTGGTTGAACACTTGGGTGGCTTACGCATCTTGGCTATTGCAAATAATGCAGCAATACACACAGGGCCACATGTATCTCTTGAATTAGTGTTTTTGTGTTCTTCGTGTAAATACCCAGCAATGGAATTACTGGATCCTATGGTCCTTCTATGTTTAGGTTGTTGAAGAACCTCCACAATGTTTCCACAGTGGCTGCACCAATTTTCACTCCTACCAACAGGGCATAGGGTCAGTTTTCTCCACATCCTTGCCAACATTTGGTATTCTTTGTCGTTTTGATACTAGCCATTCTGACAGGTGTGAGATGTT
Source organism: Martes martes (assembly GCF_963455335.1). Taxonomy (NCBI): domain Eukaryota; kingdom Metazoa; phylum Chordata; class Mammalia; order Carnivora; family Mustelidae; genus Martes; species Martes martes. The sequence goes on along the minus strand of NC_137896.1, from coordinate 101,692,598 downwards.
ATCTCATCATTGTCTTGATTTGTATTTCCCTGATGATGAATGATGTGGAGCACCTCTCCTGTGTTTCTTGGGATCTGTATGGAGAAATATCTGTTCATGTCTTCTGGAATACGGCATATAATTTTAGGTGCTCTCGTTCTTCTGGATTTGCTTCTTTATTTTCAAAATCCAGTTTTGGAACTCAGAAAACTCTCCTTTGGTTTTAATGTGCAGTGACAGAGACTGCTAGAAGATATTGGCTCTAGGCAAAGCTCTGCACCCAAACCAGGTCATCAGATGACTGCTCTGTAATAGCGGCTACAATGTGCACAATTGAAACACTCAAGTTGTGCCGAGGGTACAAGGAACAACAGGCACCCTGGTGCCACAAGGATCTTCTCTGTCATCCTATCCGTGAACCTGGAGATGAGCCATAGTAGCAGGTTACATTCTTACCTCTATCAAATGGCGCTCTAAGGATAAATGAGTGCAGCATCCAGGGGATAACAGTGTGGGTTTGGAGCTGGAATGCCCAAGTATAAACTCTGATTCTGAATGCTCCTGGGAGCTAGCGGTACGACCTCAGACAACTGTGTCCATTTTCTCATCCATAAAGGAGAACATTAATCATGCTATATCATAGGATTGCTCTGAAGAGTAAATTAATTACTAGAATACTTACATCTGGATTTGGCACATACTGCATCTACAACAAATGTTCAAAAATGAAATTTTGTTCCTTCTTTTAGAGAGAAACTCAGGGAACAGAGAGACCCTAGACAGAATGTTTGCCAGTCTCCCAAGGTCTTTGGTCAAGTGTGTGGTACTCTCCTATAAACAATCAAATGAAAAATCTTCCTGCAAAAAAGGGGAAAGTGGTTTCTTTTAGCAAAGGAAACAGTCCACAAAAGAACGAGGCAGCCCACAGAATGGGAGATGATATTTGCAAATGACACTACTGATAAAGGGCTGCTATCCAAGATCTATGAAGAATTTCTCAAACTCAACACTCCCCCCAAAACAAGTAATCGAGTCAAAGAATGGGAAGAAGACATGAACAAAGACTTCTCCAAAGAAGATATATGAATGGCTGACAGACATATGAAAGAGTGTTCAGCATCATTAGTCATCAGGGAAATTCAAATCAAAAACACACTGAATACCACTTTACAGCAGTTAGAATGGCAAAAATTGACAAGACAAGAAACAGCAAATGTTGGAGAAAACGTGGAGAAAGGAGAACCGTCTTACACTGTTGGTGGGAATCCAAGTTGGTACAGCCACTTTGGAAAACAGTATAGAGTTTCCTCAAAAAGTTAAAAATAGAGCTACCCTATTGGCCAGCAATTGCACTACTGCTAAGATATAGATGTAGTGAAAAGAAGGGGCACATGTACCCCAATGTTCATAGCAGCAATATCCACTGTGGACAGAACTGAGATGCCCTTCAATAGATGAATGGATAAAGAAGATGTGGTTCATACACATACAGATACAGTGGAATATTATTCAGCCATCGGAAAGGATGAATACCCATCATTTTCATTGACATGGACAGAACTGGAGGGGATTATGTTAAGTGAAGTAAGCCAAGCAGAGAAAGATAATTATCACATGGTTTCAATCACATGTGAAATGTAACGAATAGCACGGAAGACATTAGGAGAAGGAAGGGAAAATGAAGTGGGAAAATTGGAGGAGGAGATGAAGTAAGAGAGACTATGGACTCTGGGAAACAATCTGAGGTTTTTAGAGGGGAAGGCAGTAGGGGGATGGGTTAGCCAGTGATGGAAATTAGGGAGGGCACATATTGCAATGAGCACTTGGGTGTCATATGCAATGAATCATGGAACACTACATCAAAAACTAATGAAGTACTGTATGACGACTAACATAACATAATACAAAAATAAAAAAAATTATTAAAAAGTGGTTTCATTGAATTGTCTGAATTATAGTTTCATAAACTGTAAGGTCCTCCATTACAGGTTGAGCAGAGCACTCATTCAGTTCCAGACCAAACACTGGGAGACCTACTGGACTAGCTGGTATGCTGGGACGGCACTGGGGATGGGGACCAGCTGAGAGGTGAAGGGACACATGCAGAGGACACCCACAAAGCCCTAAACATGGGAGGCCCATCACCTTTGTGGAACGTGGGAGCAGAGCAGCAAAGAAAGGGTCTACTCTTGGCCTTCAGACTCTATTCAATACAGATCTGGGACAACACATTGTAATTTCAACATATATTGCTTTAAACCTCCTTAAAATTGCCAGATATGATCAGTGTAAGACCCAGAAGAGGGTGTCCCTTCCCTCCACATCACTTGGCGGTCACCACCCTGTTCCACTAAGATCACTGAAAGGAGTGAAGGCGAGATCCACTCAGACTGAGAACTTAAAGACAAGTTTTCCTGTGCAGCCAACACTCTGTGCTCGCAGTCCTTCCCACGGGAGTGGGACAGCCAGCGGGAGTGTCTGGAGCCAGCCCCAGACAGAACCCTGAGAGAGCGAAATGAAATGCAGTGTATGCACAGAGGGACTGAATCGCTCTAGACTCCGATTCTCATGACTCTGCAGTCACTCCTTTCCTAAGCTGTGGAGCAGCCTAATCTTGGGTGGCCTCAGAGGTCTTTGGATCCCAAACATGATGGGGAAATCACAATTCGGAACTTAAAACTATGCTTCACTACCTCATGTGTACATGAGGCCACACTCTGCCACAGAACCTGGAAAACAATTATAATTTGTTACAGGCCTCAGAAATAAGACATGTTTGAAAATGTACAAGAAAGAATTTCACTTTATCCTACAAGTGGTATTGTCTAAGAACAAGGAAAAAACCCTCCGGATGACTCCCTCCCTATGGCCACAAGAGGGCGCACAGGTACCATAGGGATCCCTGGATGACTCTGGCTGTGTCTGGCATTAAAGGCCAAGAGCCCAGACTGATCCTAGGTGTTAGATTTCCTGTTGGCACTTATGATTACATCTCAGAGATTCCCTTTTCCACCCAGGGGTAATGTCACATCTCCTCCTGCCACCCATGTTTCCATCAGATTCCATGGAGACAGGGAAAATAGCACTTAGTGAAGGTTCCAAAATGACATATTTGATTCTGCAGAAAAAAAGTTCCCTCCATCAAATACTGTCCCGGGCAGAGTGTGACTCTGGGGAAATGGCCCACCCAGAGAACACACGAGAGAAAGACTTGTGGTGAGAGGTCCCTCTGGCAAAGGAAATGAGCGTGGAGTAATCACTGACGGGCCATCAGGACACCATGCAAGGTGCTCCTCACCCAGGTCTGAGAAAGTGGGAAGCCTGTAGGTTCTCATGGGCTTAGAGACCTGTGGGGACCATGGCTTTGGGGACCTGTTGACCAGACCAGACTCAAGTTGCCCACATCCACAGTCACCATTGATGTCAGAGAGAGAACTGGTGTAGACTGGTTTCCCCACACTTCAGAACTATGCACACAGCCTCTCAGTGACCAACAGGGTGACTGATGAAACAGGGGCTTTGGTTAGATTTACACCAGTAGCTGCAGCCAGCATGGAAAACTGGGCAGAAGGGACATCTCTCGAGATCAAATCAAAAATCACCTTGTGACTTTTTTCTCTTCCAGTATTGATCCTCCATGACATGTGGGAAACCTCGTTATTCATTCCAAAAGTTGGTCTGCCCAGCTGACCTCACAGTTGGACCATCCCAGCCATGTGTATATCCTCCTTAGATAAAAAGTGTCTGGGTCAGCGTGGCTGAGGCTGCTCACAGATTGTTCCATGCCGACGCTCTTCCCCTCAACTCTGGGCAATGCTGATCTCTGAAGGAATGACCCCTGTTCTCGGCACCAAGAGCACAGGTCTGCTCTGCCCTGATCTCACTGCCACACTCCCAGCCTCAGTGCACGTTCACTGTGTTATAGGCAGTGCTGGGGCCCCAACCAGGAGTATTTTTTCCCAAAAGCCCAAGTCAGACTTACTATATCCAGTAAGTCTGATTGGCCCTGCCCTGCCATCCTCCCTGCTGTACACAACGTCTGCACCCTCCCCTCATTTTTACCTTGCACAATCATCAAAAGACACAATCTCATTGATTAGATCAGAAATAAAAGGTTGGAAAATCATCTCTTTATTGAAATAAGTGCAATAGAGGTATGGTTACATAGTCTTCAGGGGGAGATTGTCAGAAAAGTGTCCTAACTCTGTGAATCCTGGTTGGACATCAATCCTAACATGTGATTGGTGTCTCCGTCTCCCTAGTACAGAGTAGCTCAATTATGTAACTGAATTTATTATGTTTTATTTCTCCAGCATGTTACATGGTACCAAATTCTATTTATTTATCCAAATAATTGACAGAATAACAGTCATGCGTTTGTTAGTGTTTTATTAAATCACATTTTCCATAAGTCCCATGTTTTCATCAATGCTATTCCTCTTTTCCTGCCTCCAAGTTCAGAGAAACATTTATCATCTAAGAGTGAAAGTAATTCATTTTTTCAATATTCTCTATTTGGTTGCAAGCTATAAAAATAACTAAAATCTGAAAATCCACCACAAACTCAGTCTCAGATAGACTCAGAGGGATGTAGACTGAGTCCCAGAGAGAAGTAGACTGACTATTCCCAATAAAGTCAGCATATGGCCAAATAAGGAGAGTGTTCAAAGTAACTCCTTTGATTATATTTGCTCAGGACATCTGTGCAACAGGGTTTCAATAGTCATAGTCATTTATTGTTCCAGATAATCAGAAATGTTGGCATAGATAACTCCTGGTATCATTCACTGAGGATATATTCCTTCTACCATATTCTTGTGAAAACTGAAAATCTTCTTCCAATCAATAGAAACATCAAACAAATCTTATTAGAGGGATATTCTTCCAAATAACTGTGCATTACACTGCAAACTTTTCAAAACCATGAAAGATAAAAAATGGGTGCTCAGAACAGATTAGAGAACTAATGAGATATGTAAATGAAACGCAGTATAGTTCCTTGGATTTCATCTCGGGACACAAATCTTTTATCCTAGGACACAGGGCTTTAATGGAAAACTTAGTGAATCCAAATATGGATCATTAATTAGTTAATAGCATTGTATCCATGTTAATTTCCTGGCTAAGCTTAATTATGGTAAGGTTATGTGAGCTGTACACATTAAGGAAAGCTGGAGAGATTGTACGGAAATGATTTGGATACTTTTGAAATTTCTTGTAAGTCTTAAATGATTTCAAAATACATTGAAATATGTAATCAAAAGTATTTAAAATAAGAAAAGGGTATGAGTTCTTATGGCACCGCTCTATGGTGTCAATCTCTCCTCCCGCCTTTACCCATTTGGAATTCCCTTTTCTTTTCATTTACTTACCCATGCCTTGAAGTCTATCAAGTTGACATGCAGGGTTCCATCAGCTTCAGGTACACAACAGAGTGATTCAAGAACTTGTATGTTACACTCTACTCACCACAATGTCACTCCCATCTGACACCATAGGACGCTGTTGTGATACTATCGACCCTGTTGCCTAGGCTGTACTTCCTTCCCCGCGACTTACTCATTCCACAACTGGAAGCCTGTACCTCCCATCCCTTCACCCATCTTTCCCATCTCTCCACCTCCTTCCTCTCCAGCAGACATTCGTTTGTTCTCTGTATTTATTCGTCTGGGTTCTACATTTTGTTGTCTGTTTGTTTTGTTTTCTAGATTTGAATTACAAGTAAAATCATATGGCATTTGGCTTTCTCTGTCTGACTTATTTCACTTTGCAGACTCTCCTCTAAGTCCATCATATGGTCCCAAAGGGCAAGATTTCATTGTTTCTTACAGCTGATTAATACTCCATTGTATGTATATTGGACCTTTCTTTATCCATTCATTTATTGATGGACACTTAGTTCGCTTCCATATTTGGCTATACTGCTGCAGTAAACATAGGGTTGCATATTATCTTTTCAAACTGGTGTTTTCATTTTCTTTTGCGTAAATGCCCAGCAGTGGAATTACTGGATTGTGTGGTATTCCTATTTTTAATTTTTTGAGGAAACTCCATGCTGTTTAAACACCATACTGTTTTCCACAGTGGTTGCTCCAGTGTACATTCCCACGAAAAGTGCACGGGGTTCCTTTTTTTCCACATTCAAACCACCCTTGTTTTTTCTCTTCTTTTTTATACTTGCTATCCTGGCAGGTGTAACAGATATCTCATTGTGGTTTTGAATTGCATTTCCTTAATGATTTATGACGTTGAACATCTTTTCATGTGTCTGTTGGCCATCCCTCATCTTCTTTGGAAAAATGTCTATTCAGATTCTCTGTCCGTTTTTAATCAGATTACTTGTTTTTTGGTGATTAGTTTTAAACATATTTTATGTATTTTGGATTTTAGCCCCTTATTGGGTGTATTATTTCAAATATCTTCTCCTGCTCAGTAGGTTGCCTTTTGTTTTGTTGATGGTTCCCCCTGTTGTGCGAAAGTTTTTCAGTTGGCATAGTCCCAAGAGTTCATTTTTGCTTTTTCCCCACTTGCCTAAGGAGACAACCTAGAAAAATGTTTCTAAGGCTAATGTCAATGAGATTACTGCCCGTTTTCTGCAAGGAATATAAGAACTTCTGGTCTTCAACTTAGGTCTTTAATCCCTTTTGAGTTTATTTTTGCCTGTGGTGTACTTTCATTCTTTCAAATGTACCTGTCTAGTTTTCCGAAGAGTGTTTACTGAAGAGAGGCCCCCATTGTGTACTCTTGTCTCCTTTGTCATAGATTAATTGATTATATAAACATAGGTTTATTTCTGGACTCTCTGTTCTGTTCTATTGACCTTTGTGTCTATGTTAATGCCAATACCATACTGTTTGGGTTGCTGTAGCTTCATAGTACAGTTTTCAGTCTAAGATTGTGATACCTCCAGCTTTGTTCTTCTTTCTCAAGACTGCTGTGGTTACTCAGGGTCTACCTTTTAAAATACAAGTGTAGGGGCACCTGGGTGGCTCAGTGGGTTAAGCCTCTGCCTTCAGCTCAGGTCATGATCTCAGGGTCCTGGGATCGAGCCCCGCATTGGGCTCTCTGCTCAGCGGGGAGGCTGCTTCCCCCTCTCTCCATGCCTGCCTCTCTGCCTACTTGTGATCTCTGTCTACTTGTGATCTCTGTCAAATAAATGAATGAAATTAAAAAAAAAATACAAGTGTAAAATGTGCCTAGAAACAGCTGAAGGTGCTCAGCGGGGAGGCTGCTTCCCCCTCTCTCCATGCCTGCCTCTCTGCCTACTTGTGATCTCTGTCTACTTGTGATCTCTGTCAAATAAATGAATGAAATTAAAAAAAAAATACAAGTGTAAAATGTGCCTAGAAACAGCTGAAGGTGTAGAAATCTAGCAGGGAAATGGAAGGAACATTTAAATATGTCCCTCCTACCACTCAGGCAGCATAGATTGCATCTCTATTAGTTTTGCTTCAAGCAAAGACAATCTTTTATGTCACTCTGCTCACATGAGAGGTCATATGCCTATCTGGCTGGCTCTTTCCATTTGGTTGCACCCACAGGGGATTTGCATGTTGTCTCCTAGGGAGGACCCTCCTTTGCCAGTCTGAGATAAAAGATCAACTTTCCACTTGTCTTGACCTACCAGGACTCATCCCTTCAATTTGTCAAAATGAGGTTCCCTGCTCAGCTCCTGGGGCTCCTCATGCTCTGGTTTCCAGGTAAGAAAAGGGTGCCTAAGGAGGAAGGAAAATGGGAAGGCAGGATGAACCATGAGAACACCAGTTTCCCACATAATTTTGTTTCCATGTGAGATGGATGTCTTCCTACTGGGATGGGACATATGACTTTTATCTGTGAGAGAGTAAGAGTCCTAGTGGAAAAAGACCTCTATGTACTCTGGTGAATCCATGGCACTGAATACTGGGAGGACTTATGTGATTTCTAGAGCCTTCTGGTATGTCTTGCCAATCTCTGGTTCTTTTTTGAAATTAGAAAGTTTTGAGTTCTGAATCAAGGTCTCTTAAAAGGCCTCTTAGTTTGAATAAAAGAACAAAGGAAAATTATGGAAATTACCCACAATGTTTGCCCTTAACCTTGTAACTTTCTCTTCTTCCTTTAGGATCCAGTGGGGAAGTTGTATTGACACAGACCCCACTGTCCCAGTCTGTCACCCCCGGAGAGCCAGCCTCCATCTCCTGCCAGGCCAGTCAGAGCCTCCTGCACAGTAATAGATACAATTATTTGCATTGGTACCTGCAGAAGCCAGACCAGTCTCCACAGCTTCTGATCTACTTGGCCACTAACCGTGTCACTGGGGTCCCAGACAGGTTCAGTGGTAGGGGGTCAGGGACAGATTTCATCCTGACAATCATCAGGGTGGAGGCTGATGATGTGGGGGTTTATTACTGCCAGCAAGATTTACATGCTCCTCACACAGTGGTTCAACCTAGAACAGAGACCTCTTTGTGGGGTGGCCCAGTTGCCCACGTGTGTGGCTTGTCTGGGGAGCAGGCACAGGAGATTCTCCCTGTCAGTGTAAGAGGAAGATGATGAGGAGCTCAAGGAATAGTTGGTGCTGTGGGGTCTAGACCCTGAGGACCTCAGCTGCACCCCAGCACCATCCTTTATGGACTTGTCAGCTGAAAAATCCTGGGCATGACAGGCCTGTCAGGGGGAATGTGTGAGATCTGAGCTACCAGTCAGGACAGAGGGAAGAGATGAATGAAAGTTCATCTGATTCTCCCCAACTTGAGTAATGTTGGAAGTTAAATGTAACAGGAAATTCAGACAAGTGAAGCCATTCTTGGAAAAACAAATGGAATCCATGTTGGTGTTTGACAGTTTTGAGCACCTGGTATTGTATGGAAGTGTGGAATTGCCATTTTGTATATCTGAAACCAATACCACACGGAATGGTGACTGTAATTTCAATAAAAACCTTAAAAATAAAATAAAATCTAATATTGCTAAAATGAATAAAATATTTTGACAAGAGAGGACATTTTCACATAGGGATTTTATTCCCTGATTAAAAAAATAGAAATGAAAAAAAAAAAAACGCCTCCTCTCCCCAAGGTGGGCAATTCCACACAAACCACTGCTTGTTGCCAGTGGGACTCTTGTTATTCCCCAGTGACATCTGGTCCAAATAACCCTCCCCAGTTTCCTCCTAAACCCTAATTAAGTGACCTTTCCTTTGTCTCTTTAGACTTGCCTAGGATTTATCGTAGGTTTCTTGTCCTCTCTTATTCCTAATAAACTCATCTTATTGATCAAATACTGGCCGTTTTACTTTTAAGTTCATCATACTCCTAAATAACATCTCCCCAGGTTTCCTATCCTACCTCTCCAGCACCTGGACACACCATTCTACTCTGTTTTTTGAGTTTAGTTCTTTTAGATTCTACATATAAGTGATGCCATAGAATAATTCTTTCTCTGTCTGACTTCTCTCACTTAATGTAATGACTTCAAGGTCCATCCAATTGTTTGCAAATGGAAGAATGTCATTTTACTCATGGCTGAATAATATTCCGTTGTGTGCATATACCACAACTTCCTTACCCATTCATTCACTGAGGGACACTTAGGTCATCTGCTATTGTGAATAATGTTGCAATAAACATGGGAGTGTAGCTATCGCCAGTAATCTGATTTCCTTCAGGGAGTTTGGAATGATAAGGTTTATTACTTAAAGTTCTTAGAGGAGACTGTCATATCTGGGGCTGCACAGCAAGGTCACTGGTAGACAGAGAAAGAAACACAGATAGACAGAGGGAGAGAAAGTCAGACAGTAGCATTACAATAATGAGAAAGCCAACTGTCAGGTCTTTACAGTGGACTTGGGAGCTGGTTTCTTCTCAAGAGTAGTTTGGAAGGAGCCAAGCAAGGTATCTATTGACCTCCAGGAGACTGACACACACTTGCATATGTACATTGTCATTGTTTCTGAAGCTCTCTTAGAGGACAGGGAAATATGCAGTGTGTCCTTGCCCAGAAGTACACTTTGACAGCTAGATGCTTTTCCCTACTGCTGGCAGCAAGGACTGTATCTCCATTGGACTTCTTCCAAAAAGAATCTATTTTCCTCCACTTGCCTCACATCAGTGGTCCCCTCACCCCCTGGTGGCTCTCTCCACAAGCAGCAAGGCAGCAAGCAGAGGAAGGTTTGCATAATTGTTCCCTGGGCAGGACCCTCTTGCAAGTCTGAGATAAAAGGTCAGCTTGAACCTAGCTTTGAATTACCAGAAGTCATCAATTCAACTTCTCAAAAGGAGGTTCCATTTTCTTCTCCTTGGGCTACTAATGCCTTGGATCCCAAGTAAGGACAGAGTGGGAGATGTGAAAGGGGAAATGGTGGGGAAGGTGAGCTCAGGGAGCACCATGTTTGAGTGCTTTCTCCATGCTCACTCTGCACACTTTTGAATACATATTTTTTGGTCTCTGGGAAGGGGCATGAGATGTTTGAATGTATGAGAATGAGAAGGACCTAAAAGAAGAAGGGCTTGTGCTGTAGTGAAGCCTGTGCCACTGAAAGAAGGGGATGTTGCAGGAGAATTCTGGAGACCCCCTTGTGTCTGAAAATTTTTGTAATTTCTTGGAATGGGACATTTTTAATATGTAAGTCAAAATCACGGAAAAAGTAAATTAGACTGAAATATTTAGCAAATAAAATGATGAATGTGGGGGATGTCTGGGTGGCTCAGTTGGTTAAGCATCTGTTTTCTGCCTGGGTCATGATCGAGTCCCACATTGGGTTCCTTGCACAGCAGGGAGCTTTCTTCTCCCTCTATCTTCTATTCCTGCTACTCCCCTGCTTGTGTTCTCTCTCTTTTTCTCTCTCTCTCTCTCTCTGACAAGTAAGTAAATAAAATCCTTTAAAAATGATGAAAATGGCTCATAATATATCTATGTCATCTTGCACTTCTCTCATTATTTTAGGACCTGATAGGGGTGTTGTGATGAAACAGACCCTACTCTCCCTGTGGGTCACCCCTGGAGAGTCGGCCTCCATCTCCTGCAGAGACAGGCAGAGCCTCCTGCAGTGAAGGAAACTTCTTTTTGCACTGGTTCCTGCAGCCTCCAGGCCAGTCTCCACAGGACCTCATTTATTTGGTTTCCTACTCTTACTCCAGGGTCCTGGGCAGGTGCAGTGGCAGTGGGTCAGGCACAGATTTCACCCTGAGGATCAGCAGGTTGGAGGCTGAGGAAGTGGGGGTTTATCACTTCCAGCAAGGTACACAGTATCCTCTCACCCTGGGTCAGCCTTCCACACACATGTCCCCGCTTGTGGGAGGGACCAGCTGCTCACATGTATTACTACTCTGGGGACTAAGCAAAACAGACTCAGAGACTAAGAGGAAGGCGTTGGAGAGCTCTGGGGAGTTGTGTGCAGGTGAGGGCTCTGGACCGTGCCTGTGCTGGGTTCCCCTTAGGCACCACAGGTTACGGCTCCTCCACAGCAAGAGCCTTGGCATGGCAGACCCTACAGCAGAAAGGATGGGGCCCAAGTTTCCTCTGAGCCACTGGAGGCATCAGAAGGGAGAGCCGAGTAAAAGCTCATGCTAATCCTCACCAGACTGCATACACTCGTCAGTTAATTTCATTCAACCCCAACATTGTGTCTGATTGGTGGCAGCTACACACAAAAAAATACACATTTTTGGTTTTGTTAGGTTTGATAGTTGCCAGAATCCAACAGCAGGAGGGTGTTTGGTAATAAGAAGACATGGTTGTCTTCTCCTCCATCACCTTCTCATCATATATACTCTGTCCTAGCACCTATCTCTGTCCTGCTGGGACAGTCACTGATGTGTATTACTGTCCTCATTGGAGGAACTGAGATAAATTATTCTACTGTGTATTTTTGAACTAGATAAACTTAATAAACATTTCATAAACAAAGACCGAACACCAGAAGTCTTTGAAAAATCTCAATCACAGCAAGTCGAAGTCAATTGAGATTTCTGAATTCCAAAGCTGGATTTTATATATAAAGAAACAAGTTGGAAAATAAGTGAGCATAAAATATATGCCTTAGTCTGCAGAATTTGGATGAATACAAGAGAATATAAAAGCCTAGGTTGTGCCTGTTGCAATCAGAATCTTATGTTTTTGTGCAGGGGCAGTAATGTGGTATGAAGACATGTGATGGAGGTCAGCTCTTCCAACAAGACCCAGCTCCGGGGGTCATATATGTTGGAGAGGGGATTCTGGTGGGGTTGAGGTCCAGATTTGAATCCCCATGGAAAGTCAGATGTACTTCCTGGGAGATGACAGAGTGAAGGAACCGCTGCCTGACCTCCCGGGCCTTGACCTGCTGACACTGCCAGTGTCACAGAAAGGCATCGCTTTAGTGGTGGCACTGTAGGTCCTTCGCAACTCCAAGTTTAGTGAAGTTCCTAGTTCATTCCTAACCTAGATCTATCATATATTCTTACGTAAGCCAGGAGAGCATGGATGAACTTCCAAAATTGCATTCTGCTCCAGTGTATGTCTAGAATGATTTGAGAAAAATGATCATTGAGAAACCATGTAGACAAAGAGGATGGTGACCAGAGAAAGAGCGAGGACTGGGAAGATTGGCCAGGGATGCAGTGGTGGGGGCCAAGGCTCATGCCTGAGACATAGGGATAATCAGTGCAGCATTTTGGGGGGGAAATGCAGGACAATGTGGGAGGTTTACTCTGTCTTTCTGGCCTGGAGGCCCAGCCACATTTCCCATCCCAGAAGTCAGCAGATGTTCCCAGGATAAATCCCTCCTGGGGGTAATTCTCAGCTCCTGGCTTATCTCTGAAAACAACTTCCTGCAGCTGCCCAAGCTCAGCTGTATTCTCTTCCCCAGCAGAGCCCCCTGCCTGGGCCAAGCCAAAGGATATGGCCACATTCAGATTTTGCAAATTCCACAAGGGTATAAAATGACAGGAGAACATCTCATCACCTACAACACTCTTTCTGTCTCTGGAATTGTAAATCATCTGGTTCTCATTTTTTCTATTGCTCTCTGACGTCATCATAAACATGACTTTTACATTTGTTTTTTTGTTCTCCTCTGCATTTGTTGCAATGTTAGTGTAGCTCCTGTAAGATCTACTCCATCCTAACTGAACCTGGAAATGTCTTTTATTTCAAATTTGGTTATAATATGTGGATAGGACTTAGGTAGTACATTGCAAAACCCAGTGGATAGATCCATCCATTAATACACATGCCATGATCGCACAAATGCCTCAAAAGAAGGGAAAAGAAATCCCTGAAGAAATTTTGGTCCTGCCATCATCAAAATGACAACTGACAACTAATGTATTTAAAAATTCCAGGCACATTGCCTAGATAATATGCCTTACAGATGCCCCATTGGCAATAGTGCTCTAATAATATTTTGATTAAATGATGGGGCATATTAGTTATGGAGTTATGGGGGAAGTAAATGAAGGTTTGAAATCACAAAATGAAACAATTTCGAGTCTGCTTAAGGAAGTAAACGACATTGGAGGTGATTGCCTGCTTCCAGACACTAGATCCCACGGAACATGTGTGGTACACTGTGTCTGTCTTCACCATGATAAACACGTGACACCTAACTAAATCTGTGAATTCACCAGTTCCCTGGGCCTCAAATATTGCTTGGACTTACCAAGCCACCACTCCCTGAGGACTGAAAGCTTCTACCTGTTACCCTAGGCCTTCCTCTGCATCCCAGTCCCGCCCAGCATCTGGCTCAAACAGCACTTCATCGTGAAAGACATACTGAGTAGCATGAACACAATTTCCCTACAGGAGGCAGCAGGTCATGGACCATCATCTGTTCATCCCACGAGTGAGCTGTGAGTATGCTGAGCATGACCTGCAATCCTCCAGCTGCTTTCGCTGCCTTGTACTTGAACTCCCTCCAATTACTGCTATAGGACGGGCCTCCACTGCTTCCAATATGCTCACCTCAGTATCCGTTCTCTGACTTGACTCAAGCAGCTCAATGTTTGCAGAGTCACAGGAGTAATGCAGAAGCATTTTGTTCCTGATAGGATAAGTAGGGGTCTACAATGCGATGAAGGCTTTCCCTAAGCCTGCTCCACTCCTGGACCTCAGGGTAGGTCTCTCTCCACCCCTGACTAATGTTTGTTACTTATTTGTGTTGTGTGCATCGACCAGCTTTGGTGGAGGTCAGTTTTGTTGTCCAGGATGCATTGCGCTTTGGAGACATGAGGGAGACAGGGATTCCAGCAAAGCATTTAGGATCCATCAGCGTACAGCTGTCACAGGAAAATTTCAAAGCCCTTTTCTGACCATAAAATAATTTCTTTGAGACTTTTCATTTCCTGGATATTTCAGGACAATAGATGATGAGATACACAACTAAGCACAATGGAGACTTCTGAAGTTCTAATGTTGTATTTCATAGGAAACAGTAATACAAGACCCCATTACACATGTCCCAAATGATTCTGTAAAAGAAGAGATATTCTAAATACCAGTCAAAATACTAGAAAATTATTCCTTGTTTATTCTGCTCTGTCCTCCCAAGGAAGTTCTTCCCTTAAGAAATCTTTTGAATTCACCTGATACATACATAGTGAGGTAAGTATGATGGATATTCACCAGATGATAACAACTGGTTACCAGGAATTTCAGATTCATTGCCTGAGGCACAAAATTCTTTCTCCTTTTCTTCTTGTCTTAAACAGATCCTTTGCTCTCTGTCTCTGTTGGAAGATTTTTTTTTCTCCTTGTCTCACTCTTCTGATTTGAATACTTTCATGCAGTTTAATTCACTAGATCTTAAGAAAAAACAGTGCCTAATCCTTTCATCCAACATTCTTGAACTGTTAGCCTGGTAAAAAGAGATACTGAACTACTTTGCAACCATTTCATGTCCATCTTGTGTTTGCAGACTCTGCCCATCAATACCAACGTGGTAGAACCCATCTCTTCCCCAAGATGAGCCTGGAAGGATCTAAGCAAGATGGTCATTCATCTCCCACATACTGATCTGGATATTCAGAATTTGATCCTGATACCATTTGGCAACATGATGACTGCTTTCTTGGTTTTCAGCCAAAGAAAGAAGTTATTTTATTTCACACTGCTCACAGGAGACCCTCACCCTTCTCATGGCTCTGTCCACATGGCTTCACCCACCTGGGAATTTGCATATTGTCCCCTAGGGAGGATCCTTCATTGCAGGTCTGAGATAAAAGGTCAGCTCAGATATTGCTTGGACAGACATACCAAGCCTCATCTGTTCAACTGCTCAGAATGAGGTTTCCTGCTCAGCTCCTGGGGCTGCTGATGCTCTGGGTCCCAGGTAAGAGCAGAGGGGGCATGAGAAAGGAGAACAGGGTGGGGAAGATGAGCTCTGCATGTTTAGATGGAAGGTGTCTGCTAGTTAGATGTGTATGTCTTTCCCTCAAGGGGGACATGACATATTGAAATGTGTCAGGGTGAAGAAGATTGGGAAAGGAGCAATGTCTGTGTTCTCGTGACCCCCGCAGCATAAAAATGGGAGGATTGTTAGGTGACTTCCGGGGGCTCTTTGTACCTTACAAAATCTTTTCCTTCTTTAAATTGAATATTTGGGGGATAGGCATCAAAATCACACATAAAAGAAATTATCTCACTTACCATAAATAACAGAAGGGAAACATGAAAATGCTCATAATGTTTGAACTTTGTATTTCTTTCTCCTTCCCTTAGCATCCAGCGGAGATATCATGCTGACACAGACCCCATTCTCATTGTCTGTCACCCCTGGGAGCCAGCTTCCATCTCCTGCAGGGCCAGTAAGAGCCTCCTGCACAGTAATGGAATGAACTATTTGTGTTGGTACCTGCAGAAGCCAGGCCAGTCTTCACAGAGCCTGATCTACTTTTTTTCCAGCTGTTACTCTGGGGTCCCAGACAGGTTCAGTGGCAGCAGGTCAGGGACAGATTTCACCCTGAAAATCAGCAGGGTGGAGGCTGACGATGTGGGAGTTTATTACTGCATGCAAAATCTAAAATCTCCTCACACAGTGATTCAGCCCCGAACACAAACCTCCTGCCTGGGGTCCCAGCTGCCCCAGTGAGTAGCTTCTCTGGGAAACTCACAGGTCATTCTCTGAGTCTGTGTGAGAGGAAGGAGCTGGAGGCCCCGATGGAGCAGCCCACAGGTAGGCACCAGGCTCTGCATGTGGATCCCCGATAGCCGCCCAGCCTGGCATGGCAGAAGCAGCAAGGAATTTAAGGGACTTGTCCCATGAGGAACGGGTTAAGGTGAATGGAGGAGCTCCTGACGGCTTCCCCTAATCCCCTGTGCCATGCCCATGTTTCTCCAACAAAGTAGCTTCCTTAGGAATCAGAAAAGTGACATAGACCTGTGGTGAAGCTATTGGAACAAACAGTGTGGGCTATTATTTTCCACTTTCTCATTTCTTGCTTCTCTACTACTTACACTATCCCTCTATTAATATATTCTAGAGAGTGATCTACACAAGCTGCCCTCAGAGAGAAATTGGTAAGAACAATAAGTAAAAATGTCTAATTCTAATAAAGTCAAAATAAACATTTACAAATGCTTAGTAATTATAAGATTCTGAGGCCCAGTGTCTTTGATGTCCCCCAATTACATTTTTCTGAGTGAAAACAGGGCATTCTTGCAATTTCAAAAGTGGGCTTTGAAAGTAAACAGCAAAAAGTAATGATAGAGACAAATGTTAGCTTTGTATATCACAGGAAGACTAGAGTATATGGGATTTTTCTTTCTCTTGTAAATGGC
Organism: Martes martes; assembly: GCF_963455335.1. NCBI lineage: Eukaryota > Metazoa > Chordata > Mammalia > Carnivora > Mustelidae > Martes > Martes martes. Next base: position 101,675,885 of record NC_137896.1, on the reverse strand, counting down.
ATGGGAGTTCATTATATTGAACTTAGGCACCACTGCAGACATAATGAATCTGGTGTAAGAAAATATTTTGAACACTAAATAAATACATTACTTTCACATGATGTGGTCATTAACTGATATGACCCTGAATAACCTATTTTGGGAAAATGTATAGAAACTTTAAATCAAATACCTTTGTGATCCAGTTTTCTAAAAAACAGATAAAAAAATACCCAGAGAATCCAGTGCATTGTTCTATTCTGCTCACCTGTCTGATTATATTCTCTATTCTTTTCTTTTTTCCTTTCTTTCTTCCAGTTTCAGGTCTCTTATGATTTGTTTTGTGTATATGTCTTTGGGGTTGTTGCTGCCATTTAGTATTTTGTTCTCTCATTCATCTGTTCCTCTCCAGACAGAATGACAAGATGGAAAATCTCACCTCAAAAAATAGAACAAGAGGCAGTACTGACTGCCAGGGATGTAATCAGTACAGATATAAGTAAGATGCTGGACGTAGAGTTTGAAATAATGATTATAAAGATAATGGTTGGGCTTGAAAAAAGCATAGAAGACAGTAATGAATTCTTTTTCAGAGAAAGAAAGGAACTAAAATCTACCAAGTTGCCATAAAAGAGACTATTAATGAGATGCAATAAAAGAGGGACGTTCTAACTGCTAGGATAGATGAGGCAAAAGCCAGAATTAGTGATACAGAAGGCCAAATGATGGAGAATAATGAAGCTGAGAAAAAGAGAGATAAAAAACTACTGGATCATGAGGGGGAGAATTCAAGAGATAAGTGGCACCATAAAGTGAAACAATAGTGAAATAATCGGGATCCCAGATGAAGAAGAAAGAGAGAAGGGGGCCGAAGGTGTATAGTGGATAATTTCCCTAGTCTGGGAAAGGAAAAAGGCATCAAAATCCAAGAGGCATAGGGAACCTCCCTCAAAATCAATAAAAATAAGTCAACACCCTGACACATAATAGCGAAAACTGCAAATCATAGAGACAAAGATAAATCCTGAAAGCAGCTTGGGACAAGAGGTCTATAACCTACAAGGGAAGAACCATTAGATTCTTAGATTATCAAAGATTAGATTATCAAAGGAACGAGACTGAGACAAAGTGAAAGTTATGCAAAGCCTTATTCTATGCCAAGCATTAGAAGTTAGACTGACTGGCCAGGGGAACGAGACTGAGACAAAGTAAAAGTTATGTAAAGCTTTATTCTATGCCAAGCATTAGAAGTCAGACTGACTGGCCAGGGCAGCCTCCGAAGAGAGCAACCACCCCTTGGTCTTACAGGCTAGTTTTATAGGGCACAATGCAGACATCTACATATGTGGCTTTGGCTGATTGGATGTCTCCTACCTGTGAATTTTAGTAACGGTTACCCGGAACCGATACTAGTAACTGCTGAGGCATTTATTAAACAACAAAATGGCCTTGTTTTAGATATGTGTTTTAGCAACGGTTACCCGGAACAGGTATCAGTAACTGCCGAGGCATTTATTAAACAACAAAATGGCTACCTAGGCAACATGGAGTCACTATGGCTAAGTAGGCCCAGGCAGGCCCTAGGGGTTTAACAGGTTTTAACGTGGAATCAGCCCCAACATTACCCCCTTTTCTTTGGAGATTAGTCAATTATTTGACTCTTTCTGAACTGCAAGCAAACCAGGCTCCGGTGGAGGCCTTAAGGAAGTTAGTGAAGACAGTAGAGACTATTATGGTCCATTGGGCTGTTTTAGATCAATGAGGTGTTTCCTGGCTTCTGCTTAGTAGGAACAGGGTTAAAAGTTATGAAACTCTTTTGTGTCTTAGTTTTAGTCCACAGTTGGTGGGGTCCACCAGCAGTGGCTCCTATTTCTGGGGGGTGTTCTTGCTTTTGGCTTGTTTGGTATGACACGTGTGAATCCAGGTCCTGATGTCTTTTACTTTTACTGCTGTGGGGGTGGTCAGGATGACAGTGAATGGTTCCTTTCATTGAGGCTTCAAGTTTTTTGTTCGGTGGCAGCGTATCCAAACCAAGTTTCCGGGTTGGTAAGGATGTGGTTCCATCTCCATCTCCGTCTCTGTCTCAGTGTAGGCAGCTTGGGTCTCTGTGTGGGCTCTTTTTAAGACAGACGGTAGTGCCTGCAGTGACTGGAGTACAGATTGATTAGTCATTTCCACTAGGGCAACCTCTTGTAGCCATGGACAGAGTGGAGGGGGTCTCTGGAACATTATTTTAAATGGGGTAACTTTGTTTAAGTAGGGTGGACATTGCACCCTAAGGAGGGTGAAGGGAAGGAGATCCATCCATCCACTGCCAGTTTCCAGAATTAACTTTGTTAAGGTCTCTTTAAGAGACCGGTTTATTCTTTCTACTTGTCTAGAACTCTGGGGCCGGTAGGCACAGTGTAGTTTCCAATTAGTGCCCATGGCCTTGGCCAATGCCTGTGAGACTGAACTTACAAATGCAGGGCTGTTGTTTAACCTGATCGTGAGAGGCAACCCAAACCTAGGAATTATTTTCTTTTCTAGTAGTTTTTTTTTTTTTAATTTTTATTTTTTGGCTACTATTCCTGCCATCTCATGTTTGGTGGAAAAAGCCTCTACCCAGCCTGAAAAGGTATCTACAAAAACTATATATATTTGTGTCCAATGGGTTCTGTTATTATCCCTACAGAATATTAGGTACGATCGTCTAAGTGAGCTATTGTGTAACTTCTTTGAATTTTACTTCAAATTGTCTAGCTTAGGTAAACAAACATTTAAAGACAACAAAATCTAGAACTTAATATTCACAAAGGTGTGTTACTGAAACATAATTTTTCTTTCTAAAATAACCCTCATTTTCAGAGATAGTCAAATCAGGACTAATTTATTTGAAAAACAAGTCCAGTTTTAACAAACTTGGCCTAATTATTTACATAAGCTCAGCAAGAACAGTGAGTGATTATATAGACTTTTTAGAATCTGCTTTGCTGGAACTTTTTATAAGGAATCTCTAGGTTGAACTTGTAGTAACTTCTCCAGGCCAGAAGCCAAGACAAGTACTTGCCATCAGATATACCTGCAATACCAGTCAATTTGGGTGAATTCCTCTTTCTGAGGTCCCCAAAGTATCCTGAGTTTCCTGCACCTGCCAGGAAGTGACATTCTTTACTCACCTGGTGAGGCTGCTGGGAAATCTGTAAGCAAGGTATCACGCCAACAGTTTCAAGGGGCTTTATGGCTCCAGGTCTTATAAAGTCAACCTTAGTTCCTTTAAGCTCTCTGGTCATATCTGAGTCTTTCTCAAATATGATATTCCAGTCAACACCTTGGTAAAATAACCAGCGTTTCCAATGGTGTCCTGTTACAAGGAGAACAGATTCTTATTGAACTAAAGCAAATGGCTGATTGTCATGTAAGAAAGAATACTTGCTGAGACCTTTTGAGTTTTAGAGGGTTCAGATACAGAGAAAAGTTGAATGCTTTGATTTGTTTACAAATAAATATTTTTACATCTCTGTAAGTTACAGATACCTTAAGAAAAAGTTTTCCTAGTCTGGAAGAGCAAACATCAGTTTGTCTAGTCCCATGTTATTAATTCCAGTTTAGCCTGAATGCAGCTTTTACTTAGTTCTGGAAATTCTTACCCATTTTAGTTTTAGGATTTTTAACATATTGAATACCTGTATATGTCCTGAAAGTCCTTTATATGAATCTCCTTTATGGTAATACTTATTTTACAAGAGAATTAAAACAATTATAAGTGACAAAAACTCAGAATAGATATGGTTTTACAATTTAACTGGCAAGAAAGTCAGGTTACTTCTGTGACACATAACATTTTAACAGTTACAATATCAAGTGATGACCTTATCCAAAGGTTAAAACTTTAGGAAATGCGTAGAATTTCTATAATAGTTATAGCATTTACCCAAATGTAACCCAAGGTTTATCATTGGTCTAGCAGTACTTTCTGAGTAACTTAGCATACCAAGGAAAAGACTTATGAGTCAAAGAGATCTCATTTACAGTTTAAATCTTGTTGACAATTGCTAAAATTTAACTTTTAAATCACACGCTTAAATGGGATTACGGATGTTTGAGATCTGATAAAACAAAACATAGAAACTGGTTTCTCTGGGCAGACAAAGAGAAAACCACTTATACTCTTTTTTTAACAGCAGATCAATTAATCTAAGAAAACTTTGTCTTTTTGAACAGAGAGAAAGCAGATTTTTTTATACCACTGTTTTTTAGTTTACATAATAGTTAACATTTACTTGAGTGGATCACCAATATAGATTTGCCATGACACAGGGCTTTAGTCTTCCTTTTTTAAATACTATGCCTCATTTGAACAGAAGCATTTTACAGGAAAAGATTTATTAGTCTTTTTTTTCCTTCTTGTGAATACATCCATCAAAACTGATCTAACATGGTTAAATTTCCAACATATTTCATTGTTCTCTTTCAAACCTATAAACCAAGGCAAATAAAGGTCACTTTCCCCAAGCCTTTTATGACTTACTAAATACCTTCAAGTTTAGTTTTCATTATTTCCTTTCATGTTCTGGGGCAACCAGACACTTTTATTTTAAGACAAAACTATTAACTCTCTTAGGACCTCTTTTTTTGTGTGTGTACACAGTTTTTCTAAACTTACAATCAGTTATCAGTCAACTGCCTTTCCTCTGTTTTTTTTTGTTTGTTTGTTTTAATTTTGTTTTTGTTTTTTTTCTTAGACAACATTAAAACTTTTAATAAAAACCTTAATGGCATTTTCCTTTTGGTAGTCTAGAATGCATGGAGTCATTTCATGTGTATTTATCATTCTGATGTGCTACATTTTAAAATTCATTTTAATCTAGTCCATTCTGACTATACCTAAAATTTCTTTTTTGAAGATTTCTCTTCACAAAACTTTTACAACTTTTTTTGCATCTAGGTTTTGTCCCAAGCCATTTTTTTTCCAAACAATTATCTCATTTAGGAAAAAATTACCTTTTATCTTTAACAAAATGTATTTCCATTTCTTATTTTTTTTGTATCTCCTACTTTTTACATATAGGGTTGTTTTTCTTACTTCCATCAGTCTTAGTTACAGTTAGCAGAATTTTTATTCTTAGAAACACTTTAGTCTCTAGTGATGGCTAAGTATTAACCAATTGTGAACAGTTACAACAGAATTCTGTAGATGGCAAATTTATGAATCAGTTAAGCACAAAACATGTTTACCAACATATTTAAATATTTTTTTGCAGTAAGAAGTCAAAAGCACAAACCTGGTTCCAGTAATTAATGCTTTAGTATTTTATCCTATTTGGTTAAGACCTAGATGTCCAACAAATTTAATTCCATTTATCATCCAAGCAAACCTTTAAAGTTTCAGGTTACCAAAGACTTTGAAAGCTACTTTAACAATTACCCATTAAAACTTTGAGACAGACAATTAATCATTAGTTCAGTTATTTTTTTGCTAACAGATTTTAACAAATAACATGAGCTTATTTGACCTTCAGTAAACTTTGATTGAAGTTTCACATTTACTGCTGTTACTTTAAAGACATGTTTATCTTAATTAAACCAACAAACTTAACTTAGTTTAAATTCTGATTTACATTCCACCTGGGCCCTGTCCACTTTTAATGTTTACCTGAGACATGGGTGGGAAGATCTGGAGTGGGGGGTATTAGGTCCAGGGGCTGCCCTTTTTGTTTCTGGACAGTGAAGAGAGAAGAAGCTGTGGTGCAGGAAGCAGCAAGGATGGTCTAGAGGCCAGTTATGCAGGCCACACCCAAGCTGGTGCAGAAACAGAAGGGGGAGACAGAAGAACAAAGTGCTGCCAGAAGGCCCTGCCAGCAAGGGGGAGGGGCTAGGCAGTCCATGTCGGGCCAGAGAAGGCAAGGAACTTCCCTGAAACAAAGGGAGTTTTGGCAGCTGCTTGGGAATATTCCTTAAAGTCTCTGTCTTGAGTTAGACTAACCACAGTTGGCTCCCATTATAGCCATTAACACAAGAAATGAGCAAGGGAGAAGTCCCACATCTATTAGGAGGAATGGAGAGATGAAAGTCAGAGTCCCCTTACTCTCTGTTTGCCCCATTTCTTCAAACACAACACACAACACAACAGACAACAAAAAGACAAGACACAGACAACCACAGACCCAGCGGCCTTTACCCAGAACCTGCCACTGGTGGGGATTTTCTCAGTCCCCTACCAACATTCGCTGGTGGGGATTTTCTCTGTCCCCTAGAAACGAGCAACAGAACAGACAACAAAAAGACAAGACAAAGACAACTGCAGACCCAGCGGCCGGTGGGGATTTTCTTGGTCCCCTGCAACCACCTGATGGTGGGGATTTTCTCGGTCCCCTGACCGCCTAGGGGGACTCGAACCCCTTGGCGATCTACCAGAAGAGGGATGGGGTGTCCCCACATCCACTCCAGGCCTGGGGAGCATGGCTGCACCCAGCTTCTCCCCGGTGGGCCATACCCTGGCACTCCACAACCAGATAGACAGACCGGATCTCACAATAAAATCTGGAGATCTTACCTCTGGAGGCTTTTCCCAGAAACTCTGATGCTGGCTCAGGTCTCGTCATTTGATCCCGGATGAGCCCCCACTTGTTGGGTCCATTATCAAAGGAACGAGACTGAGACAAAGTAAAAGTTATGTAAAGCTTTATTCTATGCCAAGCATTAGAAGTCAGACTGACCGGCCAGGGCCACCTCCGAAGAGAGCAACCACCCCTTGGTCTTACAGGCTAGTTTTATAGGGCACAACCGCAGACATCTACATATGTGGCTTTGGCTGATTGGATGTCTCCTACCTGTGTATTTTAGTAACGGTTACCCAGAATGGATACTAGTAACTGCTGAGACATTTATTAATCAACAAAATGGCCTTGTTTTAGATATGTGTTTTAGCAACGGTTACCCGGAACAGGTATCAGTAACTGCCGAGGCATTTATTAAACAACAAAATGGCTACCTAGGCAACATGGAGTCACTATGGCTAAATAGGCCCAGGCAGGCCCTAGGGGTTTAACACGTTTTAACATGGAATCAGCCCCAACACTAATAAAGGTTAGAGCATAAATCAATGAAATAGGATACAAAAGAACAGTAGAACAGATCAATGAAATTGGGAGTTGGTTCTATGAAAGAATTAATAAGACTGATAAACATTTAGCCAGACTTATCAAAAACACTGCTACAAAGAGACCCCTGACATACTAATTGGTCATGTCATTATGTCATCACACATATGATAGAAGTAAGAGTGATTATATTGAGAGACAACTGGTCCTATTTCTAGTTAAGAAAATAAAGTGTAGGGGCGCCTGGGTGGCTCAGTGGGTTAAAGCCTCTGCCTTCGGCTCGAGTCGTGATCCCAGGGTCCTGGGATCGAGCCCCACATCAGGCTCTCTGCTCAGTGGAGCCTGCTTCTCTCTCTGCCTGCCTCTCTGCCTACTTGTGATCTCTCTCTCTCTGTGAGGTAAATGAATGAATCTAAAAAAAAAAAAAAAGTGTATTGACGATGATTGTCTCTTCCAAGATAATAAATATCATGACAAGGGCAATTAAATGCAATGTGTCAATTCCTAAAGCATGCCAGGCAGCAGTGGCCATGATAAACTCAGGGCACCTGATGAGAACCCAACTCAAGTGTCTGTTTTTGATAAAAAGTCCCCCAACATTGGTCTCCAAAGCTGTGACCCTCGGTCTGAGGGAAAAATGCTTGCTTCCTACATGCAAGCCACTGAGGACTCCTTCTGGCTTCCTCCGTGTTGGGAGTCCAGATCCACCATCCTGCTTCCCTTGAAGAAATTCAGCACTAATTGCCTGGCAGGTGTTCTTTTTAAATCCTCAAATGCACACTCTGATGATAACTTGTGGGATGAGTCAGAACCTTTCCTAAAAATACCTGAGGTGGAGGGAAACCTGCAAAATCACATTGAGGTGAGGAAACCCAAGTCCCATTCTCTGTGTTGTATCTGACTTTTCTTTTTTTAATTATTATTTATGTATCTATTTATTTATTTTTATTTATGTATTTATTTATTTATTTGACAGAGAGGGAGAGATCACAAGTAGGCATGTATTTATTTATTTATTTATTTATTTATTTATTTATTTGACAGAGAGGGAGAGATCACAAGTAGGCAGAGAGGCCGGCAGAGAGAGAGGGGGAAGCAGGCTCCCCGTGGAGCAGAGAGCCCGATGTGGGGCTTGATCCCAGGATCCTGAGATCATGACATGAGCTGAAGGCAGAAGCTTAACCCACTGAGCCATCCAGGTGCTCCATGACACTTCTTGACCACAGTTCTGTTTTAAGGAACCCTGGAGATGAGCAAAATCAAGGAGGACATGAGACTGTTTTGGTATTTAGGATAAAAAAAGAGAAGTATAGATAAGAAGAGAGTAGAATGCTTGAACTCTTCCAAGTGTTTGGAATTCTCTATTCATGGGCAGAGAGTGACTAACATGCTTGGGGCATCAGTTACTACAGTTTCCTGTCTTTATGGCACTGAATCCTACAAATACACAACTGACCTGAAATAAAGGTTGAGAAGGATTCCTGGATGTGTGATGAATCAAAGGCCTGGGAGGAGAAAATTGAAAGTTCACTGATTATGAGATCTGGTGGATATACAGAGGGAAGTGGAGATTAGGTCAGTGGAACTCAGTGTTTTGTCAAAATTCAACAAAACATCCACCACCAAAGGTGGTGGTTTGGTAAGACACCAAACCAACAAGCTTATACATCTGAACAGATGATCTGCCCTCAGTCCTTATCTCAAGCTCCATGATATTTGCTCAATATGTTTATGAGTGATGCAGCTGTGGTGACAGCCCACCACCAACATCTTCACTAGTGTACAGCTAGTTATTGTCATCTCTGGGTATCTGACCTGCCTGGCATGCAGGTGGGACCCATCTTCAGTGATGCCTCCTCAAGGTCCACCAAATCAAGGGCTGTCAGATCCCTCACTGGACCTGACACGGGAAGAAGCAGGCTTCATCCTGGAACGTGTGGGAGGGAGGCTGCAGGTGAGACAACCTAGTCCCCATTTAGAATGCAGATGGGCCCTGGAAGTAGGAAAAAGCTTTTCCTAATTATATTGACAGCCTGTAAACTTGAGCCCCACCCCCTCTTACTGACAGATGTTTTCCTCTGCAACTGTGGAACTCCAGCATCTGGAGTGGGTCAAGGCAGGCCAGCAAGAAACATATCATAGAGGGCTGGCTTCTCCCTTTCCTTCCATCAGGAGGGCCATTGTGTGTCTGGTCCTTGCCAGGGTTAGAAAAGTTCCTCCTCAAGAGTTCTGATTTTTACCTAGGGTTCCAGTCCCCTTCTCAGGTCAGAAGCCCCAAAGCTCCATGGCACTATGGGAATCCTTCCCTGGGATCCTGTTGGCTTCATGGTCCCCTCCCCCATCTCATCTCCAGCACCCCCAGGTCAGGTGTCCCACAGTCAGGAAACACAGGATCCTCGGAGTGTGTGATCTCATTGCACACTGATTCCTCATTTTTTTCCCCCACAGTTCTGTGATGTTAGGACATAACTCTGTCCTTCTGGGGCAGACACAAGCTGTTATACTGCTGTCCTCACTGGAATCCTCCAGGAAAACTATTCATTTTCTCCTTGTTTGCATAGTTGACATACAATGTATCACACGTTTGAGGAGTACAACATAGTCACTCAACAATTCTATACATTATTCGATGCTGACCACATAAGTGTAGTCCCAGGGCGGGTGCAACGTCATTCCGTTGTTACTGATTATATTCCCTATACTTTTCATATCTCTGGATTTTCATTTTACAAGTGAAACCTTGTACCTTGTGACCCCTTTTACCTCTTTCACCCATCCCCTCATCCCTCTCCCCTTGGCAACCATCAGTGGGTTCTCTGTAGTTATGAATTTGTTTCTGCTTCTTTGCCTCTTCATTTTCTTTGTTTTCTAGATTCCAAATGATGTGAAATCCTGTAGCATTTAGTTCTCTCTGTCTTATTTCACTTAGTGTAATACTCTCTAGCTCCATCCATGTTGCTATAAATGGCAAGATTTCATTCTTTTTAATGACTGAGGATGATTCCATTGTATATATATGCCACATCTTCATCCATTCCTCTATGGTTGAACACTTGGGTTGCTTCAATATCTTTTTTATTGTAAATAATGCTGCAATGTACACAGGGCCACACATATCTTTTGAAGTAGTGTTTTTGTGTTCTTCATGTAAATACCCAGTAGTAGAATTACTGGATCTTATGGTCCTTCTATGTTTAGGTTGTTGAAGATCCTTCACACTGTTTCCACAGTGGCTGCACCAGTTTTCACTTCTACCAACAGTGCACAGGATCACTTTTTTCCACACCCTCACCAGCATGTGATATTCCTTGTCTTTTTTGATACTAGCCATCCTGACAGGTGTGAGATGGCATCTCATGTGGTTTTGATTTGTATTTCCCTGATGCTGAGTGATGTGGAGCATCATTCCTGTGTCTCTTGGGATTTGTATGGAGAAATGTCTGTTCATTTATTCTGGAATACGACATATACTTCTAGGTTCTCTTGTTCTCTGGACTCACTTCTTTATTTTTAAAATCCAGGTTTTGAACTCAGAACTCTCCTTTGGTTTTAACATGTTGTGTCAGAGAGACAGCTAGAACACTTTGGCTCTAGGCAAAGCTGTGCACCCAAACCAGCTCATCAGATGACTCCTCTGTAACAGCAGCCACAATGTGCACAACTGAAACACTCAAGTTGTGCCCAGGAACAACAGACACCTTTGTGCTACAAGGAGCTGTATCTTCTCTAGCATCCTATCTGTGAACCTGGACATGAACTGTAGTAGCAGGTACATTTTCACCTCTTTCATATTGTGCTCTAAGGATAAATGAGAGCGGCATCCACGGGATAGCAGTGTGGGCTCTGGAGCTGGAATGCCCAAGTATAAACTCTGACTCTGAATGGTACTGGGAGCTAGCAGTATGCTCTCTGACAACTGTGTCCATTTTCTCATCCATAAAGGAGCACATTAATCACCCTATAACATAGTATTACTCTGAGGAGTAAATTAATTACTATAATACTTAAAAATTCATTTAGCACATAATGCATCTACAACAAATGTTCAAAAATGAAATTTTGTTCTTTCTTTCAGAGAGAAACACAGGGAACAGAGAGACCCTAGACAGGAAGTTACCCAGTCTCCCAACGGCCTTTGGTCAGGTGTGTGTTAATCTACTATAAAGAATCAAATGGAAAATCTTCCTGCAAAAAAGAGGAAAGTGTTTCTTTCAGCAAAGGAAACAGTCAACAAACAAAGAGGCAACCCATGGAACGGGAGAAGATATTTGCAAATGACACTACAGATAAAGGGCTGTTATCCAAAATTTATAAAAAAACTTCTCAAACTCAACACCCCCCCAAAATTTTTTAATCAAGTTAAAAAAATGGGCAGAAGACATGAACAGACACTTCTTCAAAGAGGATATATGAATGGCTGACAGACACATGAAAAAATGTTCAGCATCATTAGCCATCAGGGAAATTCAAATCAAAGTTGAAATATCACTTTATATCAGTTAGAATGGCAAAAATGGACAAGGCAAGAAACAACAAATGTTGGAGAATTTGTGGAGAAAGGGGACCCCTCTTACACTGTTGGTGGGAATACAAGTTGGTATAGCCACTTTGGAAAACAGTATAGAGTTTCCTCAAAAAGTTAAAAATAGAGCTACCCTATGATCCAGCAAATGCACTACAGGATATTTACCCCAAAGATATAGATGTAGTGGCAAGAATGGGCACATGCACCCTGATGTTCATAGCAGCCATGTCCACAATAGCCAAACTGTGTAAGGAGCCAAGATGCCCTTCAATAAAGGAATGGATAAAGAAGATGTTCATATATACGATGGAATATTACTCAGCCATCAGAAAGGATGAATTCTCACCATTTGCATCGACATGTATGGAACTGGAGGGGATTACGCTGAGTGAAATAAGCCAAGTGGAGAAAGACAATTATTATATGGTTTCAATCACACATGGAACATAAGGAATAGTGTGGAGGACATTAGGAGAAGGAAGGGAAAATGAAGGGGGGGAAATTGGAGGGGGAGATGAACCATGAGAGACTGTGGGCTCTGAGAAATAATCGGAGGGTTTCAGAGGGGAGGGGCATGGGAGGTGGGTTAGCCCAGTGATGGGTATTAATGAGAGTATGTACTACATGTACTGCAATGAGCATTTGGGTATTATATGCAAACAATGAATCATGGAACACTACATCAAAAACTAATGAAGTTCTGTAGGGTGAGTAACATAACATAATAAAAAAATAAAAATTTTTTAAAAAGTGGTTTCATTGAATTGTCTGAATTATAGTTTCATAACCTGTAAGGTCCTCCATTACAGGTTGAGCAGAGCACTTGTTCAGTTTCAGACCAAACACTGGGAGACCTGCTGGACTAGCTGGAGTACTAGGATAGCACTGGGGATGGGGACCAGCTGAGAGGTGAAGGGACACATGCAGAGGACACCCACAAAGCCCTAAACATGGCAGGCCCATCACCTTTGTGGACCTTGGGAGCAAAGAAACAAGGAAAGGGGCTACTCCAGGCCATAGCACACTTTGTTTATCTATAAGAGACAGAAATTCTTCTTTAGAATTAGGAATTTGCTTCCTTTCTCGCATTCTGATGTCACATTTATGAAAGGTCTACCACCACATGACCATATCAAAATTAACTATATGTGTCTCCATGACTCCTTTTAAAATACCATCACATTCTGAAGTACTAGGGACTAAAAGTTAACATAATTTTGGTGGGACACAGTCCATCCAATAATACTGAATATAAACAATAGTCTTAGAAAACTAACTTTACAGTTTAGAAAGAGTCCCCTCTTTCTTCCTTCCTTCCTTCATTCCTTCCTTCCTTCCCTACCCTCCCTCCTTCCTTCCATACCCTCCCTCCTTCCTGCCCTACCCCTTCCCTTCCCTTCCCTTCCCTTCCCTTCCCTTCCCTTCCCTTCCCTTCCCTTCCCTTCTTGTCCCTTCCTGTCTGTACCTGTCTGGGACCCCAGAGTAAGGGTTGGAAACCTTATAGATCAGGCCCTGTGGAGACTAGCTTGGCTTCTGCTGGAACCAATTCAAATAGGGGGAAGAATGTGAGCAACATAGCGTTCCCCATCCAGAGACGGACCCAGAACACACACGTCTGATCATCTCTCTGACACTTGCTCAGAGCGGAGGAACAACACACACCGAGTCCTGGCTGAGATCCACACGTTCACAGGGGGATTGCTCTTCTCACTGCTGCACGTAGCATGGACTTGACTTCATAGGGTTTCTCCTAAACACAGAAGAACTTTTATGTCACTTTGCCCAAACTAGGCCCCTCCCACCTTCTTCCTGCCCCTTCCCCACTGTTGCACCCAGCAGGGGATTTGCATAGTGTCCCCTAGGGAGGACCTTCCCTTGCAAGTCTGACATAAAAGGCCAATGTGAATTTTGCTTGGATTTACCAGAACTCCCCAGTTCAGCTTTTCAGAATGAGGTTCCCTGCTCAGCTCCTTTGGCTTATAATGCTTTGGATCCCTGGTAAGGACAGAGGAGGGTGAAGAAGAGAATTAGTGCAAGTGTGGGGTGAGCTGGGGCACAGCTGCTCTCCAAGTGTACTCTGTGTGCCTACAGCAGGTGTGTGACTAGTCCTCCAGGGTAGGGCAGGGGATGTGTAGATCTGGGAGAAGGAGGAAGATTCCAGAAGGAATAAGGACCTGTACTCCAGTGAGGACTGTGACAGAGAAGGTGGAGATGGTGTGGGCAATATTCAGAGGGGTCTCTCTACTTCATGAATCAGGTTCATTCCTCAATATGCATATTTGGTGCCTTTTGGAGTCCAAATAATGACAATTTTTTTAAAAAGCAGTATTTTAGTTAAAATAAATAACAAAATGAAAATAGCTAAATATATTTTTATTGATTATGAGATTTCTCTCTCCTTACCTAGGATCCAGCGGGGATATTGTGATGACCCAGACCCCACTCTCCCTGTCTGTCAGACCCGGAGAGTCGGCCTCCATCTCCTGCAGAGCCAGTCAGAGTCTCCAGCACAGTGATGGAAAAACCCATTTGAACTGGTTCCGGCAGAAGCCAGGCCAGTCCCCACAGGGCCTGATCTATAAGGTTTCCAACCGTTACTCCTGGGTCCCAGACAGGTTCAGTGGCAGTGGGTCAGGGACAGATTTCACCCTGACCATCAGCAGGGTGGAGGCTGACGATGTGGGGGTTTATTACTGTGGACAAAGTATACAGTCTCCTCTCACAGTGGTTCAGGCCCGAACACAAACCTCCTGCATGGGGTCCTGGCTGCCCCAGTGAGCAGCTTCTCTGGGGAACTCACAAGACATTCTCTGAGTCTGTGTGAGAGGAAGGAGCTGAGGCCCCAGGGGAGCTGCTCGCAGCTGGGCATCAGGTTCCACATGTTGAGGCCCGACAGCTGCCCAGCCTGGCATGGTAGAAGCCGCAGGGAAATTAGAGGGTCCTGTCCTGTGAGGAGCCAGTTATGGTGAAGGGAGGAGCTCCTGAGGGCTCCCCTAATCCTCCATGCTGTGTCTGTGTGTCTCAAATAAACGTAGCCACTCTAGTAACCAGACAGGTGACATAGATCTGGAACAGAGACGTGAACACCTATTGGAACAAACAGTGTGGGCTCTATTTACCACAGGATCATTTGCTAATATTGGTATTTTCTCACGGTCTCCTTTCTACCTGTCTACCACTTGCACTCTCTGTCTTTTAACATGTCCTGAGAGCAATCTGCACAAGCTGCCCTCAGGGAGAGTCTGGGTGAGAAAAATCAGTAGAAATATCTAATTCTGATAAAATCAAAATAAGCATTTCAAATGATTCCAATGCCAATTGTCTTTGAAATCCTTCAATTACATTTGTTTGAGGGAAAAGGGGGTTCTTGCAATTTCAAAATTGGGCTTTGAAAATAAACAGCAAGCAGTAATAATAGAAACAAAAGTTACCTTTCTACATCACAGGAAAAACCAGAGTATATGGGATTTTTTCTTCTCTCTTAAATGTAAGGGTGTTAACTATATTGAAGTTAAATACTGCTATAGATCCGATAAATCTGATACTCTAGTGCAGTAAGAGAAGGCTTTGAACAAAAAATAAATGAATTATTTTCACATGATGTGGTCACTAACTGAAAATGACCCCGAATGATTTATATTTTGGAAATCTATGGAAAATTTATGCATGGAATAGATTCCATTCAAGAGTGCAGCAAAGTGATCCCTGACCTCACAACTGGTCATGTTGTTATGTCATAACGCATATGATGGAAATAAAGTGATGAAATTAAGAGAACAATGGAACCTAGTTCTAGTTGAGAAAATAAAGTGTATTAGAGATGATCATCTCTTCCAAGATCATGAATATCATGGCAAGGACAACTGAATGCAATGTGTCAGTTCTGGAAGCTTTGACAGTGTGTGGAAAAATGCATCTAGAAATCCAGCAGCCTGGAGCCCACAGATCTTGGAGTTTATGACTCTCAATAAAGTTATTTAGAATATTGATAAATGCATGATGAGATGGAGAGAGATTATGGAAGCCCTGGGAGCAAACACAGTGAGAGCAGGAAGGCCCGAGGCTCAGCAGGGCCATAGTCGTCTTGCTCCCACATGATTGATGGAAACTTGTGATCTGGAATTTCTGCTTCGATGTCAGGAGAGAAAGTCCAACTCCCTCAGCGTGTTGAGGTAGATAAGGGAATCCTACATGATGCTCGTATATCAAAAGTGCTGCACTCAAACAAATAGTAAAAAATAAGTGATGTCATAAAACTGAGAGAGGACACCAAGGAGAATGAGAAGACAATCAAATTGGCTGTGACACAGAAATCTCAGAATAGAGTTGACTGACTAGGACAAGATTTCTCTGTCTCTAAGGTAATGGTCCTGAGGTGGGCAGGCTCCCTGGGTAAGGGAAGTGGTTCTGCTGCATCAGGTCCGTCGGGTTTTCCCCAGTTTGTCACTGTCTGCAGTGATTAGAGACCCTGCTCTTAACTTTTGCCCTTGGTTTAAAAACTCATTCATTCTTTTTTTTTTTTGACAGATTTTTAAAAATTGTCTCCACACCCTTTGAATTTACAACCTGAGATTAAGAGTCACATTCTCTCCTGACCGAGTCTGCAAGTGCCCCCAAACCTATCTATTCTTGTGCTCATGGTCACTATATCAAAATGCATTGCATGTTTGAAGGAGAGTCTCCAGAAGGTACAGGATTTCATACTCCAGCAGACTTCCTTGTGTGATGTTATATATGGTAGGATTAATGGTTATCGTAGTCATGAGTCCATTATTATATGATCTTCTTCCCAATGCAGGCTCCTTGTCCAAACCATACTCCCATCTGTAAACCAAAACTCTGTGAACTCTTGGGTGGTGATGGCAGCTGAGCCTTACTAGTTAGGAAGGCTTAACTTATCTGGAACACAACATGTCTCTGTCCATCCGGGGCCAACACGAGCTGTCCTCAGTGGAATCCTCCAAGAAAACTATTCATTTTCTCCTTGTTTGCATAGTTGACATACAATGTATCAGATGTTTCAGGAGTACAACATAGTCACTCAACAATTCTACACATTATTTAATGCTGACCACACAAGTGTAGTCCCCAGGGACCAGCGTTATTCCATTATTACTGATTATATTCCCTATGCTGTACTTTTCATATCTCTGACTTTTCATTTTATCAGTGAAAACTTGTACTTCATGACCCCTTTCACCTCTTTCATCCATCCCCTCACCATTCTCCCCCAGCAACCATCAGTAGGTTCTCTGTAGTCATGAGTATGTTTCTGATTCTTTGCTTATTGATTTGGACTGTTTCTAGATTCCACAAGAAGTGAAATACTATAGTGTTTGGTTCTCTCTCTCTTATTTCACTGAGCATAATACTCTCTAGCTCCATCCCTGTTGCTACAGATGGCAAGATCTCATTCTTTCTTATGACCGAGGATGATTACATGGTGTGCATATAGCACATCTTCATCGATTCCTCTGTGGTTGTACACGTGGGTGGCTTGCACATCTTGGCTATTGCAAATAATGCAGCAATACACAGAGGGCCGCATGTATCTCTTAAATTAGTGTTTTTGTGTTCTTCATGAAAATACCCAGCAGTGGAATTACTGGATCCTATGGTCCTTCTCTGTTTAGGTTGTTGAAGAATTTCCACAGTTTCCACAGTGACTGCACCAATTTTCACTCCTACCAGCATGGCACAGGGTCACTTTTCTCCACATCCTTGCCAACATTTGTTATTCCTTGTCATTCTGATACCAGCCATCCTGACAGGTGTGAGATGTTACCTCATCATCATCTTGATTTGTATTTCCCTGATGGTGAATGATGTGGAGCATCTCTCCTGTGTTTCTTGGGAGGTGCTCTCATTCTTCTGGACTCACTTCTTTATTTTTAAAATCCAGGTTCGGAACTCAGAAAACTCTCCTTTGGTTTACATGCAGTGACAGAGACTGCTAGAAGATTTGTACTCTAGGCAAAGCTCTGCACTCAAACCGGTTCATCAGATGACTCCTCTGTAACAGTGGCCACAATGTGCACAATTGAAACACTCAAGTTGTGCCCAGGGTACAAGGAACAACAGGCCCCCTGGTGCCACAAGGAGTTGTATCTTCTCTGGCCGCCTATCTGTGAACCTGGAAATGAGCTCTACTAGCAGGTTACATTTTTTCCACTTTCAAATGGCGCTCTAAGGATAAATGAGAACAGCATCCAGGGGATAACAGTGTGAGCTCTGGAGCTGGAATGCCCGAGTATAAACTCTGACTCTGAATGCTACTGGGAGCTAGCAGTACAACCTCAGACAGCTGTGTCCATTTTCTCATCCATAAAGGAGAACATTAATTATCCTAATCATAGGATTGCTCTGAAGAGTAAATTAATTACTACAAACTTACATCTGGATTAACCACATAGTCCATCTACAATAAATGTTCAAAAATGAAATTTTGTTCCTTCTTTCAGAGAGAAACTCAGGGAACAGAGAGACCCTAAGCAGGAAGTTAGCCAGTTTCTCAAAGGCCTTTGGTCATGTGCATGGTAATCTCCTATAAATAATCAAATGGAAAATCTTCCTGCACAAAAGGGGAAAGTAGTTTCTTTTAGCAAAGGAAACAGTCCACAAGAGAATGAGGCAGCCCATGAAAAGGGAGAAGATATTTGCAAATGACACTACAGATAAAGGTCTGCTATCCAAGATCTATGAAGAATTTCTCAAACTCAACACCCCAAGAAAACAAGTAATCAAGTCAAAAAATGGACAGAAGACATGAACAGACACTTCTCCAAGGAAGATAAACGAGTGGCTAACAGACACATGAAAAAATATTCAGCACCATTATCCATCAGGAAAATCCAAATCAAAACCACACTGAGATACCACCTCACACCAGTTAGAATGGCAAAAATGGACAAGGCAAGAAACAGCAAATGTTGGAGAAGTTGTGGAGAAAGGGGAACCGCTTTACACTGTTGGTGGGAATGCAAGTTGGTACAGCCACTTTGGAAAACAAATGTTGGAGAAGTTGTGGAGAAAGGGGAACCGTTTTACACTGTTGGTGGGAATGCAAGTTGGTACAGCCACTTTGGAAAACAGCATAGAGTTCCCTCAAAAAGTTAAAAATAGAGCTACCCTATTGCCCAGCAATTGCACTACTGCTAAGATATAGATGTAGTGAAAAGAAGGGGCACATGTACCCCAATGTTCATAACAGCAATATCCACTGTGGAAAGAAGTGAGATGTCCTTCAATAGACAAATGGATAAAGAAGATGAGGTTCATAGATACAGTGGAATATTAATTATTCAGCCATCAGAAAGGATGAATATCCATCATTTACATTGACATGGATGGAAATGGAGGGGATTACGTTAAGTGAAGTAAGACAAGCAGAGATAGATAATTATTATATGGTTTCAGTCATATGTGGAACATAAGGAATAGCACGGAAGACATTAGGAGAAGGAAGGGAAAATGGAGGGGGGAAACTGGAGGAGGAGATGAACAAAGAAGAGAATACAGACTATGGGAAATGATATGCGGTTTTTAGAGGGGAAGGAAGTGGCTTAGCCCGGTGATGGGAATTAGGGAGGGGATGTGTTGCAATGAGCACTTGGGTTATACTCAATGAATCATGGAACACTACATCGAAAACTAATGAAGTACTGTATGGTGACTAACATAACATAAAAAAAGAAAAAATTTTTAAAAAGTGGCTTCATTGTATTGTCTGAATTATAGTTTCATAAACTGTAAGGTCCTCCATTACAGGTTGAGCAGAGCACTCATTCAGTTTCAGACCAAACACTGGGAGACCTGTTGGACTGGCAGGAGTACTGGGACAGCACTGAGGATGGGGACCAGCTGAGAGGTGAAGAGACCCATGCAGAGGACACCCACAAAGCCCTAAACAGGGCAAGCCCATCATCTTTGTGAACCTTGGGAGGAAAGAAACAAGGAAAGTGGCTACTCTCTAGGCCTTCAGACTCAATTCAATACAGACTGGGGACAACAGATTGTGATTTCTGCATATATTGGTTTAAACCTCCTTAAAACTGCCAGATGTGATCAGTGTAAGACACAGAAGAGGGTGTCCTCTCCCTCCTACAATCATCTGGCGGTCACCACCCTGCCCCACTAAGATCACTGAAAGTAGTGAAGGCGAGATCCACTCAGACTGAGACTTGAAGACCAGTTTTCCTGTGCAGCCATCACTCTGTGCTCGCAGTACTTCCCAGGGGAGTGGGACAGCCGGCAGGAGTGTCTGGAGCCAGCCCCAGACAGCACCCTGAGAGACAAAAATGAAATGCAGTGTATGCACAGAGGGACTGAATCGTTCTGGACCCCGATTCTCGTGACTCTGCAGTCACTCCTTTCCTAAGCTGTGGAGCAACCAAATCCTGGATGACCTCTGAGGTCTTTGGCTCGCAGACATGATGGGGAATCACACTTCAGGAATTGTTGACACCTAACTTAAAACTATGCATCACTAGCTCATGTTGCCACACTCTGCCACAGAACCTGGAAAGCAATGGTCATTTGTTACAGGCAACAAAAATAAGACGTGTTTGAAAAGGTACAAGAAAGAAGTTCACTTTATCCTAGAAATGATACTGTCAAAGATCTGGACAAATCTTCATGGTGTTTCCCTCCACGGGGCCACAAGAGGGTGCACAGGTACCGACGGGGATCCCAGGATGACTCTGACTGTGTCTGGCATTAATGGCCAAGAGCTCAGCCTGATTTTAGGTGTTATTATTATTTCTTGTTGCCACTTATGATTACATCATAATCATGAGATCATAAGGGGATCCCCATAAGGAGATTCCCCTTTTCACCCAGGGATAATGTTACACCTCCTCATGTTGCCCATGTTTTCCTCAGACTCCATGGCCATGGGGAAAATAGCACTTAGGGACGACTCCAAAATGACATAGCTCATTTAGCTGGAAACAAGTTCCCTCCATCAGATACTGTCCTGGGCAGAGTGTAACTCTGGGGAAATGGCCCACCCAGAGAACACACGTGAGAAAGACTTGTGATGAGAGGTTCCTCTGGCAAAGGAAAGGAGCTTGGAGTAGTCACTGACAGGCCATCAGAACACCATGCAAGGTGCTTCTCACCCAGGTCTGAGAAAGTGGGAAGCCTGCAGCCCCTCACGGGCCCATGGCCATGGCTTTGGAAACCTGTCGACCAGACCAGACTCAAGTTGCCCACCTCTGCAGTCACCACTGGTGTCAGAACTGGTGTAGTCTGATTTCCAAACAGTTCAGAACTGTGCACACAGCTTCTCAGTGACCAAAAGGTTAATGGATGAAACAGGGGCTTTGGTTAGATTTAGACCAGTAGCTGCTGGTCAGGATGGCAAATTGGGCAGAAGAGACATTTCTCAAGACCAAATCAAAAATCACTTTGTGACTTTTTTCTCTTCCAATATTGATCCTCCATGACATGTGGGAAACCTCAGGGTGGGAAGGGAGCCTCCTGTTATTCACCTGCAACTTGGGTCTGGCCAACTGACCCCACAGTTGGACCATCCCAGGCATCTGTAGATCTACTTTAGATTACTGGTGTCCAGGAGAGTATGGCTGAGGCTGCTCATAGATGGTTTTTTTTTTTTAAATTTATTTATTTGACAGAGATCACAAGTAGGCAGAGAGGCAGGCGGAGAGAGAGGAAGAAGCAGGCTCCCTGCTGAGCAGAGAGCCTGATGCAGGGCTCGATCCCAGGACACTGGGATCATGACCTGAGCTGAAGGCAGAGGCTTTAACCCACTGAGCCACCCAGGTGCCCCTCATAGATGGTTTTATGCTGACTCTCTTCCCCTCAACTCTGGACAATGCTGATCTCTGAAGGAATATCCCTTGCTCTCCGTGGCACCAAGAGCACAGGTCTGCTCTGCCCTGATCTCACTGCCACACTCCCAGCCTTGGTGCACGTTCCACTGGGTCATAGACAGTGATGGGGTCCCAGGGAGAGTATTTTTTCCCAAAAGCCCAAGTCAGATTCACTATATCCAGTAAGTCTGATTGGCCATTCTCTACCATCCTCCCTGATGTACACAACATCCGCACCCTCCCCTCATATTTACCTTGCATAATCAGCAAAAGACACAATCTCATTGATTAGATCAGAAATAAAATCCTTGGAAAATCATGTCATTATTGAAATAACTGCAGTAGAGGTATGATTACATAGTCCTCAGGTGAGATTGTCAGAATAGTGTCCAAATAATTGACACAATAACGATCATGCATTTGTGGATGTTTTAATAAATCACATCTTCCATCAGTCCCGTGTTTTCATCAATCCTATTCCCCTTTTCCATTCTCTAGGCTGTTAACATCCATGTTGTAATTGACCATCAGAGAAACATTTGTCATCTAAGGCTGAACATAATTTATTTCTTCAATATTCTTTCTTGGGTTGCAAGCTACAAATATAACTGCATTTGAAAAACACCCACAAACTCTGGTAATCTCAGAGAGAAATAGACTATTCCCAATAAATACAGCATATGGCCAAATAAGGAGATCATTACAAGTAGCTCTTCTGATGATGCTTGCCCAGGGCTTCTTTACCAAAAGGGTTTCAATAGTCATATTCATTTATTATTCCAGGTAATCAGAACTTTTGGCATAGATAACTCCTGGTAGGATGCACTGAGGTTATACACTGTCTGCAACATTCTAGCCAAATCTGAAAATCTTCTTCCAATCAATAGAAAACATCAAACAAATCTGATAGCAAGACAAACTTCAAAACAACTGTCCAGTACACAGCAAAAGTTTCTAAGTCGTGAAAGAACACAAAACTGAGATAATCATCACAGATTGGAGGAAAGAAAGGAGACATGGAAAGGCATGCAGTGTAGATTCTTGGATTCTATTTTAGGACATAAAGAGGACCTTAATAGAAAAATTAGTGAATCCAAACATGGATTATTAATTAGTTAATAACATTGTATCAGTGTTAATTTCCTATGTTTTAACCAATTAACCAATGTTAATTATAGTAACGTTGTGTAAGCTTGGAAAAAGAATGTATGAGGTCATTCTAATAGTTTTGAAGTTCTAGTTCATCTAAAGTGATTTCAAAATAACTTGAAATATGTACTCAAAAGGATTTAAAATGAGAGAAGTTGATCACCTAGCATCACTGTGGAGTTTCCTGTGTGTGTTACAATCTCATTGGTCACCTGTGCGTGGTCAGGCCCGACCGCATGGCCTTTGCCCTTAAAAGCTAGTCTGTGACACAGAGAAGTGTTGCCCTCTCTTACAAGAGGTGTGGCCCTGATTGTTCGGTCTGATTCTTGATGCTTGGCGTGAAATAAAGCTTTGCTTGACCTTCAAAAAATAAAAAATAAAAAATAAATAAAATAAAATGAGAGAAGAATACGAGTTCTTACTGTCGTGCTCCACAGTGTCAATCTCTGTTCCCTCCTTTACCTATTGGAATTCCCTTTGGTTTTATTTACCCACGCTTTGAAGTCTAGTTGACATGCAGTGTTACATCAGCTTCTGGTACACAACAGAGTGATTCAAGAACCTCTACCTTATGCTCTGCTCACCGCAGTGTTGCTCCCATCTCTCACCATAAGACACTATTGTGATACCATTGACCCTATTGCTTAGGCTGTACTTTCATTCCCGTGACTTATTCATTCCATAAGTAGAAGCATGTATCGTCCTCCCCTCACCCATCTTTCTCATCACCCCACTCTGGCCTTTCTGACAGCCATTATTTTGTTATCTGCATTTATTAGTGTGGGTTCTACATTTTGTGATTTGTTTTTGTTTTCTACATTCAGATTACGAGTAAAATCATATGGCATTTGACTTTTTCTGTCTGACTTATTTCACTTTGCAGAATATTGTCTAGGTCCACCCGTGTGGTCACGGATGGCAAGATTTCATTGTTGCTCATGGCTGAGTAATACACCATTGTACGTATATATGACCTCTTCTTTATCCATTCATTTATTGAGGGACACTTAGGTTGCTTCCACATTTGGCTATCATAAATACTGCTGCAGTAAACATAGGATTGCATATTGTCTTTCCAAACTGGTGTTTTCACTGTCTTTGAATAAGTTCCCAGCAGTGGAATTACAGGATTGTATGATATTCCCATTTTTAAGTTTTTGAGGAATCTCCATACTGTTTAAACTCCATACTGTTTTCCAAGGCGGTTGCACCAATGTACATTCCCACCAACAGTGCACAGGGCTCCTTTTTCTCCACATCCTCGCCACCCTTGTTATGTCTCCTCTTTTGATACTTGTTGTTTTGGCAGGTGGATTACAGTTATAGTTATTTGGCAGGGGATATCTCATTGTGGTTTTATTTCATTTCCCCGATGATTTCTGATGTTGGGCATTTTTTCAGGTGTCAGTTGGCCATCCCTGATCTTCTATGGAAAAATATCTATTCAGGTTCTATGTCCATTTTTAATCAGATTACTTGTTTTTTGGTAGTGAGGTGTAAAATTACATTATATATTTTGTATATTAGCCCCTTATTGGATGTATCATGGGCAAGTATCTTTCCCACTAAGTTGCCTTTTGGTGTTTTTTTTTTTTAAAGATTTTATTTATTTATTTGACAGAGAGAGATCACAAGTAGGCAGAGAGGCAGGCAGAAAGAGAGAGAGAGGGAAGCAAGCTCCCTGCTGAGCAGAGAACCCGATACGGGACTCGATCCCAGGACCCTGAGATCATGACCTGAGCCGAAGGCAGCGGCTTAACCCACTGAGCCACCCAGGTGCCCCGTGCCTTTTGGTTTTGTTGAGGGTTCCCTTCATTTTTTTTTTTTTTAAGATTTTACTTATTTATTTGACAGACAGAGATCACAAGTAGGCAGACAGGCAGGCAGAGAGAGAGAAAGGAAGCAGGCTCCCTGTTGAGCAGAGAGCCCGATGTGGGGCTCGATCCCAGGACCCTGGAATCATGACCTGAGCCAAAGGCAGAGGCTTTAACCCACTGAGCCACCAAGGTGCCCAAGGGTTTCCTTTATTAGCAAAAGTTTTTCAGTTGGTGAAGTCCCAATAGTTTTCCCTTGTCTTAAAAGACATATCTAGAAAAATGCCTCTAAGGCTAATGTCAAGGAAATCTTTGCCTATGTTTTCTTCAAGGAATTTTATGGTTTCATCTCACATTTAGGTCTTAAATACACTTTGAGTTTATTTTAGCCTGTGGTGTAAGGAAGTGGTCTGATTTTATTCCCTTGGATGTAGCTGTCCAGTGTTCTGAACACCATTTATTGAAGAGAAGTCTCCATTGTGTACTCTTGTCTATTTTGTCATAGATTAATTGATTATATAAACATAGGTTTATTTCTGGACTCTCTGTTCTGTTCTATTGACTTTTATGTCTATTTCAATGCCAATACCATACTGTTTGGGTTAATCTAGCTTCATAGTACAGTTTTCAGTCTAAGATTGTGATACCTCCAGCTTTGTTCTTCTTTCTCAAGACTGCTGTGGTTACTCAGGGTCTACCTTTTAAAATACAAGTGTGAAATGTACCTAGAAACAGCTGAAGGTGTAGAAATCTAGCAGGGAAATGGAAGGAACATTTAAATATGTCCTTCCTACCACTCAGACAGCATAGATTGCATCTCTATTAGTTTTTCTTCAGGCAAAGACAATCTTTTATGTCACTCTGCTCACATGAGAGGTCATATGCCCCTCCAGCTGGCTCTTTCCATTTGGCTGCACCTACAGGGGATTTGCATGTTGTCCCCTAGGGAGGACCCTCCCTTGCCAGTCTGAGATAAAAGACCAACTCTCCACTTGTCTTGATCTACCAGGACTCATCCCTTTAACTTGTCAAAATGAGGTTCCCTGCTCAGCTCCTGGGGCTCTTCATGCTCTGGTTTCCAGGTAAGAACAGGGTGCCCAAAGGGGAAGGGATATGGGAGGGCAGGATGAACTCTACTGGGTTGGGGATGGGGCTTGTGACTTTTAGACCTGTGGGAGATGAAGAGTCCTAAGGGAAAAGGACCTGTATGTACTCTGGTGACTCCATGGCACTGAAGAGTGGGAGGGCTTATGTGATTTCTAGAGACTTCTGTTATGTCTTCCCAATATCTGGTTCTTTTTTGAAATCGGAAAGTTGTGAGTTCTGAATCCAGACTTCTTAAAAGGCCTTTCAGTTTGAAATAAAAAGCAAAGGAAAATTATGGAAATTACCCACAATGTTTGCACTTAACCTTGCAATTTTCTCCTCTTCCTTTAGGATCAGTGGGGAAGTTGTATTGACACAGACCCCACTGTCCCTGTCTGTCACCCCTGGAGAGCCAGCCTCTATTTCCTGCTGGGCCAGTCAGAGCCTCCTACACAGTAATGGAAACAATTATTTGCATTGGTACCTGCAGAAGCCAGGCCAGTCTCCACAGCTTCTGATCTACTTAGCTGCTAACCATTTCACTGGGGTTCAAACAGGTTCAGCAGCAGCAGGTCAGGGGCAGATTTCACCCTGACAGTCACTAGGGTGGAGGCTGACGATGTGGGAGTTTATTACTACATGCCTGGTATACAACTTGCTCCCTCAGTGGTTCAGCCTTGAACACAAAACTCCATGCTTGTCATGGCCCAGCTGCCCACATGTGTTGCTTGTCTGGAGAGCAGGCACAGCAGATTCTCCCTGTCAGTGTAAGAGCAAGATGAAGGTGTAGTTGGTACTGTGGGTTCTAGACCCTGAGGACCTCAGCTGCACCCCAACACCATCCTTAATGGACTTGTCAGCTGAAAAATCCTGGGCATGACATGCCTGTCAGGGAGAATGGGTGAAATCTGAGCCACCAGTCAGGACAGAGGGAAGAGATGAATGAAAGTTCATCTGATCGTCCCTGACTTGAGTAATGTTGGAAGTTAAATGCAACAGGAAATCCAGACAAGTGAGGCCATTCTCAGAAAAACAAATGGAATCCACGTTGGTGTTTGACAGTTTTGGGCACCTGGTATTGTATAGAAATGTGGAATCACCATATTGTACATCTGAAACCAATACCACACTGAATGTTGACTACAATTTCAATAAAAACTTTAAAAATAGAATAAAATCTAATATTGCTAAAAGGAATAAAAAGAACTATTTTGACAAGAGAGGACACTTTCATATAGGGATTTTATTCCCTGGTCTAAAAAAATGAAAAAAGAAAACAAACCTACCCTTCCTTTCCCCAAGGTGGGCAATTCCACACAAACCACTGCCTGTTGCCAATGAGACTCTTATTATTCCCCAGTGACATCTGGCCCAAATAACCCTCCCCAGTTTCCTCCTAAACCCTAATTAAGTGACCTTTCTTTTGTCTCTTTAGACGTGCCTAGGATTTATCGTAGGCTTCTTGTCCTCTCCTATTCCTAATAAACTCATTTTATTGATCAAATACTGGCCGTTTTACTTTTAAGTTCATCATACTCCTAAATAACATCTCCCCAGGTTTCCCATCCTACCTCTCCAGCACCTGGACACACTATTCTACTCTATTTTTGGGTTTAGTTCTTTTAGATTCTACATATAAGTGATGCCATAGAATAATTGTCTTTCTCTGTCTGACTTCTCTCACTTAATGTAATGACTTCAAGGTCCATTCATTTGGTTGCAAATGGCAGAATGTCATATCATTCATGGCTGAATAATATTCCATTGTGTGCATATACCACAACTTCCTTATCCATTCATTCACTGAGGGACACTTAGGTCGTTTGTCGATCTTTGTTATTGTGAATAATGTTGCAATAACCATGGGAGTGTAGCTATCTCTGGTCATCTGATTTCCTTCAGGAGTTTGGAATGATAAGTTTTACTACTCAAAGTTCCTAGAGGAGACAGTCATATTTGGGGCCGCACAGCAAGATCACTGGTAGACAGGGAAAGAAATACTGACCGACGGACAGACAGAGGGAGAGAAAGTCAGACAGTAGCATTACAATAATGAGAAAGCCAACTGTCAGGTCTTTACAGTGGATGTGGGAGCTGGTTTCTTCTCAAGAGTAGTTTGGAAGGAGCCAAGCAAGGTATCCAAGACCTCCAGGAGACTGACACACACACGGATATGTACGTTATCATTGTTTCTGATGCTTTCTTAGAGGGCAGGGAAACAAGCACTGTGTCCTTGCCCAGAAGTAGACTTTGACAGCTGGATGCTTTTCCCACTACTGCTGGCAGCAAGGACTGTATCTCCATTGGATTTCTTCCAAGAGGAAATTATTTTCCTTCACTTGGCTCACATCAGTGGTCCCCTCACCCCTTGGTGGCTCTCTCCACAAGCAGCAAGGCAGCAAGCAGAGGATGGTTTGCATAATTGTTCCCTGGGCAGGACCCTCTTGCAAGTCTGAGATAAAAGGACAGCTTTAGCCTTGCTTTGAATTACTGGAAGTCATCAGTTCAACTTCTCAAAAGGGAGTTCCCTGCTCTTCTCTTTAGGCTGCTAATGCCTTGGATCCCAAGTAAGGACAGAGTGGGAGATGTGAAAGGAGAAATGGTGGGGAAGGTGAGCTTGGGGAGCACCGCTCCTCTCCATGTTTACTCTTCACATTTTTGAATACGTAATTTTGGTGGGAAGGGGCATGAGATGTTTGAATGTATGAGAATGAGAAGGACCTAAAAGAAGAAGGGCCTGTGCTGTAGTGAAGCCTGTGCCACTGAAAGAAGGGGATGTTGCAGGAGAATTCAAGAGACCCCCTTGTGTCTGAAAATCTGTAATTTCTTGGAATGGGGTATTTTTAGTATGTAAGTCAAAATGACAGAAAAAGTAAATTAGCCTGAATTATTTAACAAGTAAAATGATGAAAGTGGGGGACACCTGAATGGCTCAGTCGGTTAAGTGGCTGTTTTCCGCTTGGGTCATGATCCCAGCGTCCTGGAATCGACTCCCACATTGGGCTCCTTGCTCTGCGGGAACCTTTCTTCTCCTTCTGTCTGCTCTTCCTGCTGCTCCCCTGCTTGTGCGTGCTCTCTCTCTCTCTCTGACAAATAGGTAAATAAAATTTTTTTTTAAATGCTCAAAATGGCTCATAATATTTTTATGTCATCTTGGACTTCTCTCATTATTTTAGGACACTAATGGGGGTATTGTGATGACACAGACCCTAATCTCCCTGTCAGTCACCCCTGGAGAGCCAGCCTCCATGTCCTACAGAGACAGGAAAAGCTTCCTGCAGTGAAGGAAATGCCTATTTGCACTGGTTCCTGCAGCCTCCATGCCAGTCTCCACAGGACCTCATTTATTTGGTTTCCTACACTAACTCTGGGGTCCCAGGCAGGTTCAGTGGCAGTGGGTCAGGCACAGATTTCACCCTGAGGATCAGCAGGGTGGAGGCTGATGATGTGGGGGTTTATCACTTCCAGCAAGGTACACAGTATCCTCCCACCCTGGATCAGCCTTTCACACACATGTCCCCACCGGGAGGAGGGACCAGCTGCTCACATGTATTACTTCTCTGGGGACTAAGCAAAGCAGACTCCCAGAGTCTAAGAGGAAGGCATTGGAGAGCTCTGGGGAGTTGTGTGCAGCTGAGGGTTCTGGGCCGTGCCTGTGCTGGGTACCCCTTAGGCGCCACAGGTTACAGGTTCTCCATGGCAACAGCCTTGGCATGGCAGACCCTACAGCAGAGTGGATGGGGCCCGAGTTCCCTATGAGCAACTGGAGGCATCAAAAGGGAGAGCCGAGTAAAAGCTCATGCTAGTCCTCACCACACTGCATACATTCATCAGTTAATTTCATTCAACCCCAACATTGTGTCTGATTGGTGGCCACTACACACAACAAATGCACATTTTTGGTTTTGTTAGGTTTGACAGTTGCCTGAATCCAGCAGCAAGACAATATTTGATGATAATAAGACATGGTTATCTTCTCCTCCATCACCTTCTAACCTGTACTCTGTCCTAGCACCTATCTCTGTCCTGCTGGGACAGTCACTGATGTGTATTACTGTCCTCATTGGCGGAACTGAGAACAATTATTCTACTCCGTATTTTTGAACTAGATAAACTTTAAAAAACACTTCAAAGCAAAGACTAAACACCAGAAGTCATTGAAAAATCTCAATCACAGCAAGGCAAAGTCAACTGAGATTTCTGAATTCCAAAGCTGGACTTTATATATAAAGAAACAAGTCGGAACAATGAGTGAGCATAAAATGTAAGCCGTAGTCAGCAGAATTTGGCTGAATACAAGAGAATATAAAAGCCACGTTTGTCCCTGTGGCAATTAGAATCTTAAGTTTTCATGCACGGGCAGTAATGTGGCTATGAAGACATGTGATGGAGGTCAGCTCTTCCAACAAGACCCTGCTCTGGGGCTCAAGTGTGTTGGGGAGGGGATTCTGGTGGGGTTGAGGTCCAGATTTGAATCCACACAGAAACTCAGATGTACTTCCTGGGAGATGACAGATTGAAGGAACCACTGTCTGGTCTCCCAGGCCATGCCCTGCTGATGCTGCCAGTGTCATGGAAAGGCGTGGCTCTAGTGGTGGAACTCTATGTCCTTCACAACTCCAAGTTAGGTGAAGTTCCTTCCTCATTTCTAACCTAGGTCTATCATACATTCTTATGTAAGCCAGGAAAGCATGGGTGAACTTCCAAACTTGGATTCTATCCCCAGTGTATGTCTGGAATGACTCGAGAAAAATGATCATTGAGAAATCATGTAGACAAAGAGGATGGTGACCAGAGGCAGAGCAAGGGCTGGGAAGTTTAGCCAGAGATTCAGTGGTGGGGGCTAAGGCTCATGTCTGAGACATAGGGACAATCAGTGCAGCATTTTGGGGGGGAAATGTAGGACAATGTGGAGACTTTCACTCTGTCTTTCTGGCCTGGAATCCCAGCCACATTTCCCACCCTGACTTCAGCAGATGTTCCCAGGAGAAATCCACCCTGGGGGTAAAGTCTCGGCTCCTGGCTTATCTATTAAAGCAGCTTCCTGCAGCTTCCCAAGCTCAGCTGCATTCTCTTCCCCAGCAGAGCCCCCTGCCTGGGCCAAGCCAGAGGATATGCCCACATTCAGATTTTTCAAATTCAACGAGGGTATAAAATGACAGGAGAACATCTCACCACCTACAACATACTTTTTGCCTCTGGAATTGTAGATCATCTTGTCCTCATTTCTTCATGGCTCTCTGATGTCATCATAAACATGATTTTTACTTTGTTGTTGTTGTTGTTGTTCTCCTCTGCATTTGTTGTAATGATGGTGTTGTTTCTGTGAGATCTACTCCATCCTACCTGAACCTGGAAATGCCTTTTATTTCAATTCAGGTATAATATGTGGATAAGACTTAGGTAGTACATTGTAAAACCCAGTGGAAAGATCAACCCATTAATACACATGTCATGATCACGCAAATGCCTCAAGGGAAGGGAAAGGAATCCCTGAAGAAATGTTGGTGGTCCTGTCATCATCAAAATGATAATTGACGACTAATGTATTTCCAAATTCCAGGCACATTGCCTAGATATATATGCTTTACAGATGCCCCATTGACAATAGTGCTCTAATAATATTTTGAATAAGTGAAAGTGCATATTAGTTATGAAGTTCTGGAAGAAGCAAATGAAAGTTTGAATTCACAAAATAAAACAATCCCCTGTCTGCTTAAGGAAATAAAGACATTGGAGATGATTGCCTGCTTCCAGATACTAGATCCCATGGAACATATGTGGTATACTGTGTCTCTTTCTTCACCGTGATAAACAGGGGACACCTTACTAAATCTATGGATCCACCAGTTCCCTGGGCTTTAGCCACTCCCTGAGGACTGAATGCTCTAACCTATTGCCCTATGCCTTCCTCTGCATCCCAGTCCCACCCAGCATCTGGCTCAAATAGCACTTCATTGTAAAAGATATACTGAGTAGCATGAACACAATTTCCCTATGGGAGTCAGCAGGGCATGGACCATCATCCGTACATCCCACAAGTGAGCTGTGAGTATGCTGAGCACGACCTGCAATCCTCCAGCTGCTTTCGTGTCTTGCACTTGAACTCCCTCACATTGCCACTATAGACGGGCCTCCACTGCTTCCAATACGCTCACCTCAGTATCCGTTCTCTGACTTGACTCAAGCAGCTCAATGTTTGCAGACTCACAGCAGTAAAGCTGAAGCATTTTGTTCCTGCTAGGAAAAGGAGGGGTCTACAATGCGATGAAGACTTTCCCTAAGCCTGCTCCCCTCCTGGACCTCAGGGTGGGTCTTTCTCCACCCCTGACAAATGCTTGTTACTTATTTTTGGTTTTGTGCAGCAACCAGCTTTGATGGGGTCAGTTTTGTTGTCCAGGATGCTTTGGAGACATGAGGGAGACAGGGATTCTGGCAAAGCACTTGGGATCCTTCAGCGTACAGATGTTATAGGATAATTTCAAAGGTCTTTTCTGACCATATAATAATTTCTGTGAGATTTTTCATTTCCTGGATATTTCAGGACAATAGATGATGAGATATACAACTAAGCACAATGGAGACTTCTGAAGTTCTAATGTTGTATTTCATAGGAAACAGTAATACAAGACCTCATTACACATGTCCAAAGTGATTCTGTAAAAGAAGAGATATTCTAAATACCAGTCAAAATACTAGAAAATTATTCCTTGTTTATTCTGCTCTGTTTTCCCAAGGAAGTTCTTCCCTTAAGAAATCTTTTGAATTCACCTGATACATACATAGTGAGGTAAGTATGATGGATATTCACCAGATGGTAACAACTGGTTACCAGGAATTTTAAGATTCATTGCCTGAGACACAAAATTCTTTCTCCTTTTCCTCTTGTCTTAAATAGATCCTTTGCTCTCTGTCTCTATTGGAAGATTTTTTTTCTCCTTGTCTCACTCTTTTAAGTTGAATGCTTCCACGCAGTTTAATTCATTAGATCTCAAGGAAAGACTGTGCCTAACACTTTCATCCAACATTCTTTAACTGTTAACCTGGAAAGAAGAGACACTGAACTACTTTGCAACCATTTCATGTCCATTTTGTGTTTGCAGACTCTGCCCATCAATACCAAAGTGGTAAAACCCATCTTTTCCCCAAGACGAGCCTGGAAGGAGCTAAGCAAGATGGTCATTCATCTCCCACATACTGATCTGGATATTCAGAATCTGATCCTGATACCATTTGGCAACATGATGACTGCATTCTTGTTTTTCACCCGAAAACATAAGATATTTTATTTCACTTTGCTCACAGGAGTACCACACCCTTCTCATGGCTCTGTCCACATGGCTTCACCCACCTGGGAATTTGAATATTGTCCCTAGGAAGGATCCTTCGTTGCAGGTCTGAGATTAAAGGTCAGATCAAACAGTGCTTTGACTTACCAAGCCACATCTGTTCAACTGCTCAGAATGAGGTTTCCTGCTCAGCTTCTGGGGCTGCTGATGCTCCTGGTCCCAGGTAAGAGCAGAGGGGGCATGAGAAAGGAGAATAGGGTAGGGAAGGTGAGCGCTGCATGTTTAGATGGAAGGTATCTGCTGTCTTTCCCTCAAGGTGGGGCATGACATACTGAGATCTGTCAGGGTGAAGAAGATTGGGAAAGGAGCAAGGTCTGTGTTCTGGTGATCACAGCAGCATAGAAATGGGAGGACAGTATAGGTGAATCCAAGGGACCCCTTTGTACCTTACAAAATCTGTTCCTTCTTAAAATTGAATATGTGGGAGATATGCATCAAAATCACACAGGAAAGAAATTATCTCACATACTATAAATAACAGATGGGAAACATGAAAATACTCATAATGTTTGAACTTTGTATTTCTCTCTCCTTCCCTTAGGATCCAGCGGGGATATCGTGCTGACACAGACCCCACTCTCACTGTCGGTCACTCCTGGAAAGCCGGCTTCCATCTCCTGCAGGGCCAGTCAGAGTCTCCTGCACAGTAAAGGAATGAACTATTTGTATTGGTACCTGCAGAAGCCAGGCCAGTCTCCACAGAGCCTGATCTACTTGGCCTCCAGCCATTACCCTGGGGTTCCAGACAGGTTCAGTGGCAGCGGGTCAGGGACAGATTTCACCCTATCAGCAGGGTGGAGGCTGAGGATTTGGGAGTTTATTACTGACTGCAAAGTTTAGAACTTCCTCCCACAGTGGTTCAGCCCCGAACACAAACCTCCCTTTCATCTTAGGGTCTCCAGCCTCTAGGACTGTGAGAAATAACTTCCTGTTGTGAAAGCACCCAGTCTGTGGCATTTTGTTACAGCAGCCTGAGCTGCCTAATACATCAAGTGAAACATCCCTTTCCCTAATCATCAGAAGAACAGAAAGTTGCCTGCACTGGGGGGATTTGCGACTTTTGAGCAAATCAAAGCTCATAAGAGTTCTGCCTAGATACACCTTCCATTTGAATATTGCTATAGTAAAGTTTTTACCTTCCCTGTGACTGAATTCTCTTGCAGCAATAACTCAGTCCCAGCCCACTCTCAGACACTGGCATGCTGTGTTGACTTACATGATTGATCTCTGTCTAGAATTGGGAAATTTATGCTCTTGGTCTGTAGATAGTCAAGGAAAAGTTCAAAGCCTTTTTTTGATTGAACAAATAATACATTATATGTTAATAAAAATAAATAAGAAAGAAAGAAAAAATGAAGAAAAATTCTAATGAGATATTGCATTTCTGTATTCTTTTTTTTTTTAAGATTTTATTTATTTATTTGACAGAGAGAGATCACAAGCAGGTAGCAGAGACGCAGGCAGAGAGAGAGGGAGAAGCAGGCTCCCCGTCGAGCAGAGAGCCCAACGCGGGGCTTGATCCCAAGACCCCGAGTCCATGACCTGAGCCAAAGGCAGAGGCTTAACCCACTGAGCCACCCAGGCGCCCCCATTTCTGTATTCTTAAGGGCAACAGATATGAGATAAAACAACCAATTAGAATGGCAGACTTAAGAGAGGTATCTATTAATTTTCACAGGAAGTAGCAATACTTTCTAAAATTCAATACTGTAAAAAATTTTTATATAAAGACTATTTTAAGAATTGATTTATAGTAGAAGACAGCCTGCCAGCTTTCTTGCTGTTATTCATTTTCACATAAATCAGAGTTCCATACTGGAGAGTAGGTGAAAGTGATTGACACCCTTACAGAATAATCTTTTAATACTAGGTTGAAGATCTGTGATATTCTTCTCTTTTTGTTTTTGTTTGTTCTTGTGTTTAATTTTTCTTCTTTTTCAGCTGCATATGTTCTTGACTCCTTTCTCTAGCAGGATTCACTAGGAGTCTAAAATTTTCAGAAGGCCCCAAATTGAATTAGTTAGCATAATAAAAAATCCAAAGAGACACAAAATTTCCAAAAGGTAATGAAAGGAAAAAGTAGATAAAACTGTAAGTAATGAAATATGAGACACTTATTAGAATACTGCCCCCTTCACTGTTAATTTTTTTAAAAGATTATTTATTTATTTATTTGGCAGAGAGGAAATCACAAGTAGGCAGAGGCAGGCAGAGAGGCAGGCAGATAAAGAGGGAGAAGCAGGCTCCCTGCTGAGCAGAGAGCTGGATGTGGGGCTGGATCCCAGGACCCTGGGATCATGACCTGAGCCAAAGGCAGAGGTTTAACCCACTGAGCCACCCAGGTGCCCCTCACTGTTAATTTCTTACTGGTCACCCAGATTCTTACCATAGAGCTCAACAGTTAAAAGTCTATGTCATTTTTACTCAACTCTATTTTCCAACCTTGATAAAAATTCTTATTTTCAGGGTGCTTGGGTGGCTCAGTTAGTTAAGTGTCTGCCTTGAGCTCAGGTCGTGATCCCAGGGTCCTGGGATCCACTCCTGCTTGGGACCTTGCTCAGCAGGGAGGCTACCTCTCCCTATGTCTGCCACTTCCCCTACTTTGTGCTCTCTTGCTCTTTCTTGCTTAAGAAATACAGTCTTTTAAAAAATTCTTATTTTTGAGGATTTCCCAGAAGATAATCAAAGCAAGCTTTCTTTTAGAAGCTTATCTAGAACTATATTTATTTGCTTGTATTCCGTGGCAATTTTGTATGACTTTGGGTTAAGTTATCCAAGTTTACATAGAGCTACACACTCTACTTCTCAACTGCTCTAGGGTTGTTTCTTTGTTTTGCTTTTTGCTTTTCTTTCTTTTAATAAGACAGCATCTATCCTTGAGAAGCAATTTAAAATAAGCTCTATTTCTCACGAGCTGTTCAATTCATCATGATCTGCATCACTGAGAAGAAAAGAATGTTCAGTTGGCTATCCTATTTCAATGACCAGCTGTATAGTAAACTGATGCCCCTGAGAAGTGGCTATCTTTGAAGGAAATCTCAGGAAAACATCAGTCCTATGGAAGTGTTACCCCAAGACATTAAAAACGTGGCTCCACTTCTTGTTCTTGTCACATGAAATCTCTATGGAACACTAGACTCACTGCCATGGCTGGGCCACATGCTGGTTACGGGGGAGACTTTGGTTTTCCCAGAGAAGGAACAAGAACCTGGAAACCATGAAAAGACCTATCCTACATGATGAGAAAGACTGTATGAATGTACAAGAGGACTTTCCTGAACACAAATCAGAAAAAATTGAAAATATATAAAAATAGTCCTTGTATATGTTATACCATTATCTTAGGAAGTGTTTCCATTAAGAAATTGCTTTGATGAATCTGGTGTGTGTGAGGTAAGATGATGGGATATACACCTACCCACTGATGACCAGGAATTTTATATACAGACATGATACCTAAATCTTTCCTATTTCCCTCTTACTTTAACTGGGCTTTTAGCTCTCTATGTAGGAGACAACCTGTTTTTCCCTGTCGAGTCCTTTGACAGAGTCCTTTCATGGTGTTCAACTCCCTAGGTGACTGGGAATGGCTGTTCTAATGCTTGCTTTTCACATTCTTCAACAGTTATCCTGGTAACAACCTATACTGGACAAGACTTGCACTAGGAGGACACCATCTGTTTTTTAGAGATGCTCTTTTGATCCACACCAGAGTTGTTGGGAACTATGTGCTTCTATAACTGAGCTCTCAGGAAACCAAGAAGATGGCCCTTCACTTCCCAGTGGTTGATCCTAGCGAGACACACATGTCTCCATCATCAGTGTGTCTGTGCTCTCTTACGGTGTCAGGGCCAGTGTGTCAGTGTGTCAGCTCAGACCAAGACTTCCACAGTCAGATCTTTCTTCAAACTTCTCTAGGCATCAAGTACTGTATCTTTATTGCTTTTCCTCCAAACCCAGAAGATACTTTATGTGAATTTGCTGTCAAGATCATCCTCTTACCTTTCTGTTGTCTCTTTCCACACAGTGCTGTTCCCCACAGGAGATCTGCATATTGTTCCCTGGGGAGGACCTTCATTAAATGTCTGAGAGAAAAGGTCACCTCTAAACTTGTCTTCACTTACCAGAGCTCATCCATTCAGTTTCTCAAAATGAGGGTTCCTGCTCAGCTCCTGGGCCTCTTCATGCTCTGGGTCCCTGGCAAGTACAGAGGGGAAATGAGAGAGAAGAATGTGGTGGGGAGGATGAGCTAGAGGGACACCACTGCTCTGCATGTGTATTCTGACCATACATGTTGGGGTTTATTTCTTCGGACAAGGTGTACAGTAATCTCCAACAGCTGCTTAAACTCTACACCACCCTGTGCTCCATCAGCAGCCCAGAAGCTAAAGATGCCACCATCTTCCTTCCTTCTTCCCACAGTGATGCAGTTCCCAAAACAGATACCACAAATCATCTATGTGAGAAGGTGAATGTAATGGCAATTGGTTTATCTCTTATCTGATTGAGTTTGAATTTCAGCATCAAAAATCCTGATTTTCTATTATCTTATTCTTTGAATTATAGATCATTGGTATCCCATATTTTTGTTTTATCTTATTTTCTTTCTAGCACTTCAAATCAGACATGCCTAATTTTGTTCATAATTATCAAATTTAAAAAATGTTGACCAATAGTTTTAGCAATAACACTGTTTCATGTAGAATTTTCCACCCTCACTATCGTTCTTCCTCAGGTACATTCTTTTGAAATTCATTTAATGTAGATCCAGTGATAGTAACTTCTTTAATTGTTTATTTGACTTGGGGGAGGTGTGTCAGAAAATGTTTTATAATCCCTCCTTCTTGAAAGATAACTGTGTTTGGTATAAAAATATAGATTAGTACGTCTTATGTCTTTCTTTTAGAATATAGAACACATTATTTAATCAGTGCTGTTGAGACAGCAACTGGCATTCTAACTGATGGTTTCCTTTTTTTTCCCCCCTAACTGATGTTCTCTTGTAGATACCTCTTTCTTTTCCTTCTACAGTTGTTTTTAGGGTGTTCTTTTTGTCTTTAATGTTTAGCAATATAACAATCATGAAGCTGGTTGTTTATTTCATTTTCTTGATTATAATTTTAATTTGTGCTTTTTGAAACTGTAGATCATACAATTTGGAAAAAAGTGTCAACAGTTTTCTTTCTTAAATACTCCTTTACTGTCATTTTATTTTCTCCCCCCTGGAACATTTAACGATTTCTATCACCAAGGGATAGGTAATTAGACATGAACCTGAGCAGAAAGAAAAGGAGAGGGAAGTCTTTTTTTCTGCATGGGGATTAAAACTTTCCAGTTTGTGGAAACTGGTGACATCACAATGAACAGAATGACAATATATGTTCTGTCACATAGCTCACATGTCAGTGGCAACAACGGATAATATGGAGTAGGATTTTCTATGTATCAGCTCTATATTATTGAAATGTATTGTATTGTATTCTTGTTATCTCCTTCAGAATTTTATTTCAGGAAAAAAGGAATTTGACATGGGCTCAATTTTTCAGGGATTGTTCAATTCATCATGACTTGCATTAGACTGACACGAGAAGTAAAATCAGAGTATTTCCCTATTTCATAAAGGCTGGTGGGGTAGACAGACAATGCAGAGCAGCTCTGACCCAGCAACCAATTCCATAGACCTTATTTAAATGAAAGCCCAGGAATTTCCAGTGACAGGTCCAGGTTTTCTGTGGTATTAAAACAATGGGGGCATTTGTTGCTTTTCTCACAAATACAATCTCCCATTGAATTATAGACTCATGGCCATGAAACCCCAACCTACAGGCCAGGTGAGAGCTGTCACCTGATTCTTTCTTTAAGGAAAAACCAGACATTAGCACAATGTAAGGGAATGCACCCTCCACTCCTTGTCCTGTGGTAACTGATATCATTGGCGGAATACTATATCCCATGATTTGGAATCAACTTAGAGCAGAGTCCCCAGAAATGTCATCAGGACCCCAATACTCATTAGAGGAAATCAGCAACCAG
The DNA here is from genome assembly GCF_963455335.1 of Martes martes. Taxonomy (NCBI): domain Eukaryota; kingdom Metazoa; phylum Chordata; class Mammalia; order Carnivora; family Mustelidae; genus Martes; species Martes martes. Next base: position 101,637,035 of record NC_137896.1, on the reverse strand, counting down.
ACCGCATGCAGAATGTCACCAGCACCCCCAGAACGAGTTCCCAGAACATTTGTAGAGAATTCTGTTTGTCTTGACCCAATTTCTGCATTGTGGATCTGGTCAGGAGGGTCCTTTTTCAGTTCAGCCTGACTCTGAATTTAAATTACCCAAAATATAATAAAAAGGCTAAATATGATATTTCAATTGCTCCAGAATTCTGTTTGTCAAAGAGAAGAAATTTGATACAGACACTGTTTGTCAGGAGGTGTTCCATTCAACGTGACCTGTATCAGGCTGGCACATGAGGAAAAACTGGGTGAGTTCCCTCTTTAGTGAATGCTGGTGAGACAGACGGTCACCTCAGGGCAGCTCTGTCCCAGGGCCTTATTCCACAGTGCCCGTATTTAAATAAAAACCCAGGACTAGCTCAGTGATGGGCCCAGGGTGCCTTGAGATATTAAAATAATGGATGCAGCCATTGCTCTTCTCACACATGGACTCTGCTCTTGGACTGGAGGATCATAACTATGGCTTCCCCACAGACAGGCCAGGCAGGAGCTTCAGGTTCTCACACAGTACTAATGAGAACCCAGAATATCCTGATAGAACCTTCTTTTGTTTGATGAAAAAGAGGCAGTATGGAAAGAGTTTTCCAAGCACCTGTTAGAAAAAAATTATATATAAAATCATTCCTGTTGGGTCCCCCCAAAAACAGGGTACCCCAATAATGGGTCCGTGATTAAAGGAGCGAGACTGATACAAAGCGAAGGTCAAGCAAAGCTTTATTTCGCGCCAAGCATCAGGAATCAAACCGAGTGGTAGGGGCGATGACGATGACCCCGACAAGGCTGCTCCCAAGAAGGCCGCTGTGGGCAAGGCCACTCTGGACGAGGCCGCTCCTGACGATGAAGAGGCAATGATGACTATGAGGACGACAGCCCTGATGATGCAGACTCTGCTCCCCATGACGCTGCTCCCAACGAGGCCGCTCCCCAGACAGGGCCGCTCCCCAGACTGAGGGTGCTCCAGTGAGGCCGCTCCCCAGACAGGCCGCTGCTCTGGTGAGGCCGCTCCAACAACACTGCTCCCTGGACAGGCTACTCCCTAGGAGGAGGCTGCTCTGGCAAGGCCACTCTCCGGAAGGGGACTGCTCTGGCAGGGCCACACCCTGGAAGGGGGCTGCTCTGGCAAGGCCACTCCCCAGAAGGGGGCTGCTCTGGCAAGGCCACTCCCCGGAAGGGGGCTGCTCTGGTGAGACTGCTCCGGACGACTCTTATAGCTCTTACTGACAGCTCTTACTGACAGCTCTTACAGCTCTTACTGCTCCGGTGAGACTGCTCCTACTAGCCTCACAAACCAACTTTTATAGAGGCACTTTTAGCCGGGCTATACACAGGTAGCCAATGAGATTGCAATACACAGAGAAAACTGCACAGTCATGCTACATCTGCCACACACACACACAAAAAACTGCTAGGTTACACACGGGCGGCCAATTGAATTTCAATTTACCCTAGTAGATATATGCGTGCCCCTCTGATTGGATGTCTTCACCTGGCCTGACCCGCCCTTGTATCTAGGCTTTGCAAGGAAGTTCTTCTGGGAGGGGCACGGTCAATCTAAGTTCACTGCAACAATATGGCTCCCTCTGAATAAGTAGGCTCTTACAATTCCTTTCCTATTTAGTCCTATCATCCCAAGGGATTATTCCCTTCAAAACCCTTTGGTTGACCTTCTATGTACCTACATATGTGTGTGTGTACCCCAGAGTATAACAACTATAGTAGTTTCTAGGACTTTCATAATCACAGCCAGAAACATGGAATTGTTCACCCTTACTATGGTCTATGTTTGGCTCTAGGCTTTCTCTAGAGACACATTATTTTTTCCTTGTCAACTTTTTTTTGGCTTGGTTGCTCTTTAAAATTTAATTCCATGAGCCTGAGGAAAAGACCGTTTACACCTCATGAGTCTAACATTCTTAAACAATTAACCCATTAACAGTAGATACCAGAAAATTCTTGAAATAACTCAACTCTATGCTGTTATTAGGAGAAAATTCTGATGACCAGAACTTGTGGAGTGGGAGCTGTTTCCTTGTCTAGATGAGGTGGAAGAATGTGAGCAAGCTGGCCATTCATCTGAGGAAGACTGACCCTGGACACACAAGTCTACATATCAGGGTCTCAGATTCCTTCAGAGAGGGGCAGAAGCATGTGCGCTGTGTCCTCATAGCAGATCCACGTTTCCACAGTGGGATTCCTCTTCCCACTGGTGCATGTAGCATGGACTTGAGTTTTGTGATTTTTTTCCAAACACAGAAGACCTTTTATGTCACTTTGCTGAAAGGTAGGCCACTCCCACCTCCTCCCTGCCCCTTCCCCCCTGCTGCACCCAGCAGGGGATTTGCATAGTGTCCCCTAGGGAGGACCTTTCCTTGCAAGTGTGACATAAAAGACCAACTTGAATCTTGCTTAGACTTACCAGGACTCCTAAGTTTAACTTCTCAAAATGAAGTTCCCTGCTCAGCTCTTTGTGCTGCTAATGCTTTGGTTCCCTGGTAAGGACAGAGTGGGGTGAGAAAGAGAATTAGTGGAGGTGGAGGGGGAGGGGGAGCTGTGAGGGCACACTGCTCTCCAAGTGTATTCTGTGTGCCTTGTTCTCCAGGGTGGGAAGGGTGAAATTTAGATCTGGGAGAGTAAGAAAGATTCCAGAAGGAACCAGCACCTGTGCTCTGGTCGGGTCTGTGACAGAGAAGGGGGAGATGGTTTTAGCAATGATGAGAGGCTTCTTTCCACTTGATAAATCTCAGGTTGGTTATTGTGATTGTGCGTTTTTGGTACATTCTCAAAATCACATAATGGGAATAAAACAAAATGGTATTTTAGCTAAAATAAAGGAGACAGAAACAATGGAAATCACTAACAATATTTTATGTAACTTGGCACTTGTGTCTCTTCACTTTAGGATCCAGCAGGGAAATTGTGATGACACAGACCCCACTCTCGCTGCCTGTCACCCCTGGAGAGCAGGCCTCCATCTCCTGCAGGGCCAGTCAGAGCCTCCTGTATAGTAATGGAAAAACCTATTTGCATTGGTACCTGCAGAAGCCAGGCCAGTCACCACAGCTCCTCATCTACGAGGTTTCCAACCATTTCTCTGGGGTCCCAGACAGGTTCAGTGGCAGCGGGTCAGATACAGATTTCACCCTGATAATCAGCAGGGTACAGGCTGATGATGTGGGAGTTTATTACTGTGGGCAGAATACACAGTATCCTCCCACAGTGGTTCAGGCCCGAACACAAACCTCCTGCCTGGGGTCCTGTTTGCCCCAGTGAGCAGCTTCTCTGGGGAACTCACAGGACGTTCTCTGAGTCTGTGTGAGAGGAAGGAGCTGGAGACCCCGGGGGTGAAGCTTGCAGCTGGGCATCAGGCTCCACATGTTGAGGCCCTGACAGCCACCCAGCCTGGCATGGCAGATGCCACAGGGAATTTAGGGGGTCCTGTCCCTTGAGGAGCCGCTTATGGCGAAGGGAGGAGCTCCTGAGGGTTCCCCTAATCCTCTGTGCTGTGCCCGTGTGTCTCAAGTAAACATAGCCACTCTAGTAACCAGACAGGTGACATAGATCTGTGGAAGGACATGAACACCTATTGGAACAAACAGCGTGGGCTCTATTTACCACAGGATCATTTGCTAATATTGGTATTTTCTCACTGTCTCCTTTCCTACTTCTCTACTACTTGCACTATCTGTCTCTTAACGTGTCCAGAGAGCTATCTGCACAAGCTGCCCTCAGGGAGCGTCTGGGTGAAAAAAATCAGTAGAATTATAGAATTCTGATAAAATCAAAATAAGCATTTCAAATCATTGGTTATTATAAGATTTCAATGCCAGTTGTCCTTGATTTCCTTCAATTACATTTGTCCAAGTGAAAAGGGGGCTCTTGCAATTTCAAAATTGGGTTTTGAAAATAAACAGCAAAGTTATAATAGAGACAATAGTTACCTTTTTACATCTCAGGAAAAGCCATAGTATATGGGATTTTTCCTTCTCTCCTAAATGGTAAGGGTGTTAACCATATTGAAGTTAAACACTGCTGTAGATACAATGAATCTGATTCTCTAGTGCAGAAAGAGAAGGTTTTGAACAAAAAATAAATGAATTATTTTCACAAGATGTGGTCACTAACCAAAAATTACCCCAAATGATATATGTTTTGGAGATCTATAGAATTTATGCCTGCAATAGATTCCATTCAAGAATGCAGCAACATGACCCCTGACCTCACAATTGGTCATGTCGTTATGTCATCACACATATGATGGAAGTAAAGTGATGAAATTGAGAGAACAATACATCCTAGTGTTAGTTTAGAAAATAAAGTGTATTAGAGATGATCATCTTTTCCAAGATAATGAATATCATGGCAAGGACAACTGAATGCAACAGGTCAATTCTGGAAGCTTTGACGGTGTGTGGAAAAATGCATCTACAAATTCAGCTGCCGGGAGCCCACAGATCTTGGAGTTTATGACACTTAATAAAGTAGAGAAAGAATTTTGGATTACTGAAAAAAAATTAAATGAAATTAAATTAGAAAACACAAGTTATTTAGAATATTGATAAATGCATGATGAGATGGAGAGAGATTATGGAAACACTGGGAGCAAACACAGTGAGAGCAGGGAGACCAGAGACTCAGCAGGGCCATAGTCATCCTGCTCCCACATGATTGATGGAATCTTGTGATCTGGAATTTCTGCTTCGATGTCAGACAGGAGAGAAAGCCCAGCTCCCTCAGCGTGCTGAGGTAGATAAAGGAATCCTACATGATGCTCGTATCTCAAAGGTACTGCACTCAAACAAAATAGTAAAAAATAAATGATGAGAGAGGACACCAAGGAGAATGAGAAAACAATCAAATTGGCTGTGACACAGAAATCTCAAAATCTTAAAATAGAGTTGTCTGAATAGGGCAAGATTTCTCTGTCTCTAAGGTAACAGTCCTGAGGTGGGAAGGCTCCCTTGGTAAGGGAAGTGGTTCTGCTGCATCAGGTCCGTTGGGTTTTCTCCAGCTGGTCACTGTGGGTAGGAATAGGGACGCTGCTCTTAATTTCTGCCCTTGGTTAAAAAACCCATTCCTTCTTTTATTTTGACAGATATTTTAAAATATTCTCCACACCCATCGAATATATAACCCTAAGATCAAGAGTTACATGCTCTCCTCACCGAGCCTGCAAGTGCCCCCAAACCCAATTATTCTTGTGCTCACGGTCACTATATCAAAATGCATAGCACGTTTGCAGGAGAGTCTCCTGAAGCTACAGCCTTTGATACCCCAGCAGACCCCTTTGAGTGATGTCATATATGGTAGGATTAATGGTTGCCATAGTCATGAGTCTATTGTTACATGATCTTCTTCACAAAGTAGACCCCTTGTCCTAACCAGTACTCCCATCGGTAAACCAAAACTCTGTGAACTCTTGGATGGTGATGGCAGCTGAACCTCACTGGTCAGGAAGGCTTAACTGTATCTGGAACACAATGTATCTCTGTCCTTCTGAGTCTGACATGAGCTGTCCTCAGTGGAATCCTCTAGGAAACCTTTCATTTTATCCTTGTTTGCATAGTTGACATACACTGTATCAGAGGTTTCAGGAGTACAACATAGTCACTCAACAATTCTACACATTATTCAATGCTGACCACATAAGTGTAGTCCCCGGGATCCAACGTTATTCCATTATTACTGATTATATTCCCTACGCTGTACTTTTCGTATCTCTGACTTTTCATTTTATAAGTGAAACCTTGTGCCTCATGACCCCCTTCACCTCTTTCACCCATCTCCTCACCCTTCCCCCTTGGCAGCCATCAGTGGGTTCTCTGTAGTCATGATTGTGTTTCTGATTCTTTGCTTATTGATTTGATTTGTTTCTAGATTCCACAAGTGAAACCCTATAGTATTTGGTTCTGTCTTATTTCACTTAGTGTAACACTCTCTAGCTCCATCCCTGTTGCTACAGATGGCAAGAACTCATTCTCTCTTATGACCGAGGATGATTCCATGGTGTACATATACCACATCTTCATCCATTCCTCTATGGATGAACACGTGGCTGGCCTGCACATCTTGGCTATTGCCAATAATGCAGAAATACACACAGGGCCACATGTATCTTTTGAACTAGTGTTTTTGTGTTCCTTGTGTAAATACCCAGCAGTGGATTTACTGGATCCTATGGTCCTTCTCTGTTTAGGTTGTTGAAGAACCTCCATAATGTTTCCACAGTGGCTGCACCAATTTTCACTCCTACCAACAGGGCACAGGGTCACTTTTCTCTACATCCTTGCCAACACTTGGGATTCCTTGTTGTTCTGATACTAGCCATCATGACAGGTGTGAGATGTTATCTCATGGTCATCTTGATTTGTATTTCCCTGATGGTGAATGATTTGGAGCATCTTTCCTGTGTTTCTTGGGATCTGTATGGAGTAATATCTGTTCATGTCTTCTGGAATATGGTATATAATTTTAGGTGCTCTCGTTCTTCTGGACTCGCTTCTTTATTTTCAAAATCCAGTTTTGGAACTCAGAAAACTCTCCTTTGGTTTTAACGTGCAGTGACAGAGACTACTAGAAGATTTGGACTCTAGGAAAAGCTCTGCACTCAAACCAGCTCATCAGATGACTCCTCTGTAACAGTGGCCACAATGTGCACAATTGAAACATTCAAGTTGTGCCCAGGGTACAAGGGACAACAGACACCTGGTGCCACAAGGAGCTGTATCTTCTCTAGCATCCTATCGGTAAACCTGGAAATGAGCCCTACTAGAAGGTTACATTTTTCCCACTTTCAAATGGCGCTCTAAGGATAAATGAGAGAGGCATCTAGGGGATAGCAGTGTGGGTCTGGAGCTGGAATGCCCGTGTATAAACTGTGACTCTGAACGCTCCTGGGAGCTAGCAATATGACCTCAGACAACTGAGTCCATTTTCTCATCCATACATGAGGACATTAATCACCCTAATCATAGGATTGCTATGAAGAGTAAATTACTACAATACTTCCATCTGGACTTGGCACATAATGCATCTACAACAAATATTCAAAAATGAAATATTGTTCCTTCTTTCAGAGAGAAACTCGGGAACAGAGAGACCCTAGACAGGAATGTTAGGGTCCGTAATCAAAGGAGCAAGACTGATACAAAGCGAAGGTCAAGCAAAGCTTTATTTCGCGCCAAGCATCAAGATCAAACCGACCGGTCAGGGCTGTCTCTTACAAAGAGGCGACCCTTCCCCTTCTCACAGACTAACTTTTATAGAGCAAAGGCCATGTGGTTGAGCCTGGCTACACACAGGTAGCCAATGAGATTATGATTTACCCTAGTAGATGCTTGAACTAGCCTATCACCTTGGTCAGAACTGGAAAAGGTGGGGCCCACTCTCCTTGGTAGCTGGGGAGACAGTATGCAGCACCCCACTGATTGGATGTCTCCACCTGGCCTGACCCACCCTTGTGTCTGGGCTTTGCAAGTAAGTTCCTCTGGGAGGGGCAGGGTCAATCTAAGTTTACTGCATAGGGTCAATTTTAGTTTACTGCATATACACAAAATGGCTCCCTCTGGCTAAGTAGGCCCTTACAAGGAGGTTAGCCAGTCTCCCAGATGCCTTTGGTCAGGTGTGTGGTAAGCTACTATAAACAGCCAAATGGAAAATCTTCCTATGAAAATGGGGAAAGTGGTTTCTTTAGCAAAGGTAACAGTCCACAAAAGAATTGCATGGAGCACTGGGTGTGGTGAAAAAACAATGAATACTGTTATGCTGAAAATAAAAAAAAAAAAATAAAAAAGAATGAGGCAGCCCATGGACTAGGAGAAGATATTTGCAAATGACACTACAGATAAAGGTTTCCTATCCAAGATCTATGACGAATTTCTCAAACTCAATACACAAAAAACAAGTAGTCAAGTCAAAGAATGGGCAGAAGACATGAACAGACACTTCTCCAAAGAAGATACATGAATGCTGACAGACACATGAAAAAATGTTCAGCATCATTAGCCATCAGGGAAATTCAAATCAAAACCACATTGAATAACACTTTATACCAGTTAGAACGGCAAAAATCCTCAAAGCAAGAATCAGCAAATGTTGGAGAAGTTGTGGAGAAAGGGGAACCATCTTACACTGTTGGTGGGAATGCAAGTAGGTACAGCCACTTTGGAAAACGTAAGAGAGTTTCCTCAAAAAGTTAAAAATAGAGCTACCCTATGACCCAGCAATTATACTACTACTAAAATATAGATGTAGTGAAAAAAAGGGGCACATATACCCCAATGTTCATAGCAGCAATATCCATGATAGCCCAACTGTGGAAAGAACTGAGATGCCCTTCAATAGATGAATGGATATAGAAGATGCAGTTCATAATTTACAGTGGAATATTATTCAGCCATCAGAAAGGTTGAATACCCATCATTCACATTGACTTGGGTGGAAGTGGAGGGGATTATGTTAAGTGAAGTAAGCCAAGCAGAGAAAGATAATTCTCATATGGTTTCAACCATATGTGGAACATAAGGAATAGCATGGAAGACATTAAGAGAGGAAAGGGAAAATGAAGGGGCAAAACTGGAGGAGGAGATGAAGCAATAGAGACTATGGACACTGGGAAACAATCTGAGGTTTTTAGAGGGGAAGGGAGTGGGGGTATGGGTTAGCCGGTGATGGGAATTAGGGAGGGGACGTATTGCAATGAGCACTTGGGTTATACTCAATGAATCATGGAACACTACATGGAAAACTGATGAAGTACTATATGGGGATTAACATAACATAATAGAAAAATAAAAAAAAATTAAAGAGTGGTTTCATTGAATTTTCTGAATTATAGTTTCATAAACTGTAAGGTCCTCCATTACAGGTTGAGCAGAGCACTCATTCAGTTTCAGACTAAACACTGGGAGACCTGCTGGACTAGCTGGAGTACTGGGACAGCACTGGGGATGGGGACCAGCTGAGAGGTGAAGGGACACATGCAGAGGACACCCACAAAGCCCTAAACATGGCAGGCCCATCACCTTTGTGGAACTGGGGAGTCAAGCAGCAAAGAAAGGCACTACTCTCGGCCTTCAGACTCTATTCAATACAGATTGGGGACAAAGGTTGTGATTTCAGCATATATTGGTTTAAACCTGCTTGAAATTGCCAGGTATGATCAGTTTAAGACACAGAAGAGGGTGTCCCCTCCCTCCACAATCATCGGGCGGTTACCACCCTGCCCCACTAAGACTTCTGAAAGGAGTGAAGGCAAGATCCATTCAGACTGAGAACTTAAAGACCAGTTTTCCTGTGCAGCCATCACTCTGTGCTCGCAGTCCTTCCCACGGGAGTGGACAGCCAGCAGGAGTGTCTGGAGTCAGCCCCAGACAGCACACTGAGAGATCAAAATGAAAAGCTATATATGCACAGAGGGACTGAATTGCTCTGGACCCTGATTCTGGTGACTCTGCAGTCACTCCTTTCCTAAGCTGTGGAGCAGCCAAATCTTGGGTAGCCTCAGAGGTCTTTGGATCCCAGATATGATGGGGAAATCACAATTCAGAACTTAAAACTATGCATCACTACCTCATGTTGCCACACTGACACAGAACCTGGAAAGCAATTATCATTTGTTACAGGCCTCAGAAATAAGACATGTTTGAAAATGTACAGGAAAGAAGTTCACTTTATCCTAGAAATGGTATTGTCCAAGAACAGGGAAAAGACTCTCCGGATGACTCCCTCCACATGGCCACAAGAGGGCGCACAGGTACCACAGGGATCCCTGGATGACTCTGGCTGTGTCTGGCATTAATGGCCAAGAGCCCAGACTGATCCTAGGTGTTAGATTTCCTGTTGGCACTTATGATTACATCTCAGAGATTCCCTTTCCACCCAGGGGTAATGTCACATCTCCTCCTGCCACCCATGTTTCCATCAGATTCCATGGAGATAGGGAAAATAGCACTTAGTGAAGTTTCCAAAATGACATATTTGATTCAGCAGAAAACAAGTTCCCGCCATCAAATACTGTCCCGGGCAGAGTGTGACTCTGGGGAAATGGCCCACCCAGAGAACACACGAGAGAAAGACTTGTGGTGAGAGGTTCCTCTGGAAAAGGAAAGGAGTGTGGAGTAGTCACTGATGGGCCATCAGGACACCATGCAAGGTCCTCCTCACCCAGGTCTGAGAAAGTGGGAAGCCTGTAGGCTCTCATGGGCCCATGACCATGGCTTTGGGGACCTGTTGACCAGACCAGACTCAAGTTGCCCACATCCACAGTCACCATTGGTGTCAGAGAGAGAACTGGTGTAGACTGGTTTCCCCACACTTCAGAACTATGCACACAGCCTCTCAGTGACCAACAGGGTGACTGATGAAACAGGGGCTTTGGTTAGATTTACACCAGTAGCTGCAGCCAGCATGGAAAACTGGGCAGAAGGGACATCTCTCAAGATCAAATCAAAAATCACCTTGTGACTTTTTTCTCTTCCAGTATTGATCCTCCATGACATGTGGGAAACCTCGTTATTCATTCCAAAAGTTGGCCTGCCCAGCTGACCTCACAGTTGGACCATCCCAGCCATGTGTATATCCTCCTTAGATAAAAAGTGTCTGGGTCAGCATGGCTGAGGCTGCTCACAGATGGTTCCATACTGGCTTTCTTCCTGTCAACTCTAGGCAATGCTTATCTCTGAAGGAATGACCTTCAAGGAGGCTGCTCTCCTTGGTACCAAGAGCACAGGTCTGCTCTGCCCTGATCTCACTGCCACACTCCCACCCTCAGTGCATGTTCACTGTGTTATAGGCAGTGCTGAGTCCCAGGAGGAGCATTTTTTCCCAAAAGCCCAAGTCAGGCTCACTATATCCAGTAAGTCTGATTGGGCCTGCTCTACCATCCTCCTTGCTGTACACAACGTTTGCACTCTCCCCTCATTTTTACCTTGCACAATCATCAAAAGACACAATCTCATTGATTAGATCAGAAATAAAATGTTGGAAAATCATCTCTTTATTGAACTAAATGCAACAGGGGCGCCTGGGTGGCTTAGTGGCTTAAGCCTCTGCCTTCAGTTCAGGTCATGGTCTCAGTGTCCTGGAATCAAGCTCTGCATCGGGCTCTCTGCTCAGCAGGGAGCCTGCTTTCCCCTCTCTCTCTGTCTGCCTCTCTGCCTACTTGTGATCTCTCTGTTGAATAAATAAAATCTTAAAAAAAGAAGTGCAGTAGAGGTATGCTTACATAGTTTTCAGGGGAGATTGTCAGAACAGTGTCCTAATTCTGTGAATCCTGATAGGACATCAATCCTAACATGCGATTGGTGACTCAGTGTCCTTAGTATGGAGTAGCTCACTGAATCTTTTATCCCAGGATACAGGGGTTTAATGGAAAACTTAGTGAATCCAAATATGGATCATTAATTATTTAATAGCATTGTATCCATGTTTATTTCCTGGCTAAGGTTACTTATAGTAAGGTTATGTGAGCTGTACACATTAAGGAAAGCTGGAGAGATTGTATGGAAATGATCTGGATACTTTTGAAATTTCTTGTAAGTCTTAAATGATTTCAAAATACACTGAAATATGTAATCAAAAGTATTTAAAATAAGAAAACAGTATGAGTTCTTATTGCACTACTCTATGGTGTCAATTCTCTTCCCACCTTTACCTATTTGGAATTCCCTTTTCTTTTCTCTTACTTACCCACGCTTTGAAGTCTATCTAGTTGACATGCAGTGTTCCATCAGCTTCAGGTACACATCAGAGTGACTCAAGAACTTGTATGTTACGTTCTACTCACCACAGTGTTGCTCCCATCTGTCACCATAGGACACTGTTGTGATATCATTGACCCTGTTGCCTGGGCTGTACTTTCATCCCTGTTACTTATTGATTCCACAACTGGAAGCCTGTACCTCCCATCCCCTCATACATCTTTCCCATCTCCCCACCTCCTTCCTCTCTGGCAGACACTTGTTTGTTCTCTGTATTTATTGGTCTGGGTTCTACATTTTGTTGTTTGTCTGTTTGTTTTGTTTTCTGGATTCGAATTACAAGTAAATCATATGGTATTTGGCTTTCTCTGCCTAACTTATTTCACTTTGCAGACTATCCTCTAGGTCCATCCATGTGGTCACAAAGGGCAAGATTTCACTATTTCTTATGGCTGAGTAATACTGCATTGTAGGTATATAAGACCTTTCCTTTATCCATTCATTTATTGATGGACACTTAGGTTTCTTCCATATTTGGCTCTACTGCTGCAGTAAACAGAGGGTTGCATATTATCTTTTGAAACTGGTGTTTTCATTGTCTTTGGGTAAATGCCCAGTAGTGGAATTACTGGATTGAGTGCTATTCCTATTTTTAATTTTTTGAGGAAACTCCATGCTGTTTAAACACCATACTGTTTTTCACAGCAGTTGCCCCAATGTACATTAACATGAACAGTGCACGGGGCTCCTTATTCTCCACATCCTCAACAACACTTGTTATTTCCTTTCTTTTTTATACTTGCTATCCTGGCAGGTGTAAGAGATATCTCATTGTGGTTTTGAATTGCATTTCTTTGATTATTTATGATGTTGAGTATCTTTTTATGTGTCTGTTGGCCATCCCTGATCTTCTTTGGAAAAATGTCTATTCAGATTCTCTGTCCATTTTTAATCAAATTATTTGTTTTTTGGTGTTTAGTTTTTTTTTTTTTTAAGATTTTATTTATTTATTTGACAGAAAGAGATCACAAGCAGGCAGAGAGAGAGAGAGAGAAAGGAAAGCAGGCTCCTTGGTGAGCAGAGAGCCTGATGCAGGGCTCGATCCCAGGACCCTGAGATCACGACCTGAGCTAAAGGCAGCGGCTTAACCCACTGAGCCACCTAGGCGCCCCTGGTGTTTAGTTTTAAACATATTTTATGTATTTTGGGTTTTAGTGCCTTATTGGATGAATCATTTGCAAATATCTTCTCCTGCTTACTAGGTTACCTTTTGGTTTTGTTTATGGTTCCCCCTGTTGTGCAAAAGTTTTTCAGTTGGTGTAGACCCAAGAGTTCATTTTTTCTTTTTCTCCCCTTGCCTAAGAAGACATACCTAGAAAAATGTCTCTAAGGTTAATGTCAATGAGATTACTGCCTGTTTTCTGCAAGGAATTTTAGAACTTCTGGTCTTCAATTTTGGTCTTTAATCCATTTGGAGTTTATTTTTGCCTGTGGTGTAATTTCATTCTTTCACATGTACCTGCCCAGTTTTCCCAACAGTGTTTATTGAAGAGAGGCCCCCATTGTGTACTCTTGTCTCTTTTGTCATAGATTAATTGATTATATAAACATAGGTTTATTTCTGGACTCTCTGTTCTGTTCTATAGACTTTTATGTCTATTTCAATGCCAATACCATACTGTTTGGGTTGCTGTAGATTCATAGTACAGTTTTCAGTCTAAGATTGTGATACCTCCAGCTTTGTTCTTCTTTCTCAAGACTGCTGTGGTGACTCAGGGTCTACCTTTTAAAATACAAGTATAAAATGTGCTTAGAAACAGCTGAAGGTGTAGAAATCTAGCAGGGAAATGGAAGGAACATTTAAATATGTCCCTCCTACCACTCAGACAGCATAGATTGCATCTCTATCAGTTTTGCTTCAGGCAAAGACAATCTTTTATGTCACTCTGCTCACATGAGAGGTCATAACCCTCTCTGGCTGGCTCTTTCCACTTGGCTGCACCCACAGGGGATTTGCATGTTGTCCCCTAGGGAGGACCCTCCCTTGCCAGTCTGAGATAAAAGATCAACTTTCCACTTGTCTTGACCTACCAGGACTCATCCCTTCAACTTGTCAAAATGAGGTTCCCTGCTCAGCTCCTGGGGCTCCTCATGCTCTGGTTTCCAGGTAAGAACAGAGTGCCCAAGGAGGAAGGAAAATGGGAGGGCAGGATGAACCCCGAGGGCACCAGTTTCCCACATAAATTTTGTTTCCATGTGAGATGGATATCTTCCTACTGGGATGGGGCTTGTGACTTTTAGACCTGTGGGAGAGGAAGATTCCCGAGGGAAAAGGACCTGTAGGTACTCTGGTGACTCCATGGCACTGAAGAGTGGGAGGTCTTATGTGATTTCTAGAGACTTCTGTTATTTTTGCCAATCTCTGGTTCTTTTTTGAAATTGGAAAGTTTTGAGTTCTGAATCCAGACCTCTTAAAAGGCCTTTTAGTTTGAAATAAAAAGCAAAGGAAAATTATGGAAATTACCCACAATGTTTGCACTTAATCTTGCAATTTTCTCTTCTTCCTTTAGGGTCCAATGGGGAAGTTGTATTGACACAGACCCCACTGTCCCTGTCCGTCACCCCCGGAGAGCCAGCCTCCATCTCCTGCCGGGCCAGTCAGAGCCTCCTGCACAGTGATAGATACAATTATTTGCATTGGTACCGGCAGAAGCCAGGCCAGTCTCCACAGCTTCTGATCTACTTGGCCACTTACCGTATCAGTGGGGTCCCAGACAGGTTCAGTGGCAGCGGGTCAGGGACAGATTTCACCCTGAGGATCAGTAGGGTGGAGGCTGATGATGCGGGGATTTATTACTGCCAGCAAAGTTTACATGCTCCTCACACAATGGTTCAGCCTAGAACAGAAACCTCCTGCTGCTGTGTTCCAGCTGCCCACACGTGTGTTGCTTGTCTGGGGAGTAGGCAGAGCAGATTCTCCCCGTCATTGTAAGAGGAAGCTGATGGGGAGCTCAAGGAATAGTTGAGGTTGTGGGCTCTGGACCCTGAGAACCTCAGCTGCACCCCAGCACCATCCTTTATGGACTTGTCAGATGAAAAATCCTGGGCATGACAGGCCTGTCAGGGAGAATGTGTGAGATCTGAGCCACCAGTCAGGACAGAGGGAAGGGATGAATGAAAGTTCATCTGATTCTCCCCGACTTGAGTAATGTTGGAAGTTAAATATAACAGGAAATTCAGACAAGTGAAGCCATTCTTGGAAAAACAAATGGAATCCATGTTGGTGTTTGATGGTTTTGAGCACCTGGTATTGTATGGAAGTGTTTAATCACCATATTGTACATGTGAAACCAATACCAGACAGAATGTTGATGCAATTTCAATAAAAACTTTTAAAAAAGAATAAAATCTAATATTGCTAAAAGGAATAAAAAGAGCTATTTTGACAAGAGAGGACATTTTCACATAGGGGATATTATTCCCTGATTTAAAAAAAAAATGAAAAAAAAAACAAACAAACCCTCCTTTTCCCAAAGTGGGCAATTCCACACAAACCACTGCTTGTTGCCAATGGGACTCTTGTTATTCCCCAGTGACATCTGGTCTAAATAACCTTCCCCAGTTTCCTCCTAAACCCTAATTTAGTGACCTTTCTTATGTCTCTTTAGAAGTGCCTAGGATTTATCGTAGGTTTCTTATCCTCTCCTATTCCTAATAAACTCATTTTATTGATCCAATACTGGCCGTTTTACTTTTAAGTTCATCATACTCCTAAACAACATCTCCCCAGGTTTCCCATCCTACCTCTCCAGCACCTGGACATAGAATTCTACTCTATACTTTGAGTTTAGTTCTTTTAGATTCTACATATAAGTGAAGCCATAGGATATTTGTCTTTCTCTGACTTCTCTCACTTAATGTAATGACTTCAAGGTCCATCCGTTTGGTTGCAAATGGCAGAATGTCATATTATTCATGGCTGAATAATATTCCATCGTGTGCATATACCACAACTTCCTTACCCATTCATTTACTGAGGGACACTTAGGTCGTCTGTCGATCTTTGCTATTGTGAATAATGTTGCAATGAAGATGGGAGTGTAGCTATCTCTGGTAATCTGATTTCCTTCAGGAGTTTGGAATGATAAGGTTTATTACTCAACGTTGCTAGAGGAGATGCTCATATCTGGGGCCGCACAGCAAGCTCACTGGTAGACAGGGAAAGAAACACTGACAGACGGGCAGACAGAGGGAGAGAAAGTCAGACAGTATCATTACAATAATGAGAAAGCCAACT
The DNA here is from genome assembly GCF_963455335.1 of Martes martes. Lineage (NCBI taxonomy): Eukaryota > Metazoa > Chordata > Mammalia > Carnivora > Mustelidae > Martes > Martes martes. The sequence continues at coordinate 101,620,995 of NC_137896.1, read as the reverse complement.
GTCAGGTCTTTACAGTGGATGTGGGAGCTGGTTTCTTCTCAAGAGTAGTTTGGAAGGAGCCAAGCAAGGTATCCATTGACCTCCAGGAGACTGACACACACTTGCATATGTACATTGTCATTGTTTCTGATGCTTTCTTAGAGGGCAGGGAAACAAGCACTGTGTCCTTGCCTAGAAGTAGACTTTGAAAGCTAGACGCTTTTCCCACTACTGCTGGCAGCAAGGACTATATCTCCATTGGATTTCTTCCGAGAGGAAACTATTTTCCTTCACTTGGCTCACATCAGTGGTCCCCTCACCCCCTGGTGGCTCTCTCCACAAGCAGCAAGGCAGCAAGCAGAGGAAGGTTTGCATAATTGTTCCCTGGGCAGGACCCTCTTGCAAGTCTGAGATAAAAGGACAGCTTTAGCCTTGCTTTGAATTACCAGAAGTCATCAGTTCAACTTCTCAAAAGGAGGTTCCCTGCTTTTTCCTTGGCTACTAATGCCTTGGATCCCAAGTAAGGACAGAGGGGGGTTGTGAAAGGAGAATGGGTGGGGAAGGTGACCTTGGGGAGCACCATGTTCGAGTGCTTTCTCCTTGTTTGCTCCGCACCACTTTTGAATACATATTTCTTGGTGTCTGAGAAGCGGCATGAGAAGTTTGAATCTATGAGAATGAGAAGAACCTAAAAGAAGAAGTGCCAGTGTTGTAGTGAAGCCTGTGCCACTGAAGGAAGGGGATGTTGCAGGAGAATTCTAGAGACCCCCTTGTGTCTGAAAATTTTTGTAATTTTGTAATTTCTTGGAATGGGACATTTTTAATATGTAAGTCAAAATCACAGAAAAAGTAAATTAGCCTGAAACATTTAGCAAGTAAAATGATGAATGTGGGGGACGCCTGGGTGGCTCAGTCGGTTAAGCATCTGTTTTCTTCTCGAGTCATGATTGAATCCCACATCAGGCTCCTTGTGCAGCAGGGAGCTTTCTTTTCCCTCTGTCAGCTCTTCCTGCTACTCCCCTGCTTGTGCTCTCTCTCTCTCTCTCTCTGACAAATAAGTAAATAAAATCCTTTAAAAAATGCTCAAAATGGCTCATAATATTTTTATGTCATCTTGGACTTCTCTCATTATTTTAGGACACTAATGGGGGTATTGTGATGACACAGACCCTACTCTCCCTGTCAGTCACCCCTGGAGAGCCAGCCTCCATGTCCTACAGAGACAGGAAAAGCTTCCTGCAGTGAAGGAAATGCCTATTTGCACTGGTTCCTGCAGCCTCCATGCCAGTCTCCACAGGACCTCATTTATTTGGTTTCCTACACTTACTCCGGGGTCCCAGGCAGGTTCAGTGGCAGCAGGTCAGGCACAGATTTCACCCTGAGGATCAGCAGGGTGGAGGCTGATGACGTGGGGGTTTATCACTTCCAGCAAGGTACACAGTATCTTCCCACCCTGGATCAGCCTTTCACACACATGTCCCCACTGGGAGGAGGGACCAGCTGCTCACATGTATTACTTCTCTGGGGACTAAGCAAAACAGACTCCCAGAGTCTAAGAGGAAGGCATTGGAGAGCTCTGGGGAGTTGTGTGCAGCTGAGGGTTCTGGGCCGTACCTGTGCTGGGTACCTCTTAGGCACCACAGGTTACAGGTTCTCCATGGCAACAGTCTTGGCATGGCAGACCCCATAGCAGAGTGAATGTGGCCCAAGTTCCCTATGAGCAACTGGAGACATTAGAAGGGAGAGCCAAGTAAAAGCTCATGCTAGTCCTCACCACACTGCATACACACATCAGTTAATTTCATTCAGCCCAACATTGTTTCTGATTGGTGGCTACACACAAAAAATGCACATTTTTGGTTTGGTTAGGTTTGATAGTTGCCAGAATCCAGCAGCAGGAGGGTATTTAGTGATAATAAGACACGGTTGTCTTCTCCTCCATCACCTTCTCACCTATACTCTGTCCTAGCACCTATCTCTGTCCTGCTGGGAGAGTTGCTGATGTGTATTACTGTTCTCATTGGAGGAACTGAGAAAAATTATTCTACTCTGTATTTTTGAACTAGATAATTTTAATAAACAAAGACCAAACACCGGAGTCATTGAGAAATCTCGATCACAGCAAGTTGACGTCAACTGAGATTTCTGAATTCCAAAGCTGGATTTTATATACAAAGAACAAGGCAGAACAACAAATGAGCATAAAGTGTATGCCATAGTCAGCAGAATTTGGGTGAATACAGGAAAATATAAAAGTCAAGGTTGTGTCTGTTGTAATCAGAATCTTATGTTTTCATGCAGGGACATAAGATGACTGTGAAGACACTTGATGGAGGTCAGCTCTTCCAACAAGACCCAGCTCCGGGGCTCGAGTATGTTGGGGAGGGGATGCTGGTGGGGTTGAGGTCCAGATTTGAATCCACACAGAAACTCAGATGTACTTCCTGGGAGAAGACAGATTGAAGGAACCACTGCCTGGGCTCCCAGGTCATGCCCAGCTAATACTGCCAGTGTCATGGAAAATGGTGGCTCTAGTAGTGGCACTCTAGGTCCTTCTCTACTCCAAGTTTAGTGAAGTTCCTAGCTCATTCCTAACCTAGATCTATCATACATTCTTATGTAAGCCAGGAGAGCATGGGTGAACATCCAAAATTGCATTCTGCTCCAGTGTATGTCTAGAATAATTTGAGAAAAATGATCATTGAGAAACCATGTAGACAAAGAGGATGGTGACCAGAGAAAAAGCGAGGACTGGGAAGATTGGCCAGGGATGCAGTGGTGGGGGCCAAGGCTCATGTCTGAGATATAGGGACAATCGGTGCAACATTAGAGGGGGGAAATGCAGGACAAAGTGGGAGGTTTACTCTGTCTTTCTGGCCTGGAGGCCCAGCCTCATTTCCCACCCAGACTACAGCAGATGTTCCCAAGAGAAATCCACCCTGGTGGTAAAGTCTCAGCTCCTGGCTTATCTATTAAAGCAGCTTCCTGCAGCTTCCCAAGCTCAGCTGCATTCTCTTCCCCAGAGAGCCGCCTGCCTGGGCCAAGCCAGAGGATATGCCCACATTCAGATTTTGCATTTCCATGAGGGCATAAAATAACAGGAGACCATCTCATCACCTACAACACACTTTCTGTCTCTGAAATTGTAGATCATCTTGTCCTCATTTCTTCCATGGCTCTCTGATGTCACCATAAACATGATTTTTACATTTGTTTTTTTGTTCTTCTCTGCATTTGTTGCAATGTTAGTATTGTTCCTGTGAGATCTACTCCATCCTACCTGAACCTGGAACTGCCTTTTATTTCAAATTCCGGTGTAATATGTGGGTAGGATTTAGGTAGTCCATTGCAAAACCTGGTGGATAGATCAATCCATGTATGCACATGGCATGATCACACCAGTGCCTCAAGGAAAGGGAAAAGAAATCCCTGAAAGGATGTTGGTGCTGCCATCATCAAAATGGCAAATTCCAGGCACATTGTCTAAATATATATGCCTTATAGATTCCCCATTGACAATAGTGCTCTAGTAATATTTTGATTAAATGAAGGGGCATATTATTTATGGAGTTATGGGGGAAGCAAGTGAAGGTTTGAAATCACAAAATAAAACAATCTCCTCTGCTTAAGGAAGTAAGCCTTACTTCCAGATACTAGATCCCACAGAACATGTGTTACACTGTGTCTCTCTTCACCATGATAAACACATGACACCTAACTAAATCTATGGATCCACCAGTTCCCTGGGCCTCAGCCACTCCCTGAGGACTGAACGCTTCTGCTTGTTGCCCTAGGCCTTCCTCTGCATCCCACTTCTGCCCAGCATCTGGCTCAAACAGCACTTCATTGTGAAAGACATACTGAGTAACATGGACTTGATTTCCCTAAGGGAGTCAGCAGGGCATGGACCATCATCCGTACATCCCACAAGTGAGCTGTGAGTAGGATGAGCACGACCTGCAATCCTCCAGCTACTTTTGTGACCTTGAACTTGAACTCTCTCACATTGCCACTGTAGGACGGGCCTCTGCCTCCACTGCTTCCAATACCCTGACTCAGTATCCCTTCTCTTACTTGACTCAAGCAGCTTGATGTTTGCAGAGTCACAGGAGTAATGCAGAAGCATTTTGTTCCTGATAAGATAAGTAGGGTGTCTACAGCATGACGCAGGCTTTCCCTTAGCCTGCTCCCCTCCTGGACCTCAGGGTAGGTCTTTCACCACCCCTGACTAATGTGTATTACTTATTTGTGTTGTTTGCAGCGACCAGTTTTGATGGGGTCAGTTTTGTTGTCCAGGATGCAGTGCGCTTTGGAGACATGAGGGAGACAGGGATTTCAGCAAAACATTTTTGATCCTTCAGTGTACAGGTGTATAGGAAAATTTCAAAGCCCTTTTCTGAATGTAAAATAATTTCTCTGAGATTTTTCATTTCCTGAACATTTCAGGGCAATAGATGATGAGATAAACAACTAAGCACAGTGGAAACTTCTGAAGTTCTAATGTTGTATTTCACAGGAAACAGTAATACAAGACCCCATTATACATGTCCAAAGTGATTCTGTAAAAGAAGAGATATTGGAAATACCAGTCAAAAATACTATAAAATTATCCCTGTTTATTCTGCTCTGTCCTCCCAAGGAAGTTCTTCCTTTAGGAAATCTTTTGAATTCACCTGATATGTACATAGTGAGGTAAGTATGATGGATATTCACCAGATGATAACAACTGGTTACCAGGAATTTCAGATTCATTGCCTGAGACACAAAATTCTTTCTCCTTTTCCTCTTGTCTTAAACAGATCCTTTGCTCTCTGTCTCTATTGAAAGATTTTTTTCCTCCTTGTCTCACTCTTTTAAGTTGAATGCTTCCACGTAGTTTAATTCACTAGATCTCAAGGAAAGGCTGTGCCTAACTGTTTCATCTAACATTCTTTAACTGTTATCCTGGTAAGAAGAGATACTGAACTACTTTGCAACCATTTCATGTCCATCCTGTGTTTGCAGACTCTGCCCATCAATACCAACATGGTAGAAGCCATCTCTTCCCCAAGATGAGCCTGGAAGGAGCTAAGCAAGACAGTCATTCATCTCCCACATACTGATCTGGATATTCAGAAAATGATCCTGATACCATTTGGCAACATGATGACTGCTTTCTTGGTTTTCACCCAAACAAAGAAGATATTTCATTTCACTCTGCTCACAGGAGAACCACACCCTTCTCATGGCTCTGTCCACATGGCTTCACCCACCTGGGAATTTGCATATTGTCTCCTAGGGAGGATCCTTCGTTGCAGGTCTGAGATTAAAGATCAGCTCAACTGCTTTGACTTACCAAGCCTCATCTGTTCAACTGCTCAGAATGAGGTTTCCTGCTCAGCTCCTGGGGCTGCTGATGCTCTTGTTCCCAGGTAAGAGCAGAGTGGGGATGAGACAGGAGAACAGGGTGGGGACAATGAGCTCTTTGTGTTTAGATGGAACGTATCTGTTAGTTAGATGTGTATGTCTTTCCCTCAAGGTGGGGCGTGACATATTGAGATCTGTCAGTGTGAAGAAGATTGGGAAAGGAGCAAGGTCTGTGTTCTGGTGACCCCTTGGAGCATAGAAATTGGAAGATAGTATAGGTGACTCCCAGGGGCCCCTTGTACCTTACAAAATCTGTTCCTTATTTAAATTGAATATTTGGGGAATATGCATCAAAATCACACAGGAAAGAAATTATCTCACATACCATAAATAACAGAAGGGAAACATGAAAATACTCATAATGTTTGAATTGTATTTCTCTCTCCTTCCCTTAGGATCCAGCGGGGATATCGTGCTGACACAGACCCCACTCTCGCTTTCCGTCACCCCTGGAGAGCAGGCTTCCATCTCCTGCAGGGCCAGTAAAAGCCTCGTACACAGTAATGGAATGAACTATTTGTATTGGTACCTGCAGAAGCCAGGCCAGTCTCCACAGAGCCTGATCTACTTGGCCTCCAGCCATTACCCTGGGGGCCCAGACAAGTTCAGTGGCAGCAGCTCAGGGACAGATTTCACCCTGACAATCAGCAGGGTGGAGGCTGATGATGTGGGAGTTTATTACTGCCTGCAAAGTTTAGAATTTCCTCCCACAGTGGTTCAGCCCCAAACACAAACCTCCTGCCTGGGGTGGCCCAGCTGCCCACAGGCGTTGTTGGTCTGTAGAGCAGCCATAGCAGATTCTCTGAGTCTGTGCAAGAGAACCATGTTGGAGACTCAGGAGAGCAGATATATGTGTATGAGGATGAGCACTTCACCTTCAGATCAGGTATCATGGGTTAAGGTTCTGTCCGTGGCAATGGCCTTGCTTGGAAGAACCAGCCATGGAACGGGGGGCCCATGTGCCTCCTGAATGACCAGCCATGACCCTTGGGAGAGCTGAGAGAAAGCTTACCCAATTTCTTCCTGTCTTGCCTACAATTTATATTCAGTCACATGAAAACAAAATATTTTACAAACAAGATGAAATCAGAGAGGGAGAGAAACCATCAGAGACTTTTAATCCCAGGAAACAAACTTAGGATTGTGGGAGGGGAGGGAGGTGGGAGGGTGGGCAAATGTGGCACTGGACAATAAGGAAGGTGGGTGATGTAATGAAATCTGGGTATTATATAAGAGTGAAGAATCACAGGCCTCTACCTCTGAAACCAATAATACATTCTATATTAAATAATTGAATTTAAATAAAAATATTTAAAAAATAAGTTAAAAGTGTAAGATTCCACAGTCAGATCTTTCTTCAAACTTCTTTAGGCAGCAAGTACTGTACCTTTATTGCTTTTCCTCCAAACCCAGAACATACTTCATGTGAATTTGCTGTCAAGATCATCCTCTTACCTTTCTGTTGTCTCTTTCCACACACTGCTGTCCCCACAGGAGATCTGCATATTGTTCTCTATGGATGACCTTCACTTAAATGTCTGAGAGAAAAGGTCACCTCTAAACTTGCCTTCACTTACCAGGGCTCATCCATTCAGTTTCTCAAAGTGAGGTTTCCTGCTCAGCTCCTGGGGCTCCTCATGCTCTGGGTCCCTGGCAAGTACAGAGGGGAAATGAGAGAGAAGAATGGGGTGGGGAGGATGAGCTAGAGGGACACCACTGCTCTGCATGTGTATTCTGACCATGCATTAAAGGCATATTGTTCATGCTCCAGGGAACAGAATTTGACCGTTAGCCTGCAAAGTTAGGAACCACCTAAAAGGAACCATGACCAGAGGCCTGATGAAGACCTTGAAAAAGAAAGAATCACTGTTGTGCCTTGTAAAAATGTTTTTTAAAATTATGATAAGGATCAATTAAAAAATGATTAACCTGAAATAATTAACAAAGATTAAGTCATGAGAATGAAAAGGATCTAAAAAAAAAAAAAAAAGACCTGTGATGTAGTGAAGACTGTGCCAGAGAAAGAAGGCACTGATGCAGAAGAATTCTGGAGACCCCTTTGTGCCTGAAAATGTCTGTAATTTTTTTGAAATTGGATATTCTTGGCACTTGAGGAGAAATTACACAAAAATTTCAGCATGAAATCATCATTAAGGTAAAATTATGAAAATGCTCAAAATGTTTTTGTGACATTTTGCATTTTCTTAATTATTTTAGGATCTGGGGGTGATATCATGATGATGCAGATGGCACTCTCACTGCCCATCACCCCTGGAGAGCCAGACTCCATCTCCTACAGCACCATCAGAGTGTCCTCCATAGTAATGAAAACACCTGTCTTGGTTCATGCAGAACCCAGGCCAGTCTCCACTGTGCTGGATCTATTTGGCTTCCATCCTGGACCTTGGGGTCCTGGACAGATTCAGTGGCAGCAGGTCAGGGATCGATTTCACTCTGAAAATCAGCAGAGTGGAGGCTGAGGATATTGGGGTTTATTTCTTTGGACAAGGTAGACAGTAATCTCCCACAGCTGTGAAACTCTGCACCATCCTGTGCTCCAGCAGCAACCCAGAGGCTAAAGATGCCACCATCTTCCATCCTTCCTCCCACAGTGATGCATTTCCCCAAACAGACTCCATGAATCATCTATGTGACAAGGAGAATGTAATGGCAAGTGGTTTCTCTCATATCTGATTGAGTTTGAAGTTCAGCGTCAAAAATCCTGATTTTCTATTATCTCATTCTTTTGAGTTGTAGATCATTGGTATCCCATATTTTAGTTTTACCTTGTTTTCTTTTTAGCACTTCTAATCAGACATGCCTAATTTATGCATAATTACCAAATTTTAAAAATTTTAAAATGTTGACCAAATTTTTAGCAATAACACTGTTTCATGTAGAACTTACCACCCTCACTATCGTTTTTCCTCTGGTACATTCTTTAGAAATTCATTTAATGGTGATCCAGTGATAGTAACTTCTTTAATTGTTTATTTGATTTGGGGGAGGTGTGTCAGAAAATGCTTTATAATCCCTCCTTCTTGAAAGATAACTGTGCTTGGTATAAAATATAGATTAGCACTGTCTTTCTTTTAGAATATAGAATACATTATCTCATCAGTGCTGTTGAGAAGGCAACTGGCATTCTGTTTTCATTTTTTTTTTCTTATTGACGTTCTCTTGTAGATAAGCCTTTCTTTTCCTTCTATAGTTGTTTTTATGGTATATTTTTGTCTTTAATGTATAGCAATATAGCAATCGTGAAACTGGTTATTTATTTCATTTTATTGATTATAGCTTTAATTGGGGGGCTTCCTGAAATTGTAAATCATACAATTTGGACAAAGTGTCAACAGTTTTCTTTTTTGAATACTCCTTTTCTGCCATTTTATTTTCTTCCCCCTGGAGCGTTTAACGATTTCTCTTACTAAGGAGTAGGTAATTAGACATGAAACTGAGCAGAAAATAAAGGAGAGGGTAGTCTTTTTTTCTGCATGGGGTTTAAAGCTTTCCAGTTTATCGAAACTGGTGACTTCAGAGTGAGCAGAATGACAATATATGTTCTGACACATAGCTCACATGGCAGTGGCCACAACAGATAACATGGAGTAGCATTTTGTATGTATCAGCTCTAAGTTATTAAACGCATTGTATAGTTTTCTTGTTATCGCCTTCAGAATTTTATTTGCAGGAGAAAAGCACTTTGACACGGCCACTATTTTTTAGGTACTGTTCAATTCAATATGACTTGCATCAGGCTGACACGAGAAGTAAACTCGGATTATTTCCCTATTTCATAAAGGCTGGTGGGGTAGGCAGACACCGCTGAACAGCTCTGACGCAGCCACAAATTCCATAGTGACCATATTTAAATGAAAGCCGAGGAATTTCCAGTGACAGGTCCAGGTTTTCTGAGGTATTAAAACAATGGGGGCATTTGTTGCTTTTCTCACAAATACAATCTCCCATTGAATTATAGACTCATGGCCATGGAACCCCAACCTACAGGCCAGGTGAGAGCCTCAGGATCTCACAGAGAGCTAACTAGAACTGGGGACATCCTTCGGCCCTGGTTCTACTTGATGAGAAGGAGTGAGTATGGGCAGAGCTCTTCTAAGCACCATTCAATTACAATTAATAAACAATCATTTGTTTTTCTTTATTTCCCGTCCTCTCAAGGGAATCACATATCTGAGATATCTTTGGATTAATCCTATCTACCTTAGATAGGACCTGTATATGAAGTGAAATAAGCATTTGACAGACCATCCACCATATTGTAACCGTCGGTCCCCCACAATTCCATGTTTTATATTCACAGCCTGAGATAGAATATCCTTTACCTTCTTCTACTGTCTCACACTGAGTAGTAGCTCTCTCTGCAACAGACACATGATTTCTTCCCTGTCAAGTCTGTTTGGTTTGAGTGCATTTCTATAGTTTAATCCACTAGGTTTCAGGAACAGACTATTTCTAACACCTGATTCTACCATCCTTATCACTTGACCCGGTAATAGCAGCGACCATACAGTTCTTGAACTAGCTTAAGCCAAATTGCTATTGGGAGAAACACAGATTCCAGAACGAGTGGGGTGGGAGCTGCTCCTTACCCAGACTGGGTGGAAGATTGTGAGCAACATGGCATTCACCGTCCAGAGATGGACCCAGGACACACATGTCTGATCAGCTCTCTGACACTTGCTGAGAGTGGAGGAACAACACTGTCTCAGGGGCAGCTCAGGTGATTGATCAGGAACTTTTTTGCCAACGTATGTGTTTGTTGTTACCAATTCAGAGCTATAAATTCAGCCCAGTCCTGATTCCCAGAAAATTTGCTATGCGGTAATTCTTTCACTTCAAAACACGTTCTACTTTTCCTTTTTATTTTTCTTTTTGACCCTACTTTCACTTAGTAATATCTTACTTGATTTTCAAATATTTGGGGATTTTTCTGATATTGCTTTGGAATAGAATTGCTCTGTTTTCGTAGAATACATTTTTTATGATTTGTATCGATTTAATCTTACTAACATACCTTTGGACCCTCACCTTGTGGCCTATCTTAGCAGGGGGAATATGTTTTTTAGGGAGAATATGTATTTTATGATTCTTCAACAAAGGGGCCTACAAGTGTCAGTCATGTCCCAAGGGTTGATGTCATTCTTCTAGGCCTCTGTGTCCTCACTGGCCCCAAGGGCTGGGCCGCCCACTCCCTGCTGCAACACCCTCTGCTGCTCCAGACCCCACTCACAGCTCCTGACTTGCCTGCCACCTGGTCCCAGGTCCAGCCCAGCAATCCTAGAGCTGGATTGTCTGATCCCAGAAGTCAGTGATGACTGTCCCCTGATTCTTTCTTTAAGGAAAAACCAGACATTAGCACAATGTAAGGGAATGCATCCTCCACTCCTTGTCCTGTGGTAACTGATATCATTGGCGGAATACTATATCCCATGATTCGGAATCAACTTAGAGCAGAGTCCCCAGAAATGTCATCAGGACCCCAATACTCATTAGAGGAAATCAGCAACCAGCCCGCATGCAGAATGTCACCAACACCCCCAGAACGAGTTCCCAGAACATTTGTAGAGAATTCTGTTTGTCTTGACCCAATTTCTGCATTGTGGCTCTGGTCAGGAGGATGTGAAATGTGCAATTAGTATCTGTCCTTATAATCCTGCTTTCACCTGGTCCTTACACCAGTGGAACACTAGAGGGCGGCCAAGTCAAGTGTTGGATTCCTGTGGCTCTCTTGGGGCAGGTCCTGGTCCATAGTTGTTCCTCATTTGCCTACAACCTGGAAGGTTCTATTGCCATGAGGATGTTTATTCAAATTATGCTCCACTTCTCTCTCATGGTCTCTCACGCTCTCTTTCCCTATGTCTCCACCTCTCTTTCTGTAAATGTTAACACTGACACAAGTCTGGTAACAGGTTGTTGTTCATGATACTTCTCTTCTTCATATTCTGAGTAGAGAAGAACTGCTGTTGGGACCAGCACTGCAATATAGTTTGAAACCAAGGCAAATGATGGAAATCTTGAAACCCAAGCATTAAGCCAAAAACAGAAGTTGTTGCTTCTGTCTGCCATTTCCCATCCTTGGGATTGTCAATGACTAGCAAATACTTGCTTTAACTTTTGGCATAAAATCAGTAGGCTTCCCCTGTTTATTAGGCCTTAAATAAATGATTGTGGTGCAGATTTCCCATTACAATAGATTAATATATGTTCTCAAAATTGCTTTCACATCTCCCCCCGGGCTGCTGAATGTCTAGCATATGAGAGAGCCACTCGCTGGGTTGAGGTTGTTCCCAATTTCCTAGGTGAAACATGGGAGATAGGAGGGAGCTGTGCCCAGGGGAGTTTCTAACTAGTTGTTGTAACCTAGAGCTTCTTGTTCAGTTTTGTGATTTCCTCCTGTGTCCACTCCATGGAGCTCAGAATTCAGTTTTTCCAGATTATTTTAATTTATTAATGATCTGTGTTCTCTACTTGGCCTTGTAGATTCTCTAGAAAGGTCAACATACACATTTCTGGAAGCATTGAAGGCCTTGGCAGGGGATGCTTCCAAGAACATTTGACCTTTGGGTTATCCTTGGCTTCTGGTCAACAGAGACTGAGGAGATGGGACGCTCACCACCGTGATGCTCCTGCTCTCCTAAGGCAGAAAATCACCATTTCCCTTACAGATGCAGACTGTATTTTTATTAACAAGACCAGGAATGGCCACTAACTCCATCGTTTGGTCCTGGCCTCTCTGCTGTTCTAAATATTCCATGTGTGTCAAGGGTCAATGAAAAGAAGTGGTGAATGGGCCTTTCCGTGGATTTCAGGAATCGGTTGAAGCCATTGAGTTTGATACGGATTTGCAGAGGTTCTTCACATTTCCCTAGTGGAAATTCGAAGAAGAATTGTGTAGATTCCTGAAGCTGATGAATAAGGAAAAAGCAGCATTGAACTTGTGAGTTCTCAACTTATAATCTCCATTTTTATTCAGGTAGACTGTCTCTTATAGTGAAAAATAAAAGTAATTCTTTTCTGTGGTCTAGGTGAAATATTGGTGCAAATTCTCCTACCACGGGCACCTTCAAATAAAACTTAACTAGCTAGAATCCCTGATTTGGCTTGAGAATGTTCCTGCCTTTACCCATCCCCATTTCTGACTCAGCCAGAACTTTATACAAGTTCAAAAGACAAACCTCACCTGCAAAGAGAAGGAATATATTATTAACTTCCAGACAGGCTGTGGTTTTGGAAGAAAACCTTTTGAGGACAGATGCCCATTCCTTCAGAATTAATCCTTAAGCAGAATGCTAGAAATGAAGGACTCACGAGGCAGAGGATGCTCAGGCAGACAATGGACTTGTTGTGTTACTCTGTCTGGTTAGTCTATGGGTGACCTCGGATGACCAGGGTGTTCATGTTCACAGACAAGGAGCCTCCATCCAGCTCATGATCCCCACATGTATCTTTATGGATCAGGTGTGATATCTATTCGATATTTATACTTATACCAAGAAAGGAAAGAAAAGTGAGTCAGACATTTGGATGCTGATTCCTGTGAAGCAGAAGGGGAATGTGACCTGGAGGGTCCAGAGCAGTCAGGCAGGTAAGCACACCTGTTTCTCCCGGTGATTCCAGAGACCATGCACACTCAGAGCGTCAACATGTTCATGGAGTCTTTCCTGAGCTCCCTGCAACTAAAAGCTTGTCCATGAAGTTCACTTTTTGTGGGTGACCATTCTCAGTTATTTGTCTAAATCAACCAGCCTCAGTCACGGGTGGCTCAGGGCTCAGCAATCCACTCCAGCCCCCCTGCAGCTGGGGGAGCTCCCCTGCTGGGCCTGTTGATCTCACTCAAGGACAAACCAACTCCCCTTTAATCAGAAAGAGGAACCTCCCTTTGGATCCAGGAGGTGACCAGGCCTCCATGTCTCTAATCTCATCCAATCCAAGGCAGTGTGGGCCTGGCTGCATGGGTTGACAAAGTCTGGAGAACAGTGCCCAGAATGGGGGGATGTAGCACAGTCTCTGTCCTCCATAAGGGGGCTTCAGGATACCAGACTCAGACTCAAGGAGACAGTCTTCCCAAGTCACACAGTCACACACTGGCTTCCAGCTTTATGGAGCTCAGACCAACAGCATCTGACAATAGAGACAAAGTACAATTAGACCCACCTGCCTAAGTCCTTCCTCATTCAGTGGACAATGGTTGAGACTGGAGATTCCCAGAGACTGCTGAGCTGGACCTCGTGTTCCTTGTTCTTTCAACCTGTACAAAGTCTTATTATTTCTAGGTGCTGTGGAGTGACTGGTGTTGGACGCTGGTTGGTTTTGTTGTCCAGGCCAAAGTACACTTTTTAAGTTTGCGAGAGACAGAGGTTCTTTTTAGAATTAGGAGTAGGTTACTTTCTGTCTACCAATAGTATAGAAACATTTTATAGCCTTTTTCTGAAAGAGAATTTTAAAATATTTTACATTTTCTACATATGTTAGGGTAACAGATTATGACATGAAACAACCAATAAGAATTAGAGACATTTATGTCTTGAAGTCTGGACGTCTTGACCACCTTCATCTAATTCCCCTACCTTCTTGTCATCTATCTCTAGTAACCACAAATCTGATTTTTTTGGAGTTAATTTTGTTTTTCTTTTTTTCTTTCATTTAGAATCCACTTGTAAGTGAGATCATACACTACTTGTCTTTTTCTGTCTTTTTTTTTTTTTAGCATAAGGTCCTGTAGGTCCATTTCAGTTGTCACAAATCGTAGGTTCCATCCTTTTTTATGGCTGAATAATATTCCATATTATATATGATGTGGGAGAGAAAGGCAGAAGGAAATGTAGGTAATATTCATATAAGCTGTAGCCCATTGACAAATACTTGAGGGAGGCAGAGCACAATGCTCTTCCAGGAAGTTCCCAACTGTCTTCATGTTAATGCCTTGCTAGAGGCAAAAATAAAGTTGGTTTGACAAAGCAAGGCCTCGAGGTTCCTGTGAGTCTTCTTTTAAGCATATAAATGTACTTTGAATCTTCCCTTATCTTTTCTTGCCCCAACCCCAAAGTATATAATCAGTAGCTCCTCACAAACCCAGGGCAGCAGGTCTTTCTTCCCATGGTTCCTGTCCCCAGGCTTTAGTAAAATCACCTTTTTGCACCAAAAATGTGTCAAGCATTCTTTCTTGCCCATCAGCTGGGGACTTCATCAACATTCCAAAATTGCATCAATTGCTCAATAGCAGGAAGTCAAGTCACTATGTTGTATACCTTCAGCTTACAGAGTGCTGGATGTCATTTCTATCATTAAAACTGAAAGTAAAAAAAGAATTTGGAGAACTTGAAAGGTTTTGTGCTAATTTCACCCAAATAAGCAATACTTCCTAACTCACACATCTTAAAGTCTTTTGTAAAAAGGAGTTTCTGAAAACGGGATCTGTCATAAAATCCAACCCAACAGGGTTCTCACTGTTGCTCAATTTCCCCTAATCTGTATTTCCATGTCAGATAGTGGGCACATCATTTCCTAGGACTGCCTTAACAAAGTACTGCAAACCTGGTGGTCTCAAGCAATAGAAGGGTACTCTCTCACAAGTCTGGAGGCTTGAAGTCTGAAATCAAGGTTTTGGCCAGATCCTGCCCCCTCTGAACCCTGTGGGACAGGATCCATACTTGTTTCTTTACAGCTGAGGCAAGCTTAAAGGACCGGACATTGAGTTGAAGTGCATGTTGTAGTAAGCCACAGGTGTGTCCGTTGAGAGTTTGGGGCAAGCTGTACTTATGGGCAAGGAGTACAAGGAAGGGAAAGTCCAGCTAGAGTCCAAGCAGTAAATTCACTGGCTTGGGGATGGGAAGTTATTTGTGGCAGATGTTCACTGGTCAGGACAGAAATCTCCATCTTCCATAAATCAGGCATTTAATGGAAATCAGTCTCCAGTTCTGAATTTCCATTCTTGCAAGGGTCCACATGTGAGATTTTCCATTCGTATTTACTGGTTCTATTTTAAATTGAAATCCCTTTACAATATTCTGACCACACATTCTTGTGGAATCTTACCTAGACTAGCATATGTTCATTTGCTTCCTTGGTCAGTTCAGCCTGACTCTGAATTTAAATTACCCAAAATATAATAAAAAGACAAAATATGGTATTTCAATTGCTCCAGAATTCTGTTTGTCAGACAGAAGCAATTTGACACAGGCAGTGTTTGTCAGGAGGTGTTCCATTCAATGTGACCTGCATCAGGCTGGCATATGAGGAAAAACTGGGTGAGTTCCCTTTTTAGTGAAGGCTGGGGAGGTAGACAGTCACCCCAGGGCAGCTCTGACCCAGGGCCTTATTCCACAGTGCCCGTATTTAAATGAAAACCCAGGACTAGCTCAGTGATAGGCCCAGGGTGCCTTGAGATATTAAAATAATGGATGCAGTCATTGCCCTTCTCACACATGGACTCTGTTCTTGGATTGTAGGATCATAGCTATGGCTTCCCCACAGGCAGGCCAGGCAGGAGCTTCAGGTTCTCACACAGTGCTAATAAGAACCCAGAATATCCTGATAGAACTTAGCTCTATTTGATGAAAAAGAGGCAGTATGGAAAGAGTTTTCCATGTACCATGTTGAAAAAAATTCTATATAAAGTCATTCCTTTTTTATTTAGTCCTATCATACCAAAGGACTTATTCCCTTCAAAACCCTCTGATTGACCTGCTGTGTAACTATATATGTGTATGTGTGTGTACCCCAGAGTATAACAACTATAGTAGTTTCTAGGACTTTCATATTCACAGCCAGAAACATGGAATTTGTTCATTCTTAATATGGTTGTCTCTTGACTCTCTCTAGAGACACATTATTTTTTCCTTGTCAACTTCTTTTGTCTTGGTTGCTCTATAAAATTTAATACCATGAGCCTGAGGAAAAGACCATTTACTCCTTGTGATTCTAACATTCTTAAATTATTAACCTATAATAGTAGATACCAGAAAATTCTTGAAACAACTCAACTCTATGCTGTTATTAGGGGAAAATTGTGATAACCAGAACTTGTGGAGTGGAAGCCGTTTCCTTGTGTCAATGAGATGGAAGAACGTGAGCACGCTGGCCATTCATCTCAGGAAGACTGACCCTGCACACACAAGTCTACATTTCTGGGTCTCAGATTCCTTCAGAGAGGGGCAGAAGCACGTGCGCTGTGTCCTCACAGCAGATCCACGGTTTCACAGTGGGATTCCTCTTCCCACCGCTGCACGTAGCATGAACTTGAGTTTTGTGATTTTCTTCCCAACACAGAAGACCTTTTATGTCACTTTGCTGAAAGCTAGGCCACTCCCAGCTCCTCCCTGCCCCTTCCCCACTGCTGCACCCAGCAGGGGATTTGCATAGTGTCCCCTAGGGAGGACCTTCCCTTGCAAGTCTGACATAAAAGGCCAGCTTAAATCTTGCTTGGACTTACCAGGACTCCTCGTTCAACTTCTCAAAATGAGGTTCCCTGCTCAGCTCCTTGGGCTGCTAATGCTTTGGTTCTCTGGTAAGGGCAAAGGGGGGTGAGGAAGAGAATTAGTGGAGGTGGAGGGGGAGCTGAGAGGGCACACTGCTCTCAAAATGTATTCTGTGTTCTGGTAGCAGGTTTGTGACTAGTCCTCCAGAGTGGGGCAGGGGATGTGTAGACCTGGGAGAGTGAGGAAGATTCCAGAAGGAACAACGACTTGTGCTCTGTTGGGGACTGTGACAGGGAAGGGATGGATGCTGTTAGCAATGATGAGAGGCCTCTCTCCAATCTCAGGTTGATTAGTGTGATTGTGCATTTTTGGTGCACGCTTGGAGTCCCAAGTAATGGGAATATATCAAAGTAGTGTTTTAGCTAAACTAAAAGGGATAGAAACATTGGAAATCATTAAAAATGTTTGTATGTAACTTGGCACTTGTCTCTCTTCATTTTAGGATCCAGCGGGGAAATCGTGATGACACAGACCCCACTGTCCCTGCCCATCACCCCCGGAGAGTCAGTCTCCATCTCCTGCAGGGCCAGTCAGAGCCTCCTGTACAGTGATGGAAAAACCTATTTAAGTTGGTTCCGGCAGAAGCCGGGCCAGTCTCCACAGGGCCTGATCTACTTGGTTTCCAACCGTATCTCTGGGATCCCAGATAGGTTCAGCGGCAGCGGGTCAGGGACAGATTTCACCCTGACCATCAGCAGGGTGGAGGCTGATGATGTGGGAGTTTATTACTGTACACAAAGTACACAGTATCCTCGCACAGTGGTTCAGGCCCGAACACAAACCTCCTGCCTGGGGTCCCAGCTGCCCCAGTGAGCAGCTTCTCTGGGGAACTCACAGGACTTTCTCTGAGTTTGTGTGAGAGGAAGGACCTGGAGCCCCGGGGGAGCAGCTTGCAGCTGGGCATCAGGCTCCACATGTTGAGGCCCCGACAGCCTTCCAGCCTGGCATGGCAGAAGCAGCAGGGAATTTATTAGGTCCTGTCCCGTGAGGAGCTGGTTATGGTGAAGGGAGGAGCTCCTAGGGCTCCCCTAGTCCTTCGTGCTGTGCCCACGTGTCTCAAATAAACGTAGCCACTCTAGTAACCAGACAGGTGACATAGATCTGGGACAGAAAAGTGAACACCTGTTAGAACAAACAGTGTGGGTTCTATTTAAAACAGGATCATTTGCTAATATTGGTAATATTGGTATTTTCTCACCATCTCCTTTCCTACTTGTCTATTAATTGCACTGTCTTTTAACATGTCCAAGGAATGATCTGCAGAAGCTGCTCTCAGGGAGAGTCTGGGTGAGAAAAATCAGTAGAAATATTTAATTCTGATAAAATCAAAAAACAGTTTCAAATCATTGGTTATTATAAGATTCCAAAGCCAATTGTCTTTGATTTCCTTCACCTACATTTGTCCGAGTGTAAAGGGGGTTCTTGCAATTTCAAAATTGGGCTTTGAAAATAAACAGCAAATAGTTATTATAGAGACAAAAGTTACCTTTCTACATAACAGGAAAAACCAGAGTATATGGGATTTTTCCTTCCCTCCTAAATGGTAAGGGTGTTAACTATATTGAAGTTAAACACTGCTGTAGAGACAGTGAATCTGATTCTCTGGTGCAGTAAGAGAAGGTTTTGAACAAAAAATAAATGAAATATTTTCACATGATGTGGTCAAACTGAAAATGACCCCGAATGATATATGTTCTGGAAATCTATAGAAAATTTATGCATGGAATAGATTCCATACAAGAATGCAGCAACATGACCCCTGACCTCACAATTGGTCATGTCATTATATCATCACACATATGATGGAAGTAAAGTGATGAAATTGAGAGAAGAATGGATCCTAGTTCTAGTTGAGAAAATAAAGTGTATTAGAGACGATCATCTCTTCCAAGATAATGAATATCATGTCAAGGACAACTGAATGGAATGGGTCAATTCTGGAAGCTTTCACAGTGTGTGGAAAAATGCATCTACAAATCCAGCAGCCTGGAGCCCACAGATCTTGGTTCTGTGCCACTTAATAAAGTAGACAATAAAGTAGACAATGAATTTTGCATCACTGATAAAAAATTATATGAATTTAAATTAGAAAACAAAATGTTATTTAGAATATTGATAAATGCATGATGAGATGGAGAGAGATTATGGAAGCACTGGGAGCAAACACAGTGATGTAGGAAGACCCGAGGCTCAGCAGGGCCATAGTCATCTTGCTCCCACATGATTGATGGAAACTTGTGATCTGGAATTTCTGCTTCAATGTCAGACAGGAGAGAAACCAACTTCCTCAGCGTTCTGAGATAGATAAAGGAATCTTACATGATCTTCATATCTCAAAGGTGGTGTATGCAAAACAAAACAGTAAAAAGTGATGTCATAAATGACATAAAATAAGTAATGTCATAAAACTGAGAGAGGACACTGTAAGGGCCTACTTAATCAGAGGGAGCCATATTGTTGCAGTGAACTTAGATTGACCCTGCCCTTCCCAGAAGAACTTCCTTGCAAAGCCTACATACAAGGGCGGGTCAGGCCAGGTGAAGTCATCCAATCAGAGGGGCACGCATATATCTACTAGGGTAAATTGAAATTCAATTGGCTGCCCGTGTGTAACCTAGAGTTTTTTTTGTGTGTGTGGCAGATCTAGCATGACTGTGCAGTTTTCTCTGTGTATTGCAATCTCATTGGCTACCTGTGTATAGCCCGGCTAAAAGTGCCTATAAAAGTTGGTTTGTGAGGCTAGTAGGAGCAGTATCGCCAGAGCAGTAAGAGCTGTAAGAGCTGTCAGTAAGAGCTGTCAGTAAGAGTTGTCAGTAAGAGCTGCAAGAGTCGTTGGGAGCAGCCTCCTTCCGGGGAGTGGCCTTGCCAGAGCAGCCTCCTTCCGGGGAGTGGCCTCATCTGGGGAGTGCCCTCGTCGGCAGCAGCCTCGTCCAGAGCAGCCTCGCTGGGAGCAGCGTCATGGGGAGCAGAGTCTGTGTCATTGGGGCTGTCGTCCAGGTAGTTGTCCTCATCGTCGTCGCCTCTTCGTCATTGGGAGCAGCCTCGCGGGGGTCGTCGTGGTCATCTCTTCATAAGAGACGGCCCCTACCAGCCAGGTTGGTTTCTGATGCTGGCGCGAAATAAAGCTTTGCTTGACTTTCGCTTTGCATCAGTCTCGTTCCTTTGATCATGGACCCTAACATTGGGGGCTCGTCCGGGATCAAAAGACAAGAACTGAGCCAGCATCGGAATTTTTGGGAAAAGCCTCGGGAGATATTGGGATCTTGGGTATTGGGATCTTGTCTGTCTGTCTGGTTGGAGCTCCAGGGTATGGCCCACCGGGGAGAAGCTGGATGCAGCCATGCTCCCCAGGGCTGGAGTGGATGCGGGGATGCCCCATCCCTCTGCTGGTAGATCGACAGGGGGTTTGAGTCCCCCTGGGCGGTCGGGGGGTTCGAGTCCCCCTAGATGGTCAGGGGTTCAAGTCCCCCTGGGCTGTCTCTGGGGGTTCGAGTCCCCCCAGGCGGTCATCTGGGTCTGTAAGGGGCCGGGTAACCCCCATCTGTAGGGGGCCGGGTAATCCCTACCAGCAGGTGAGGGCTGCTGGGTCTGGTTCTGGTCTGTGGCTTGTCTTGGCAAGCATCTATGGCTCATCCTGACGAGCATCTGTAGTGGGGCCGGGTAACCCCTATAGGGGCCGGGAAAACCCCCACCCGTGGCAGGCTCTGGATGAGGGCCGCTGGGTTTGCGGTTGTCTTTGTCTTGTCTTTTTGTTGCCTGTTGTGTTGTTTGTTGTGTTTGAAGGAATGGGACAAGCAGAGTAAGGGGACTCTAACTTTCTTCTCTCCATTCCTCCTAATAGATGTGGGGCTTCTCCCTCACTCATTTCATGTGTTTAGGGCTATAACTGGAACCAGCTGGGGTTAGTCTAACTTGAGACAGAGACTTTAAGGAATATTCCCAAGCAGCTGCCGAAACAAACTTTGTTTCGGGGACATTCCTTGCTTTCTCTGGCCCGATGTGGACTGCCTGCCCACCCCCCCACCTCCTTGCTGGCGGGAAAGCTGGTGTCTGCTCCTCTCTTGGAGCTGATGAGCTCTAGAACTGGGAACCCTTTCTCTGCCTTCTGGTGGCACTTTGCTCTGTTCTTCACTGTCGGGAAATGAGAAGAGCGCCCCCTGGACCTAACACCGGATCTTCCCACCCAGGTCTCAGGTAAACATTCAAAACATTCAAAACGGAGTGGGCCCAGGTGGAATGTAAATCAGTATTTGAACTAAGTTAAGTTTGTTGGGTTAATTAGGATGAACATGTTTTTTGAGTTAACAGTAGTAAATGTGAGACTTCAGAGTTTTTACTTAAAGTCAAATAAGCTAGTGTTATTTGTTAAAATCTGTTAGCAAAGAGATGACTAAACAGATGGTTAATTGTCTGTCTCAAAGTTTTAATGGGTAACTGTTTAAGTAGTTTTTAAAGTCTTTGCTAACTTGAAACTTTAAACCAAATGGGATAAAATGCTAGAGCGCTGGTCGCTGGAACTAGGTTTGTGCTTTTGAAATCTGTTGGTAAACATCTTTTGTGCTTAACTGAATTCTGTTGTAACAGCCCCGGGGCCACTGTCTGAGCTAGAGCCATTCGTAAAGAATGGAAGGGGAGACTGATCACCTCCCATTAGCCAGGGATACCCAAAGGGGGGAGGGTGTCCAACCTGTTTGAATCTGAAGAGTGCCTGACTGTGTGAATGTGTCTGTATGGCTCCACCACTTCAGCTACGGAGTCTGAGTGCGCTGCACCCTGAGTCTCACGGGGCATCATATGGCATAATGGTCATCTACTCCACGTAGTAGATGGTCCGGGGTTTATACGGACAGACCTTAGCTAAGATGCTCCTAAGTTCCCACGAGGGATGCGAGCAGGACAGCATCTGAAAGATCCCCCTCCCTTTGTCTGCAACATCATTTCCAATGGGAGGGAACCCAGAAAACTCACTATCTTAGGAAAAAAAAAAAAAAACGAGGAAAGACACTGGTATAGAAAAGCTGATTTTCTCTCTGTTTAAAGGGCAAAGTTTTCTTAGGTTAGTTGATCTGTAAATGGTTCTCTCTTTGCCCGCCCAGAATTGTAAATGAGATCTCTTTGACTCATAAGGCTTTTCCCTGATATGCTAAGTTACTCAGAAAGTACTGCCAAATCAATGATAAACCTTGGGTTACATTTGGATAAATGCTATAACTACTCCAGAGGTTCTATACATTTCCTAAAGTTTCAATGTTTTGATAAGGGTCATCACTTGATATTTAACCATATCTCTTCTGAGTTTTTTGTCATTTGTAATTGTTTAAATTCTCTTGTAAGATGAATTCCGCCCTAAAGGCAAGTCAAATGGGAGCTGTTCAGGACAAATACAGGTCTTTGATATGTTAAAATCCTGGGAACTGAAATGGGTAAAAAATCATAGACGTAAGGGCTGCATTTGGACTAAACCAGAATTAGTAACCTGGGACTAGATGAACTGAAGGAAGAATTTGACTGAGTTTGTGGGAACAGTGGAAATAGCCGCTGAGGACTATGGGTCATGCTTATGGGGGACAAAAGCTCTCTTACAGACTCTGCAGGAAAAGGGTATCAGGTGTCAGCAATAATAGCACAGCTTTGTCAGAGCCACGCCACTTATTTAGGCTTTGATCTCCAAGAGGGAGTTTCTTGGGACGGTGGGCTACTGTAGGCTGTGGATACCGTGGTTTGCGGAGATTGCCCGACCTCTCTACGAACTGGCAAAAGGAGGGCTCACTATGATAGAGTGGACAACTGAGGCAGAAGGAGCATTTCAGGAATTACAAACAGCCTTACTGAGTGCCCCAGCATTGGCCATCCCAGATGTTTCCGAGCCCTTCCACTTGTATGTGGATGAAAAAGCAGGAGTGGCCAAAGGAGTTTTAACTCAGACTCTAGGATCTTGGTGAAGGCCAGTAGCCTATCTTAGCAAGAAACTAGATCCAGTAGCAGCTGGGTTCCCCCTTGCCTCCGCATAATTGCTGCAATGGCCCTCCTGGTCAAGGATGCAAGTAAATTGACTTTGGGTCAAAATCTCATCGTAACCACCACACACGCTATTGAGGGCTTTCTCTGGACTCCACCAGACCAATGGATGATGAACGCCTGAGTAACGGGGTATCAGGCCCTTCTCCTCAATGAACCAAGAGTGACCTTCCAGCCCCCAGCAGTGCTAAATCCAGCCACACTGCTGCCAGAGGAGCTGGCTGACCATCCACATGACTGTGGGGAGGTCCTGACCCAAGTCACAGGAATAAGGTCAGATCTCAGAGACATTCCCCTCCTGGATGCCAAGATGACTCTGTTCACAGATGGGAGTAGCTACATGGTCGATGGAAAGAGGTTTGCGGGGGCGGCAGTGGTTTCTCCTGAGCAGGAACTCTGGACAGCAGCCCTGCCACATGGAACTTCGGCACAAAAAGTGGAACTGATTGCACTCACTAAGGCACTGCAGATGGCCAAAGGTAAAACCGCCAACATCTATACGGACAGCAGGTATGCCTTTGCTACCCTCCATATACATGGGGCTATTTATAAAGAAAGGGGCCTATCGACAGCAGAAGGAAAAGGAATTAAAAACAGAGGAGAAATATTGGCTCTCCTCCAGGCTATTTGGGACCCAAAAGAGGTGGCTGTTATGCATTGCCTGGGACACCAAAAGAGGACTGATCTGATTTCAAAAGGAAATCAATTAGTAGATCAAGCTGCAAAGCAAGCAGCCTGAAAAACAGTGCAAGAACTGGTTACACACCCGGCTCCAGACCTACCAGAAAAACCGAACTATTCAGAAGAAGATTTAAAGTATTTACAGAAATGGGTTAAGTTGGACTATGAAGGGGACTGGGCTAAGACTAATACAGGAAAAATAATTCTTCCTCAAAGACTAGGTAAGAAGTTAGTAGACCAGATACATCAGGGTACACATTTGGGGATACGTAAACTCAAGGACCTTATAGGCAAGCAATTCCAGGTTTCTAAATTAGGGCATATGGTTCAGGATGTAGTTGATAGATGTGCTCAATGTCAGGCAGTTAATGTGGGAAGAACTAAAATGGGAAGAGGGAATAGAGAAAGAGGTAAGGCACCAGGAATTTATTGGGAAATAGATTTTACAGAAATGAAACCTGGAAAATATGGGCACAAGTATATGTTAGTTTTTGTAGATACATTTTCAGGCTGGGTAGAGGCTTTTTCCACCAAACATGAGATGGAGATGGCGGTGGAAGCTGCAGCTAACAGACCCCGCTGACCATGGACTAAAGCTAAGACTAAAAAACTGTGAGTTTATTGTTGTTTCTATTGTTATCTGTTTATGTAAAGTATAAATGGGAAATTAGATGAACAGAATTAGGAAAAATGAAGGTTATACAAAGCGGTAAATGGCTAACTCATCAGCCGACTGTGCACTAATGTCATTTGTATAAGAGAAAATTAGAGCGATAAAATGTTAGTCTTACATGCTCAATATAACAGAACTGGCTGAAAAGTCAAGGATTTGACTATTCTCCAAAGAAAAGGGGGGAATGTAAGGGCCTACTTAATCAGAGGGAGCCATATTGTTGCAGTGAACTTAGATTGACCCTGCCCTTCCCAGAAGAACTTCCTTGCAAAGCCTACATACTAGGGCGGGTCAGGCCAGGTGAAGTCATCCAATCAGAGGGGCACGCATATATCTACTAGGGTAAATTGAAATTCAATTGGCTGCCCTTGTGTAACCTAGCAGTTTTTTGTGTGTTTGTGGCAGATCTAGCATGACTGTGCAGTTTTCTCTGTGTATTGCAATCTCATTGGCTACCTGTGTATAGCCCGGCTAAAAGTGCCTCTATAAAAGTTGGTTTGTGAGGCTAGTAGGAGCAGTCTCGCCAGAGCAGTAAGAGCTGTAAGAGCTGTAAGAGCTGTCACTAAGAGCTGGCAGTAAGAGCTGTCAGTAAGAGCTGTGGCCTTGCCAGAGCAGCCTCCCTCCAGGGAGTGGCCTTGCCAGAGCAGCCTCCTTCCGGGGAGTGGCCTCATCTGGGGAGTGGCCTCGTTGGCAGCAGCCTCATCCAGAGCGGCCTCATCGGAGAGCAGCCTAGTCCAGAGCAGCCTCGCTGGGAGCAGTGTCATGGGGAACAGAGTCTGCGTCATCGGGGCTGTCATCCTCGTAGTCATCCTCGTCATCATTGGGAGCAGCCTCGTCCAGGGAGTGGCCTCGCGGGGGTCGTCATGGTCGCCTCTTCGTAAGAGACAGCCCCTACCAGCTGGGTTGGTTTCTGATGCTGGCGCGAAATAAAGCTTTGCTTGACTTTCGCTTTCCATCAGTCTTGTTCCTTTGATTACGGACCCTAACAGACACCAAGAAGAATGAGAAGACAATCAAATTGGCTGTGACACAAAAATCTCAAAATAGAGTTGACTGAATAGGACAAGATTTCTCTGTCTCTAAGGTAACAGTTCTGAGGTGGGAAGGTTCCCTTGGTAAGGGAAGTGGTTCTGCTGCATCATGTCCCTCGGGTTTTCCCCAGCTGGTCAACATGTGTAGAGATTAGAGACCCTGCTCTTAATTTCTGCCCTTGGTTTAAAAACACATTCCTTCTTTTACTTTGACAGATATTTAAAAATTTTCTCCACACCCACCGAATTTACAACCCCAAGATCAAGAGTCACATGCTCTCCTCATCGAGCCTGCAAGTACCCCCAAGCCCATTTATCTTGTGCTTATGGTCACTATATCAAAATGCATAGCATGTTTGCAGGAGAGTCTCCAGAAGCTACAGGATTTCATACCCCAGCAGACTCCCTTGTGTGATGTCATATATGGTAGGATTAATGGTTGCCATAGTCATGAGTATATTGTTACATGGTCTTCTTCCCAATGTGGGCTTCTTGTCCCAACCAGTACTCCCATTGGTAAACCAAAATTCTGTGAACCCTTGGATGGTGAAGGCAGCTGAGCCTCACTGGTCAGGAAGGCTTAACTTATCTGGAACACAACATACCCTTGTCCTTGAGGGACAGATGCAAGCTGTCCTCAGTGGAATCCTCCAGGAATACTATTCATTTTCTCCTTGTTTGCATCATTGATATACAATGCATCACACATTTCAGGAGTACAACCTAGTCACTCAACAATCTACACATTATTCAATGTTAACCACATAAGTGTAGTCCCCAGAGGCCAATGTTATTCCATTATTACTGATTATATTCCATACGCTGTACTTTTCATATCTCTGACTTTTCATTTTATAAATGAAACCTTGTACCTCGTGACCCCCTTCACCTCTTTCATCCATCCCCTCACCCCTCTCCCCCTGGCAACCATCAGTAGGTTCTCTGGAGTCATGAGTGTGTTTCTGCTTCTTTGCTTATTGATTTGATTTGTTTCTAGATTCCACAAGAAGTGAAATCCTGTAGTTTGGTTTTGGTTCTGTCTTATTTCACTTAGTGTAACACTCTCTAGCTCCATCCCTGTTGCTACAGATGGCAAGATCTCATTCTCTCTTATGACCGAGGATGATTCCATGGTGTACATATACCACATCTTCATCCATTCCTCTCTGGTTGAACACTTGGTGGCTTACACATCTTGGCTATTACAAATAATGCAGCAATACACATAGGGCCACATGTATCTTTTGAATTAGTGTTTTTGTGTTCTTCGTGTAAATACCTAGCAGTGGAATTACTGGATCCTATGGTCCTTCTATGTTTAGGTTGTTGAAGAACTTCCACAATTTTTCCACAGTGGCTGCACCAATTTTCACTCCTACCAACAGGGCACAGCATCACTTTTCTCCACATCCTCACCAACATATGGTATTCCTTGTTGTTCTGATACCAGCCATCCTGACAGGTGTGAGATGTTATCTCACTGTCGTCTTGATTTGTATTTCCCTGATGGTGAATGATGTGGAGCGTCTTTCCTGTGTGTCTTCGGATTTGTATGGAGTAATATCTGTTCATGTCTTCTGGAATACGGCATATAATTTTAGATGCTCTCAGTCTTCTGGACTCGCTTCTTTATTTTTAAAATCCAGGTTTGGAACTCAGAAAACTCTCCTTTGGTTTTAACATGCAGTGACAGAGATGCTAGAAGATGTTGGCTCTAGGGAAAGCTCTGCACCTAAACCAGCTCATCAGATGACTCCTCTGTAACAGTGGCCACAATGTGCACAATTGAAACACTCAAGTTGTGCCCAGGGTACAAGACCAACAGGCACCCTTGTGCCACAAGGAGCTGTATCTTCTCTGTCCTCTTATCTATGAACCTGGAAATGAGCCCTACTAGCAGGTTACATTTTTTTCCACTTTCAAATGGTGCTCTAAGGATAAATGAGAGCAACAGCCAGGGGATAACAGTGTGGGCTCTGGAGCTGGAATGCCTGAGTATAAACTCTGACTCTGAATGCTCCTGGGAGCTAGCAGTATGACCTCAGACAACTGTGTCCATTTTCTCATCCATACAGGAAGACATTTATCATCCTAATCATAGGATTGCTCAGAAGAGTAAATTAATTACTACAGTACTTCCATCTGGATTTACCACATAATGCATCTACAACAAATTTTCAAAAATGAAATTTTGTTCCTTCTTTCAGAGGGAAACTCAGGGAACAGAGAGAACCTAAACAGGACATTCACCAGTTTCCCAAAGGTCTTTGTTCAAGTGTGTGGTAATCTCCTATAAACAATCAAATGGAAAATCTTCCTATGAAAAGAGGGAATGTGGTTTCTTTTAGCAAAGGAATCAGTGCACTAAAGAATGAGGCAGCCGATGGAATAGGAGAAGGTATTTGCAAAGGACACTACAGATAAAGGGCTGCTATTCAAGATCTATGAAGAATTTCTCAAACTCAACACTCCCCCCCAAAAAAAACAAGTAATTAAGTCAAAGGATGGACAGAAGACATGAACAGACACTTCTCCAAAGAAGATATACAAATGGTTGACAGACACATGAATAAATGTTCAGCATCATTAGCCATCAGGGAAATTCAAATCAAAACCACATTGAATAGCACTTTACACCAGTCAGAATGGCAAAAATCCTCGGGGCACCTGAGTGGTTCAGTGGGTTAAGCCTCTGCCTTCAGCTCGGGTCATGATCCCAAGGTCCTGGGATCGAGCCCCACATTGGGCTCTCTGCTCAGCAGGAAGCCTGCTTCCCCCCGCCTCTCTCTGCCTGCCTCTACCTACTTGTGATCTCTGTCTGTCAAATAAATAAATAAAATCTTAAAAAAAAAAAGGTCAAGCATTATTTCATGTTTCCTGGCCTTTGGATTTCTCCTTTTATAGAAAAAAAAAAAAGAAGAATGGCAAAAATCCTCAAGGCAAGGAAGAGCAAATGTTGGAGAAGTTGTGGAGAAAGGGGAACCGTCTTACACTGTTGGTGGGAATGTAAGTTGGTACAGGCACTTTGGAAAACGTAATAGAGTTTCCTCAAAAAGTTAAAAATAGAGCTACTCTATGACCCAGCAATTATACTACTGCTAAGATATTGATATAGTGACAAGAAGAGGCACATGTACACCAATGTTCACAGCAGCAATACCCATGATAGCCCAACTGTGGAAAGAACTGAGATGCCCTTCAATAGATGAATGGATATAGAAGATGCAGTTCATAATTTACAGTGGAATATTATTGAGCCATCAGAAAGGATGAATACCCATCATTTACATTGACTTGGATGGAAGTGGAGGGGATTATGTTAAGTGAAGTAAGCCAAGCAGAGAAAAATAATTATCATGTGGTTTCAATCATATGTAGAACATAAGGAATAGACTGGAAGATATTGGGAGAAGGAAGGGATAATGAAGTGGGAAAATTGGAGGAGGAGATGAACTAAGAGAGATTATGGACACTGGGAAACAATCTGAGGATTTTAGAGGGGAAGGGTGTGGGTTAGTGTGGTGATGGGAATTAGAGAGGGCACGTATTGCAATGAGCACTTGGGTGTTATACACAATGAATCATGGAACCCTACATTGAAAACTGATGAAGTACTGTATGGCAACTAACATAACATAATAAAAAAATAAAAAAAAATTTAAAAAGTGGTTTCATTGTATTGTCTGAATTATAGTTTTATAAACTGTAAATCCTCCATTACAGGTTGAGCAGAGCATTCATTCAGTTTCAGACCAAACACTGGGAGACCTGCTGGACTGGCAGGAGTACTGGAACAGCACTGGGGATGGGGACCAGCTGAGAGGTGAAGGGACACATGCAGAGGACACCCACAAAGCCCTAAACGTGGCAGGCCCATCACCTTTGTGGACCTTGGGAGGAAAGAAACAAGGAAAGGGGCTATTCCAGACCTTCAGATTCTATTCAATACAGTGTGGGGACAACAGCTTGTGATTTCTTCATATATTGGCTGAAACCTGCTTAAAATTGCCAGATGTGATCAGTGTAAGACACAGAAGAGGGTGTCCCTTCCCTCCTACAATCATCTGGAGGTCACCACCCTGCCTCACTAAGATCGCTGAAAGGCGTGAAGGCGAGATCCACTCAGACTGAGAACTTAAAGACCAGTTTTCCTGTGCAGCCATCACTCTGTGCTCACAGTACCTCCCAGGGGAGTGGGACAGCCAGCAGGAGTGTCCGGAGTCAGCCCCAGACAGCACCCTGAGAGATCAAAATGAAAAGCTATATATGCACAGAGGGACTGAATCGCTCTGGACCCCGATTCTCATGACTCTGCAGTCACTCCTTTCCTAAGCTGTGGGGCAGCCAAATCTTGGGTGGCCTCAGAGGTCTTTGGATCCCAAACATGATGGGGAAATCACAATTTAGAACTTAAAACTATGCATCACTACCTCATGTTGCCACACTCTGCCACAGAACCTGGAAAGCAATTATCATTTGTTACCGGCCTCATAAATAATATATGCTTGAAAATGTACAAGAAAGAAGTTCACTTTATCCTAGAAATGATATTGTCCAAGAACAGGAAAAAAAACTCCTCAGGATTACTTCCTCCACGTGGCCAGAAGAGGGCGCACGGGTACCACAGGGATCCCTGGATGACTCTGGTTGTGTCTGGCATTAACCACCAAGAGCCCAGTCTGATGTTAGAATGTTATTATTATTTCTTGTTACCACTTATGATTATATTTCAGAGATTCCCCTTTTCACCCAGGGGTAATGTCACACCTCCTCCTGCAGCCCATGTTTCCATCAGATTCCATGGCGATAGGGAAAATAGCACTTAGTGAAGGTTCCAAAATGACATATTTGATTCTGCAGAAAACAAGTTCCCTCCATCAAATACTGTCCCAGACAGAGTATAATGCTGGGGAAATGACCCACTCAGGAAACACATATGAGAAAGACTTGTGGTGAGAGGTCCCTTTGGCAAAGGAAAAGAGTGTGGAGTAGTCACTGACGGGCCATCAGGACACCATGCAAGGTGCACCTCACCCAGGTCTGAGACAGTGGGAAGCCTGTAGCTTCTCACGGGCCCATGGCCACGGCTTTGGGGACCCACTGACAAGACTCACACTTGCTCATATCTGTAGTCACCATTGATGTCAGAGAGAGAACTGGTTTAGTCTGATTTCCACACGTCAGGCTGGGCACACAGCCTCTCAGTGAACAACAGAGTGATTGAAATAGTGGCTTTGGTTAGATTTATACCAGTAGCTGCAGCCAGCATGGAAAATTGGGCAGAAGAGACATCTCTCAAGACCAAATCAAAAATCACTTTGTGACTTTTTCTCTTTTAAAATTGATCCTCCATGACATGTGGGAACCCTCAGAGGGAGAAGGGAAACTCATGTTATTCACCCCCAAAATGGGTCTGGCCAACTGACCCCACAGTTGGACCATCCCAGGCATCTGTACGTTTTCTTTAGATAACCAGTTTTTAGGACAGCTTGGCTGAGGCTGCTCAGATTTGGTTCCATGCTGACTCTCTTCGCCTCAGATCAGGCAATGCTGATCCTTGAAGGAATGACCCCTGCTCTCCTTGGCACCAAGAGCACACTGCCCTGATCTCACTGCTAAACTCCCAGCCTCATTGTACGTTCACTGTGTTATAGGCAGTGCTAGGCCCCAGGGAGAGTATTTTTTCCCAAAAGCCCAAGTCAGACGCACTATATCCAGTAAGTCTGATAGGTCCCTAACATGCAATTGGTGTCTCAGTCTCCCTAGTACGGAGTAGCTCACTGAATTATGTAACTGAATTTATTATGTTTTATTTCTCCAGCATATTACATGGTACAAAATTCTAGATACAAAATATACAAAATTCTATGACAATAACAGTCATGCGTTTGTGAGAGTTTTATTAAATCACATTTTCTCTCAGTCCCAGGTTTTCAACAATCCTATTCCTCTTTTCCTGCCTCCAGGCTCAGAGAAACATTCGTCATCTGAGAGTGAAAGTAATTCATTTTTTCAATATTCTCTATTGGGTTGCAAGCTATAAAAATCATTAAAATCTGAAAATCAACCACAAACACAGGTAGTCTCAGAGAAAGGTAGACTGACTATTCCCAATAAAGGCAGCATATGTACAAATAAGGAGAGTGTTCAAAGTAACTCCTTTGATTATATTTTCTAGGACATCTGTGCAAGTGGGTTTCAATAGTCATAGTCATTTATTGTTCCTTGTAATCAGAAATGTTGACATAGATAACTCCTGGTATCATGCACTAGGATACATTACTTCTGCTATATTCTTGCCAAAACTGGAAATCTTCCTCCAATCAATAGAAACATCAAACAAATCTGTTTAGAGGGACATTCTTCCAAATAACTGTGCATTACACTGCAAACGTTTCAAGGCACGAAAGAGATAAAAATGGGTAATCATCACAGATTAGAGAACTAACGAGATATGTCAATGAAATGCAATATAGTTTCTTGGATTTTATCTCCAGACGCAAATCTTTTATCCTAGGACACAGGGCTTTAATGGAAAACTTAGTGGATCCAAATATGGATTATTAATTAGTTAACAGCATTGTATCCATGTTAATTTCCTGGCTAAGGTTAATTATGGTGAGGTTATGTGAGCTGTACACATTAAGGAAAGCTGGAGAGATTGTATGGAAATGATCTGGATACTTTTGAAATTTCTTGTTAAGTCTTAAATGATTTCAAAATACACTGAAATATGTAATCAAAAGTATTTAAAATAAGAAAGCAGTATGAGTTCTTATTGCACTGCTCTATGGTGTCAAACTCTCTTCCCGCCTTTACCTCTTTGGAATTCCCTTTCCTTTTCTTTTACTTACCCATGCTTTGAAGTCTATCAAGTTGACATGCAGTGTTCCATCAGCTTCAGGTACACATCAGAGTGACTCAGGAACTTGTATGTTACACTCTACTCACCACAGTGTTGCTCCCATCAGTCACCATAGGACGCTGTTGTGATACCATTGACCCTGTTGCCTGGGCTGTACTTTCTTCCCCGTGACTTATTCTTTCCACAAGTGGAAGCCTGTACCTCCCCGTCCTCTCAACCATCTTTCACATCTCCCCACCTCCTTCCTCTCTGGCAGAGATTCGTTTGTTCTCTGTATTTATTGATCTGGGTTCTACATTTTGTTGTTTGTCTGTTTGTTTTGTTTTCTAGATTCGAATTTCAACTACAATCATATGGCATTTGGCTTTCCCTGTCTGATTTATTTCACTTTGCAGACTCTCCTCTAGGTCCATCCATATGGTCCCAAAGGGCACGATTTCATTGTTTCTTACAGCTGATTAATACTTCATTGTACGTATATAGGACCTCTCCTTTATCCATTCATTTATTGATGGACACTTAGGTTTCGTCCATATTTGGCTATACTTCTGCAGTAAACATAGGGTTGGATATTATCTTTTCAAACTGGTGTTTTCATTTTCTTTTGGATAAATACCCAGCAGTGGAATTACTGGATTGTGTGGTATTCCTTTTTTTAATTTTTTGAAGAAATTCCATGCTGTTTAAACACCATACTGTTTACCACAGAGGTTGCACCGGTGTACATTCCCACCAACAGTGCACGGGGCTCCTTTTTCTTCACATTCTAACCACCCTTATTTTTTCTCTTCTTTTTTATATTTGCTATCCTGGCAAGTATAAGGGGTATCTCTTTGTGGTTCTGAATTGCATTTCCTTGATGATTCATGATGTTGAGCATCTTTTCATGTGTCTGTTGGCCATCCCTGATCTTATTTGGAAAAATGTCTATTCAGATTCTCTGTCCATTTTTAATCAGATTATTTGTTTTTTGGTGATTAGTATTAAACATATTTTATGTATTTTGGATTTTAGCCCCTTATTGGATGTACTATTTGCAAATATCTTCTCCTGCTTAGTAGATTGCCTTTTTGTTTTGTTGGTGGTTCCCTCTGTTGTGCAAAAGTTTTTCAGTTGGTGTAGTCCCGAGAGTTCATTTTTGCTTTTTCCCCACTTGCCTAAGGAGACAACC
Organism: Martes martes; assembly: GCF_963455335.1. NCBI lineage: Eukaryota > Metazoa > Chordata > Mammalia > Carnivora > Mustelidae > Martes > Martes martes. The sequence continues at coordinate 101,587,673 of NC_137896.1, read as the reverse complement.
TAAAAAAATGTTTCTAAGGCTAATGTCAATGAGATTACTGCCTGTTTTCTGCAAGGAATTTTAGAACTTCTGGTCTTCAACTTAGGTCTTTAATCCCTTTTGAGTTTATTTTTGCCTGTTGTGTAATTTCATTCTTTCACATGTACCTGTCCAGTTTTCCCAACAGTGTTTATTGAAGAGAGGCCCCCATTGTGTACTCTTCTCTCTTTTGTCATAGATTAATTGAGTGTATAGACATAGATTTATTTCTGGACTCTCTGTTCTGTTCTATTGACCTTCATGTCTATGTTAATGCCACTACCATACTGTTTGGGTTGCTGTAGATTCATAGTACAGTTTTCAGTCTAAGATTGTGATACCTCCAGCTTTGTTCCTCTTTCTCAAGACTGCTATGGTTACTCAGGGTCTACCTTTTTAAAATACAAGTATAAAATGTGCCTAGAAACAGCTGAAGATGTAGAAATCTAGCAGGGAAATGGAAGGAACATTTAAATATGTCCCTCCTACCACTCAGACAGCATAGATTGCATGTCTATTAGTTTTGCTTCAAGCAAAGACAATCTTTTATGTCACTCTGCTCACATGAGAGGTCATATGCTTCTCCAGCTGGCTCTTTCCATTTGGCTGCACCCACAGGGGATTTGCATGTTGTCCCCTAGGGAGGACCCTCCTTTGCTAGTCTGAGATAAAAGATCAACTCTCCACTTGTCTTGACCTACCAGGACTCATCCCTTCAACTTGTCAAAATGAGGTTCCCTGCTCAGCTCCTGGGGCTCCTCATGCTCTGGTTTCCAGGTAAACAGGGTGCCCAAAGGGGAAGGGAAACGGGAGGGCAGGATGAACCCCGAGGGCACCAGTTTCCCACATGAATTTTGTTTCCATGTGAGATGGATGTCTTCCTACTGGGATGGGATTGTGACTTTTAGTTGTGAGAGAGGAAGAGTCCTGAGGGAAAAGACCTATATGTACTCTGGTGACTTCATGGCACTGAAGACTGGGAGGCTTATGTGATTTTTAGAGACTTCTGCTATGTCTTCCAGATCTCCAGTTCCTTTTTGAAATTGGGAGGTTTTGAGTTCTGAATCAAGGTCTCTTAAAAGGGCTTTTAGTTTGAAATAAAGAACAAAGGAAAATTATGGAAATTACCCGCAATGTTTGCCCTTAACCTGGCAATTTTCTCTTCTTCCTTTAGGATCCAGTGGGGAAGTTGTATTGACACAGACCCCACTGTCCCAGTCTGTCACCCCCGGAGAGCCAGCCTCCATCTCCTGCCGGGCCAGTCAGAGCCTCCTGCACAGTGATAGATACAATTATTTGCATTGGTACCGGCAGAAGCCAGGCCAGTCTCCACAGCTTCTGATCTACTTGGCCACTAACCGTTTCACTGGGGTCCCAGACAGGTTCAGTGGCAGTGGGTCAGGCACAGATTTCACCCTGAGGATCAGTAGGGTGGAAGCTGACGATGTGGGGGTTTATTACTGCCAGCAAAGTTTACATGCTCCTCACACAGTGGTTCAGCCTAGAACAGAAACCTCCTGCTGCTGTGTCTCAGCTGCCCACACGTGTGTTGCTTGTCTGGGGAGTAGGCAGAGCAGATTCTCCCTGTCATTATAAGAGGAAGCTGATGGGGAGCTCAAGGAATAGTTGAGGTTGTGGGCTCTGGACCCTGAGAACCTCAGCTGCACCCCAGCACCATCCTTTACGGACTTGTCAGCTGAACAATCCTGGGCATGACAAGCCTGTCAGGGAGAATGGATGAGCTCTGAGCTACTAGTCAGGACGAGGGGAAGAGCTGAATGAAAGTTCATCTGAACCTACCAACCTTGTGTACAATTGGAAATTAAATGCAACAGGAAATCTAGACAAGTGAACCCATTTTAGGAAAAACAAATGGAATCCATGTTGGTGTTTGACAGTTTTGAGCACCTGGTATTGTATGGAAGTGTGGAGTTGCCATTTTGTACATGTGAATTGAATACCACACAGAATGGTGACTTTAATTTCAATAAAAACCTTAAAAATAGAATAAAATCTAGTATTGCTAAAAGGAATAAAAAGAATTATTTTGACAAGAGAGGACATTTTCACATAGGGACTTTATTCCCTGATTTAAAAAAAAAATGAAAAGAATCCCTCCTCTCCCCAAGGTGGGCAATTCCAAACAAACCACTGCTTGTTGCCAATGGGACTCTTGTTATTCCCCAGTGACATCTGGTCCAAATAACCCTCCCCAGTTTCCTCCCAAACCCCAACTAAAAATAACCATCTCTTGGTCTCTTTAGACTTGCTTAGGATTTGCCATAGTTTTCTTGTCCTCTCCTATTTCTAGGAACTCATTTTATTGATCAAATACTGGCCATTTTACTTTTAAGTTCATCATACTCCTAAACAACATCTCCCCAGGTTTCCACCCTATCTCTCCAGTGCCAGGACACACCATTCTACTCTATTTTTTGAGTTTAGTTCTTTTAGATTCTACATATAAGTGATGCCATAGAATATTTGTCTTTCTCTATCTGACTTCTCTCACTTAATGTAATGACTTCAAGGTCCATCCAATTGGTTGCAAATGGCAGAATGTCATTTTATTCGTGCCTGAATAATATTCCATCGTGTGCATATACCATAGCTTCCTTATCCATTCATTCACTGAGGGACACTTAGGTCGTCTCTACATCTTTGTTATTGTGAATTACGTTGCAATAAAGATGGGAGTGTAGCTATCTCTGGTCATCTGATTTCCTTCAGAGAGTTTGGAAAGATAAGGTTTATTACTCAACGTTGCTAGAGGAGATGGTCATATCTGGGGCTGCACAGCAAGCTCACTGGTAGACAGGGAAAGAAACACTGACAGACTGGCAGACAGAGGGAGAGAAAGTCAGACAGCAGCATTACAATAATGAGAAAGCCAACTGTCAGGTCTTTACAGTGGATGTGGGAGCTGGTTTCTTCTCAATATTAGATTGGAAAGAGCCAAGCAAGGTATCCAAGACCTCCAGGAGACTGACACACACACGGATATGTACGTTATCATTGAATCTGATGCTTTCTTAGAGGACAGGGAAATATGCACTATGTCCTTGCCCAGAATTAGACTTTGACAGCTAGATGCTTTTCCCACTACTGCTGGCAGCAAGGACTGTATCTCCATTGGATTTCTTCCAAAAAGAATCTATTTTCCTTCACTTGGCTCACATCAGTGGTCCCCTCACCCCCTGGTGGCTCTCTCCACAAGCAGCAAGGCAGCAAGCAGAGGAAGGTTTGCATAATTGTTCCCTGGGCAGGACCCTCTTGCAAGTCTGAGATAAAAGGTCAGCTTCAGCCTTGCTTTGAATTACCAGAAGTCATCAGTTCAACTTCTCAAAAGGAGGTTCCCTGCTCTTTCCTTGGGCTACTAATGCCTTGGATCCCAAGTAAGGACAGAGGGGGGATGTGAAAGGAGAATGGGTGGGGAAGGTGACCTCGGGGAGCACCATGTTTGAGTGCTTTCTCCTTGTTTGCTCTGCACCACTTTTGAATACATATTTCTTGTTGTCTGAGAAGTGGCATGAGATGTTTGAATCTATGAGAATGAGAAGAACCTAAAAGAAGAAAGGCCTGTGCTGTAGTGAAGCCTGTGCCACTGAAAGAAGGGGATGTTGCAGGAGAATTCTAGAGACCCCCTTGTGTCTGAAAATTTTTGTAATTTTGTAATTTCTTGGAATGGGACATTTTTAATATGTAAGTCAAAATCACAGAAAAAGTAAATTAGCCTGAAACATTTAGCAAGTAAAATGATGAATGTGGGGGACGCCTGGGTGGGTCAGTCGGTCAAGCACCTGTTTTCTTTTCAAGTCATGATCAAATCCCACATCAGGATCCTTGTGCAGCAGGGAGCATTCTTCTCCCTCAATCTGCTCTTCCTGCTACTCCTCTGCTTGTGCTCTCTCTCTCTCTGACAAATAAGTAAATAAAATCCTTTAAAAAATGATGAAAATGGCTCATAATATTTCTATGTCATCTTGCACTTCTCTCATTATTTTAGGACCAAACAGAGGTGTTGTGATGACACAGACCCTACTCTCCCTGTGAGTTACCCCTGGAGAGCCAGCCTCCATCTCCTGCAGAGATAGGCAGAGCCTCCTGCAGTGAAGGAAATGCCTATTTGCACTGGTTCCTGCAGCCTCCAGGCCAGTCTCCACAGGACCTCATTTATTTGGTTTCCTACACTTACTCCGGGGTCCCAGGCAGGTGCAGTGGCAGCAGGTCAGGCACAGATTTCACCCTGAGGATCAGCAGGGTAGACGCTGAGGAAGTGAGGGTTTATCACTTCCAGCAAGGTACACAGTATCCTCCCACCCTGGATCAGCCCTTCACACACATGTCCCCGCTTGGGGGAGGGACCAGCTGCTCACATGTATTACTTCTCTGGGAACTAAGCAAAGCAGACTCTCAGAGTCTAAGAGGAACGTGTTGGAGAACTCTGGGGAGTTGTGTGCAGCTGAGGGTTCTGGGCAGTGCCTGTGCTGGGTACCTCTTAGGCACCACAGGTTACAGCTTCTCCATGGCAACAGCCTTGGCATGGCAGACCCTACAGCAAAGTGGATGGGGCCCAAGTTCCCTCTGAGCAACTGGAGACATTAGAAGGGAGAGCCGAGTAAAATCTCATGCTAGTCCTCGCCACACTACATACACACATCAGTTAATTTCATTCAACCCCAACATTGTGTCTGATTGGTGGCTACACACACAAAAAAACACGTTTTTGGTTTTGTTTTGTTTGACAGTTGCCAGAATCCAGCAGCAGGAGGGTATTTGGTGATAATAAGACACGGTTGTCTTCTCCTCCATCACCTTGTCACCTATACACTGTCCTAGCACCTATGTCTGTCCTGCTGGGAGAGTTGCTGATGTGTATTACTGTCCTCATTGGAGGAACTGAGAAAAATTATTCTACTCTGTATTTTTGAACTAGATAATTTTAATAAACACTTCATAAACAAAGACCAAACACCAGAGTCATTGAGAAATCTCAATCACAGCAAGTTGACGTCAACTGAGATTTCTGAATTCCAAAGCTGGATTTTATATACAAAGAACAAGGCAGAACAACAAATGAGCATAAAGTGTATGCCATAGTCAGCAGAATTTGGGTGAATACAGGAAAATATAAAAGTCAAGGTTGTGTCTGTTGTAATCAGAATCTTATGTTTTCATGCAGGGGCATAAGATGACTGTGAAGACACTTGATGGAGGTCAGCTCTTCCAACAAGACCCAGCTCCGGGACTTGAGTGTGTTGGGGAGGGGATGCTGGTGGGGTTGAGGTCCAGATTTGAATCCACACAGAAACTCAGATGTACTTCCTGGGAGATGACTGATTGAAGGAACCACTGCCTGGGCTCCCAGGCCATGCCCTGCTGATACTGCCAGTGTCATGGAAAATGGTGGCTCTAGTAGTGGCACTCTAGGTCCTTCTCTACTCCAAGTTTAGTGAAGTTCCGAGCTCATTCCTAACCTAGATCTATCATACATTCTTACGTAAGCCAGGAGAGCATGGGTGAACGTCCAAAATTGCATTCTGCTCCAGTGTATGTCTAGAATGATTTGAGAAAAATGATCATTGAGAAACCATGTAGACAAAGAGGATGGTGACCAGAGAAAGAGCGAGGACTGGGAAGATTGGCCAGGGATGCAGTGGTGGGGGCCAAGGCTCATGCCTGAGACTTAGGGACAATCGTGCAGCATTAGAGGGAGAAAATGCAGGACAATGTGGGAGGTTTACTCTATCTTTATGGCCTGGAGGCCCAGCCTCATTTCCCATGCCAGACTTCAGCAGATGTTCCCAGGAGAAATCCACCCTGGGGGAAAGTCTCAGCTCCTGGCTTATCTATTAAAGCAGCTTCCTGCAGCTTCCCAAGCTCAGCTGTATTCTCTTTCCCAGCAGAACCCTTTGTCTGGGGCAAGCCAGAGGATATGCTCACATTCAGATTTTGCATTTCCATGAGGGTATAAAATAACAGGAGACCATCTCATCACCAAAGACACACTTTCTGTCTCTGAAATTGTAGATCATCTGGTCCTCATTTTTTCATGGCTCTCTGATTTCACCATAAACATGTTTTTTACATTTGTTTTTTTGTTCTTCTCTGCGTTTGTTGCAATGTTAGTATTGTTCCTGTGAGATCTACTCCATCCTACCTGAACCTGGAAATGCCTTTTATTTCAAATTTCAGTGTACTATATGGATCGGACTTAGGTAGTCCATTGCAAAACCCGGTGGTCTAGATCAATCCATGTATGCACATGGCATGATCACACCAGTGCTTCAACGAAAGGGAAAAGAAATCCCTGAAAAGATGTTGGTTCTGCCATCATCAAAATGGCAATTGACGAGTAGTGTATTTCCAAATTCCAGGCACATTGCCTAGAGATATATGCCTTACAGATGCCCCATTGACAACAGTGCTCTAGTAATATTTTGATTAAATGAAGGGGCATATGAGTTATGGAGTTATGGGGGAAGTAAATGAAGGTTTGAAATCACAAAATAAAACAATTTCGAGTCTGCTTAAGGAAGTGAACGACATCGGAGACGGTTGCCTGCTTCCAGATACTAGATCCCATGGAACATGTGTGGTACACTGTGTCTCTCTTCACCATGATAAACATATGACACCTAACTAAATCTATGGATCCACCAGTTTCCTGGGCCTCAGCCACTCCCTGAGGACTGAACGCTTCTGCCTGTTGCCCTAGGCCTTTCTCTGCATCCGACTTCTGCCCAGCATCTGGCTCAAACAGCACTTCATTGTGAAAGACATACTGAGTAGCATGAACATGATTTCCCTACAGGAGTCAGCAGGGCATGGACCATCATCTGTCCATCCCATGAGTGAGCTGTGAGTATGCTGAGCATGACCTGCAATCCTCCAGGTGCTTTCTTGCCTTGTACTTGAACTCCCTCACATTGCCACTATAAGATGGGCCTCCACTGCTTCCAATATGCTCACCTCAGTATCCCTTCTCTTACATGACTCAAGCAGGTTGATGTTTGCAGAGTCACAGGAGTAATGCAGAAGCACTTTGTTCCTAATAGAATAAGTAGGGTGTCTACAGCACGATGCAGGCTTTCCCTAAGCCTGCTCCCCTCTTGGACCTCAGGGTAGGTCTTTCTCCACCCATGACTAATGTGTGTTACTTATTTGTGTTGTGTGCAGCGAGCAGCTTGATGGGGTCAGTTTTGTCCAGGATGCAGTGCGCTTTGGAGACATGAAGGTGAAAGGGATTCCAGCAAAGCATTTTTGATCCTTCAGGGTACAGGTGGTATAGGAAAATTTCAAAGCCCTTTTCTGAACATAAAATAATTTCTGTGAGATTTTTCATTATCTGGATATTTCAGGACAAAAGATGAGGAGATAAACAACTAAGCACAATGGAGACTTCTGAAGTTCTAATGTATTTCATAGGAAACAGTAATATAAGACCTCATTGTACATTACAAAGTGATTCTGTGAAAGAAGGGATATTCTAAATACCAGTCAAAAATACTAGAAAATTGTTCCTTGTTTATTCTGCTCCATCTTCCCAAGGAAGTTCTTCCTTTAAGAAATCTTTTGAATTCACCTGATACATACATAGTGAGGTAAGTATGATGGATATTCACCAGATGATAAAAACTGGTTACCAGGAATTTCAGATTCATTGCCTGAGACACAAACTTCTTTCTCCTATTCCTCTTGTCTTAAACAGATCCTTTGCTCTCTGTCTCTATTGGAAGATTTTTTTTTCTCCTTGTCTCTCTCTTTTAAGTTGAATGCTTCCACATAGTTTAATTCACTAGATCTCAAGGAAAGACTGTGCCTAACACTTTCATCCAACGTTCTTTAACTGTTAACCTGGAAAGAAGAAATACTGAACTACTTTGCAACCATTTCATGTCCATCTTGTGTTTGCAGACTCTGCCTATCAATACCAAAGTGGTAGAAGCCATCTCTTCCCCAAGATGAGCCTGGAAGGAGCTAAGCAAGACAGTCATTCATCTCCCACATACTGATCTGGATATTCAGAATCTGATCCTGATACCATTTGGCAACATGGTGACTGCGTTCTTGGTTTTCACCCAAACAAAGAAGATATTTCATTTCATTCTGCTCACAGGAGATTCTTGCCATTCTCATGGCTCTGTCCACATGGCTTCGCCCACCTGGGAATTTGCATATTGTCTCCTAGGGAGGATCTTTCCTTGCAGGTCTGAGATAAAAAGTCAGCTCAAATATTCCTTGGTCTTACCAAGCCTCATCTGTTCAACTGCTCAGAATGAGGTTTCCTGCTCAGCTCCTGGGGCTGCTGATGCTCTTGTTCCCAGGTAAGAGCAGAGTGGGGATGAGACAGGAGAACAGGGTGGAGAAGATGAGCTCTTCATGTTTAGATGGAAGGTATCTGCTAGTTAGATGTGTATGTCTTTCCCTCAAGATGGGGTGTGACATATTGAAATCTGTCAGGGTGAGAAAGATTGGGAAAGGAGCAAGGTCTGTGTTCTGGTGACCTCCCCCAGCATAGAAATTGGAAGATAGTATAGGTGACTCCCAGGGGCCCCTTGTACCTTACAAAATCTGTTCCTTCTTAAAACTGAATATTCGGGGCATATGCATCAAAATCACACATAAAAGAAATTACCTCACATACCATAAATAAAAGAAGGGAAACATGAAAATACTCATAATGTTTGAATTATATTTCTCTCTCCTTCCCTTAGGATCCAGTGGGGATATCGTGCTGACATCGACCCCACTTTCCCTGTCCATCACCCCTGGAGAGCCGGCCTCCATCTCCTGTAGGGCCAGTAATGGCCTTGTACACAGTAATGGAATGAACTATTTGTATTGGTACCTGCAGAAGCCAGGCCAGTCTCCACAGAGCCTGATCTACTTGGCCTCCAGCCGTTACCCTGGGGCCCAGACAGGTTCAGTGGCAGCAGCTCAGGGACAGATTTCACCCTGACAATCAGCAGGGTGGAGGCTGATGATGTGGGAGTTTATTACTGCCTGCAAAGTTTAGAATTTCCTCCCACAGTGGTTCAGCCCCGAACACAAACCTCCTGCCTGGGGTGGCCCAGCTGCCCACAGGCGTTGTTGGTCTGTAGAGTAGCTATAGCAGATTCTTTGAGTCTGTGCAAGAGAACCATGTTGGAGACTTAGGAGAGCAGATATATGTGTGTGAGGATGAGCACTTCACCTTCAGATCAGGTATCATGGGTTAAGGCCACGTCTGTGGCAACGGCCTGGCTTGGAAAAACCAGCCATAGAGCGGGGAGCCCACGTGCCTCCTGAATGACCAGCCGTGACCCTTGGGAGAGCTGAGAGAAAGCTTACCCAATTTCTTCCTGTCTTGCCTACAATTTATATTTAGTCACATGGATACAAAATATTTTTAAAACAAGATGAAATCAGAGAGGGAGAGAAACCATCAGAGACTTTTAATCCTAGGAAACAAACTGAGGATTGTGGGAGGGGAGGGACGTGGGAGGGTGGGCAAATGTGGTGCTGGACAATAAGGAAGGTGGGTGATGTAATGAAATCTGGGTATTATATAAGAGTGAAGAATCACGACCTCTACCTCTGAAACCAATAATACATTCTATATTAAATAATTGAATTTAAATACAAATGTTTAAAAAAGAAGTTAAAAGTGTAAGACTTCCACAGTCAGATCTTTTTTCAAACTTCTTTAGGCAGCAAGTACTATACCTTTATTGCTTTTCCTCCAAACCCAGAACATACTTCATGTGAGTTTGCTGTCAAGATCATCCTCTTACCTTTCTGTTGTCTCTTTCCACACACTGCTGTCCCCACAGGAGATCCGCATATTGTTCTCTATGGATGACCTTCACTTAAATGTCTGAGAGAAAAGGTCACCTCTAAATTTGCCTTCACTTACCAGGGCTCATCCATTCAGTTTCTCTAAATGAGGTTTCCTGCTCAGCTCCTGGGGCTCCTCATGCTCTGGGTCCCTGGCAAGTACAGAGGGGAAATGAGAGAGAAGAATGGGGTGGGGAGGATGAGCTAGAGGGACACCACTGCTCTGCATGTGTATTCTGACCATGCATTAAAGGCATATTGTTCATGCTCCAGGGAACAGAATTTGACCGTTAGCCTGCAAAGTTAGGAACCACCTAAAAGGAACCATGACCAGAGGCCTGATGAAGACCTTGAAAAAGAAAGAATCACTGTTGTGCCTTGTAAAAATTGTTTTTTTAAATTATGATAAGGATCAATTAAAAAAAAAAGATTAACCTGAAATAATTAACAAAGATTAAGTCATGAGAATGAAAAGGATTACAAAAAAAAAAAAAAAAAAAAAAAAAGAAAGAAAGACCTGTGATGTAGTGAAGACTGTGCCACAGAAAGGAGGCACTGATGCAGGGGAATTCTGGAGACCCCTTTGTGTCTGAAAATGTCTGTAATTTTTTTGAAATTGGATATTCTTGGCACGTGAGGAGAAATTACACAAAAATTTCAGCATGAAATCATCATTAAGGTAAAATTATGAAAATGCTCAAAATATTTTTGTGATATTTTGCATTTTCTTCTTTATTTTAGGATCTGGGGGTGATATCATGATGACACAGACAGCACTCTCACTGCCCATCACCCCTGGAGAGCCAGACTCCATCTCCTACAGCACCAGTCAGAGCGTCCTCCATAGTAATGAAAACACCTGTCTTGGTTCATGCAGAAGCCAGGCCAGTCTCCACTGAGCCGGATCTATTTGGCTTCTATCCTGGACCTTGGAGTCCTGGACAGAGTCAGTAGCAGCAGGTCAGGGATCGATTTCACTCTGAAAATCAGCAGAGTGGAGGCTGAGGAAGTTGGGGTTTATTTCTTCTGACAAGGTAGACAGTGATGTCCCACAGCTGTGAAATTCTGCACCATCCTGTGCTCCAGCAGCAGCCCAGAGGATAAAGATGCCACCATCTTCCATCCTTCCTCCCACAGTGATGCAGTTCCCCAAACAGACTCCACAAATCATCTATGTGACAAGGAGAATGTAATAGCAAGTGGTTTCTCTCATATCTCATTGAGTCAGCGTCAAAAATCCTGATTTTCTGCAGGAGTCAAGATGGCAGAGAAGTAGCAAGCTGAGACAACATCGGGTAGCAGGAGATCAGCTAGATAGCTTATCTAACCATTTCGAACACCTACAAATCCAATGGGAAATTGAAGAGAAGAAGAGCAACAATTCCAGAAACAGAAAATTGATCACTTTCTGAAAGGTAGGACCTTCGGAGAAGTGAATCCAAAGCGACAGGAAGACAGACCACGGGGGGAGGGGTCGGCTCCCGGCAAGCAGCAGAGCAACGGAGCACTAAATCGGGACTTTTAAAAGTCTGCTCCACGGAGGGACATCGCTCCAGAGGCTAAACTGGGGGGAAGCCCTGGCGGGGTCCTTGTAACCCCAGGTCCCGAGGGGTCACAGAAGGACAGGGGGTGTCTGAGTGCTGCAGAGCTCACAGGTATTAGAGTGGGGAAGCCGGCTACAGCAACAAAGCCGAGGAGTGAGCTCTCAGCCCGGGGTTACCTTGTGCCGGTCGCAGGCTGGGTGGGCTCCGAGCGTGGCCGGAGGCTATGGAGATGGAAGCGATGGGCACTTTTCTCCAAGTGCCAGCAATTGACTGCTTTCCTCCAGGGGCGACTGCAGGCCAGGGAGGCGGGGCGGTTGGGCGCTTTTCTCTGAGGGCGCACTGAGGAGTGGGACCCCAAGCTCTCGGCTCCTCCGGGCTGGAGATTGGGAGGCCACCATCTTCATTCCCTTCCTCTGCAACTTTACAGAAAGCACTCAGGGAACAAAAGCTCCCAAAAGCAAACCCGAGCGGATTACTTAGCCCGGCCCCTGGCAAGGGCGGTGCAATTCCGCCTGCGGCAAAGACACTTGAGAATCACTACAACAGGTCCCTCCCTGAGAAGATCAACAAGAAACCCAGCCAAGACCAACTTCACTCACCAATAACAGCGGAATTCTAGAGGAGGAGAAAGCAAATCTTATCTGGACAAAATGACAAGGCAGAAAAACTCACCACAGAAAAAAGAACAAGAGGCAGTACTGAAGGCTGGGGACCTAATCAATACGGACATTGGTAATATGAGAGATCTAGAGTTCAGAATGACGATTCTCAAGGTTCTAGCCGGGCTCGAAAAAGGCATAGAAGATATTAGAGAAACCCTCTCCGGAGAGATAAAAGGCCTTTCAGGAGAAATAAAAGAACTAAAATCTAACCAAGTTGAAATAAAAAAAGCTATTAATGAGGTGCAATAAAAAACGGAAGCTCTTACTGCTAGGATAAATGAGACAGAAGAAAGAATTAGTGACATAGAAGACCAAGTGACAGAGAATAAAGAAGCTGAGCAAAAGAGAGACAAACAAATACTGGACCATGAGGAGAGAATTCGAGAGATAAGCGACACCATAAGACAACACAACATTAGAATAATTGGGATTCCAGAAGAAGAAGAAAGAGACAGGGGAGCAGAAGGTATATTGGAGACAATTATTGGAGAGAATTTCCCTAATATGGCAAAGGGAACAAACATCAAAATCCAGGAGATGCTAAGAATGCTCCTCAAAATCAATAAAAATAGGTCCACACCTCGTCACTTGATAGTAAAATTTACAAGTCTGAGCGACAAAGAGAAAATCCTGAAAACAGCCCGGGAAAAGAAGTCTGTAACATACAAGGTAAAAACATTAGATTGGCAGCGGACCTATCCACAGAGACCTGGCAGGCCAGAAAGAACTGGCATGATATATTCAGAGCACTAAATGAGAAAAACATGCAGCCAAGAATACTATATCCGGCTAGGCTATCATTGAAAATAGAAGGAGAGATAAAGAGCTTCCAGGACAAACAAAAGCTGAAAGAATTTGCAAACACCAAACCAGCTCTACAGGAAATATTGAAAGGGGTCCTCTAAGCAAAGAGAGACCCTAAAAGTAGTAGATCAGAAAAAAACAGAGACAATATACAGTATCAGTCACCTTACAGGCAATACAATGGCAATAAATTCATATCTCTCAATAGTTACCCTGAATGTTAATGGGCTAAATGCCCCAATCAAAAGACACAGGGTATCATATTGGATAAAAAAACAAAACCCATCAATATGCTGCCTACAAGAAACTCATTTTAGACCCGAAGACACCTCCAGATTTAAAGTGAGGGAGTGGAAAACAATGTACCATGCTAATGGACATTAGAAGAAAGCTGGGGTGGCAATACTTCTATCAGATCAATTAGATTTTAAGCCAAAGACTATAATAAGAGATGACAATGGTCACTATATCATACTCAAAGGGTCTGTCCAACAAGAAGACCTAACAGTCTTAAATATCTATGCCCCTAACATGGGAGCAGCCAACTATATAAACCAATTAATAACAAAATCAAAGAAATACATCGAGAGCAATACAATAATAGCAGGGGACTTTAACACTCCCCTCACTGAAATGGACAGATCATCTAAGCAAAAGATCAACAAGGAAATAAAGGCCTTAAAGGACACACTGGACCAGATGGACATCACAGATATATTCAGAACATTCCATCCCAAAGCAACAGAATATACATTCTTCTCTAGTGCACATGGAACATTCTCCAGAATAGACCACATCCTGGGTCATAAATCAGGTCTCAACCAGTATCAAAAGATTGACATCATTCCCTGCATATTTACAGACCACAATGCTCTGAAGCTAGAACTCAATCACAAGAGGAAATTTGGAAAGAATGCAAATACATGGAGACTAAACAGCATCCTTCTAAAAAATGAATGGGTCAACCAGGAAATTAAAGAAGAGTTGAAAAAATTCATGGAAACAAATGATAATGAAAACACAACGGTTCAAAATCTGTGGGACACAACAAAGGCAGTCCTAAGAGGAAAATATATAGCGGTGCAAGCCTTTCTCCGGAAACAAGAAAGGTCTCAAATACACAACCTAACCCTACACCTAAAGAAGCTGGAGAAAGAACAACAAAGAAAGTCTAAACCCAGCAGAAGAAGAGAAATCGTAAAAATCAGAGCAGAAATCAATGAAATAGAAACTAAAAAAACAATAGAGCAAATCAACAAAACTAGGAGCTGGTTCTTTGAAAGAATTAATAAGATGGACAAACCCCTGGCCAGACTTACCCAAAAGAAAAGAGAAAGGACCCAAATAAATAAAATCATGAATGAAAGAGGAGAGATCACAACCAACACCAAAGAAATACAAACAACTACAAGAACATACTAAGAGCAGCTCTACGCCAACAAATTTGACAACCTGGAAGAAATAGATACATTTCTAGAGACATATAAACTACCACAACTGAACCAGGAAGAAATAGAAAACCTGAACAGACTCATAACTAGTAAGGAGATTGAAACAGTCATCAAAAATCTCCAAACAAACAAAAGTCCAGGACCAGATGGCTTCCCAGGGGAATTCTACCAAACATTTAAAGAAGAATTAATTCCTATTCTCCTGAAACTGTTCCAAGAAATAGAAATGGAAGGAAAACTTCCAAACTCATTTTATGAGGCCAGCATCACCTTGATCCCAAAACCAGACAAGGATCCCACCAAAAAAAAAGAGAATTACAGGCCAATATCCTTGATGAACACAGATGCGAAAATTCTCAGCCAAATACTGGCCAATGTGATCCAACAGTACATTAAAAGGATTATTCACCACGACCAAGTGGGATTTATTCAAGGGTTGCAAGGTTGGTTCAACATCCACAAATCCATTAATGTGATATAATACATTAATAAAAGAAAGAATAAGAAGCATAGATCTCAATAGATGCTGAAAAAGCATTTGACAAAGTGCAGCATCCCTTCCTGATTAAAACTCTTCAAAGTGTAGGGATAGAGGGCACATACCTCAATATTATCAAAGCCATCTATGAAAAACCCACTGCAAATATCATTCTCAATGGAGAAAAACTGAAAGCTTCTCCGCTAAGGTCAGGAGCACGGCAAGGATGTCCGTTATCACCACTGCTGTTCAACATAGTACTAGAAGTCCTAGCCTCAGCAATCAGACAACAAAAAGAATTTAAAGCCATCCAAATTGACAAAGAAGAAGTCAAACTATCACTCTTTGCAGATGATATGATAATATATGTGGAAAACCCAAAAGGCTCCACTCCAAAACTGCTAGAACTTGTACAGGAATTCAGTGAAGTGTAAGAATATAAAGTCAATGCACAGAAATCAGTCGCATTTCTTTACACTAACAACAAGACAGAAGAAAGAGAAATTGAGGAGTCAGTCCCATTTACAATCGCACCCAAAACCATAAGGTACCTAGGAATAAATGTAACCAAAGAGGCAAAGAATCTATACTCAGAAAACTATAAAGTACTCATGAAAGAAATTGAGGAAGACACAAAGAAATGGAAAAATATTCCATGCTCATGGATTAGAAGAACAAATATTGTGAAAATGTCTATTCTACCTAAAGCAATCTACACATTTAATGCAATCCCTATCAAAATCCCATCCATTTTTTTAAAGAAATAGAACAAATAATCCTAAAATTTATATGGAACCAGAAAAGACCTCGAATAGCCAAAGGAACATTGAAAAAGACAGCCAAAGTTGGTGGCATCACAAATCCGGACTTCAAGCCCTATTACAAAGCTGTCATCATCAAGACAGTATAGTACTGGCACAAAAACAGACATATAGATCAATGGAACAGAATAGAGAGCCCAGAAATAGACCCTCAACTTTATGGTCAACTAATCTTTGACAAAGCAGGAAGGAATGTACAATGGAAAAAAGACAGCCTCTTCAACAAATGGTGCTGGGAAAATTGGACAGCCACATGCAGAAAAATGAAATTGGACTATTTCCTTATACCACACACGAAAATAGACTCAAAATGGATGAAGGACCTCAATGTGAGAAAGGAATCCATCAAAATCTTTGAGGAGAATGCAGGCAGCAACCTCTCTGACCTCAACCGCAGCAACTTCTTCCTAGGAACATCGCCAAAGGCAACAGAAGCAAGGGCAAAAATGAACTATTGGGATGTCATCAAGATCAAAAGCTTTTGCACAGCAAAGGAAACAGTTGACAAAACCAAAAGACAACTGACAGAATGGGAGAAGATATTTGCAAACGACATATCAGATAAAGGGCTAGTATCCAAAATCTATAAAGAGCTTATCAAACTCAACACCCGAAGAACAAATAATCCATCAAGAAATGGGTAGAGGACATGAACAGACATTTCTGCAAAGAAGACATCCAGATGGCCAACAGACACGTGAAAAAGTGCTCCACATCACTCGGCATCAGGGAAATACAAATCAAAACCACAATGAGATGCCACCTCACACCAGTCAGAATGGCTAAAATTAACAAGTCAAGAAATGACAGATGCTGGCGAGGATGCGGAGAGAGGGGAACCCTCCTACACTGCTGGTGGGAATGCAAGCTGGTGCAACCACTCTGGAAAACAGTGTGGAGGTTCCTCAAAAAACTGAAAATAGAGCTACCCTATGACCCAGCAATTGCACTACTGGGTATATCTCCTAAAGATACAAACGTGGTGCTCCAAAGGGGCATGTGCACCTGAATGTTTATAGCAGCAATGTCCACAATAGCCAAACTGTGGAAAGAACCTAGATGTCCATCAACAGATGAATGGATAAAGAAGGTGTGGTATATATATACAATGGAATACTATGCAGCCATCAAAATAAATGAAATCTTGCCATTTGCGACGACATGGATGGAACTAGAGGGTATTATGCTTAGCGAAATAAGTCAACTGGAGAAAGACAACTATCATATGATCTCTTTGATATGAGGAAGTGGAGATGCAATGTGGGGGGTTGGGGGAAGGTAGGAAAAGAAAAAAATGAAAAGATGGGATTGGGAGGGAGACAAACCATAAAAGACTCCATCTCAAAAAACAGACTGAGGGTTGCCGGGGGGAGGGGGGATGGGAGAGGGTGGTGGGGATATGGACATTGGGGAGAGTATGTGCTATGGTGAGTGCTGTGAAATGTGTAAACCTGGCGATTCACAGACCTGTACCCCTGGGGATAAAAATACATTATATGTTTATTAAAATAAAAAAAATTTTAGGGAACCTGGGTGGCTCAGTGGGTTAAAGCCTCTGCCTTCGGCTCAGGTCATGATCCCAGGGTCCTGGGATTGAATCCCGCATCGGGCTCTCTGCTCAGCAGGGAGCCTGCTTCCTCCTGCTTCTCTGCCTGCTTGTGATCTCTGTCTGTCAAATAAATAAAATATTTAAAAAAAAAAAAAAAAAACAACAAAAAAATTTTAAAAAAATCCCGATTTTCTATTATGTCATTCTTTTGAGTTGTAGATCATTGGTATCCCATATTTTTGTTTTACCTTGTTTTCTTTTTAGTACTTCTAATCAGACATGCCTAATTTTATTCATAATTACCAAATTTTAAAAATTTAAAAATGTTGACCAAATTTTTAGCAATAACACTGTTTCATGTAGAACTTTCCACCCTCACTATCGTTCTTCCTCTGGTACATTCTGTAGAAAATCATTTAATGGTGATCCAGTGATAGTAGCTTCTTTAATTGTTTATTTGATTTGGGGGAGGTGTGTCAGAAAATGCTTTATAATCCCTCCTCCTTGAAAGATAACTGCACTTGGTATAAAAATATAGATTAGCACTGTCTTTCTTTTAGAATATAGAACACATTATCTCATCAGTGCTGTTGAGAAAGCAACTGGCATTCTAACTTTTCAATTATTTTTTTTCTAACTGATGTTCTCTTGTAGATAAGCCTTTCTTTTACTTCTATAGTTGTTTTTATGGTATATTTTTGTCTTTAATGTATGGCAATATAGCAATCGTGAAGCTGGTTGTTTATTTCATTTTATTGGTTATAGCTTTAATTGGGGGGCTTCTTGAAACTGTAAATCATACAATTTGGACAAAGTGTCAATAGTTTTCTTTTTTGAATACTCCTTTTCTGCCATTTTATTTTCTTCCCCCTGGAGCGTTTAATGATTTCTCTTACTAAGGAGTAGGTAATTAGACATGAAACTGAGCAGAAAATAAAGGAGAGGGTAGTCTTTTTTTCTGCATGGGGTTTAAAACTTTCCACTTTGTCGAAACTGGTGACTTCAAAGTGAGCAGAATGACAATATATGTTCTGTCACATAGCTCACATGGCAGTGGCCACAACAGATATATGGAGTAGCATTTTGTATGTATCAGCTCTAAGTTATTAAAATGCATTGTATAGTTTTCTTGTTATCTCCTTCAGAATTTTATTTGCAGGAGAAAAGCACTTTGACACGGCCACTATTTTTCAGGTACTGTTCAATTCAATATGACTTGCATCAGGCTGACACGAGAAGTAAACTCGGATTATTTCCCTATTTCATAAAGGCTGGTGGGGTAGGCAGACACCGCAGAACAGCTCTGACGCAGCCCCCAATTCCATAGTGACTGTATTTAAATGAAAGCCAAGGAATTTCCAGTGACAGGTCCAGGTTTTCTGAGGTATTAAAACAATGGGAGCATTTGTTGCTTTTCTCACAAATGCAATCTCCCATTGAATTATAGATTCATGGCCATGGAACCCCAACATATAGGCCAGGTGAGAGCCTCAGGATCTCACAGAGAGCTAACTAGAACTGGGGACATCCTTCGGCCCTGGTTCTACTTGATGAGAAGGAGTGAGTATGGGCAGAGCTCTTCTAAGCACCATTCAATTACAATTAATAAACAGTCATTTGTTTTTCTTTATTTCCCATCCTCTCAAGGGAATCACATATCTGAGATATCTTTGGATTAATCCTATCTACCTTAGATAGGACCTGTATATGAAGTGAAATAAGCATTTGACAGACCATCCACCATATTGTAACCATCGGTCTCCCACAATTCCATGTTTTATATTCACAGCCTGAGATAGAATATCCTTTGCCTTCTTCTACTGTCTCACACTGAGTATTAGTTCTCTCCACAACAGACACATGATTTCTTCCCTGTCAAGTCTGTTCGGTTTGAGTGCATTTCTATAGTTTAATCCACTAGGTTTCAGGAACAGACTATTTCTAACACCTGATTCTACCATCCTTATCACTTGACCCGATAATAGCAGCGACCATACAGTTCTTGAACTAGCTTAAGCCAAATTGCTATTGGGAGAAACACAGATTCCAGAACGAGTGGGGTGGGAGCTGCTCCTTACTCAGACTAGGTGGAAGATTGTGAGCAACATGGAGTTCACCGTCCAGAGATGGACCCAGGACACACACGTCTGATCAGCTCTCTGACACTTGCTCAGAGCGGAGGAACAACACACACGGAGTCCTGGCTGGGATCCACACATTCACAGAGGGATTGCTCTTCCCACTGCTGCACGTAGCATGGACTTGATTGACTTCATTGGGTTTCTCCCAAACACAGAAGACCTTTTATGTCACTTTGCTCAAAGCTAGGCCCCTCCCACCTTCTTCCTGCCTCTTTCCCACTGCTACACCCAGCAGGGGATTTGCATAGTGTCCCTGAGGGAGGACCTTCCCTTGTAAGTCTGACATAAAAGGCTAGCTTGACTCTTGCTTTGACTTGACTAGATCGCCTCAGTTCAGCTTCTCAGAATGAGGTTCCCTGCTCAGCTCCTTGGGCTGCTAATGCTTTGGATCCCTGGTAAAAACGGAGGGACCATGAGAAAAAGGTTGTGGTGGGAGGGTGAGCTGTGTGGGTACCACTGCTCTCCACGTGTGTTCTGTAGGCATGCAGGAGGTGTGACACTTGTTCTCCAGGGTGGGGCAAGTGATATGTGGATCTGGGAGAGTGAGGATGATTCCTGAAAGAACTAGGACTATGCCCTAGTGAGGACTGTGACACTGAAGGTGAGGATGGTGTTAGGGATGATTAGCTGCCTCTCTCCACTTCATAATCTCAGGTTCATTATTGTGATTGTGAATTTTTGGCACATGTTCTAAATCACAAACAAAGAGAGTGAAACCAAACACTACTTTAGCTAAAATATAAATTTTAAAAAAGGGAACAATAACATAGCTAATTTTATTTTTATGGAATGTAGCATTTCTCTCTCCCTATGTAGGATCCAGCGGGGAAATCGTGATGACACAGACCCCACTGTCCCTGCCCATCACCCCTGGAGAGCCGGCCTCCATCTCCTGCAGGGCCAGTCACAGCCTCCTACAGAGTGATGGAAACACCTATTTGCATTGGTTCTGGCAGAAGACAGGCCAGTCTCCACAGGGCCTGATCTGCTTGGTTTTCAACCGTTACTCCTGGGTCCCAGACAGGTTCAGTGGCAGCGGCTCAGGGACAGATTTCACGCTGACCATGAGCAGGTTGGAGGCTGATGATGTGGGAGTTTATTACTGTGTGCAAAATCTACAGTCTCCTCCCACAGTGATTCAGGCCTGAACACAAACCTCCTGCCTTGGGTCCTGGCTGCCCCAGTGAGCAGCTTCTCTGGGGAACTCACAGGACATTCTCTGGGTCTGTGTGACAGGAAGGAGCTGGAGGCCCTGGGGGAGCAGCTCATAGCTGGGCATCAGGATCCACATGTGGAGGCCCCAACAATTGCCCACCTGCTGTGGCTGTAGCACCAAGATATTTAGGGGTCCTGTCCCATGAGGAGCAGTTTATGGTGAATGGAGGAGCTCCTGGGGGCTCCCCTAATCCTCTGTGTCATGCCCGTATTGCCAAATAAACTCATCGGGTCTAGTAATCCAGGCATTTCCCCAAAGCGTTCCCTGTCCGGGATGGAAGCCTACGTCCGTGCTCTTTGCATTATCACACTTCTCTTCAGGCAAGATCCTGGTGTTTCAGTCCCCTATACTCCTCTGTCACTGGTATGTCTCAGGGGCAGCTCAGGTGATTGATCAGGAACTTTTTTGCCAACGTGCATGTTTGTTGTTACCAATTCAGAGCTATAAATTCAGCCCAGTCCTGACTCCCAGAAAGTTTGCCATGTGGTAATTCTTTCACTTCAAAACACGTTCTACTTTTCTTTTTTTTTTCTTTTTGACCCTACTTTTATTTAGTAATATCTTACTTGATTTTCAAATATTTGGGGATTTTTCTGATATTGCTTTGGAATAGAATTGCTCTGTTTTCATAGAATACATTTTTTATGATTTGTATCGATTTAATCTTACTAACATACCTTTGGACCCTCACCTTGTGGCCTATCTTAGCAGGGGGAATACGTTTTTTAGGGAGAATATGTATTTTATGATTCTTCAACAAAGGGGCCTACAAGTGTCAGTTATGTCCCAAGGGTTGATGTCATTCTTCTAGGCCTCTGTGTCCTCACTGGCCCCAAGGGCTGGGCCGCCCACTCCCTGCTGCAACACCCTCTGCTGCTCCAGACCCCACTCACAGCTCCTGACTTGCCTGCTACCTGGTCCCAGGGCCAGCCCAGGACTCCTAGAGCTGGACTGTCTGATCCCAGAAGTCAGTGATGACTGTCACCTGATTCTTTAAGGGAAAACCAGACATTAGCACAATGTAAGGGAATGCACCCTCCACTCCTTGTCCTGTGGTAACTGATATCACTGGTGCAATAATATTTCCCATGATTCAGAATCAACTTAGAGCAGAGTCCCCAGAAATGTCATCAGGACTCCAATACACATTAGAGGAAATCAGCAACCAGACTGCATGCAGAATGTCACCAGCACCCCCAGAACGAGTTCCCAGAACATTTGTAGAGAATTCTGTTTGTCTTGACCCAATTTCTGCATTGTGGCTCTGGTCAGGAGGGTGTGAAATGTGCAATTAGTATCTGTCCTTATAATCCTGCTTTCACCTGGTCCTTACACCAGTGGAACACTAGAGGGCGACCAAGTCAAGTGTTGAATTCCTGTGACTCTCTTGGGGCAGGTCCTGGTCCATAGTTGTTCCTCATTTGCCTACAACCTGGAAGGTTCTATTGCCATGAGGATGTTTATTCAAATTATGCTCCTCTTCTCTCTCATGGTCTCTCACGCTCTCTTTCCCTATGTCTCCATCTCTCTTTCTGTAAATGTTAACACTGACACAAGTCTGGTAACAGTTTGTTGTTCATGATCCTTCTCTTCTTCATATTCTGAGTAGAGACGAACTGCTGTTGGGTCCAACACTGCAATATAGTTTGAAACCAAGGCAAATGATGGAAATCTTGAAACCCAAGCATTAAGCCAAAAACAGAAGTTGTTGCTTCTGTCTGCCATTTCCCATCCTTGGGATTGTCAATGACTAGCAAATACTTGCTTTAACTTTTGGCATAAAATCAGTAGGCTTCCCCTGTTTATTATGCCTTAAATAAATGATTGTGGTGCAGATTTCCCATTACAATAGATTAATATATGTTCTCATAATTGCTTTCACATCTCCCCCCGGGCTGCAGAATGTCCAGCATATGAGAGAGCCACTCTCTGGGTTGAGGTTGTTCCCAGTTTCCTAGGTGAAACATCGGAGATAGGAGGGAGCTGTGCCCAGGGGAGTTTCTAACTAGTTGTAACCTAGAGCATCTTGATCAGTTTTGTGATTTCCTCCTGTGTCCACTCCATGCAGCTCAGAATTCAGTTTTTCCAGATTATTTTAATTTATTAATGATCCTTGCTCTCTACTTGGCCTTGTACATTCTCTAGAAAGGTCAACCTACACATTTCTGGAAGCATTGAAGGCCTTGGCAGGGGATGCTTCCAAGAACATTTGACCTTTGGGTTATCCTCGGCTCCTGGTCAACAGAGACTGAGGAGATGGGACGCTCACCACCATGAGGCTCCTGCTCTCTCATGGCAGAAAATCACCATTTCCCTTATAGATGCGGAGGCTGTATTTTTATTAACAAGACATGAAATGGCCACTAACTCCATTATTTGGTCCTGGCCTCTCTGCTGTTCTAAATATTCCATGTATATCAAGCAACGATGAAAAGTAGTGGTAAATGAGCCTTTCCGTGGATTTCAGGAATCGGTTGAAGCCATTGAGTTTGATACGGATTTGCAGAGGTTCTTCACATTTCCCTAGTGGAAATTCACAGAAAAATTGTGTATATTCCTGAAGCTGATGATTAAAGAAAAAGCAGCATTGAACTTGAGAGTTCTCAACTTATAATCTCCATTTTTATTCAGGTAGACTGTCTCTTATAATGAAAAATGAAAGTAATTTTCTGTTGTCTAGGTGAAATATTGGTGCAAATTCTCCTACCACAGACAGCTTCAACTAAAACTTAGCTAGCTAGAATCCCTGATTTGGCTTGAGAATGTTCCTGTCCTTTCCCATCCCCATTTCTCAGTCAGCCAGAACTTCATACAAGTTCAAAAGACAAACCTCACCTGCGAAGAGAAGGAAAATATTATTAACTTCCAGACAGGCTGTGGTTTTGGAGGAAAACCTTCTTTTGAGGACAGATGCCCATTCCTTCAGAATTATTCCTTAAGCAGAATGCTAGAAATGAAGGACTCAAGAAGCAGAGGATGCTCAGGCAGACAATGGACTTGTTGTGTTACTCTGTCTGGTTAGTCTATGGGTGACCTCGGATCAGCAGGGAGTTTCGTGTTCACAGACAAGGAGCCTCCATCCAGCTCATGATCCCCACATGTATCTTTATGGATCAGGTGTGATATCTATCCGATATTTATACTTATACCAAGAAAGGAAAGAAAAGTGAGTCAGACACTCGGATGTTGATTCATGTGAAGCAGAAGGGGAATGTGACCTGGAGGGTCCAGAGCAGTTAGTCAGGTAAGCACACTTGTTTCTTCCGGTGTTTCCAGACACTAAGCACACTCAGACGGTAAACATGTTTATGGAGTCTTTCCTGAGATCCCTCTAACCAGAAGCTTGTCCATGAAGTTCACTTTTTGTGGGTGACCATTCTCAGTTATTTGTCCAAAGCAACCAGCCTCAGTCACAGGTGACTCAGGGCTCTGCAGCGCACTCCAGCCCCGCTGCAGCCCGGGGAGCTCCCTGCTGGGCCTATTGATATCACTCAAGGACAAACCAACTCCCCTTTAATCAGAGAGATGAACCTCCCTTTGGATCCAGGAGGTGACCAGGCTTCCATGTCTCTAATCTCATCCAAAGCAGTGTGGGCCTGGCTGCATGGGTTGACAAAGTCTGGAGAACACAGTGCCCAGAATGGGGGGAAGTAGCAAAGTCTGTGTCTTCCATAAGGGGGCTGTAGGATACCAGACTCAGACCCAAGGAGACAGTCTTCCCAAGTCACACAGTCACACACTGGCTTTCAGCTTTATGGAGCTCAGACCAACAGCATTTGACAGTAGAGACAAAGTACAATGAGACCCACCTGCTTAAGCCCTTCCTCATTCAGTGGACAATGGTTGAGATTGGAGATTCCCAGAGACTGTTGCTGAGCTGGACCTCATGTTCCTTGTTCTTTCAACCTGCAGAGAGTCTTATTATTTCTAGGTGCTGTGGAGAAACTGGTGTTGGACGCTGGTTGGCTTTGTTGTCCAGGCCAAAGTACACTTTGTAAGTCTGTGAGTGACAGAGGTTCTTTTTAGAATTACAAATGTTGTACTTTCTGTCTATCAATAGTACAGAAACATTTCACAGCCTTTTTCTGACAGAGAATCTTAAAATATTTTGCATTTTCTACATATCTTAGGTTAACAGATTATGACATGAAGCAACCAATAAGAATTAGAGACCTTTATGCCTGGAAATCTGGACGTCTTCACCACCTTCATCTAATTCCCCTATCCTTGGGCCCCTATCTCCAGTAACCACAAATCAGATTTTTTTGGAGTCAATTTTGTTTTTGTTTCTTTCTTTCATTTAGAATCCACTTGTAAGTGAGATCATATACTATTTATCTTTCTCTGTCTGATTTATTTCTCTTAGCATAATGTCCTGGAGGTCCATTTAAGTTGTCACAAATGGTTGGTTCCATCCTTTTTATGGCTGAATAATATTCTATTATATATATGATGTGGGAAAGAAAGGCAGAAGGAAATGTGAATAACATTAATATAGCCTGCAGCCCACTGACCAGTGCTTGAGGGAGGCAGAGGACAATGCTCTTCCAGGAAGTTCCCAACTGTCTTCATGTTAATGACTTGCTAGGGGCAAAAACAAACTTTGTTTGACAAAGGAAGGCCTCCAGGTTCCTGTGAGTTTTCTTTTAAGCATGTAAATGTCCTTTTGAAACTTCCCTTATCTTTTCTCACCCCAACCCCAATGTATATAATCAGTTGCTCCTCTGGACCCAAGGGCAGCAGGTCTTTCTGCCCAGGGTTCCTGTCCCCAGGCTTTAATAAAATCACCCTTTAGCACCAAAGATGTCTCAAGAATTCTTTCTTCACCATCAACTGGGGACCTCACCTACATTCCAAAATTGCATCAATTTCTCAATAGCAGGAAGTCAAGTCACTGTGTTGTACACCTTCAACCTATAGAGTGCTAGATAGCATTTCTATCTCATTAAAACTGAAAGTAAAAAAAAAAGAATTTGGAGAACTTGAAAGGTTTTGTGCTAATTTCACTGAAATAAGCAGTACTTCTTAACTCACACATCTTAAAGACTTTTGTAAAAAGGAGTTTCCGAAAACTGGGCCTGTCATAAAATCCAACCCAACAGGGTTCTTGCTATTACTCTTTTTCCCATAATCTACATTTTCATGTTGGCTAGTATGCACATCATTTCCTAGGGCTGCCCTAACAAAGTACTGCAAACCTGGTGGCCTCAAACAACAGAAGGGTACTCTCTCCCAGGTCTGGAGGCTTGAAGTCTGAAATCAAGGTGTTGCCAGATCCTGTCCTCTCTGAACCCTGTGGGAGAGGATCCACACTTGTTTCTTTACAGCTGAGGCAAGCTTAAAGGACCGGACATTGAGTAGAAGTGCATGCTGTAGCGAGCCAAAGGTGTGTCCGTTGAGGTTTTGGGGCAAGCTATACTTATGGGCAAGGAATGCAAGGAAGGGAAAGTCCAGCCAGAGTCCAAGCAGTGAATTCACTGGCTTGAGGTTGGGAAGTTATTTGTGGCAGATGTTCCTTGGTCAGAAGAACTCTCCATCTTCCATAAATCAGGCATTTAATGAAAATCAGTCTCCAGTTGTCAATTTCCATTCTTGCAAGGGTCCACATGTGAGATTTTCCATTTTGTATTTACTGGCTCTATTTTAAATTGAAATCCTTTCACAATATTCTGACCACACATTCTTGTGGAATCTTACCTAGACTAGTATTTGTTAATTTGTTTCCTTGGTCAGTTCAGCCTGACTCTGAATTTAAATTACCCAAAATATAATAAGTAGGCCAAATATGCTTTTTCAATTGCTCCAGAATTCTGTTTGTCTGACAGAAACAATTTGCACTGTTTGTCAGGAGATGTTTCATTCAATGTGACCTGCATCAGGCTGGCACATGAGGAAAAACTGGGTGAGTTCCCACTTTAGTGAAGGCTGGGGAGGTAGATGGTCACCCCAGGGCAGCTCTGACCCAGGGCCTTATTCCATAGTGCCCGTATTTAAATGAAAACCCAGGACTAACTCAGTGATGGGTCCAGAGTGCCTTGAGATATTAAAACAATGGATGAAACCATTGCTCTTCTCACACATGGACTCTGCTCTTGGACTGTAGGATCATAGCTATGGCTTCCCCACAGAAAGGCCAGGTAGTAGCTTTAGGTTCTCACACAGTACTAATAAGAACCCAGAATATCCTGATAGAACTTTCCTCTATTTGATGTAAAAGAGGCAGTTTGGAAAGAGTTTTCCAAGCACACTTAGAAAAAAATTATACATAAAATCATTCCTTTTTTAGTTAGTCCAATCATCCCAAGGGAATTATTCCCTTCAAAACCCTTTGACTGACCTGTTGTGTACCTATATGTGTGTGTGTGTACCCCAGAGTATAACAACTATAGTAGTTTCTAGGACTTTCATATTCCCAGCCAGAAACATGGAATTCATTCACCCTTACTATGGTTGGCTCTAGACTCTCTCTAGGGACACATTATTTTTTCCTTGTCATCTTCTTTTGTCTTGGTTGCTCTATAAAATTTAATTCCATGAGCCAGAGGAAAAGACCATTTAAACCTTGTGATTCTAACACTTTTTATTTTTTTAAAACTTTATTTATTTGACAGACAGAGATCACAGGTAGGCAGAGAGGCAGGCAGAGAAAGGGAGGGGAAGCAGGTTCCCTGCTGAGCAGAGAGCCCGATGGGGGGGCTCGATCCCAGGACCCTGAGATCATGATCTGAGCCGAAGGCAGGGTCTTAACCCACTGAGCCACCCAGGTGCCCCCAAATTTGTCTATTTTCCAATCTGCTTCTTCTCTCATTTTGCTGACTTGTTCCATTCTCAACAGCATAAGTATTTTTTTTAAAGATTTTATTTATTTATTTGACAGAAAGCGATCACAAGTAGGCAGAGAGGCAGGCAGAAGGGGGCGGGGGGGGGGGAAGCAGGCCCCCTGCTGAGCATAGAGCCAGATTCGGGGCTAGATCCTAGGACCCTGGGATCATGACCTGAGCTGAAGGCAGAGGCTTAACCCACTGAGCCACACAGGCACCCCACTTTAACATTCATAATTGATTAACCTATAATAGTAGATACCAGAAAATTCTTGAAATAGCTCAACTCTATGCTGTTATTTGGAGAAAATTCTGATGACTAGAACTTGTGGAGTGGGAGCCATTTCCTTGTGTCAATGAGGTGGAAGAATGTGAGCAAGCTGGCCATTCATCTCAGGAAGACTGACCCTGCACACAAGTCTACATGTCAGGGTCTCAGATTCCTTCAGAGAGGGCAGAAGCACGTGCGCTGTGTCCTCCCAGCAGATCCACGCTTTCACAGTGGGATTCCTCTTCCCACTGCTGCACGTAGCACGGACATGAGTTTTGTGATTTTCTTCCCAACGTCCTTTTATGTCACTTTGCTGAAAGGTAGGCCACTCCCAGCTCCTCCCTGCCCCTTCCCCACTGCTGCACCCAGCAGGGGATTTGCATAGTGTCCCCTAGGGAGGACCTTCCCTTGCAAGTGTGACATAAAAGACCAACCTGAATCTTGCTTGGACTTACCAAGACTCCTCAGTTCAAATTCTCAAAATGAGGCTTCCAGCTCAGCTCCTTGGGCTGCTAATGCTTTGGTTCCCTGGTAAGGACAGAGGGAGGTGAGGAAGAGAATTAGTGGAGGTGGAGGGGGAGCTGAGAGGGCACACTGCTCTCAAAATGTATTCTGTGTGCTGGTAGCAGGTGTGGGACTAGTCCTCCAGGGTGGGGCAGGGAATGTGTAGACCTGGGAGAGTGAGGAAGATTCCAGAAGGAACAACGACTTGTGCTCTGGTGGGGACTGTGACAGGGAAGGGGTGGATGCTGTTAGCAATGCTGAGAGGCCTCTCTCCACTTGACCAGTCTCGGGTTGATTATTGTGATTGTGCATTTTTGGTGCATGCTCGGAGTCCCAATAATGGGAATGAAACAAAGTAGTGTTTTAGCTAAACTAAAAGGGATAGAAACATTGGAAATCATTAAAAATGTTTGTATGGGGGCGCCTGGGTGGCTCAGTGGGTTAGAGCCTCTGCCTTCAGCTCAGGTCATGATCCCAGGGTCCTGGGATCGAGCCCCACATCGGGCTCTCTGCTCAGCAGGAAGCCTACTTCCTCTTCTCTCTCTCTCTCTGCCTGCCTCTCTGCCTACTTGTGATCTCTGTCAAATAAAAATAAATAAAATCTTAAAAAAAAAATAAAAATGTTTGTATGTAACTTGGTACTTATCTCTCTTCATTTTAGGATCCAGCGGGGAAATCGTGATGACACAGACCCCACTGTCCCTGCCCATCACCACCGGAGAGTCAGTCTCCATCTCCTGCAGGGCCAGTCAGAGCCTCCTGTACAGTGATGGAAAAACCTATTTAAGTTGGTTCCGGCAGAAGCCAGGCCAGTCTCCACAGGGCCTGATCTACTTGGTTTCCAACCGTCTCTCTGGGGTCCCAGACAGGTTCAGTGGCAGCGGGTCAGGGACAGATTTCACCCTGACCATCAGCAGGGTGGAGGCTGACGATGTGGGGGTTTATTACTGTGTGCAAGAACTGCAGTCTCCTCCCACAGTGGTTCAGACCTGAACACAAACCTCCTGCCTGGGGTCCTGGCTGCCCCAGTGAGCAGCTTCTCTGGGGAACTCACAGGACGTTCTCTGAGTTTGTGTGAGAGGAAGGAGCTGGAGGCCCCCGGGGAGCAGCTCGCAGCTGGGCGTCAGGCTCCACATGTTGAGGCCCCGACAGCCTCCCAGCCTGGCATGGTAGAAGCCACAGGGAACTAAGGGGGTCCTGTCCACTGAGGAGCCGGTTATGGTGAAGGGATGAGCTCCTGTGGGCTCCCCTAATCCTCTGTCCTGTGCCCGTTTATCTCAAATAAATGTAACCACTCCAGTAACCAGACAGGTGGCATTGATCTGGGACAGAAAAGGGAATACCTATTGGAACAAATAGTGTATGCTCTATTTACCACAGAATCATTTGCTAATATTGGTAATATTGGTATTTTCTTACCATCTCCTTTCCTACTTCTCTACTACTTGCACTATCTGTCTTTTAATATGTCCAGAGAATGATCTGCACAAGATGCCCTCAAGGAGAGTCTGGGTGGGAAAAATCAGTAGAAATACCTAATTCTGATAAAATCAAAATAAGCATTTCAAATCATTGGTTATTATAACATTCCAATGCCAATTGTCTTTGATTTCCTTCAATTACATTTGTCTGAGTGAAAAGGGGGTTCTTGCAATTTCAAAATCGGGCTTTGAAAATAAACAGCAAACAGTTATAATAGAGACAAATGTTACCTGTCTACATCACAGGAAAAGCCAGAGTATATGGGATTTCTCCTTCTCTCCTAAATGTACGGGTGTTAAATATATTGAAGTTAAACACTGCTATAGATATGATGAATCTGATTCTCTACTACAGTAAGAGAAGATTTTGAACAAAAAATGAATGAATTATTTTCACATGGTGTGATCGCTAACCAAAAATGACCCCGAATGATAAATGTTTTAGAAATCTATAGAAAATTTATGCATGGAATAGATTCCATTCAAGAGTGCAGCAATGTGACCTCTGACCTCACAATTGGTCATGTCGTTATGTCATCACACATATGATGGAATTAAAGTGATGAAATTGAGAGAACAATGGATCCTAGTCTAGTTGAGAAAATAAAGTGTATTAGAGATGATCATCTCTTCCAAGATAATGAATATCATGGCATGGACAACTAAATGCAATGGTTCAATTCTGGAAGCTTTGACGGTGTGTGGGAAAATGTGTCTACAAATCCAGCAGCCTGGAGCCCACAGATCTTGGAGTTTATGACACTTAATAAAGTGGACAATGAATTTCGGATCAGTGATAAAAATTATATGAAATTAAATTAGAAAACAAAATGTTATTTAGAATATTGATAAATGCATGATGAGATGGAGAGAGATTATAGAAGCTTTGGGAGCAAACACAGTACTTCCTACACAAAGTAGGAAGACCCGAGCCTCAGCACGGCCATAGTCGTCTTGCTCCCACATGATTGATGGAAACCTGTGATCTGGAATTTCTGCTTCGATGACAGACAGGAGAGAAAGTCCAGCTCCCTCAGCATGCTGAGGTAGATAAAGGAATCCTAGATGATGCTCATATCTCAAAGGTGATGTACTCAAAACAAAATAGTAAAAAGTGATGTCATAAATGACATAAATAATGTCATAAAACTGAGAGAGGACACCAAGGAGAATGAGAACACAATCAAATTGGCTGTGACACAAAAATCTCAAAATAGAGTTGACTGAATAGGACAAGATTTCTCTGTCTCTACGGTAACAGTCCTGAGGTGGGAAGTCTCCCTTGGTTAGGGAAGTGGTTCTGCTGCACAAGGTCCCTCGGGTTTTCCCCAGCTGGTCACCGTGTGTAGAGATTAGAGACCCTGCTCTTAATTTCTGCTCTTGGTTTAAAAACTCATTTCTTCTTTTATTTTGACAGATATTTAAACATTTTATCCACACCCATCAAATTTACAACCCCAAGATCAAGAGTCACATGCTCTCCTCACCGAGCCTGCAAGTGCCCCCAAACCCATTTATTCTTGTTCTCATGGTCACTATATCAAAATGCATAGCATATTTGCAGGAGAGTCTCCAGAAGCTACAGGATTTCATACCCCAGCAGACTCCCTTGTGTGATGTCATATATGGTAGGACTAATGGTTGCCATCATCATGAGTCTATTATTACATGATCTTCTTCCCAATGTAGAGTCTTTGTCCCAACCACTACTCCCATCAAAACTCTGTGAACTCTTGGATGGTCATGGCACTTGAGCCTCACTGGTCAGGAAGGCTTAAATTATCTGAAACACAATGTATCTCTGTCCTTCCAGGGCAGCCTTGAGCTGTCCTCAGTAGAATACTCCAGGAATACTATTCATTTTCTCCTTGTTTGCATAGTTGACATACAATGTGTCACACGTTGGAGGAGTACAACATAGTCACTCAACAATCTACACATTATTCAATGCTAACCACATAAGTGTAGTCAGGGGCCAAAGTTATTTCATTATTACTGATTATATTTCTTATGCTGTACTTTTCATATCTCTGACTTTTTATTTATTTTTATTTTTTTAAAGATTTTATTTATTTATTTGACAGAGATCACAAGTAGGTAGAGGCAGGCAGAGAGAGAGAGAGGAGGAAGCAGGCTTCCCGCTGAGCAGAGAGCCCGATGTGGGGCTCAATCCCAGGACCCTGAGATCATGACCTGAGCCGAAGGCAGAGGCTTAACCCACTGAGCCACCCAGGTGCCCCTGACTTTTTGTTTTATAAGTGAAACCTTGTACCTCGTGACCCCCTTCACCTCTTTCACTCATGCCCTCACCCTTCTCCCCCTGGCAACCAACAGTGGGTTCTCTGGAGTCATGAGTGTGTTTCTGCTTCTTTGCTTATTGATTTGCTTTGTTTCTAGATTCCACAAGAAGTGAAATCCTATAGTGTTTGGTGCTGTCTTATTTCACTGAGCATGATACTCTCTAGCTCCATCCTTGTTGCTACAGATGGCAAGATCTCATTCTTTCTTATGACTGAGGATGATTCCATGGTGTACATATACCACATCTTCATCCATTCCTCTCTGGTTGAACACTTGGTGGCTTACACATCTTGGCTATTGCCAATAATGCAGAAATACACACAGGGCTGCATGTATCTCTTGAATTAGTGTTTTTGTGTTCTTCGTGTAAATACCCAGCAGTGGAATTACTGGATCCTATGGTCCTTCTATGTTTAGGTTGTTGACGAACCTCCACACTGTTTCCACAGTGACTGCACCCATTTTCACTCCTACCAACAGGGCACAGGGTCACTTTTCTCCACATCCTCACCAACATTTAGTATTCCTTGTCGTTCTGATATGAGCCATCTGGACAGGTGTGAGATGTTATCTCATCATCGTCTTGATTTGTATTTTCCTGATGATGAATAATGTGGAGCATCTTTCCTGTGTTTCTTGGGATCTGTATGGAGAAATATCTGTTCATGTCTTCCCGAATATGGCATATAATTTTAGGTGCTCTCATTCTTCTGGACTTGCTTCTTTATTTTTAAAATCCAGGTTTGGAACTCAGAAAACTCTCCTTTGGTTTTAACATGCAGTGATAGACTGCTAGAAGATTTTGGCTCTAGGCAGAGCTCTGCACCCAAACCATCTCATCAGATGACTCCTCGGTAACAGTGGCTGTAAGGTGTTACAGGTGAGATACACATGACACCAGGCGAGATAGACGCAAGACAAGGTTTATTAAAGGCTCCCTCGAGCGAGGTTCCGTGACTCAGGAGAGGAGAGTTGGAGAAGTCGCGCCTGGGAAGGGGTCGAGTGGGTCTTTTATTTGGGTTAAGACAGGGCATAGGTTTATAGCCATATAAGGTAAGGTTTTTGGTGATTGGAGGGTAGGGGGGAGTCCTGATGTTCCCGTTTCCTGCATAGGTATCACTTTACTTATGGTGACATGTCTTTGGCATAGGTCCTTCTGGCTGGAGAGTCATGGGTAAAGAAAGAGGGTGGCCTGGAAGATGATGGCCCAGCGGCCATTTTTATTGTTCCTCCTGCATTCCCAGGGCCGCAGACCTAAGAGCGGCCACAATAAGCACAATTGAAACACTCAAGTTGTGCCCAAGGTACAAGGAACAACAGGCCCCCTGGTGCCACAAGGAGCTGTATCTTCTCTGGCCTCCTATCTGTGAACCTGGAAATGAGCCCTACTAGCAGGTTACATTCTTTCCACTTTTTTTCTTTTACTTTTTTTTTTAACTTTTTCCACTTTCCACTAAAAGGATTTTTCCACTATAAGGATAAATGAGAGCAGCATCCAGGGGATAGGAGTTTGGGCTCTGGAGCTGGAATGCCTGAGTATAAACTCTGACTCTGAACTCTCCTGGGAGCTAGCAGTATGACTTCAGACAATTGTGTCCATTTTCTCATCCATAAAGGAGGACATTAATCATCCTAATCATAGGATTGCTCTGACGAGTAAATTAATTACTACAATACTTCCATCTGGATTTACCACATAATGCATCTACAACAAATGTTCAAAAATGAAATTTTGTTCCTTCTTTCAGAAAGAAACTCAGGGAACAGAGAGAACCTAGACAGGATGTTCACCAGTTTCCCAAAGGTCTTTGTTCAAGTGTGTGGTAATCTCCTATAAACAATCAAATGGAAAATCTTCCTGCAAAAAAGGGGAAAGTGGTTTCTTTAGCAAAGGAATCAGTCCACTAAAGAAAGGCAGCCCACGGAATGGGAGAAGGTATTTGCAAAGGACACTACAGATAAAGGGCTGTTATCCAAGATCTATGAAGAATTTCTCAAACTCAACACCCCAAAAAACCAAGTAATCAAGTCAAAGAATGGGCAGAAGACATGAACAGACACTTCTCCAAAGAAGATATACGAATGGCTGACAGACACATGAAAAAATGTTCAGCGTCATTAGCCATCAGGGAAATTCAAATCAAAACCACATTGCAGTCAAATGCTCTACCACTGAGTTATACCCCCTCAAAACCACATTGAATAGCACTTTACACCAGTTAGAATGGCAAAAATCTTCAAGGCAAGAAACAGCAAATGTTGGAGAAGTTGTGGAGAAAGGGAAACCATCTTACACTGTTGGTGGGAATGTAAGTTGGTACAGGAACTTTGGAAAACGTAATAGAGTTTCCTCAAAAAGTTAAAAATAGAGCTACCCTATGACCCAGCAATTATACTACTGCTAAGATACAGATATAGTGACAAGAAGGGGCACATGTACACCAATGTTCACAGCAGCAATATCCACGATAGCCCAACTGTGGAAAGAACTGAGATGCCCTTCAATAGACGAATGGATATAGAAGATGCAGTTCATAATTTTTAGTGGAATACTATTCAGCCATCAGAAAGGATGAATACCCATCATTTACATTGACTTGGATGGAACTGGAGGGGATTATGTTAAGTGAAGTAAGCCAAGCAGATAAAGATAATTATCACATGGTTTCAATCATATGTAGAACATAAGGAATAGACCGGAAGACATTGGGGGAAGGAAGGGATAATGAAGTGGGAAAATTGGAGGAGGAAATGAACTAAGAGAGACTATGGACACTGGGAAACAATCTGAGGTTTTTAGAGGGGAAGAGAGTGGGTTAACCTGGTGATGGGAATTAAAAAGGGCACGTATTGCAATGAGCACTTGGGTGTTATACACAATGAATCATGGAACCCTACATTGAAAACTAATGAAGTACTGTATGGCGACTAACATATCATAATAAAAATTTTTTTTAAAAAGTGGCTTCATTGAATTGTCTGAATTATAGTTTTATAAACTGTAAGGTCCTCCATTACAGGTTGAGCAGAGCACTCATTCAGTTTCAGACCAAGCACTGGGAGACCTGCTGGACTAGCTGAAGTACTGGGACAGCACTGGGGATGGGGACCAGCTGAGAGGTGAAGGGACACATGCAGAGGACACCCACAAAGCCCTAAACATGGCAGGTCCATCACCTTTGTGGAACTTGGGAGCAAAGCAGCAAAGAACAGGGCTACTCTCGGCCTTCAGACTCTATTCAATACAGTTGGGGACAACAGGTTGTGATTTCTGCATATATTGACTTAAACCTGCTTATAATTGCCAGATATGATCAGTGTAAGACCCAGAAAAGGGTGTCCCCTCCCTCCACATCATTTGGTGGTCACCACCCTGTCCCACTAAGATCACTGAAAGGAGTGAAGGCGAGATACACTCAGACTGAGAATTTGAAGACCAGTTTTCCTGGTCTTTTCCAGCACAGCCATCACTCTGTGCTCGCAGTACTCCCCAGGGGAGTGGGACAGCCAGTGGGAGTGCCCGGAGTCAGCCCCAGACAGCACACTGAGAGAGTAAAATGAAATGCAATATATGCACAGAGGGACTGAATCCCTCTGGACCCCGATTCTCGTGACTCTGCAGTCTCTCCTTTCCTAAGCTGTGGAGCAGCCTAATCTTGGGTGGCCTCAGAGGTCTTTGGATCCCAAACATGATGGGGAAATCACAATTCAGAACTTAAAACTATGCATCACTACCTCATGTTGCCACACTCTGCCGTAGAACCTGGAAAGCAATTATCACTTGTTGCCGGCCTCATAAATAATATATGTTTGAAAATGCACAAGAAAGAAGTTCACTTTATCCTAGAAATGATATTGTCCAAGAACAGGGGGAAAAACCCTCAGAATTACTCCCTCCCCATGGCCACAAGAGGGCGCATGGGTACCACGGGGATCCCTGGATGGCTCTGGTTGTGTCTGGCATTAACCACCAAGAGCCCAATCTGATGTTAGAATGTTATTATTATTTCTTGTTACCACTTATGATTACATCTCTGAGAGTCCCCTTTTCACCCAGGGATAGTGTCACACCTCCTCCTGCCGCCCATGTTTCCATCAGATTCCATGGCGACAGGGAAAATAGCACTTAGTGAAGGTTCCAAAATGTCATATTTGATTCAGCAGAAAACAAGTTCCCTCCATCAAATACTGCCCCGGACAGAGTATAACGCTGGGGAAATGACCCACACAGGAAACACATATGAGAAATACTTGTGGTGAGAGGTCCCTTTGGCAAAGGAAAAGAGTGTGGAGTAGTCCCTGATGGGCCATCAGGACACCATGCAAGGTCCTCCTCACCCAGGTCTGAGAAAGTAGGAAGCCTGTAGCCTCTCACAGGTCCATGGCCATGGCTTTGGGAACCCATTGAGGAGACTCACACTTGCTCCATCCACAGTCACCACTGGTGTCAGAGAGAGAACTGGTGTAGACTGGTTTCCCCACACTTCAGAACTATGCACACAGCCTCTCAGTGACCAACAGGGTGACTGATGAAACAGGGGCTTTCATTAGATTTATACCAGTAGCTGCAGCCAGCATGGAAAATTGGGCAGAAGAGACATCTCTCAAGACCAAATCAAAAATCACCTTGTGACTTTTTCTCTTTTAAAATTGATCCTCCATGACATGTGGGAACCCTCAGAGGGAGAAGGGAAACTCATGTTATTCACCCCCAAAATGGGTCTGGCCAACTGACCCCACAGTTGGACCATCCCAGGCATCTGTACATTCTCTTTAGATAACCAGTGTTTAGGACAGCGTGGCTGAGGCTGCTCAGAGATGGTTCCATGCTGACTCTCTTCGCCTCAGATCAGGCAATGCTGATCCCTGAAGGAATGACCCCTGCTCTCCTTGGCACGAAGAGCACAGGTCTGCTCTGTCCCGATCTCGTTGCCAAACTCCCAGCATCATTGCACTTTCACTGTGTTATAGGCAGTGCTGGGGCCCCAGGGAGAGTATTTTTTTCCCAAAAGCCCAAGTCAGACTCACTATATCCAGTAAGTCTGATTGGCCCTGCTCTGCCATCCTCCCTGCCGTACACAACATCTGCAGCCTCCCCTCATTTTTACCTTGCACAATCATCAAAAGACACAATCTCACTGATCAGATCAGAAATAAAAGGTTGGAAAATCATCTCTTTATTGGAATAAGTGCAGTAGAGGCATGGGTACATAGTCTTCAGGTGAGATTGTCAGAACAGTGTCCCAACTGTGAATCCTGGTAGGGCACCAATCCTACCATGAAATTTGTATCTCTATCTCCCTAGTAGGGAGTAGCTCAGTGAATTAGGTAACTAGATTTTTTATTTTTTATTTCTGCAGCACATTAGGTGGTAGAAAACTCTTTTCACTTATATGAATAACACAGTAACAGTCATGCATTGGTGGGTATTTTAATAAATCACCTTTTCATAAGTCCCATGTTTTCATCCATCCTATTCCTCTTTTCCTTTCTCCAAGCTATTAACATCCAAGTTGTCATTGACCATCAGAGAAACATCTGACATTTAAGAGTGAACATAATTTATTTCTTCAATGTTCTCTATTGGGTTGTGTGTATAAATATAACTAAATCTGAAAAACAAAAACACAGGTAGACTCAGACAGAAATAGACTCTTCCCAATAAATTCAACATATGACCAAATAAGGAGAATGTTTAATGTAGCTCCTTTGAAGGTGTTTGCCCAGGGCTTCTTTACAAAAAGGTTTTCAATAGTCATATTCATTTACTGTTCCAGGTAATCAGAAATGTTGGCAGAGATAACTCCTGGTATGATACACTGAGGCTATATTCCTTCTGCAATATTCTTGCAAAACTGAAAATCTTATTCCAACCAATAGAAAGCATCACACAAACCTGATGAGCAGGATAAACCAAAAAGAACTGTCCAGTACACTGCAAAGGTTTCAAGGTCATGAATACACAAAAAGGAGATAATCATCACAGATTGGAGGAAAGTAAGGAGACATGGAACCACATGCAGTGTAGATTCTTGGATTTTATCCTAGGACATAAAAAGGGCTTTAATGGAAAAGTTAGTGAAACCAAAGACGGATTATTAATTAATTAATCAATAGCATTGTATCAATGTTAATTTCCTGGCTAAGATAATTATAGTAAGGTTATATAAGCTGTTCACATTAGGGAAAGCTGGAGAGAGAGTGGATGGAAACAATCTTAATAATTTTGAGATTTCTTTTAAGTGTAAAATGATGTCAAAATAAATTGAAATATGTAATAAAAAGTATTTACGTAAGAGTAATAGTTCTTATTCCACTAGTCCATGGCATCAGTCTCTTTTCTCTCCTTTACTTATTTATGATTCCTCTTTATTTTCTTTTATTTACTTATGTTTTGAAGTCTAGTTGACATGCAATGTTACATCAGCATCAGGTGCACAACTCAGTCATTCAAGAACCTGTACATTACACTCTGCTCACTGGAGTGCAGTTGCCATATGTCATCAGAGGACACTATTGTAATACCATTGACCCTATTGCCTGGGCTGTACTTTCTTCCCCGTGACTTATTCTTTCCATTGCTGGAAGCTTGTACCTCCCTCACGCCTCATTGATCCTTCCTGTCACCCCACCTCCTGCCTCTCTGGCAGCCATTAGTTTGTTCTCTGTATTGATCAGTCTGGGTTCGACATTTTTTTTTTTAATTTTTTTAAAACTTTTTTATAAACATAATGTATTTTTATCCCCAGGGGTACAGGTCTGTGAATCTCCAGGTTTACACACTTCACAGCACTCACCATAGCACATATCCTCCCCAATGTCCATAACCCCACCCCGATCTCCCTCCCCCCCAGCTTGTTTTGTGAGATTTAGAGTCACTTATGGTGACTCCCGATCCCATCTTGTTTCATTTATTCTTTTCCTACCCCTCAAGCCCCCATGTTGCATCTCCACTTCCTCATATCCGGGAGATCATATGATAGTTGTCTTTCTCTGATTGACTACATTTTGTTATTTTACCATTTTTTTCTAGATTTGACATAAAATTAATCATATGGCATTTGGCATTCTCTGTCTGACTTATTTCACTTTGCACACTATCCTCTAGGTCCATCCATGTGGTCACAGATGGCAAGATTTCATTGTCCCTTATGACTGAGTACTATTTCATTGTATGTATATACCACCTCTTCTTTATCCATTCATTTATTGATGGACACTTATGTTGCTTCCATATTAAGCTATTGTAAATAATACCACAATAAACATATAGTTTCATATTATCTTTTCAAACTGGTGTTTTCATTGTCTCTGGATAAATAGCAAGTAGTGGAATTACTAGATTGTATGGTATTCCTATTTTTAATTTCCGGAGAATTTTTATTTCTGGTTTTGGAAATTTCTGTTTAAAAATTTGGAAATTTCTGTTTAAACGCCATACTGTTTTCCACAGTGGCTTCACCAATGTACATTCCCACCAACAGTGCACAGTGTTCCTTTTTCTCCACATCCCCACCAACACTTGTTAATTCTTTTCTTTTTGATACTAGCCATTCTGACAGGTGTAAGGAGATATCTCATTGTGGTTTTGATTTGCATTTCCCTGATGTGATGTTGAGGATCTTTTTACGTGTCTGTTGGCCAACCCCAATCTTCATTGGAAAAATGTATTTTCAGATTCTTTGTTCATTTTTAATCAGATTATTTGGGGTTTTTTGGTGGTGAGTTTTAAAAGTACTTTGTATATTTTGGATATTAGTACCTTATTGGATGTATCATTTGCAAATATTCTCTCCCATTTAGTAAGTTGCCTTTTCATTTTGTTGATAGGTCCCTCTGCTGTGCAAAAATTTTTCATTTGGTGAAGTCACAATATTTTATTTTTGCTTTTATCTTCTTTGTCTAAAAATATATATTTAGAAAACTGTTACTAAGGCTAATGGCAAAGAGATTACTGCTTATGTTTTCTTGAAGGAATTTTATGGTTTCAAATCTTACACTTAGGTCTTCAATCTATTTTAAGTTTATTTTCGCCTGTGGTGTAAGAAAGTGATCTAATTTCATTCCTTCGCATGTAGCTGTCATGTTTTCCCAAAACCATTTATTGAACAGATGTCCCCATTGTGTACTCTTGCCTTCATTGTCATAGATTAATTCACTATATAAGCACAGGTTTATTTCTGGGCTCTCTATTCTGTTCTATTGACCTTTATTACTATTTTAATGCCAATACTGTACTGATTTGTTTACTATAGCTTTGTAGAATTGTTTGCAGTCTAAGACTGTGATACCTCCAGCTTTGTTCTTTCTCAAGATTGCTGTGCTACTCAGGGTTGACCTTTTAAAATAGAAATGTAAAATGAGCCTGGAAAAAGCTGAAGAACTAGAAATGTAACAGGGAAACAGAAAGAAACATTTAGGGCGCCTGGGTGGCTCAGTGGGTTAAAGCCTCTGCCTTCGGCTCAGGTCATGATTCCAGGGTCCTGGAATCGAGTTCCGCATTGGGCTCTCTGCTCAGCAGGGAGCCTGCTCCTCTCTTTCTCTGCCTGCTTCTCTGCCTACTTGTGATCTCTGTCTGTCAAATAAATAAAATCTTAAAAAAAATAAAAGAAACATTTAAATATGTCCCTCCTACCGCTTAGGTAGCATAGATTACATCTCTATTAGCTTTGTTCCAAGCAAAGACAATCTTCTCTGTCACTCTGCTCACATGAGAGGTCATACCCCTCTCCGGGAGGCTCTTTCCATTTGGCTGCACCCACAGGGGATTTGCATGTTGTCCCCTAGGGGGGACCCTCCCTTGCCAGTCTGAGATAAAAGATCAACTCTCAACTTGTCTTGACCTACCAGGACTCATCCCTTTAACTTGCCAAAATGAGGTTCCCTGCTCAGCTTCTGGGGCTCCTCATTCTCTGGTTTCCAGGTAAAAACAGGGTGCCCAAGGAGGAAGGAAAATGGGAGGGCAGGATGAACCCTGAGGGCACGGCTCTTTCCCACATAAATTCTGTTTCCATGTGAGATGGATGTCTTCCTACTAGAATGAGGCTTGAGACTTTTAGATCTCTGGGAAAGGAAGAATCCTGACGGAAAAGGACCTGTATGTACTTTGGTGACCATGTGGCACTGAAGACAGGGAGGGCTTAGTTGACTTCTAAGCTCCTGCTATGTCTTGCCAATCTCTAGTTCTTTTTTGAAATTGGAAAGTTTTGAGTTCTGAATCAAGATCTCTTAAAAGGCCTTTTATTTTTTTAATTTTATTTATTTATTTATTTTTATTTTCAGCGTAACAGTACTCATTGTTTTTGCACCACACCCAGTGCTCCATGCAATACGTGCCCTCCCTAAGGCCTTTTAGTCTGAAATAAAGAGCAAAAGGAAAATTATTGAAATTACCCACAATGTTTGAACTTAACCTTGCACTTCTCTCTTCTTACTTTAGGGTCCAGTGGGGAGGTCGTGATGACACAGACCCCACTCTTCCTGCCCGTCACCCCCGGAGAACCAGCCTCCATCTCCTGCAGGGCCAGTCAGAGCCTACTACACAGTGATGGAAACACTTACTTGTACTGGTACCTGCAAAAGCCAGGCCAGTCTCCACAGCTTCTGATCTATGGGGTTTCCTATTGTTTCCTTCGGGTTCGGGCAGGTTCAGTGGCAGCAGATCAGGGACAGATTTCACCCTGAGAATCAGCAGGGTGGAGGCTGACGATGTGGGAGTTTATTACTGCATGCAAGGTACACATGTTCCTCTCACAGTGATTCAGCCCCAAACACAAAGTCCCTGCTTGTTGTGGCCCAGCTGCCCACATGAGTTGTTTGTCTAAGGATCAGGCACAGCAGATTCTCTCAGTCAGTATAAGAAGACATTGGAGACCTCAGGGGACTGGGTTGAGGCTGCAGGCTCTGGACCATGAAGAAGGCTGCACCGCAGCACCATCCTTTATGGGTGTCAGCTGAAACAGCCTTGACATGACATGACTGTCAGGGAGAATGGGTGAGCTCTGAGCCACCAGCCAGGACAGAGGGAGGAGCTGAATGAAAGTTCATCTGATCCTCCCTGCCTTGTGTAAGGTTGGAAGTCAAACTCAGCGGGAAAGCCAGAGAAGAGAGGCCATTCCTGGAAATGATAGTGAATTCTGTTGGTATTTGACTATTTTCATATTTGATCACCAAGTCACTCTCCATGCCAGTTATAGGTCTTTGCCTTTTTTCTATTTCTTCATTGTCAGTTCTTGTCAGCTTGTATATTTCTAGGAATTCGTTTATTTCATATGGGAAATTCAATGTGTAGATGTAAAATGGTTCGTAATACCCCCTTACTGTCCATTTATTTCTGTAAAATGTAGTAATGTCTGCACTTTCAACTCTGTTTTCAGTAATTTGAGTCTTCCCTCTTTTTTCTTCAGCATGCTAAATATTTGCCAATCTTATTGTTTTTTTTTTTAAATATTTTTATTTATTTATTTCACAGAGAGAGAGAGATCACAAGTAGGCAGAGAGGCAGGCAGAGAGAGAGGGGGAAGCAGGCTCCCTGCCGAACAGAGAGCCCAGTGTGAGGCTTGATCCCAGGACCCTGAGACCATGACCTGAGCTGAAGGCAGAAGCTTACTGAGCCACCCAGGCGCCCCCATCTATTTGTTTTTAAAGAGCCAAACTGTAGTATATTTTCCCCATATTTTAATTTTATTTTATTAATATATTTTCTAATATCTGTAATCTCCTCCCTCTGCTAATGTTGGGTTTAGTTTGCTCTTCTTTCTCTAATTCCTTATAGTATACAACTACATGGTTGATCTTATATTATTATTATTATTTTTTAAATTGTTTATTTCTTTTCAACGTTACAGTATTCATTGTTTTTGCACCACACCCAGTGCTCCATGCAATATGTGCCCTCCCTAATACCCACCACCTGGTTCCCCCAACCTCCCACCCCCTGCCCCTTCAAAACCCTCAGGTTGTTTTTCAGAGTCCATAGTCTCTCATGGTTCACCTCCCCTTCCAATTTCCCTCAACTCCCTTCTCCTCTCCATCTACCGTTGTCCTCCATGTTATTTGTTATGCTCCACAAGTAAGTGAAACCATATGATAATTGGCTCTCTCTGCTTGACTTATTTCACTCAGCATAATCTCTTCCCGTCCCGTCCATGTTGCTACAAAATTTGGGTGTTCATCCTTTCTGGTGGAGACATAATACTCCATAGTGTATATGGACCACATCTTCCTTATCCATTCATCCGTTGAAGGGCATCTTGGTTCTTTCCACAGTTTGGCGACTGTGGCCATTGCTGCTATGAACATTGGGGTACAGATGGCCCTTCTTTTCACTACATCTGTATCCTTGGGGTAAATACCCAGTAGTGCAATTGCAGGGTCATAGGGAAGCTCTATTTTTAATTTCTTGAGGAATCTCCACACTGTTCTCCAAAGTGGCTGCACCAACTTGCATTCCCACCAACAGTGTAAGAGGGTTCCCCTTTCTCCACATCCTCTCCAACACACGTTGTTTCCTGTCTTGCTAATTTTGGCCATTCTAACTGGTGTAAGGTGGTATCTCAATGTGGTTTTAATTTGAATCTCCCTGATGGCTAGTGATGATGAACATTTTTTCATGTGTCTGATAGCCATTTGATGTCTTCATCGGAGAAGTGTCTGTTCATGTCTTCTGCCCATTTTTTTTTATATGAT
The DNA here is from genome assembly GCF_963455335.1 of Martes martes. Classification (NCBI taxonomy): domain Eukaryota; kingdom Metazoa; phylum Chordata; class Mammalia; order Carnivora; family Mustelidae; genus Martes; species Martes martes. The sequence continues at coordinate 101,544,104 of NC_137896.1, read as the reverse complement.
TGTCCGTTTTGTGTGTGTTGAGTTTGAGGAGTTCTTTATCGATCCCAGATATCAACCTTTTGTCTGTACTGTCATTTGCAAATATCTTCTCCCATTCCGTGGGTTGCCTCTTTGTTTTGTTAACTGTTTCCTTTGCTGTGCAGAAGCTTTTGATCTTGATGAAATTCCAAAAGTTCATTTTCACTTTTGTTTCTTTTGCCTTTATGTTATAAAGAAATTTCAAAAATTGAATTCATTATATATTTACTAGATAATAGTCAATTCCATTTAGGTTTTCATAAGATATTTTCAGTTAGAAAACAGTTGTGAACCTTTCATCTTCCTTCCTTCATTTGGAAACCAATGTCCACATTCTGCTAACCCTGTCCCCAGCTTTCATCTCTGCATCTTCAAGAGAAAATGTCATCATGCTGTGCGGTACACCCTTCCACACTGCAATGAACACACAACCACAGGTGACTCCAGCAGCAACCAGAGCAACTTCAACTCCTCTTCCATGAAATTGCAACCTGGACCCCTGGGGTCCAGCCCATTTCAGTGATTATGGGTTTGGGACAGTTTCTTCCCCATAATCACTGGAATGGAAGCTTGAAATGCTCTGCACATACTCTGTGAGTAAGACACCAAAGGACTCTGCAGTGTAAGAGCCTTGAACACAAACCTCCCAAGAGGTTCAGCCTCTTAGGTTGGCAGGAGAATTGATGGACCATCTATCCGAAGGCAGGGTCAGGTGGAAATGGCTGTGGAGCCTTTGAGGTAGTGTTCATGGAGGCATCTGTCATGACCAGTGGGTCTCCTTTTGGTAAACAGGGGCCAGGACAATGGCAGAAGAGCGTCCCAGAGCCTCTTCCTCCCTCCTCACTGAGGGCAATTAGGTCCCACAGACCTTGAAGGTACTGACCACGATGACCTTCCTAGAGCATCCACTCTGGTTCCCTGTGACCTTATGCTGATCAGAAGCCCAGTCATGTCACTCGGAGGAAACCCTAGTATGTCTGCACATCACCTACTGCCCCTTATTCACTTCGAGGCACTGCTTAGTGCCTTTGTCCCATGATCATCACCCTCACTAATCATCAGAGAATGGAAAGCTGTCTGCGCTGTGCCAGTTTTGGCTTTTGAGCAAGTCAGAACTCACAGGAGACTCACATATGTACAGTGCCATAAGGATATTCTGTGATAACCCTATCATGAGTTCCCTATCACTGAACTGTCTCTGAGCAGTTATACAGTTTACCTGTTGACTCAGCCTTCTTCCTTTTGAAGGCTCTAATGAATGACTTTACTTCCAGATTGTTAGGAGTTCAATGCTGCGAACCCAGACATGTACACATTAAATCCCACATTTCCATAATGCAAATTTCCTAGAGCAAAGGTCTCTTTGTTGTTGTTGTCTTCATTTCTGCTTCTTTGACTTGTGTCAAGGTAAAAACAGAGGTGAACAATAAATAAGTTTTGTAGATAACATAGTTAGTGTTATAAATTCAGTAGGACAAATTCTTGCTCTTGCACTCACCAATTTTGATCTGCTATGCTTTCTTTATTTTAAAATACTATCTGATTACCATTTTCATTTCTTCTTTGACCCAGGTTTTATTTAGTAGGGTGTCATTTTAGTTTCCATGTATTTGAAGATTTTTCTGTAGCTTCCTATTACTAATTTTTAGTACAAATCCCTTGGATTTAGAGAATATACTTTGTATGATTTGAATTTATTTAAGCTTATTGAGTTATCTGGTGCCCCAAGTATGATTTATCTCAGCAAATGTTTTGAAAAGAGTATGTATTCTCTTATTGCTTGGTGGAGTTTATCTTAAATGGTAAAGATATGAAAATGGTGGATAGAGTTGTTCAAGTCTTCTGCGTCCTCATGGTCCAGGTGTCCCGGTTATTTGTACTGCAGGCTTGACTTACTGCAGAGCCCAGCCCAGGGCTTCTCTGGGCCACTCAAAGCTGCCTGACTGTCACCTGATCTGAGGACTACATCAGTATTCCTTGACTATGTCTTAGAAAATGTTGCCTCCAGAAGTTGAATGAACCTGTCAGTGTTCCTTCCTTTCAAGAAAAAGACACCTTTTAAACACAGGGGAATGCAATAGACAGTCTTCTCCCATCCTGTTTATTGAGCATTAATGAGAGGTTCCTCAAAAGTTAAAAACAAACTATCATACAATCCAGCAATTGTACTACTAGGTATTTAATCAAAGAATACAAAAATACTAATTCAAAGGGATACATGCAACCCAATTTTTATAGCAGCATTATTTACAATAGCTAAATTATGGAAATAGCCTAAGTGTCCATCAACTGATGAATGGATAAAGAAGGGGTGGTGGTATATATTTATATACAATGGAATATATATATATGAATATATACATATATAATCTATATATGTAATGTAATATTGCTCAGCTATAAAGAAAAATAAAATCATGCCATTTGCCAACAACAGGGATGAAGCTAGAGAGTATTATGCTAAGCAAAATAAGT